>NC_092638.1:18160384-18902884 GCF_039555335.1 Amphiura filiformis
TCATCAATGCCGTTATCAGCAGTAGATATCTACTTCATTAATACTACATCAGCAGTAGAAAGATACTTCATCAATGCCGTTATCAGCAGTGGATAGCTACTTCATTAATACTACGTCAGCAGTAGAAAGATACTTCATCAATACCGTTATCAGCAGCAGATAACTACTTCATCAACACAACGTCAGCAGTAGAAAGATACTTCATCAATGCCGTTATCAGCAGTAGATAACTACTTCATCAACACAACGTCAGCAGTAGAAAGATACTTCATCAATGCCGTTATCAGCAATAGATATCTACTTCATTAATACTACATCAGCAGTAGATATATACTTCATCAATAGGCCTACCGTTATCAGCAGTAGATAGCTACTTCATTAATACTACATCAGCAGTAGAAAAATACTTCATCAATGCCGTTATCAGCAGTAGATATCTACTTCATTAATACTACATCAGCAGTAGAAAGATACTTCATCAATGCCGTTATCAGCAGTGGATAGCTACTTCATTAATACTACGTCAGCAGTAGAAAGATACTTCATCAATACCGTTATCAGCAGTAGATAGCTACTTCATTAATACTACATCAGCAGTAGAAAGATACTTCATCAATGCCGTTATCAGCAGTAGATATCTACTTCATTAATACTACATCAGCAGTAGAAAGATACTTCATCAATGCCGTTATCAGCAGTGGATAGCTACTTAATACTACGTCAGCAGTAGAAAGATACTTCATCAATACCGTTATCAGCAGCAGATAACTACTTCATCAACACAACGTCAGCAGTAGAAAGATACTTCATCAATGCCGTTATCAGCAGTAGATAACTACTTCATCAACACAACGTCAGCAGTAGAAAGATACTTCATCAATGCCGTTATCAGCAATAGATATCTACTTCATTAATACTACATCAGCAGTAGATATATACTTCATCAATAGGCCTACCGTTATCAGCAGTAGATAGCTACTTCATTAATACTACATCAGCAGTAGAAAGATACTTCATCAATGCTGTTATCAGCAGTAGATATCTACTTCATTAATACTACATCAGCAGTAGAAAGATACTTCATCAATGCCGTTATCAGCAGTGGATAGCTACTTCATTAATACTACGTCAGCAGTAGAAAGATACTTCATCAATACCGTTATCAGCAGTAGATAGCTACTTCATTAATACTACATCAGCAGTAGAAAGATACTTCATCAATGCCGTTATCAGCAGTGGATAGCTACTTCATTAATACTACGTCAGCAGTAGAAAGATACTTCATCAATACCGTTATCAGCAGCAGATGACTACTTCATCAACACAACGTCAGCAGTAGAAAGATACTTCATCAATGCCGTTATCAGCAGTAGATAACTACTTCATCAACACAACGTCAGCAGTAGAGAGATACTTCATCAATGCCGTTATCAGCAGTAGATATCTACTTCATTAATACTACATCAGCAGTAGAAAGATACTTCATCAATGCCGTTATCAGCAGTGGATAGCTACTTCATTAATACTACGTCAGCAGTAGAAAGATACTTCATCAATACTGTTATGAGCAGTAGATAGCTACTTCATTAATACTACGTCAGCAGTAGAAAGATACTTCATCAGTACCGTTATGAGCAGTGGATAGCTACTTCATTAATACTACATCAGCAGTAGAAAGATACTTCATCAATACTGTTATCAGCAGTAGATAGCTACTTCATTAATACTACGTCAGCAGTAGAAAGATACTTCATCAATACCGTTATCAGCAGTGGATAGCTACTTCATTAATACTACATCAGTAGTAGAAAGATACTTCATCAATACTGTTATCAGCAATACATAGCTACTTCATTAATACTACGTCAGCAGTAGAAAGATACTTCATCAATACCGTTATCAGCAGTAGATAGCTACTTCATTAATACTACGTCAGCAGTAGAAATACCATTATCAGCACGTGATATAATGTGATGTGCCATGATTTATCTTTGTTTACAATTAAAATCTATTTCATGAGACATTTTAGGAATTCCCCTTCTTGCATCAACTTGATAAAGAACAAATTGAATCATATCTAATTTTGGATCATATGGGAATTCCCCTGAAATTGTAAAGTAAAGATGACATCATATGGGATTCCCCTCAGGAAGTGATGTCATGTGAAAGGTTAATGTTATAATTAAGACTTGCAGCATAGTGTGAAGGAAGTAATTGGCTCTTAATAGAATGAGGTTTTGCTAGTATCCAGTACTTGGTATATAAGAAAATGAAAACATAATTCTACACAGTTGAGTGTTATATTGGGCAAACAGCTAATGTGCTTACAGTCCATTTCCTTCAAAGAAAGGAAATTGCGTACCAGAAATATTTTATGTAGTCAATGTACTACTGCCTGCGCCAGTGTTGTCGGAGAAGATCTAGTTTACGTCAAAGGAAGTACCTCTTCCAAGAAAGGAAATTATATTCTTCTGTCGACTTTCTGAAGTCTGGTTTATTGAAACAACACATCTGTCAATATAATTGGGGACAACTGCAACGATCGAAGTCCTGCTTCCTGAAGACATTGTGTGAAAGGTGAAAATAGTACCAATTTGGAGATTTGGTGAACTGCGCAAGGAGTTAAGTTTGGAGAAAGCAGCGCAAGGAGATAAATATTTAGAGAATATCACCATTTTTGTGTGGAGATTTTATACGCATATATAGGAAAACGGACAGTGCAGTATGGTCAATGTTTGTTTTAGATAACGTATGAAACTATTCGGACTGCCACAACCTCATCAAGAACTGTCTTTAAATAAGAATTCTTTAAAAAATCCTTTTAAAAAGGAACAGGGCGAGACAATTATGTGCAACATGTATCGGAAACAAAGTTGCCCATACTCGAGAATTATGGTACGTAACAAATTTGGCATAATAATAATAAACAGACACTTAATATAGCGCATTATTACGAAGAGCCTCAATGCGCTTTACAACAAAATATACAAGCATAAAAAACATTAAAAGAACCAACACGCCTAAGAAAACAGTCAGAAGGAGAGCAGAACAAGGCCAAAGGCTGAAACTCAAACGTGATGGTTTTACAAAAGCAGGCAAGCAATAAAAGTAAAATACAGTTATAGAACCACAAAATATAGGCAAGCAATATAATGATATAATATGAAAGTAAGCTACAAATATATCACAGCAAATATATAACATAAAAATATTTCAATTACAAATGGCAAGTAATAAAAGAGAGTATGGATGACCAGCATCCACGCCCTCGGCAAAAAAGAACATGTCAAACAACATTATTTTAATGCAGGCAAAACCTTATCTAAACAAACATCAGAATACATAACATAAGAGCATATTACATTTCAACCACTAATGATCAATTATCGGAAAGATCATTAATAATTATGAAAACAAAACCAAATAATGTGATCAAGCAATTAACAAAGATACAATATATATGCAAAATATAATGCAAAATGAATCAAAATATGAACCAATATGAGGAACACGCAAAGGCAGGAGTAAATAGGGAACCCTTGAATAACGAAGAGGTCACCAGTACATATGAGCAACATTAAGATGCAAACAAAGTATAATGATAAACAATTCAATCAAAAATACAACAAATATAATAAAGCATTAATGAAACCGGTTATCAGGAACATACAAAGACAAAATATTATATGGAACCCTGGAGGAGCAGAGGTCGCCAGTACATGCATCCTCAGCCTAGATCCTCAGCATCCGGCTCTTGAAACAAGCAGGGAACCCGAGCACAAGAAAAATAATCAAAACACACAACCCTGGTGGAGCAGAGGTTGCTAGCACATGCATCCACAACCAAGATCTTCAGCATCTGGTTCTTGATGAAGCAGGGTATTACAAATTTTGAAACATGTGTGTCTTGAGCAATTTTTTTAATTTAGCAGAAGATGGAGCGGCACGGATGTTTTCTGGTAAGGTGTTCCACAGTGCGGGTGCAGCTGACGCAAAAGCTCTATCGCCGTAAAACTGCGTAGATGAGCGGCGTGTAACAGACAGAAGAGTTTTGGAAGATGAGCGAAGATGACGTTTGGGCTTGTACAATGAAATGATGTCAGATATGTAGCGTGGAGCAAGGTCGTTGATCGCTTTATAGGTGAGAAGAAGGATCTTATAAGCTGTACGCTGTTTGACCGGGAGCCAGTGAAGGGAATGAAGAACTGGAGAGATGTGTTCGTGACGAGATACGCGTGCGACAAGTCTGGCAGCCGTATTCTGGACTCGTTGAAGCTTGTTGATGTCGGAACAAGGAAGACCATACAGGGCAGAATTGCATGAATCCAAACGCGATGTAACAAAAGCGTGAACCAGTCGCGCACATGTTGTATCATCTAAAAAATTGCGAATTTGGCCGATACGACGAATTGCTGTGAGAGCACCTTTGCAAGTGTTTGAAATGTGGTCTTTCATTCGAAGCTCGTCGTCGAAATGGACACCAAGATTGCGAGCGCACGATGACGCGTTGATCTCTGAATCACCAATTGTAACAGTAGGAGATGGGGATGATGTATTTGAAAAACGTGATCTGAAATGAAGAACTTCGGTTTTAGCATCATTGAGAACAAGTTTATTTTCGATGGCCCACAATTTCACATCCTGGATACATTTCTCAATTCTGGAGACTGCTGTATCTCTATCCTCTGGAGGAATGTGAGGTAGAGTTGCGTGTCGTCTGCATAAACGATAGTGTTGATACCATGGCTGTTAATGATGTCCTGAAGAGGAGCACTGTACAAGGTGAAAATAAGAGGGCCCGCTACAGAGCCTTGAGGAACTCCCCATTTAAGGGGAACCTTCTCCGACAAATTATTTGAGATGTTGACAGACTGCGTGCGGCCATCTAAGTACGAGGTGAACCAGTCCAATGCTGTTCCCGTGATACCATACCGCGATGAAAGACGTTTCAGTAGGATGGCATGATCGATGGTATCAAACGCGGATGAAAAATCCAGAAGGACTAACAGGGCCTCATGACGAACATCCAGAGCACACAAAATTTCATTCATGACGCAAAGAGTGGCAGATTCGGTGCTATGGTGGGGGCGATATGCAGACTGTGCCCTAGTATAGAGATCGTGTTCAGCTAGGTAGGTCTGCAACTGAGCAACTGCAGCACGTTCAATTAACTTGCCGAGGTACGCTAAATTCGAAATTGGACGGAAGTTAGCTAGATTGTCGACATCCAGATTCACTTTCTTGAGAAGAGGTATCACGTGGGCATGCTTGAGAGACGCCGGGAACTTTCCAGATGATAGGGACTTGTTAACAATGCTGGTAAGCACAGGTAAGATTGGCTCAATGCACTCCTTAAAGGTGCACGTGGGTAAAGGGTCCAGTTGACAAGATGTTATGGACGATGAACGAATGATCTTCTGCAAGTCTTCCTCAGATACATGATCAAAATTTGAGAAAGTGCTGGTACAGGGAGCAGAGAGGTCATCAAGAAGCATCGATACCGGCGACGAATCAAGGCGTTCTCGAAGTGCATTGATCTTTTGGTGAAAGAAGTCCGCAAACCGCTTGGCAAGGTCACCTTTGTTCGTATGGGATGGAAAGATGGTGTCAGATTTAGGCTTCGAGAGCTTGTCCACTACACGAAAAAGATCTTTATGATCCGCACGTTCTATCTCCTTCCGGTGAAAAGATGACTTAGATTCATTGAGCATGTTTCTATAGTTGACGCATTGTTCCTTGTAGAGATCTTGGTGAACAGACAGCCCAGTGCGTTTGTATTTTCTCTCGCGACGGCGCTTCTCCTGTTTGGCTGCCCGTAGCGCATCATCATACCAGGGAGCGTGAGGGCGAAGAATAACGTTTCGCTCCACAACAGGGGCATGGACGTCGATGATTTCACTCAGAACATCAGTATATTGCTCAGTCAAAGAATCCAGATCACTAGCAGGATCACAGAGTAAGGAAGATTCCATGATATCTTTGTGGAATGATACAATATCAACGTTGCGCAATTTGCGGCCACGTATCATCTTCCTTGTCGGCGGCGGACGAGAGATGTTAATCAGACATTTGACCGCAGAGTGAAATGAAGGAAGATCATCATGAATTGATGTCGAAGTGACAAGGTCATCATCCTTGTAAGATATTAGAAGATCCAAGGTGTGATTTCCCTTAGAATAGGTTGGACCAGTGACGTGCTGAAGTAAATTGTAGGACTCCAAAATGTTTAGAAAAACAGACGATTCTCGATCATCAGGAGTGTCCACGTGAATATTGAAATCTCCAGCCAGCAGGATCCTTGACGAGGATGCAGTACAGGTTTCTAGCAGAGAAGAAAATTCATCTTGAAAAGCGGAGAAAGTGAACTTGTTTATGCGATTTGGTGGTGGTCTGTACAGGACGATTAAACGGAACGAAGATGACTGAGAAGTTACGTTCAAGTCCAAGTACTCAAATGTACTAAAATCACCGGTGGTGTTGAAGTCAACATTTATACCCTTGCGAACGATCACAGCAACCCCGCCACCTCTTGAATTGAGACGATGCTTGTGATGGATGACAAAATGCGGAAGAGTATTCTGGATATCAGCGATTGCACGATTATCTCGAACAGTCCCGGTAAGCCAAGTTTCTGTAATGGCTAACACATCGACATGATGATGGATAATAAAATCACAAATAGCACCAGATTTCTTTTTTGCTTTCATGGAGCGAGCATTCCATACCGCAAAACAAATATTTGGAGCATTATGGGCACTATCTCTATTAAGCGGAATGCTAATAAGATTGTTCTTATTTACTGATGATGAAGCGGTGCATTTTGGGATTCTGTTCTTTATGCAAGTTTTTATTGACCGCTTTTTGTGTTTGCCAGCTCTACAACCTCTGATTTCTTGATCAATACGAGAATAGTTATTGTTTATCACACTTTTTCGCTCAGACGATCGATTGGGTGGAAAGAGCAAGAACGGTCTCATGATGAATAAAATGAAGACAATTAAGTACTATACAACAGTCAACAGTAAACATGTAGCGTAGCTAGTATAGTAAAACGCAATGTATATCAATAGCATATAATAACATCGATGAACGTACAAGTTCGAAGAATGAAAAATGTCAGTATAACACGGAAACAGTTTAAAAATTTTAGCGATTGAGTTCACTTTGGTATACCAGATGTACTTACGAAGCATCAACAGCAAAATATTCTTGATAAAAACGATTAAATCCGTAGAAATTATCGAAAATAATGGAGCAAAAAGTTTATGCGGCAGTTCGAGATCAGCGCCCTCAAAAACAATCATGCAGGGGTCAAACATTGAAAAAAAAAACCACCCATTTTATGGCATGAAATTCAGTATCAAATGACGGACATTTTTAGTCATGCGTTATCAGTGTCTCGAACCGGGGGAATTATTTTGTTGGCCATGGGCACTGAAGTACCATAAAGCCCCGCAGAGCCCAATAACTTGGGTCATGCCCATTGCCTCCAAATATTTAACATATTCCGAAGCCTATGGTTATTCATTTGCTAATAGCACAACCTAACATACCGTAAACGTTTGCCTTGGAATAAATTTCATGTACAAATATAAGCTAATATAGCCTCAGCTTCCTCCTCTATAAATCCCAACAAGAATTAAGGATATATACATTGTATATGTGCCCTTATTTGCTGATGGGATTTTTTATGGGAGGGTGCTTTTAGTTTGTGTATAAATGTCCAGTTATGTCAAGGGACCCCATAGCGCCATTATAGGCGAACGTTTACGGTAATCTATAATCCTACTATAATCCTAACATGACACAACCTAACATAATCTATAAGTCCTAACATGTTAGGTTGTGTCATGTTAGGGTTATAGATTATGCTATTCATGAGATGACGTCATACGTAAATTTGCATATTCATGAGATGACGTCATACGTAAATTTGCATATTCATGAGATGACGTCATACGTAAATTTGCATATTCATGAGATGAATGACGTCATAAATAAATTTGCATATTCATGAGATGACGTCATAAATAAATTTGCATATTCACGAGATGACGTCATAAATAAATTTGCATATTCATGAGATGACGTCAAATAAATTTGCATATCCTTATAAAACAAAGTCAAACATAAGGATGACTTTTTCTAATTTTTTAATTCTAATAATTTTCCTCATAATACAATTAAAAACAAAAGAAATATATTTACAAATCCTAATAAAATAAAGTCAAACATAACAATAACTTTTTTCTAGATGCTTATTTTCAATTCTTATAATTTTCCTCATAATACAATGAAAACAAAAGAAATATATTTACATATCCTAATAAAACAAAGTCAAACATAAGAATGACTTTTTTCTAGATACTTATTTTCAATTCTCATAATTTTCCTCATAATACAATAAAAACAAAAGAAATGGATTTACAGATCCTAATAAAACAAAGTCAACCATAAGAATGACTTTTTTCTAGATGCTTATTTTCAATTCTCATAATTTTCCTCATAATACAATAAAAACAAAAATGGATTTACAGATCCTAATAAAACAAAGTCAAACATATATTTAAACATAAGAATGACTTTTTAGATGCTTATTTTCAATCCTAATAATTTTCCTCATAATAAAATTAAAAACAAAAGAAATCTATTTACAAATCCTAATAAAATAAAGTCAAACATAACAATAACTTTTTCTAGATGCTTATTTTCAATTCTTATAATTTTCCTCATAATACAATGAAAAACAAAAGAAATATATTTTTATTCTTTTTTAGTTATTCTTATGTTTGACTTTGTTTTATTAGGGTCATCATCATCATCATCAGTCGGCTGCGGAGCAGGCGACTACAAGCTTTCTCCAACTGTTGCGATCTTGGGCAAGCGAAACAATTTTGTTTGGCTGCAGCATCCCTTCAGTATCTCCCAGGAGGTGCTGTATATACTGTAAGTACAGTGTCCGCGGCCGTCCCGGTTTCCTCTTCCCATGTGGTGGAATATAAAGGGCATATTCTTTCACAGGCTCATCATCTTCAAGACGCAGTATATGGCCGAGAAATTTGAGTTGATGAATCTTGACTCTGGCAACCAGTGGAGTGGTGTTGGTCAGATTGTATATGGTTTCATTTGGGATCCGATCCACACGCTTGATGTTTAACATTACTCTGTAGCAAGATGTTGCAAAGGCATATTGATCTTGTTTTCCATGTCCTTGGTGATTACCCATGACTCGCACCCGTACAGAAGTATAGTGACACAAGTTGTCTCAAACAGCTTGATTTTTGTTTCGATTGGCAGGGATGGGCTTCTCCAAAGGCGTTCCAGTTTCCGGCCCAGGCTAATGCTTTTCTTCTTTTTAGGTGTCCAACACTAGAGCCCATCTTGGAACCCAAGTACTTGAAGTCTGCGACATGGTTGATGGTACTACCATAGACTTCAAGTGCTGGCTGAGTCTTACAGTTTGCAGTCATATATTCTGTCTTAGGTGCGCTGATGACAAGGTCTAGATCTGCTGCTGCTGTTGCAGTCCTAGTAAATTGTGACTGGGCCCGGGCTATAGAAGATTCCAACAGGGCAATATCATCAGCAAAATCCAGGTCATTCAGCATCCTAGCAGGATACCTGCTTGACCGACGTGGGTAGGTAACAATTCCAGCATCAATTCCAGAAGTTGATTTCTTCAGGAGGTAGTCTACCAGGATAATGAACAGGAATGGTGCCAACACATCACCCTGAAGCACTCCAGTTGTTACTTGGAAAGGCTCTGAGATACTTCCATCTACCATAACGGCACTATTGGAGTCCTTGTAGAGCACCTGGATGGCATTGACCACAACCTTTGGTATTCCATAATGCCGCAGCACTGAGAACATGACGGACCTGTTGATGGAGTCGAAAGCTTTTTTGAAGTCCACAAAAGTGACTGTCAAGGGAAGTTGGTACTCCTTGAAGCCTTCCATGATCCTCCTCAAAATGTGTATTTGCTGAGCACAGCTTCGACCTGATCTAAAGCCAGCCTGGTTGCTTCTCAGTAAGGGATCAATGTGAGGTCGAATCCTGTTCAGAAGGATCTTGTTGTACACTTTTGCGGCAATGGACATAAGCGAGATACCACGGTAGTTTATCATGAGAGAGAGAGGTCGCCTTTCTTTGGTAGAGGAATGATGACATTTGTGACCCATTGACGTGGCGGTGTCAGCGTTGAGAATACTTCCATACAGAATTTGAGAATCATATCAATTATGCTATCCCCTCCTCCCTGAAGTGCTTCAGCAGTTATGGCACAGTCCAATGCTGCTGCCTTGTTGGTCTTCATGGCTGCTACTGCTTCGACTACTTCTTCACGAGTTGGGGGCCCAGTGATAATAGGAAGATCTTCAACAGCTGGTGCAGAAAGTTCTGAAGCTGCTGTGCCACTGTCATTGTTAAGGAGTGAGCTGAAATATTCCTTCCTTTCCTCAAGCAGTTCATGGTCACTGGTTGGGGCTGATCCATCTCTCTTTTTGACTTTTACCCCTTTCCTTGAGTTCTTTCCAGAGAGCGAGTGTATGATTTTCCAGGTGGTGGTGTAATTCCCCATTTCATCGGCCAGCTTTAGGTCTTCCATCTGTTTATTGAGTGTAGCAAGCTCATCAGATTTATAGGAGTTGTTAAGGCTGGTGTTCAAGTTCCTCCATCTTTCTCTAGATTGACGAGACTTTGAAATAGAGTACCGCTTTTTGGCCTCATCCCTTTCAAGTTTAAGTCTGATGGTTGCATCTGATACCCAACTTGACAGTCCGCATGGCTTTTGCTTTCCAATAACTTTCTCAGCAACTTCACGAACTGCTGTTTCAAAGGTCTCATACCTATCAGAGATGGGTGTGGCATCATCCATGCTCAAGACCTGGAATCTGTTTGTTAGTTCCAGCTGAAATTCCCCTTTTGTATCAGGGTCTTGCAACTTCTTCCAATTGAATTTTGGTCTCTTGCAAGGTTTTCCTTTGCTTGTTCGCAAACTGGCAGCTAGACGGACGCTCACAATACGATGATCGGAGTCCACTTCTACAGAATTGTATGCTCGACAGTTGTGGAGAGAATTAACCCACTTGCTGTTTATTAGAATGTGGTCTAACTGTGCATGGGTTGATCCAGCTGGATGGGTCCAAGTCCAGAGACGATTTCTGGGTTGGGGAATCTCATTTGGGCCGGTCTGAGGTTGTACTCCTGGCAAATGTTGACCAAACGCTCACCATTGTCATTGGTTGAATCATGGTAGCAGTATGGACCCATCACCCATGGATGGGAAAGATGACTATCTGTTCCTATTCTGGCATTAAAATCACCGAGAATGAGATGGATGTCGTGCCTTTTCATACCATCCAAGTGGTCAGATAGAGATGAATAGAAATCCTCCTTGTCAGAAGATGTTGAGCACTCAGTGGGAGCATATACAACAGTGATGCTAAGCTGAGGGTTACCATGGAATGTTACAAATAGTATCCTCTCGGAAACAGCTTCAACACTCTTAAGACATCTGTGAACATGCTTGGACAAGACCAGACCCACTCCTCCATGCCTTTGCTTGGTAGCAGAACTGTATACTATAACCCAGTTCCTATCGTCTGACCAAAGTTCATCAGTTGGGCTTGGTGTAATTAGACGATGTTCTTGAATTCCGGCAATGTCAATACCTGCATCAGCACAGCCCATGAATAGCTGATGCATTTTCCCTTGTTGATTAATAGTACGGACATTATAAGTAGATATTACAAGAGGTTTGAAGGTAGACAGGCGACAATAATCAGGGCCAACAGTTTGTGATGGTGTGCCGAGTTCCCGCTGGTCCGTCATGGAGTCAACAGTAGACTGCCGCTCATCTACCCTCGGATTTTTTGGAGATTTGCTTATAGTTTTCGTAATCATTGAGTTGCAGGGAATTATTTTAGTCCAGTCCCAGCAGCTTTACGGGTGATCAGCCCTGTTTCAGTTTATTTCTGGACACACAGCAGCCGAGATCTACCAATATGCAGTAGTTCGCCTCTGATCTGGAACATGTTGGCCAGTGTTGGAAGGTTGACCAATGATGACATGTTCAACACCAGCCTATTGACCGTTGGGAAGTAAAACTTCCTCTTCCGCTCTTTGGCCCATGATGAAAATTTGGAGCCATTGAGATAGGCTACTCCAATATGAAGAGAATCACTACCGTCCTTGTCCCCTCAGAATACTCAAGAAAACGAAGATGGAGCTTGATGTTCATGGCAAGAGACCTTGGAACTAAACTAGCCCTACCAGAAAAACGGCACCCGATCTTAAGGTTTAAGGACAAAGTCCGGCCGGAACATAACTCACAAGTGCTCTTGAAAGACCTGGTATTAAACCTAACCTAACAAATGCCACAAACACCAAGATATGAGTAACTAAAAGGGAAAAGAACGGAGCAATATCTCATCATAATTGTGTCGCTGGCTGTACTGTCTACATCGTTGCAGTAGCAAAAACAAATGGCCAAGACATTTGAACATACTGGCCGTTGAACCTGATGGTTTCCTCCGCCCTAAAGCTGGCATGTTCAACAACTGAGCTAGGGAGGCAGAGGGAGCTCATTCCCTCACTCTGGTAAAATACCAGCCCGCACCTGGGAGCACCCAAGGGAAATCCAACACCAGAAACAGCATGTTAAACACTGATTCTTTGCAACCGGGGTTGCAGGTGTTGGCAAAGGTAATTTTCAGCTCCCCGACACTGCAACAGTGTCTCCCTTTGTTATGGGTTTGTAATGCTATTGCTTTTGCTTATCATTGTATTATGAGGAAAAATATTAGAAATGAAAACCTCATACTAAATTCGCCCTAAATCGTGACATAGCTGATGGCTTCTTTAGAACAAAAAAATTACGGGAGATATTCATCATTTTCTACCCCGGTATCCAAAGATTTATCGCCTGAATATTAAATCGTGCATAGCACATTCACGTGTATCGATCCCCGGGTATTTATTTTAGTATTTCTGCTGTACCAAGTATATATAATTATTAGCCAGGCGATGTCGGTGTGCCGCACTGGGCTATTTGCACAGACAACTTTATAGCCAAGTTCTGTTTATACTTTGAGTTCATTTCAAAACGTCTTTTACTGCTATGTAGTGTGCCACATTAAAATACACTTCCTTGGGCTCACTCGCTTCCATGAGACTAGCTTATTACTCAAACTTTAACTTTCTGATGTTTTAAGATCATTACTCGAGATTGCTAGCGATATAAACCGACACTCGTTGCGTTGACTAGAGATGTAAACAAACTAAGCAAACGCTACAGAAAATTCCTTTTATAACTTCTTTCTGTTCTTTAATAGTACAGTTTACCTCGTCAATCTTCTTGTGAGTTGTAATCATTCACTTTAAATGTCTTCTCCTTCTTATGAAGCTAATATATATAAGTTTTAACGTTTAAAAAAGTTAGGTAAAAGACGATTTGGTCATGTGGTTTCCATGCGAGTCGCCAATTTGAGCCAACCTTCCCACTATGCATCACTAATACTTTAAAGGGACAATCGACGATTTTGGAGCTACTCCGCAAATAAACAAACAATTCTAAAAATAGGGTTTGGACATTACAGTATCAACAGCCCGTAGGGTTACGCATAGATATCAGTTGGATCCACTAAGGAACGTGAACCAAAAGCAGGACTTCCTCTCTAAGTACAATGGAAAAAATCAACTTCTAGGCATATTGACACGGAATCTTCGACAAAGAAAGTTTTAAAATGCTTAAACAATGTTTAACCTAACCCGAAAGTGCAACACTATAACTACCAGGCGCACTGTTTATCACTCCCGGCATTTCGGGGAAAAATGGAGATCGTAAACAGATGTTTGAAATCACTCAACAGCAGCATATCGCTAGTGTTTTCAAGATTTATTAAATATTTTGTTTTGTAACATCGACGGAAATTGGAAAATTCTGGCTTATATGTACAAAGGTATAGGCAAAAATGATTTTGGCTAAAGATTCTACAAAAATGTGATTTTCACCAAGTTTTCTCCTAAATATAAAAGGTGATGACCATTTCAACTAACAAGTAAAAAATCAGTAGATCTTGGAATAATTTTACAAGAGCGAACTGAAAATTACCTCTCAATCACACCTCCAGTTAAAACTTCTGCATGGAGTAGGCCTATTTGATGGTGTACAATCCAAGATCCACGGTTAGGTCATTTAGGCCTACGTCTGTCGTGCCCATCTTTGAAATGTTTGATAACCCCGAAAGGCCTGCGAAATGCAATTCATTTTTAGGAGTACTGTTTTGGTCAGTGTTCTTTCTGTGTTCTTTCTGTGAAGTGCGTAGCAAGTTTAGGTAGCATTAGGGATCTGGGAGATATCGGATAAACCACGACTCAGCATGATGATTACAAGCATAAAATGCCAACATTTAGGGTCCCTATAGTTTAAAACTTATGTTTAAAAAATATTGAAAACTTAAAATTTCTGAATATCCCTTTATATTTTGTCCAGATATGAGGAGCATAATATGAAGTGCGATTAGAGGTTGATATGATTAGAGAGATTGTGTTTGGTTCCAAATGTCACCACATTCATTAAAAGACAAACGAGAGTCTCAGTATTGGCATAAGCTTTGCTATAGAAATCCAAAGTATGCAGAAATTATGACGTATGTTTGGTTCCAAATGTCACCATTTGTTTTTGACATAAATTAAAAACATAAAACAAATACGTATGGAATGATCGATCATTAAAAAGACAACGAGTCTCGGTATTGGCATAAGCTTTGCTATAGAAATCCAAAGTATGCAGAAATCATGACATATGTTTTGTTAAAGTACTTTGAACGTTTTGTTAATGTTTCGTTATGAAGCATTTTGTTAATGTTTTGTTAGTTAACCCTAGAACTACAAAGTAGTACCAACCCCGCTCGCGTTTACCCCCAAACGACCTAAGCTTATCGTAGATCCACCCTTTGCGCTCATTTTAGTGATACAACCCGGCACCTTACCACGTCACTGACAGTAAATGTCGCTGATGCGTGCCGACTTTTCCCAATTCGATATAAGTAGCGAACAAATGTATTCGAATTGAAATTTTTCTCGCGTTTCGCGTTAAATAGCAAATAAATAAATAAATAAATAAATAAATTAATTAATTAAATAATTAAATAATTAAATAAATAAATAAATAAATAAATAAATAAATAAATAAATAAATAAATAAATAAATAAATAAATAAATATAATTAATTAATTAATTTATTTATTAATTATTAATTATTAATTAATTAATTAATTAATTAATTTATTTATTTATTTATTTATTTATTAATTTATTAATTAATTAATTCATTCATTCATTCATTCATTCATTCATTCATTCATTCATTCATTTAACATGAAATTATAAGAATTATGACCATAATAATTTCTAGTAAGACAAAACTAGTAATAAAAAGCACATTTTTCTTGCGGAACGCGCAATGCCATTTCCCCTCTTGGGCCATTGTATTACTAGCCTGTGTTTCGCAAAATGGCTACAAAATATATCCTTATTTATTTCCTTTTTTAGATATATTTTTACGAGTCGTTCTTGAATCAAGGCCACAGTCACCTTTTACCCGAAATCACACGAATACACAACACAAATACACTGTTTGATTAAGCTAACAAAATCTAAGTCTTTAATTGAAAACGAAGTATGCTTGGTACATATAACACCAATTGCATATAATAAAAACACACAATCACAGTTTTATTCTATCAGTACTTAACCAGCGGTTTTCTTGTTGGTGATCCTAGAGTTCTTGCAATGTTCTGGACGACTGATGTAATATATCCTTATTCACTTGTCCTGCGAAAATCAGCGAAGTCCAGTGTACACTTGCGTTTATAAATATCCTTGCGTATGAAATCCTCACACGAAAATGACGCTGCTTTCTCCAATCACGTATCTTCTTGCGCTGCTTTCTCCAAAATATATCTCCTTGCGCTGCTTTCTCCAAAAATGGTGTTTCTTTCACCAATCACTCTTTTTCCAGGGAACAGGTTTCTTTAACACAGCTCCGCTGTATTTGACAGATGTGTGGTTTTCATAAACCCAGCAAACTCAAGCAATTCGACAAAAGAACTTTAATCCTTTGATGAGGAAGAGCACATTTGTGTGCTCGCAATCTCCTTCGTTGCTGTATTAAAAATAGCTCAATTATTGGCTATGTAAATTGGTTAAAATGTACTTCCTTTTTGAAGCACGAAGACCATCACACACATGTGGAGTTTCACAATCTCCCATGACATTCTGTAAAGTCCAAACTCAAGCCTCCAGCTTTTTATACCAGTACTCATGCAAAACCCATCATCTATTGATAAACCATCACTTCATTCACATCTTCACAGATGATGCAAGCTTGGGATTTCCCAAAATTAATTATACACATTAACCTTTCTCATTACATCACTTCCTGGGTTTTTTTCTTTATGGTGCAATACACTGAACTGGGGATTTCCAAGTTCCAAACATTATCTTGCAAGTACAAGGGGGTTTCCCATCTCATGAAATACTTTCAGCTGGTAAACAAAGTTAAATAATTAAATTAAATTACTCAGGGCACATCACACCCTCCCCCTTAAAAGAAGAAAGTTCGAATGTAATGAAAACTTTCTTAAATATTTTCTTCCTTTACATCAACTTTAACATATACATTATCAACTTTGAGTGTTCAACTCAACATACACAGTGACTTCTTGTCACACAAGTTCGCTTTTTAAAGGATTTTTTTTTGTCAGGTTTTTTATGCAATTCTGGACAGGGCATCAGCCATATGTTTGATGTCCAGATTGTACTCTTGCAAGGTCAAACTCCACCTCACCCGTCTTTGGTGTTTGTTCTTCATCCTGTTGATGAAGGTGAGGGGATTGTGATCTGTGAAAAGGTGCACAGGGTATACTGTGGTACCCAAATACACATCAAAATGTAGCAATGCTAATAGCAATGCTAGACACTCCTTCTCAATTGTGGAGTAATTTCTTTGGTGCTTGTTGAACTTCCTTGAAAAGTAACAAATGGGGTGATCTATTTGATCTTCACCCTCTTGCATCACAACACCTCCACAGCCTATTTAACTGGCATCAACAGTCAACTTGAACTGCTTCTGAAAATCAGGTGCAGTAAGTACTGGTGAACTCATGAGTATTGATTTGACTTTGTGAAAAGCATTTTCACACTGTTCTGACCAAATGAATTTTGCATCTTTCTGCAACAAATCAGTCAAAGGACTTGCTATCTCTGAAAAGTTTTGACAGAACTTTCTATAATAGCCAACCATTCCTAGAAATCTCATGAGTGCCTTCTTGTTTACAGGTGTGGGTATTGCTCAATTGCTCTAACTTTGGCTTTGATATGTTTCACATGACCTTGACCTACAACATATCCCAAGTATGTGACTGTGGCATGGCGAAACTCACTCCTCAGACAGCTTCTTAAACAATTGATGGATTTGTTCCATGTGTTCCCAACTTTGACTGTAAACAAATCATCTACATACGCTTCACATCCCTCTATGTCTGTCACCATTTGGTTCACCATTCTCTGAAATGTTGCTGGCGCGTTTTTCAACCCGAATGGCATAACGTTATATTGGTAAAGACCAAATGGTGTACAAAAAGCAGAAATCTCTTTGGCACGGTCAAAAGATCAAATTTGCTAACAAATTTTGCATTCCCAATTTTGTCTATGCAATCATCAATTCTTGGAATAGGGTTCGAGTCTGTCTTTGAATGAACATTTGCCCCTCCCATGTCTGCGACTAATCGGTATGAACCATCAGGCTTGGGAACAAGTATACACGGTGAACTCCATTCACTACTACTTGGTTCTATGATAGCATTGTCTAGCATATAATTGATCTCTTTTTTTTTTCAATGAATTGACTCTGTAAGGATGCTGCTTGATTGGTTTTGTATCACCAACATCTACATCATGAAATGCAGCATTTGTTCTACTTGGCGTATCAGGAAATATATTGTCAAATTTGTGAATCAAATTTGCAATTTGACTTTGTTGATCTAGAGAAAGATGACCTAACTTTGAGTCCAAATTAGTGAGCACATCAGAATTGTTCAATTTTACATTATACTCTTTGTGCTCCAGCTCTTTATCCTGGTCAAATGTGACATCAGAATTGTCATATTTACTCTTGTCTACATCGGCGATTTTGTCTACATCGGCATGTTTGTCCACATTATCAGCATGTTTTACTGTACACACAGGTTTTGGAATGCCACTGTCACTTCTTTCAACATACTCTTTGAGCATATTTATGTGGCATAACTGCCTCCTCTTGCGTCTACCAGGAGTCTTGATAATATAATCTACTTCACCCACTTTTGAATCTACTTCACATGGGTCATGATATCTGGCTTGCAATGGGTGTCCTGGAATTGGAAACAGTACTAGAACTTTGTCACCTGGTTTGAACACTCTTTCTTTGGCATGTTTATCATACCACTGTTTCATTTTGGCCTGACCCTGTTTCAAGTTTTCTTTGGCGATATCAGTTACTCTGTTAAGCCTATGCTTAAAATTGGAGACATAATCCAACAAATTGATATCTGATTTCTCATTGAGCCACTTTTCTTTCAACAACTTTAAGGGCCCGCGCACTATGTGTCCAAACACTAACTCAAAAGGGCTAAATCCCAAAGTTTCCTGAACAGCTTCCCTAGCAGCAAACAACAACAAGTGTACTCCCTCATCCCAGTCCCTCTGAAATTCCAAACAATATGTCCTGATCATGCTATTCAACGTTTGATGGAACCTTTCTAGTGCACCTTGTGATTCAGGATGGAAAGCACTTGAGGTATACTGTTCTATACCTAATTGATACATGACCTGCTGAAATACTCCAGAAGTAAAGTTTGATCCTTGATCAGACAGTATGGACTTGGGGAACCCCACAAATGTGAAGAACTTATAATTTGGGGGGAATTCCAAAATGACTTTTAACACCATTACCTTGCAAGTACAAGGAGGTTTCCAATCTCATGAAATACTTTCAGCTTACTTTCAGCTTGTAAACAAAGTTAAATAATTTAATTAAATTACTCAAGGCACATCACAATATCCCTTTGTAAATTTATCTTTTGCTTTTAGCTTCATATATTTACTCTTTTCGATGGGGTCACATCTCCCGTATCTACCCCTATTTTTGTTTTGGTTGAGTTGGGCCCCGCCACATGCATGCTACCCTCCCCCCCACTAGCAGGAATCGCGGGATTGTTGGTCCAGTTGATGTATTTAATTAACTAAGTTCATAGATGGGCTAAACATATAATTAAAATAGCTGTTCAAACTTGTTAAAATACTTTATAGCGGGCTTGAAAACGTCTAACCGTGAATGCAGCAAGAGACGATTTTACGGAAAATTTTCTTGTTTGAACGCGGAGCACGGACGCTATACAGCCGGTAGAAATCGTGGTAGTGTTCCAGGATACGCAATTGCAGGGTAATGTATACCTGTATGAATTATTTGACTAGCTGTCATATCCCTAAGCAATTAATCCCTGACCTTACTCGGAGGAAGGACTGGCCATCAAATAATGATCGGGGGGAGGAGGCCCACCGTTGGTTTCTATAGTAAAATCAATGATTTTCGATTCGCTCTTGTAAAATTATTCCAATATCTACTGACTTTTTACTTGTTAGGTGAATATAAGTATAATATAATATAATATAATATAATATAATATAATATAATATAATGTAATGTAATGTAATGTAATGTAATGTAATGTAATGTAATGTAATGTAATGTAATGTAATGTAATGTAATGTAATATAATATAATATAATATAATATAATATAATATAATATAATATAATAGTTGAAATGGTCATTACCTTTTAAGTAAGTAAGTTCAGTAAGTAAGTAGATCAGTAACGCTAGTGAATGGTGCCTTGCTGTTGACAATAAAGCATAGGCATTTAGCTCTTTCTTGATTTCATACAACCATGATTGCCATCCATAAAATTCTTTGTATTATATATAATAACATCACTGTTCTTCTCCATCTGACTCATTAGCTCAGTTGGTAGAGCATCGGTCCGGTAAACCGAAGGTACCAGGATCAAATCCTGGGTGGTTCTCTCACCGGCTGTCATTAGGTATGTTTTTGTAGAGACTTGTGTCAAAATTGAATATAATATGATTTTTTGTGTAGTCAGCAGAGAGAATTTAATGGGAACTTCTTTGATGCATTTATTTTCGTTTATATAAAATCATTTTAAAAAGTTTGGAAACTTTCAAAAACGGCTGTATATCAGAAAGTTTTGAAATCTATCTCCACGTTGTTTCATATCAGTGAAACCATTGTTCTTTCCTGTCAACAATGATACCTCATTTGTGACGATCACTTATTCCACGGCTGGGTAACTTTCTTTGAAAGACAGAGAGGTCTCAAAGAAAATGTACCAACTGACCATCTCATCTTATTGCTTTGAACTAATGAACGAGTGGTTTAATGCATGAATAAAAGAAGGAATGAAAAGTTGTTTGCCGTACATCATGTTGAATAAAAAAAGTGATAGGATGGTTCTACATGTGGATTCAAATGGATCAACGCATAGTGGTCATTTGCAAATTCTAATCAACCATGGTTCGATTATCAGATCTGGATAAGGCTCGAGCTATTGGTCAGCTTGAGGCTGGCATAACTCAGAATCAAAGTGCGGCAACTTTTGGAATTTCCCGCAATATGAATTCCAAGCTAAATCCAAGTTTCGTCAGACCGGAGATGTCAAAGACCATGAAGACAGACCCAAAAGTGGCCGCCCAAGGAAAATGACGGCTGCAGAAGACCGGTACATCAGACTGGCAGCACTTTGAAACCGTTTTTAATGAAACATTGTGATATTCCTTATTCATGTTTACTGATGCAAATGGCGCGAATAGTGGCAGATTTGGCACATTTTGTTTGAAACATCCTTGTCTTTCAAAGACAATTACTCAACCATGGAATAAGTTATGGTCACAAATTTGGTGTCATATTTGACAGGAAAGAATTATGTTTATTTTGATATGAAACAATATGGATATAGATTTCAAGTATTTCTGCTATAAAGCCGTTTTGGAAAGTTTTCAAATTTTTTGAAGAGTTTATAATATAAATGATAGGGTTCCAAAAATTTACCATTGTGTTACACCTCAACTTATATTTTAAAATCTTAAATTTAATAACATAATTCATTTACAAGTTTTCCAAATGTTGACGTACTATCATCGTAAGGACAACTTGTTGTCGGTTTCTTGGTAGGTTTCATTATAAAATATCAATCACTTGTTGAAAGTACACGTAGAAGGGTAAATGTACATTTATTTAATTGACTTGTCATTATTTTTAATTACCTACATATCCATGAAAGTACACACCAGGTTATATCACAATGCAAAAACGAATACAAACTCTGCAAAAATGCATAAAATGCACACAGGTGCCTACAATTGCACGAAATTAATTTCTGTAAAATGTAATAATAAAAAATGTTTGCAGTTGCTTAGAAGGATAGGTTTTCATTTAAAATGCAATCCATTTAATTGAATTTTTGTTTTTGACAACTCGATGAAAGTACAGAGATGGTTTTCTGATATAAGTTCAACGGTATTATGTTTAAAAAATGTTAATCATGAAAATGAAAAACTCATGTATTAAATGTTGCATAAAAATGCACACGTGTCCCTACGCAGTGGCGGATCAGAGGATGATTTAAGGAAGCCCCATCATGCACTGTAAAAGTGTTATCACTAGAGTTTCAACTGCCACTTTACTTTTCAAATCCCATTGAACTCTGTGCAAAAGATGTTGTTTTAGAATTGCCCGTGTGTCATTATTACTTGGTCGATTTCAGATCTAAAGTGATGTATGCATGAAGGATAATTCACACCTTCTGTAGATAACATAAAATGTGAAATCGACCAACTTTTTGAAGGTGTTTTTATTGTAAATATATCTGTCCAAATTCAAATTTAACCATGCACGTGTGTATGCAGTGGGCGGACAGTGGTGTCATGTTCACTCACACAGCTGTGCTAACCGCAAGACTTGCTGGGAAGTGCTTAAATCATCCTCTGGTGGCGGATCTAGTGGAGTGGTTGAGTTGGGATAAAATTGTGCAAACATCGATCGGCCAACGCGTGGCGCTTGTGCGACACTGGGGTGTCTCAGGGGATGTGCCCCCTGAGAAACTTTTGCAAAGTGAAGACCTAATTGAAGCCATTTGGTGGACAATTTTGGCCCTATTATTAAGTAAAATTTTAGTTTGAAAAACCCACAATTGAAGCCATTCATGGACCAGTTTTCACCGTTATTGTATAAATTATTGCTTTAAAGGCATATATTGGAATGTCATCTTTCCCTGGGTAAGATCTGACACCAGGCCAGCCCATGGCCAGAGGGTAACATGAGTAGGTTTGTTTCACCTTGAAGGCAAGGATAGTCTTGCTAATATGGGTTAACTTTCCTCTAGGCCATCCAATATGCCATGAATTAGTAGGACTACAAGTGGTATCTACTGGTCAGTTTTAATCCTATTTCCACATCTGTTAATTTTATATGTGCCTTTAAGCATAAAGTGTCGGGTGTCCAAAGCAGAAACGAAAAGGGCAACTACTTTATGCATACGCAGTTACGGGGTGCCGGAGGGGGATATTCCTCCTTGAGAAGTTATAAAATTGTGCAAAATGAAGGCCCAATTGAAGGCATTTGGTGAAACATTTTGACAATATTATTGTAATAAAAAGTATGAAATGTGTGAAAATGAAGGCCCATTAGTGCCCACGAAGCCATTCGTGGACCATTATTTACTATAACTACACTGCAAAATTCAAGTGTTTAGATTCTAAACACTTTTTTGTAACACTTATGAAGCGTGTCACAGTATTTATTTTCTAAACATGTCACAGTGTTTAGTTTCTATAACAGTCGACACCGTGTTTAGAAACTAAACACTATAGTGTCCAGCTCAACTTAACACTATAGTGTTTAGTTTCTAAACATGGTGTTGACTGCTGTAGAAACTAAAGATGTCACAGCATTTAGAAACTAAACACTGTGACATGTTTAGTTACCTGTAACACTTATTAGACACTGTGACACGTTTAGTTTCTATATCAATCAACTATAGTGTTAAGTTTACCTGGACATTATAGTGTTTTGTTTCTAAACATGGTGTTGACTGTACAAACTGAACACAATCAACACATGGCATATTTAGGACAATGTGTTTAGCCAAAAAGTGTTTAGGATTTTCAATCACATACCTAATCTTGAACATGTGAATGATGTGATATGTTTAATGTGATTTCAACCAAAACATGATAGATTTTCATTCCTACACCATTTTTCGTAAAGTAAAATATGATCATGTCATTGATGCACTGCCTAGTGCTACAATGGATGTATATAAACATACAAAAAACTTACATTTTCTTTGTAATTAACCAAATTTCTTCAACCATTTCCATGTTTTAACACATTTTGTTTTCAGAATTTTTACCATAAAACAGTGGTAAACACATTGTTACATTGCATCAAATATAAATGTCATTAAATAAGGAACACTATGCCACTACACGGTACAATAATATCCTTACAATTTATCTGACATAAATATGCTAATTAACATGCATAATTAAATATTCACAAACATGCTCATGAAAATATCAGATTATTGTCACAATTTTAAGCAAAATGCAATATTTAATTCACAAATCAGTTATATTAAACCTGTTAATTTCTGAAACTATTTTTCAAATTACCTGACAACCAAGTGAGAGAAAAATTTGAAAAGGAATAGTACGATCTGAGAAAACTAATTTTGTGAACAAATTGACATTTAGCAACTTTGTCTAAAATATAGTGATAAAAATATGTCCTTAAATTTAATCCAAGCATCATTCGCATTACTAATAGATGAAATGTCTTGCCAATTTACAGTTGACAGTTCTGAGATAAATGAAACAGCATCAGTTTTCAGTGATCTAATTTGAACATTGGGTTTCTAAACTATCATCGGTCAAGTCATCGCTATTCCTAAACGCAATGTCATTTCTTATAAAAGTGCAAACCCTACCCCTTCTCTAATTCTGTCCTTTCTTATAACATAGTAGCCGTCTATCATTATTTCACTATCAGTCACAGAATCATTAAGCCAAGTTTCGCTTATAGATAATGACGGCTGCTTTTGTTTTCCTAACCAAACTTCTCAGTTCGTGTAGCCCAGGCTATCAAGACAAGGTTGCAGCGAAGTGAGAGAAAAATTTGAAAAGGAATAGTACGATCTGAGAAAACTAATTTTGTGAACAAATTGACATTTAGCAACTTTGTCTAAAATATAGTGATAAAAATATGTCCTTAAATTTAATCCAGGCATCATTCGCATTACTAATAGATGAAATGTCTTGCCAATTTACAGTTGACAGTTCTGAGATAAATGAAACAGCATCAGTTTTCAGTGATCTAATTTGAACATTGGGTTTCTAAACTATCATCGGTCAAGTCATCGCTATTCCTAAACGCAATGTCATTTCTGATAAAAGTGCAAATCCTACCCCTTCTCTAATTCTGTCCTTTCTTATAACATAGTAGCCGTCTATCATTATTTCACTATCAGTCACAGAATCATTAAGCCAAGTTTCGCTTATAGATAATGACGGCTGCTTTTGTTTTCCTAACCAAACTTCTCAGTTCGTGTAGCCCAGGCTATCAAGACAAGGTTGCAGAATTCATCAGACTGTTCTATAAGCTTATTGATGATAAAAGTATTGCCATGCAGAACATGTTTATTTACAGTTACCTTAGCAACAATTTACCTAGAAGCATTCACTAGCAAAGTAGTTATTCACCTATGAGCTACAACCGGAACAACTACCCTCTGAAAGATGTAACTTCAAGGTAGATTTTTCCCGGTGATATAGAAACACACCGTTTATAAACAGCCTGACAGCTAAACACAGCTGGTTTCCCAGCTAAACACTGTGTTCAGTTTCTAAACACGTCACATTCTCGGTCACATGTCACATGTTTAGTTTCTAAACGCGTACCACGTTACCTATTTTAAACACTATGTTTAGCATATCAATCTTTATTTATGTGTTTACCAGCTAAACACTTAGTTTCCCAGCTAAACACTGTGTTCACTTTCTAAACACGTCACATGTCACATGTCACGGATTGATGTTGAAGTCAGCAATACTGACTTTTAAAATGTGACGGGCCCTGCGTATCGGGAGTAATTTTCATATGCTCGGCCGAGGACCCGCCTTCAAGCAATGCCTAAAATAACCAAATCCGTATAAATACTGTGCCAAAAAGTATCCTTACACTTGGAAGAAAAATCCTAATTTTAAAACTAAACCATATTTGGGTATATTTATTTGTTTAATAAACTGAGCTCAGAAACTTATAATTTTTAACAAGGTCATATCTTGAAATCCTGTCCATCAAATTGAACCAAAATTACACACAGGATTACCTATACTCTACTCAAAACACATGTCAGTAACCATTTTAAGATATGACTTTGTGATTCACAAGTTGTAAAAAATTATCTGGCACATTATGACACCCCATTATATCCAATGTGACTTCATGAAGCAAAGTTACAAGCATTTGATTAGGTCCAGTTTTAAAAGTGACAAACTGGCCTCACACTCCACGGACTAGACATCTGCTTTGAGAGTGGTGAATGGCTAATATATGCATGCCTTTAATCTAAAACAAAAGGAACAAAAGAAAACTGAAACAATAGAACTGAGAAATAAAATGAGAGCTATGAAAAATACAGAGACGTAAAAACTGAAATAAAAACTGCTTTAAATAAAGCTTCATTGATGAAACTGTGTTGGAATATTTTTGCGCCTTGTATAGGCCAATTTGTCACTTTTAAAACTGGACCTTTGTCTATTCAATTGCTTGTAACTTTACTTCTTGAGGTCAAATTGGATTCAAGGTGGTGTCATAATATGCATGGATTACATAGTGCATTTATTAAAAAACAATTTTTTGATTTTGATGTCCATTTCTCCACTTACGTTCAATTTTATTTACTCGGTAATTTTTTCTAGGACACCCTGTATACACATTGATTGATACTAAGTAATTGTGCATACCACAATGCCGGAAATATCTCTCGTACGCCTACTTCAGCGCTAACCAATCAGGGCATCAGAGGCTAGTAAGGCAGCTGCCTCGTCGTGTTTTCGCTGACAACAGCAAAAATACAGCAAAAATAAAGAAGTGTCCGGGGGTCACTCCCATTGTGACCTACACACCAACTTTTGAACAGCACCCTAAACAAAGATTTAACCCTTGGCTAAAACGATACCCTAAACACACGCCTGTTTTCACACCTAAAACAGGGACTTTATTCCTTGCATCAAATTTCATACTCTAAGAAGGATTAGCGTATTGCATTTTAGATACCCTTTAAAAAAAATTTCATGTTTTTGACACTCTAAACACGATACCCGCGTATCGTGCCTACCTACGAATACCTGTCCGTTTTTTCCTCGCGGATGGTGCACAGGCCACAATGGGAGTCACCCCCTCGGGGAATTAGAGTCCCGGGCTCTGGCTCCGTAATTGGACCCCGGACACTGCAAAAGCTTATATTAACTCGAGTTATTTCCTCGACGTGTTACACATTCTGTCTATACGGTCCTGCAAACAACACGTAACCAAGCATCTCCTCTGAAGTATTCACCTGCAGATCGGAACTTTTCGCATTCCTGTCGACGTTGAAGTGAGAGCGTATGGTAAGTACAATAAGTCCTATTTTATTCGTTATCCTATAATTGCTATTTGAGTTGACATTAATTCTTTACCTGACGTATTTTTCAGGGTCAACACAGATAAATCGGCAGTATTTGAAAAAATCGTGTCGCACACATTGAATTCTATTTTTCACGAATGCTTTAACTGTCATTGTGGATTTCTTTTGTAAAATCAAACAATCAAACTACATGCAAAAATGGTAATGTTTTTAAATCTTGGATTGCATTCCTTTTGTAAACCACAGAAGGTTGATTAAGGGATGTATGGTGAAAACACTGACGCAAATGAAATATTCTTGATATTTAATGTTGCCCTTTCTTAACCAAACGTGCATTCAGTCAAAACATGGCTTGTATTTGTAGTAACGATCTATACTGATAAAAGCAGCGAAAGTTTAAATGTCATGGCCTACTTTGAGTTTTTAAAAATACCATCGAAATATGCCGCTAGATTTCTTGAAACCTACGTTACCCCTATAATGTTAACACACACCTTAGTGGTTGTAAACACTTGCATTAAACCAAATCGTCCTTAAATATACGGTTTATCATGCAAGTTATATGATAGTAATGTTTACAGGTGCACATGATTTTTGCATTTGAGAAAAAATCCTATATGATATACGAAAGTTCAGACCCTATGGTTAAGAAATGTAACATACGTTACCATAAAGTGCCGAAGTAATACAAACAGGTCACTATAAACTGTTGAGCAAATTATAGCAGCAGGTGTACTTGATCAACTTAATTAATAATATTTCATTAACATATTCCCAACGTACCTGTCGGGCACATTGACGTTAACGTTGTAACGTAAGTTTCATCTAAAATGTCACATATGTTTCAATTTTTTGTGGCAATTAATTCACCTTTTGAACTAATTTCTGTTTGAACTAAAAGGCGACATTTAATATTTCATGCCAACACAATAATTAGTTGATGCATTGTCAACAAACGCAGTGCACCTTTCAATCGCAGTACTCCTTTCAATCTAATGGTAACGTAGGTTACTTGACTTACTCTCTTTGAGGTTTACTTGAATTTTTGCATAGTTCCCCATAGAAAACCCATGGGCATTATTGAAATTGATGTAAGAATAAAAGTTCACAAGATTTGATCTTCATATTTTCCAGAATGAAACTTAGAAGGACAGCCTTTGATTTATAAATAATAAGGAGTAGTTTGGGGATACTTTATTTTTGCCAATTTTTCAAGTAACGGTGATTTTTAGGTCTTTTGGGGAAAAATGTATAGCTTCAATACGAAAGGTCAAAATTTTCAAATGACGCTTTCCTCCTCGCAGCTACATATACTTTAAGTGCATATCATTAGAGTTATAAATTTACTTCAAGGACTGTTAAATGTCAAAATATCAATTTTGAATAATTTGCCATAAAATTTGTATTATATTGTATATGCAACAAAAATCAAAAGTATTTGACATTCCTCGTATGAATGTAATTCGATATGTCTGATGTGCTCTCATGTCCCACCAAAATAATGTGCAAACGTTGCTATCCGATCCCTTACTTACTGAGTTCACAAATATAACAATTTACATGTAGCACAGTCTGTGTCCTACACCGTGGAAACAGTGGTTACAAAGATATTTACTCTTAAGGATACTACAAGAAACGTATAAAAGACGTATGCAATAATTTTCTCTAAAATCAAGTTTTCTCAGCAAATTAAATATCCCAGTGAGAGTGCTTTACATTATTTTTGTATGTGTATACATAATTATTAGAATCCGTTTGAATATCATCATGCGACTGTGAAATTTATGCGACTTCTGTGGTCGACCCAAATAGGGGTGAGGGGGTCTGGGATTATGCAGGGGGCTTAAAATGTTTGAAATTTTTTGACTGAATCGTAGACTTTGGCAGGTAGTTAACACATTTTGAGCATTAATAGACCCTTAAATAGCATGGAAATATTATCATTGGTCCGTGAAAAAGGGGAAACATTTTGTTCAACGGCACGAGGGGCTGACATTGACCCTTTCTGAAATTGAAACAATGTATATATCCAATTTATTTTCATGCTGCTTTTTTATGACCAGATGGTTAACATTTCAGTTTAATAAAGGTCTTAGCTGATTTATTGGCTGAGATATTGTCCTTAAAAAATGGTACTTTGTAAAGTGGCCTGCAATTGACCAAATTTAGCTGAACATGTACAAGTCTATCAGAATTATGCAGTGCATTAATTTGTTTCCCCACATACCACCCTAAACTTGGGAGCCCCACAGTAACAACGACACATCACTGACAAACCTCAAATTTAAGTTAAATGTTAGATATTTATCCCGTGAATTAAATTTGAACCCCACCTCTCCTTGCTTGGCGCTACCAATTTATTCCGTTAGTCCTTGAAGATTATATGTGTTTGTGAGAATAATTTTCAATATACTCCTATTAATTTACAGATGGACATTTTTAACATGCATATTATTGCTGTGTTGATTTGCCTTGCTTTGATCTGCGAGGTCAGCAGTTATAGACCAGACGTCGGAAACACGAATATAAACCAAAAACGTAGTGGTAAGGCTTTCTTAGTGTTTTTCTGCGTCATTTCACCAAAACTCAATTTGATGAGATGGCTGAAAATTAAATGATTGCCATTCTAATACGTGTTAAAATCGAGGTGCTTGTGCAAATATAATATAAATTTCACTGTACATAATGCTACCAGGGATGTCTCCTACCCCTGATGCTACTATCGTCTATACATGTGTATCACCGAGCACTACTTAGAGAATAAACGACAGGAATTTTTATTTTGCCTATCCTCTAACGTGTGATAGACGACAGGCAGGTCCAATATTTTGAGTAGTGGATGCCGGCGCAGCCGGTATCCACTACGATAAAAATATTGGACCTGCCTGTCGTCTATCATAGGTAGAGGATAGGCAAAATAAAAATTCCTGTCGTTTATTCTCATTCTTAGTCAGTTAAATATTTTTTTAATAACTGTAAACAAATTATTGAAGCAAAAACTAAGTTACCGTCATAAAAATTCCCTCATTATAAAATGAACGAAACTTGTTTACAACTTCACGTATTCTGTAGCGCGTATTGCTAGCGCGTTCGCGTATTCCGCGCTAGTCTACGCATCCAGCGCGATACATACGCGCACCTCTACTCGCGTGTTACGCATTATCAAGACGCATGATGACGTGGGGTCGTCTACGGCCTGATAGACGGCACCCAAAATCATGCGATTGTCCAATCAGAAATGTGTCTACGAACTAGACCACTCCCACTGACTAAGAATATAATATCTACCTCGAGTCACCGGCACTAGCTTTGAAATTCAGCGTGTTCTTTGTTAGCTTAGCGTTATTTGGTCTGTGTACATACTTTTACGCGCGCGATCAAAGTGGCGCGTATGTACACGCAAGAAACAACGCTAAGCCTACGCAGCACATGCTGAACTTCAAAGCTAGTGCGGTGACTCGAGGTAGATATATCGACTATATACAGCCTATCTCAAAAAAAATTGTGCAAGTAAAAAGCGCCCTCTTTGGCAATTAGACAATACCGTTGTCGCATGATGCTTACGTCAACGTCAAGGGCGTAGTCTTAGCTCTCAAATACCGTTTGTTCTGTTCAATTTGCTTCTTTTAATCTCGAGATATGTTTAGTTAACGACGGAAGGGTAAAATCACAATTGTGCCACTTTTACTAGGGAAGAAGGTTTTACATGTAAATCAGTGATAGCATCAAGTTTATCAAGATATCCTTCGTGAAATCAAAGGAATGCATCAATTACACAACAATACAAAGACGTTTTTACTGTTTTTACTGTTTTATCATGATACAGGAATAATGATTCTCTTTTCCACTTAAAAGATAAATAAATATATGACATTCTGCTGTAAAATTAAATACATGTGCATGTCAATGATTTTATCATGGTAAATTCTGTTCTCTTTGTCACTCAAAACAAACATGTTAAAAAACAAACAGATATTGCACACTTATAGTTTAATGAATGCGTATTACTTGTTGGGAGAGAAATTAGACAAAATAATGCACGCGAGCTGATGTTGATGCGTCTAATGCACGAGCCTCGAAGGGGGAGTCCATTAGACTCATTTTAACATCTGCTATCATTGATTTACATGTACAGCTCTCTTCCCTAGTAAAAGTGGCACAATTATGATTTTACCCTTTCGTTGTTAAATAAACATATCTCGAGATTAAAACAAGCAAATTGAACAGAACAAACGATATTTGAGAGCTAAGACTGCACCCTTGACGTTGATGTAAGCATCATGATCATGTCACAGCGGTATTTTCTGATTGCCAAAGAGGGCGCTTTTCACTTGCAGTAGCTACACTGGAGACACGTGTGACTGTGTAAAACAAATGCACAATAAATTGAAGTAATGTATAATACGTTTTTCAAATATTATTGATTTTCAGGATGCAATAGTTACCACGACCCTTGTCGAAATGGAGGCGTTTGTACAAATCGGACAGATGGGACAGGTGGGTTCTGTACATGCGCTGCAGGCTACATTGGACCAATGTGTGAATATGTCCTGTCTGAGGGAGGTGAGTAATATATTGCAAATTTCACTGAATATTACATGAAATTTTGTTGCACTTTGGAAACATGAGCTCTGCTAAGAAAAGAACTTTTTAAAAAACACAATTCTTTATTTCATTTAGGTGTAGGATTGTTTTACATTTCAACCCTAAGTCTACAAGGTTGCGATAAAATAATGCCATGTGCGTAAGTTGTAGTTTACGCATTAAAGAATTATTATAACAGATACATTTAAATACAGAGTGTTCCAGAAAAAATACCGAATGAATGAATTTGTCGAGAAATAGGCATCGGAAACAAAAAAATATATATAATAAGCTCATTTCATTGTGCATCATAATACGCAAATTTTAGATGAGTAAATGGAAGCGCCAGTTCACTAAAACAGGAGGAATTACTGAACAGGTAGAATCATTGAAAAGGTAAATTTATTTATCTAAAACTGACACTCCTTAGGCCTACATTTCCTCTTTAGCTTCTTTCTGTCTCTTTAGCTTCTTCTACATGGGCTAATTTTGTTCCATTTTTTTTTAATATTTGCTGCTTTAATAGCTTGTGATTTTCCGTTTCCATGTTATTTATTTATTTAACCCCGTTCCCGTTATTTTCTAAATCTGTTCCTTTCTTACATTTCCTTTTAGCTTCATTTTTATTTGCTGCTTAGCTTGTGATTTCCGTTTCCATGTTATTTATTTAATTCCGTTCTCAGTTTAATAGCTTTCCTTGTGATTTCCGTTTCTTTCTTTCCTTCTTTAACCTATTACAGATAAACAGAGAAAGTACCACCAAAGTCCCCCAATGTCAAAAAAGAAATCTACGCCACTGATAGGAGAATCAATAGACCCTTAAGGGGTGGTGCAATAATTATGTGTACCCCCGGATGGTGAATTATAGGGGGGGGGGGGCAAAGATTTTTTGGCAAGCCAAAGGGGGGGCAAGCATTTTTGGCAGGTCGAAAGGGGGGTCAAGCGAATTTTGGCAGGTCGAAAGGGGGGCAAGGGATTTTTGGCACAGATATTTTGGGCACCGTTTCTATATTACGCCCTAAAAAGGTGCAGGAAAACGTTAGGAACACGTTCAAATATGCACAATTTCCTGCTCGCTGCGCTCGCATTATATGATAAGACAATAATATTTAAGGTTTTAAATTCAGGTTCCCAAAAAAATCTTGCATGTGTAAAGGGGGGGCAAAGATTTTTGGCGCATCAAAAGGGGGCAAAGGTTTTTGGCACGTCAAAAGGGGGGGCAAAGATTTTTGGCACGGCCAGGGGGGCAAGCAATTTTGGCAGACCATTTTGAGAATTCACCACCCTGGGGTACACATGATTATTGTACCACCCCTAATATGTACTGTATTGTGTTAGGGATGTTCATAAAATTTTGTAGTTCAATATTTTTAACTGAAAGTTCTTTCATTTGAAAGAGAATCAAATTACCTAAACAATAAGGGGTCAATCATGTTTCTAGTGCATATACTTTTGAAGTTACAAACAAAAATAGTGTCACCAAATTGCCCAAAATTTTGTGCGTGAAATTGTAACAGCAGGTACATGTACAATGTACACTACTGTATGTGACCCCAGATGACCTCCTATTCTTTACTGTAAGAAAGCTGTTTTGGATGGTCTTGATTTACGCACAAATTGCTTTTGCGCTTTAACGAGTGTCGACTTGGTGGAACATAGATTCCACTATGTGATAGTTTATGAATCCAGTATTATCCCAGTACCAACATATATAAAGTCAACATCACAATAGCTTTTGGTTGTCAAAAATAAATTTTTAGTGATTTCTTCCATTGAGCCCCACAGTAAAGCCATTTGTGGACCGTACATGCACATTCCACTTCCCTATGGACGAATAGCGCCACCAATAGTGTGTGATGTGGGCCTGCCTAATTATGCACCATATAAATTTCCTCACTGATTTTTTAACCATTTAAATACGGAGGATCTTTTCTTCTTTTTCATCAAACTCTCACATTTAAAGTTATTAAATTAAAAATTGTAAGTTCCTTCCCATGCTTAGGCAATAGAAACATATTAGTTCGATCTTTCGATCGACCATGGATGCTTGGTCGATCCTTATCATTTATGAAATCAGTTACCTTACTATTGTTAATTGTAATAACATAGTAATCTATGCCTGTAGCAATATTGACCAATATAAATTAAGCATTAATTTGGATTAATTAGTTGATAGTTCATTAATAATAAGCATCGAAGCAGCAGCGACGGTCGATCCAAAGATCGAACATATTTGTTTCTGATGCCTTATAAGTCTTATTTTGGAACTCTTTCAGCCGTCCGCCTTGTTAGCAATAAGACCGGTACCGTTATTGAAGAAGGCAAAGTGGAAGTATATCACAATGGAATTTGGGGTACAGTGTGTGATCACGATTTGGACGAGCATGTAGCAGATGTAGTTTGCCAGCAACTTGGATTACTTCATGGTGTTGTCAGTAGCGGACCTTTCTATGGAGAGGGAACTGCAGAGAAATGGCTGGATGGTGTAAAATGTACAGGAGAAGAAGGCAGAATAAATGAATGCCATCTTGGATGGGGAAATGATATGTGTCGGCACTTTTGCAAGAGTAACACAGGGTGAAATGCGATTTAGGTAAGTACCAACGGGGTGCAACCACTCAGTCCGACATGCCGATTGTCCGACACGTTGCTAGTCCGGCACGTCTGTAGTCCGACAACACACAATTCCTATATACTTAGAGGCGTGTCAATCCGAAAATGAAACTTGCGTCACACATTCGGACTACCGTATAGTACAGTGCTTTTTAGGCTCAAATGTCGCATTTCCTCCATGTCAAAAAAGAAATCTGCGCCACTGGTATTCATGCTGGTAGATATTTAGAGTGGTATTATTATTCTTGATAACGTTTTTCTGTATCGCTGCATGAGCTTACCTGGGGGTGCCCTCACTGAGTCGAATTTTTTTTGCCAAAAAGGTATATGTCAAGATCGCCCATTTTATTAGTATCTGATTATTTTTTATGTATGGCTTTTCACGCTTTTAGTCGAAATCATTGATGATAACAGTAGACCAAATCTGATCAATATTTTTTGCAGCACCGCATGACTTTTCTTGGGAGTGCCCGAGTGGGAAGCCATCCGGCCCCGCGTATTCGAAAAAATTGGCCAAAATGTATGTCAAAATTGCTCATTTTAACAGAGAAACCGGAGGAGAAACCCCAAGACTGGGGACAATGCCCTCGTGTCCCTTCGTGCAAGCCGCATTTTGGCACATTGGGAGTAAAAGTGGATGTGCGATGGACCAAGCTGAGTTTTTTTATTAATTAAATAGGCTTCGGTCTGCAAAACACTGAGCTAGTCCGAATTTGGGAAACACTGCGCTAGTAGTCCGAATATTGATTCAGACTAGCGCAGTCAGGGCCGTCGCTAGAGGGGGGGTATGGGGGTGTGACACCCCCCAATGCACAATTTTGTCGTCAAAAATTGACTGTTGTCGTCAAAAGCATGTGACTGTCGGCAAATGTAGTCAAAGGTGTGTGTGATTGTCGGCAAATTGCGAGAGGCATATAAAAGATTAATGTGTTACGAAATTGTGCTGTTTGGGTGTCAAATCGCTCTCCAAAAGCTTGGAGCTTGGTTGCTATGACGACAAAGTTGACTTACGGAAGTTTGATCTGCAGAAGGGTGTCTGTCTACCTGAGGCAGTGATCTGCAGCTTTCAACATCTTTGTAAAATGTTAACACACTTTTGTCGTTTTTACCAACATTGTACATTTTTCCCAGTGACGTGCGGCCTTAGAGTTTTGTTTTATCCATCCAATATATTATGTCTTCATTGTAATTTTTATAGCACCATGAGCATCTTTTTAATGTGGATATCGGTGCTTCATAAGTTTTCATTATAATAAAATATTACTATTATATTTAAATTGCAGGGGGTTTGGACGCAGATTTTTGATGTTAAGTGACGTGCTTCGGTAAAACTATAAGGACTAGTCCGACGAGTAGGACCTGATTTTAAATTTTAAATTTTAAATTAAATGAGGATTTCAAATATTGTTGGTGCAAGTTTTACAACTGGTGTCTTGTGTTTTGAGGCGGATTTTGGATTTAAAGGGTAACATTACAAAGTTGGTCAATTCCGGTTAAAAAGCACACGAAAGTATTCTTCTCATGATCTTAAGGATTTAAAAAAAGTATAGCTTAACCTGTCTACGACGTACCGTTATCAAGTTATAAGCAAAAGTTCAAATTCCAGGGCCTGTAGGATTAAAAAATAAAAAATACCGATTTCAGTCAAATTTATCTCAAATTCTTCGCCATGTAAAATTTAATCAAAACTATATTAGTTCGCACTGTCTACAATACTTCGTTACAGAGGAAATATGGCAAAATAGGTCAAGCCGCCATACCACCATGACCTAATTTAATAGTGAATGTAATGTTTTAGATGGTACTAACTATTCCTTTCCTTCTCTAACATAATATTTATATGACGAACAATTTAAGACCAGTTTCGTTAAAATCGGAATACTTTTCAGTTGTTGACCCCTATGGTCCAAAAGTTTGACCTCTGATCTTTTTGCTTAAAACTTCAGAATGGTATGTTCTTTAGACCCTCTCAGACCTGAACTATATACATACGCGTAAGATTCCTGTTTGTGACCATTTAAGGGTCACGTACTAGTACACCGGGACATAAATCTAATCATATTAAACCACAACTTAAAGCCTTAATGTACGATCTTCTTAAATTTTTCTTTTTTTTTTCTTCCAAAATGATAATATGCAATCATTATGAAAGTTCCCAATATATTTGGACGCGAAAAACATTTGGAATTTGCAAAGAAACAGCATCATAAACTTAACCTCTATCACTCGAAATATCTCGCACTATTTGGATTAGGACGGCGAGTGCGGCCTCATAGTTAGTCTCCTACGCAGGCAGTTTGGTTACGCTCCTTCCACATGTGGAGCGTAACCAAACTGGCTTCGTAGGAGACTACGATTTACGATCGTTCCGACATATTATCATAATCTAAAAATCATCCCGTTTTACTACAAATAGGGCGAATTTGACAGTTTGCTCATAGATTTAAGTTGGAACATGTGTAAGTATTACAAATATGCCAAAAAATCGGTTTTGAAAAAAATAAAGGTATATTCTGAAAAAAGATCGTACATTAAGGCTAAAATTGTTCGTCACGCGTTCAAGCCCTTCATGAATAATAGACAAAGCTTACACTGTGGTCCAGTCTTTAAAATTCGTTGGAAAAAATAAGAGATTCTTGTAGAATTAAAACTATGAATATGAAACCATCATGCGTCAGGAGCCTGTTTATTTCAATTGTGTGCCGTTTGCAGTTCTTAGGGACCAGACAAAACGATTGATGAAATCTTGATGCCATTTATACGTAACAACACTCAAGTGCCCAATTATGATATAAAATTGGATCGGTTGAGCCCATATTTATTGGTCGAGCTATGAGTTTTAAAATATTGGACGAGACGTAGTCGAGTCCAATATTTTACAACTCATAGCGAGACCAATAAATATTGGGCGTAAAGCATCCATTTTATCATTATTATGTTTTGGATCCAATATTATCACAACTTGGATCCATCAAAACATAATAATGTGTAACATCGGGAAATTTGGTTTTTCTGAGTGTCCCATTATGTGTAACATCAGACACTCACTCGGGTGTCCAGTTCTCTGTAAATAACATCAGAGACTAATGTTGTGTTTCTCATATACCTACAATCTTGGAAATAAGTCTTGGAACACTTGTGTGTAAATAACGGAAAACTGTCACCCCCTTCCCCCATGCAATGTTGAGAAATGCCAATGTCTTCAGCGGATTCCCAATGTGTCCAACATTGATTGATGGGGAGGGGAAGGGTAAATCATTGTTGTAGAAGTCATGCTTGTTCCCAAGCACAATATACGTCATTTCCATGATCATAAGAAATTCTGGACGGAATTTACGGCAGAGTGTGCCAAGCGTTCCAAGTACTTTTTGCCAAGATTGTAGGTGCACAATGTGTGACATCTGACATCTGAGACTACTGTTTATTGAGGTTTTTTTTCAAATGTGTGTGCCCAATTAAACGTACCATCGGCGATAAATATTGACTTTGCAAAACCTGGTCACCCAATTAAACGTAACAAAATAGATTATTGTTGTTTTTTCAATACCCGGGTGCCCAATTATGTCTTTCCATCAGCCGGGTGCCCAATTATGCGTTATATCAGAGGCAAATGTTGTGTTTCCAATACCTGGATGCCCAATCATGTATGACATCAGAGGTTAATGTTGTCTCTCCAATACCTGGGTTCCTGATTATGTGTAACATCAGAGATAAATCATGATTTTGATATAAACTTTTGATCCAAAAGTTATTGTTGGGTTTTCTGTACATTCTGTTACAAATCGTCCTCTCACCCGTAATTAAAGCCTTAATGTACGATCTTTTTTCAAAATATACCTTTATTTTCTTCAAAAATGATTTTTGGCATATTTGTAATACACATGTTCCAACTTAAATCTATGAGCAAACTGTCAAATTCGCCCTAACTGTAAAACGGGAAGATTTTCTGTTGGTCCGACATATTATCATAATTTTTAGATTATGATAATATGTCGGAACGATCGCAAGTCGTAGTCTCCTACGAAGCCAGTTTGGTTAGGCTCCCTCCACATCACAGGGAAAATATGCCACCTAGTGCCAGGTTAGCACTTGCCAACTGATACCAATGTGGTATTTGCCAGGTTCGGCCAAGAAGAATGTGCAAGGGGTACGCACAACCAGGCATTTGCAGGCACGGGCCAAATTGGCATTTGCCATCAATATCCAGAGTGTCAGTATACAAATATTAACTGTCTATAATGAGTGTGATGGTCGAAATATAATCACGAGGTGAAAGATGGATGAACAATACATCTTTCACCGCCAATATGTACACCATTTCCGTGGCATTGTGAACAAAAAATGAACTTTAATAATGGTGTTTCTTCTTACTTTTGACTGGAACACACACTAATTTTTCATCTGAATAATCTTAAATCTATTTTTTTTGTGATGACTGGTTTGGTATGATAATTTGTGATTATTGTAAATGCTCTAAACATCTCTCCTTGGAAGCTTCAGAAGAGCTATTTAATGCTCTCCTGCAAATTCCAATAGACAGTCCCTGGAACGTGGAACTCTATTGTGTATGTAATGTAGTAATTACAACATTAACTCAAAGTTACCTTGTTGTCCTGTAAAAACAACAAATTTGGTCGATTTCAATTAGGTATAAGTAGGGACAAGTTGTTTGTAGAATTTTGTAGCACTCAGGCCGGTTAGGGTTAAATGTAGTAATTACGACATTAACTCAACGTTGCCCTGTTGTTCTGTAAAGACAACACATTTGGCTGATTCCAATTAGAAGTGTAAACATTACAAATATATGCCAACAAATTTAGGTGTGAAAGGAAATTAACCAATTACATTTTAAAATATCACATATTGTGGCTTTAATTGAAATATATAACTTTGGTCCAATTACCGAATAATACTAATAATTAAAACCGGGAATTAAAAAAGAGGTGAAAGGTAAACTGAGGTCACTTCTGGTTTGCATATTCATGAGGTGGGTGTCAAAGCATAACAAATCGCATCAAAAATGCGTCCATTGCATCATGGAATGCATAAATTGTGTAACGAATTGTGTCATTGCATCATGAAATGCGTATATTTCGCGCCAAATGGGGTCAATATGAGTCAATCGTGCAACTAAATGCGTAATGTACAAGGAGTTCTAGAGATTTAAAATTTCAATAATGATGCGTCAAATCAGTCAATTTTATTTTGTTTTTCCAATATATTTTCATTAAAAGTGCGAGAGCATTTATGGCTTAATCTTCGCTGCTTTCATCCATGGCACCACCGTTCTCCTCGACATCCTCCTCTTCATCATACAGCCCTTCTAATTTAGATCGATGTTGGCCATCGTTCTCTTCACACCTTTGTCCGCCTTGACCCTTTCTCCATTTTCTCCGAGAGATCATCAGTGATCCTCCAAATAAACATCACACAGTGTCGACAGCCAGTGTTATAAATATAAACTTAATACTCCGTTGAAAGGAGGCCTACCGTATCTGATTGGTTAGAAATCGATCGCTGATCGCTCAGAGGTGTAGTACAAACTCAAAATGGAGACATGTATTCAATTCGATTGAAATCGATATTCTATTATTGACGCAGATAAAGAAAGTCGATAATGTACATTGAATTATAGATACAGCAGCTGGATCTTACACGGGTTCCTTTGTATAATTCATTTCTCAAATAGTTGAATATGTCACAATTTTTACTTTGGATTTCAAAATCTTTACTTATAAAATGCAGTAAAATATATCCACAGCAAACAGCAAGGCCCCGCTAATTAGTGTATTGCTTTTCGAGTTAGTGTACTGGAAACAAAACCTGCGTTTTTCCTGACAACAAATCGAATTTTCTATAATGGCAACACCATAATGTGATACTGATCATCATGCACAAATCATAGAATAGAAACTATGCGGCAGGCTCTGTGTGATATCTCATATCATGTAAATGGTATGCTTAGCCTGAGTCGCTCGGCCTATCTCGAACAAAATCGCCATACGTAGCTTTTGAAAAACGAGAGGATTCGTTGTACTATCACGCCAATTTTTGACACGAAGATATAGGGATGATGACGATGTGCATCATTGTCTTTGATATGTGCGTGGCTTTGCAGAAACGTCCTGTACTGATCGAAAAACTCGCATTTGACGGCCGATACGGTCTTCAGGTGTGCCTTTTCCCTGGCCATCGCTGGGTCCATCTCTGTGGTTTTCTGTAAAATCAGCTCTTTTGGCCACATTTTGATTGACCCCTGGTTTTTGTAGAAGAATTATGTAACGATAGGTCATATATAACATAAACTATACATTTTTGAAATCCTTGTGATCAGACAAATAATTTGGTGTATCTGTCAACAAGATTGGAGGATTTTCACATTGTTACCCCTGTGTAACCTTTCGTGACCTCCAGAGATCAGTAGGGATCAAATCTAAAATGCCTCCACATCTTACACAAAGTGTACAATGATTCAGCTTAGCAGCTGTACTACAAAAAAGTCTGTCCACTTAGAAGTACAAACCAAATCTGTGGCATCGGGGGTCGATGCTTTGCGTCACACGCGAGCGCGACGCGACGCGTAAAGAGCGTGGTGCACAAATCGCGCAGCAGTTGGCGCGCCAAAGAAGCATTGCACTGAAATAATTATTCTCATACCTCCAGTTTCCGAGGTCTATTTACTTTGTACTTCTATGTGGACAGTTGGGCCCAACGCACTGAATGGTCTATTGTTCTATTGTGTCCGATTTGAGCGCTGACATATTGGAAAATGTTGCCAATCAATATTCATGAGAGTGTACATTCAACGTCCAATTTTCGAAATTGGGTGACTTGTGCTTGGCAGGTGTAAAATACATCTGACTGGGCGTTTTAAATACGTAACGCATAAAGGCATTGACATCATCGAATGGCTGCCTATACGCTGGCGAAGTTACGTAATAATCGGATTAACTACCATAGCAATAGGTACAAACAATTTTTGATTATATCGCGCTGCACTACTACCTTCATGTGGTACCTCTGCATTGAACCATAGATGTCAAAGAAATGCTTATCACTTGCACCTGTAAGATTAGTCTCTTTGAAAAGAGCGGTATTGTATTCAATCTATTATATGATTGAAGACAGGTGATGAGTGCAACCTGCTTGTAGTGCAGCGCGGTATATTCAAAATTGTTTGTACCTATTGCTATGGTAGTTAAGCCGATTAATTACGTAACTTCGCCAGCGTATAGTGCTGTTAGTGTTAGGCTTATGTGTGTGTGGGGGGGGGGGGGCTGTGTTTAGTTTCTATAATAATTATAATAAGGCCTACATTTTGTCATTCCTTTCTTTTCTTTTTACTTATTCTTTCCTTGCTAAAGTATCACTCCCTCTTCTTATCTCCCTTCCCTTCTCCATCCCCTCTTACTTTTTGTCCCCTTTCATTCCTATCATTTTCCTTACCTTTCTATTTATTTACTTCTATTTATTTATTTCTCTTCATTTCTTCCTCTTTCTCTCTTCTTCCAGTCCCCCTCTCATTCTTCATATCCCCACTTTCACCTCTTCCTCCCTCATCCCCTCCCAAGACCTCTCACAGAAGAGATGCTCCCTTCAGTACGCCACTGTTTATGACATTCTCCTTCTTAAAATAAAATAAAATGTCAATTTGTGAAACAACTTTTATATAGGCCTATACCGGTATACTTATTATTTGTTACATGTATACGTAGCTATTACCATTATACTATAGACATGCAGACATGGCAGCATTGATGTGTAATCATTCAGCAAGCGCATTCAATTTATTTAAATGAAGCACCTAAAGTCAGTGGGGTGATCACGAACTGTACATCAGCGGCTAATGTGTGCCTTTTGTGCTTACGGCTACTCAATCACACCCTTGTGTGTTATGGTAACAAAGGGTACTTTTCGTTCCAGTAGTCGCTTTCACGCGCCTTTCGTTTGATCACTTATTGACGGTAGCCTGCTAGGTAAAGCGTTAATACACTGTCGGGTCAGCTTACCGATTTAATGGCGGAAGCCCTTTGTCCCAAACAAAAGGTACCTTTCGATGAATAGCTTGTCAGATTTCAAATCGGCACAAGTGAACCATGCGTTACATAATCTATTGCTTCTCCATCTTTAATAGCTCCATGGTTGGGTCCTCCATATAGAATCCACACATAGATTTTATAATGATTAGCTAGGAAAATTTAATTTCCGTGCATGAAACAAGATCGTTCATTTAGTTTACGCAGTAAATTTATAATAATTATAAACCATCGATAGAATTACATTACCTTTCTGCTTTTGTGTGTGCTACTTGAACCGTTGCCCTTTGCCGGACTAACGCCCTGCCAAAGTTATATATTTTACATTAAATGTGCTATCAGTGATTTGGTTAGTCAAAGAATCTATGTTTTATCAGGTTATGGTTTACCAGTTAGTCTTTTCCTTCACTGATTATTATTCTATAGGTGGAACAAAATGATATTATAGTGTGGAATCTACAGTGTGATGTGCTTTGAGTAATTTAATTTGATTATTTATCTTTGTTTACAATCAAAATCTATTTCATTAGACATTTTAGGGATTCCCCTCTCAGGCATCAAATTGAGCCACAACAAATTGAATCATTTCTAATTTCGGATAGTTGGGAATTCCCTGAGATTGTAAAGTGAAATGAAATTATAACTGGGAAAAACCCACAGGAAATGATGTAATGTGAAAGATTAATGTTTATAATGGTTCTTGGAACTTTTCAAGATTACATCGTATGTTGTAAAATAGCAATTGGCTATTAAAATTATGGGATTTTCCCGTGCTTGGTATATAAGGAAATGTAAACATTACAGTTTATAGTATTGTTCTGGGTTAGCTAATGTGCTTACAGTCCATTTCCTTCAAAGAAGGGAAATTGCGAAACCAGAGATATTTTATGTACTATTACATGCCAGTAGTGTCGAGGAAGATCTACAGCATGTCTAAAAAAAAGTGAAAAGCGCTCTCTTTGGCAATTAGAAAATGCCGTTGTGGCATAATGCTTACATCAACGTCACGGGCGTAGTCTTAGCTCTCAACTGCCGTTTCTTCTGTTCAATTTGCTTGTTTTAATCTCGAGATATGCTTACTTAACAACGAAAGGGTGAAATCACAATTGTGCCACTTTTACTAGGGAAGAGGGCTGTACATGTAAATCAATGATAGCATCAAGTTTATCAAGAGTTCCTTCGTGAAATCAAAAAATGCATCAACTACACAACAATACACAATTGTTTTTACTGTATTTACTGTTTTATCATGAATCAGGTATAATGATCCTGTTTTTCCACTTACGAAAAATTAATAGATAAAGATTTCACATTCTGCTGTATCATTAAATACATGTGCATGTCAATGATTTTATTATGGTTTTATACTGTTCTCTTTGTCGCTCAAGACATGTTAAAAGACAAACAAATATTGCACACTTATAAGTTAATGAACTAGACAAGTTCATTAAATTTGACAAATTAATGAAATTAGACAAAATAATTCACGCGCGCTGATGTTGATGCGCCTAATGCATGAGCCCCGAAGGGGGGAGTGCATTAGACGCATCAACATCAGCAATCATTGATTTACATTTACAGCCCTATTCCCTAGTAAAAGTGGCACAATTGTGATTTTACCTTTTCGTAGTTAACTAAACATAATTATCTCGAGATTAAAAAATAGCAAATTGAACAGAACAAACAGTATTTGAGAGTTAAGACTGTGCCATTGACGTTGATGTAAGCATCATGTCACAACGGTATTTCCTAATTTCCACAGAGGGCGCTTTTCACTTGCACAATTTTATTGAGACATGCTGTAGTTTACGTCACAGCGTGTACCTCTTCCAAAAAAGGAATATATATAATTCTTCTGTCGACTTTCTGAAGTCTGGTTTATGAAACAACACATCTGTCTTTGGAGAACAGCGCAAGGAGTTTTGGGGTCTGTTACCATCAAGCAAAATTTTAAATATGTGGACAAACTCAAAAGAATAGAAATTCCTGATTCTTTTAGCATGGAAAGGGTTTAGGGGGACATTTCAAAACTGACATTTAAAAAGTTGCATTTGACCTGTTGGCATGGTAACGGGCAACACATAATTTGGTCGAAAATGACCAAAAATGACCATTTTCATTTTTGAAAAAAGGCAAAGTTTGGTCGAATGCCACAAATAAATAGATGTGATATTATTTTTTTCTTCAGATAGGGGCATACTTTGGTAGTCATTGCAAATGAAGAAAGAGCTTGTCACTCTTTTAAAAGATCCTATAATTCTAAGTAGAAAAAAACACATTTTGGGCAAAAATCGTAAGTGCCATTTTACCCCAACATTTAAGGGGTGTAAATGTAAAGAAAAGATTGATATTTTTAAAGTGTATGGTGTCATAGCTAGAGTGAACCCTTGTTGACAGATATATAGTTTTAAAAAATTGGGATCTCAACTTCTAAAGAAGTTCTGGCTTTTTAAAAGTACCATGTTTTTGAAAACAAAATAGATTTTTTAAGGTAAAAAGGTCAAATTGCGATTGAAAGTATTGTGTTTAAATAACTGCAATGAAATAATCATTGAAACTATTTCATTGATGAAAAGATTAAAGCCATATTATAAACATTTGCTGAGGAGAACGCCCTCAAAAAAATGTTAAATTCTGGTTTTTACACGATTGTAATGTACTTTAGTCAATAAAGATACTCTGCAAAAATCAAGACTTTAGGTGTTGTAGTTTTGTCAAAATCCGAGATTTTGAATAAAACGATGGAACCGGCGTTTTATTATTACGATGGAAATATTACTAGTCGAACACGTATGCACAGTACGTACTCGGCGTGCGGGATACACATACACACACACCACGAGGATCGTACCATATTACAACCGCGGGAGTAACATGCATGGGCGCTAGTAGTAAATTCCAAGTTTCTATGCTTTACCTCATTTGTTCGGCTCAAAATTAAAAGGGACATATCTGACAGTAAAGGCTAACAATTTATGGAAAATTAATATTAATCTATTTTTACAGAAATCAGCTGAGAAATGTTATAATATGGCTTTAAGTGAATTATTAAATTTGTGTTTCAGTTTTAAATGGTACAAACAAGCTACCCGATATAGGGCGCACATCACTAAATAATCGTCCCATTCAAATACACGTGGAAATACAAGAAAGTAAGTTTGTTTTTCTACCCCATGTAACAATATTTTTAATATTTTGATTGCACCAATGTCTTCAATAAAGATGAAATTTTAATTTTAATTTGATTTTTTGGGACAAGTTAAGACAAACTTAAGAGATACGAACACCTAAACAGCGCCATCCCGAATTTCAGCCGACACTCGAGTCTCCTTACCAGTTCCGGCCATGATATCGTTCCGAGATCCTATAACCCATGCACATTCGATTCGGAACATTTTCTGAACAGATTTGTAATGCTGAGCTCCTATTCTACCAATCAAAACAACCAAGAGTCACTCGAATTCGTTTACCTCACGAAGCCAATATGTTTCACATAGGCGACATTTTTTACCGGGACTATGATGGGTTACACCAAATGCGGAAGGATTTAGTGTTGTGCACTCTATACAAACAGTTCCATGATGCAGTCATGTCTACAGTAGAATTCATCTCGACCTTTGCAGGACTTAACCCCATTAAAAGCTATTAAACCAAGATAACACTCATTGAAACAGCTCAACTGATTAAATCGGATCTTCTCTGGCTGTGCACATGTGACTGTTTTCATGTGCGATATCGCAATAAAGTTTGTATTATAGCTTCAGTTGGGTAACCGATTATAAAGGAAACGAAAGGAAACAATGGTATGTGTAGCTTTGTTCACGAAATGAGACAATGGCGTGCTTTTTGTAAACCAGCATTCTTGAAAATGAGCAACATAATGATTGTTGACTTAACACGGTTTGGAAATAATTTCTTCATATTTTTGGTGTTATCTGTCGTTTACATATCCTTCCTAAAACACAAAAGTACGACCCTCTCCAAACACCTAAATTAGCTAAAAATTTAGGACATGTTACAAAACTATATTGTCTATAATTTTAGAAGAGTACTTTTAATATTGGCCGGTTATTTTTCACACAGCGACGTTAACTAGGCAATGTACCATTACCTATAACATTAACTAAAACACCAAAGTACGAATATTTCCAAACATCTAAATTAGCTAAAAATTTAGGACATGTTAAAAAACTATATTTTCTAGAACTTTAGAAGAGTACTTTTAATATTGGCCGGTTATTTTTCACACAGCGACGTTAACTAGTCATATCCCCATATTTTTAACGTAGGGCTATGTGTAGAGGTCACGCGTCAATGGGAAAGAGCACAGTGAATTGTGTATAGGACAACGGACAGTAACTGCAGTATGCACCAACTCCACGTAAACACTAATCATGCAATAATTTTAAGTGTTGTATGAAGGGTAAATATGGGGGTGGGGGGAGGTTCAAGAACTTTTGGCAAGCCAAAAAGGGGGGGGGTAGCAATTTTTGGCAGATCAAAGGGGGGTGCGGCCCTGATTTGGTAAAATTATCTGACTTGAAAATCACTGTTTTGAGAAAAAGAGCTTTTAAGTTTGAACACTTGACGTTTTTCTTTTTGAATAAAATAAATTATTAAACACATCTAATATCTTAGAAAATATAAAAATCTCATTATTTGCACAAATTTGGCTAATTTGGTTGAGTAATTTTAAAATAACAACCATTTTTAGGAAGTTAGATTCTTTTACATTGTTTTACGTCGTAACAAAAATAGGGGTGCACCGCTCAGTCCGACACGCCGCTAGTCCGACACGCCGCTAGTCCGACACGCCGCTAGTCCGACACGCCGCTAGTCCGAATCTGAAAAACACTTTTTTAGTCCGACACTCCGCTAGTCCGAATTTAAAATACACTCTGCCAGTCCGACACACCGCTAGTCCGAATCTGAAAAACACTTTCTCAGTCCGACACTCCGCTAGTCCGAATATGAAAAACACTGCGCTAGTCCGAAACTGAAAAGCACGGCGCTAGTCCGAATCGGGAAAACACTCCTTCAGTCCGACACTGCGCTAGCGCTATGGTTTTCAGTTTCTGACTAGAGCCGTGTTTTTCAGATTCGGACTAGCGCAGTGTCGGACTGAAGGAGTATTTTCCAGATTCGGACTAGCGCAGTGTATTTCAGATTCGGACTAGCGGCGTGTCGGACTGAAAAGTGCTTTTCAGATTCGGACTAGCGGCGTGTTTTTAAAATTATGTAAACCACGCCGCTAGTCCGAATTTTTGTCGGACTAGCGGCGTGGTTTTCATAATTAAATTTCGGACTAGCGGCGTGTCGGACTGTTGCAGTGGTTTTCATTTTCGGACTAGCGCATGCTTTTTTCGGACTAGCGCCGTGCTTTTCATTTTCGGACTGACGCACCTCTAAGTATAGGGAATTTGTGTAGCGGCGTGTCGGACTAGCGGCGTGTCGGACTAGCGGCGTGTCGGACTAACGCCCTGTACCCTTTCAATTGGTCAGCTTCGTCATTTTTACTTTTCATTATAGCTCTGCAGTCGGCCTAATGCCGATTTTTCTCTGAGCGCGCAACTCCGTTCAATACAGTTTTGCCGTTTCGCGCCGTACTGAATCATCATCTACAACGCGTGCTAGGCAATGTTTTTTTTTTGTTTTGTTTTGTTTTTTAATAATATTATTATTATTTTTTTTGGCTTGCTATCTTCCGAAGATAGCAATTTTGGTCTGCTTCGATATGAGCGCCATAATGTCAACTAATGGAAAGCACATTTTCTGTCAAACAATCATTTTTCACCATCTCCCGACACACCCCAACTAATATTTAACCCGTGCCGTTTATGTTGACCTCTACCAGATCAGTCTTGGAATTTTGCGAAAAAGTGTTCCATTATTAAATGTCAAGTCTGTAGCTACAAGAAATAAAAATGACATAAGATTATTGCAAAATTAAAATGATGCGTACAAAAGTAATTTTTTTTTTAATTAGAGAAATGGGATAAGCACAAGTACCGCAAGGACTCACCCAGTGGCGCACAAAGGCTCTCTCGTGCGCACGGTTGTTTGATAGCATGCAACCGTAATCATTTTTCAGAAAAGGTGAACAATGATGGCGCTATTTATCTTAAATCTTATTTGCATCTTTAGAAGGGGTAGGCACTTGCATAATGGCATTAGAACATCAGAAAAAGACTAGCAAATGGCAAGACAATTTTCAAACAAACTTTTCATCATGAAACGTAAGGAATAATTCATATTATTTGGCTAATTTAATGTATGTAAATAGTGCCCTCAATTTGAATACAAATTACTACAAAAAATCAGAAAAAGATGACCACTTTGATATAGACACGGGAATTAACGTTAATAAAAGCTATAAAATATATATGAATATTAGTGGGATAACTGTTCAAAATTGTCCAGAATTAAACATTACATGTTTTGTTAGAAAAATTACTAAATGATCACATCAAACAACCTCGCCATGAGATAGATTTCACGCACAGACAGAGAGCCCCTTCTCCAGAAAATTCAAACAAGAATTAAGGGTCCGTGCCCTCAACTGCCATGGGTCATCTACGGGAGGGCACTCCCAGCCCCTCCCCCTTCGAAAAATGGTGTACGGGGATGTGCCACGCAGACTTTCGGATGCTGACTTTCCCTATACCTACTTTTTGAGGTTTTTGCCACCCATCAATATACCAATTTTCCACACACAAAGAAACACCCAAAAAGCACCCAAATTTGCCTTAATTTGACGCTTTTGGGGGCACTGGTATCCACTGAAAACCCACCCACCGAAATACCGATACCCCAAAACCATGGCACCTTCCCCATATACCCACAACAAGGAATATCCCCCACCCGCTATGCGCATGTTCACGATTTAATATTGACTACTATGTGGGGCATGGTTAAAATTATAGGCCCAAGGTGATCTCAAAACCATGTCAGTTTTTGGTACAAAATGGGAGGGTCTGTTCATTCAGTGATGATAACATTGGTGGTATATGAATGCCAGCTTTGGTGGGTTTCCTATATTGAAAAAGTAAACTATTTCAAAATTACTGGGTGAGAACTTTGACAAATTGAATTGAGATAGTAACGGCACACAATATTGATAATGCCGGGTGACAAAACTCGGAGCCAAATGTCAATGACAGGCACAGTATTGCGCATACTATGTTCGGGCAAGCAATTTTTTTACCACTGTCTGCCAAACCGGTCGGACAAGTCTGCCGAACTGGGCCAGCTAAAAAAAAAATTCGCGGCCTGTGCAACAAAATTTCATGCCAGCCATACCCGACAGCCATATCAATCAATCACTTAAATTTACAGAGCCGCGGCAAAAACCAAAAAAGACATTTCACTAAGGCGCTATGAACGAGGCAAAGAATAAACAATGAATATACAATGAAAGTGATACCCTGTGATACAAGCAAAATATACTACTACCACTACATTAATTAAAATCATATGATCGTCACTAATTATTATTCAATTATTCATTATGTATAAATACAATAATTTTCTCAAGTGCAGTCAATATTGTCCCCGCCGAAGGAGCTCGAGACGGGCTATGAAATACGGGATGAAATGAGTACCATTTGTCAACTTACATTTAATTACTTTAACCCCTTATACTACGCCGCAATTGCTTTGCCGATATATCGATTACTTTTTGCCGCAACTCGTCGCATTTCAAGTTTAAATGTATACCTTATTGCGACACCGCAATACAGTATTTTGCAGTACGATGCAGTGCGGCAACGCATCGCAAAGCAATTTCGGCGTAGTATGAACGGACATTTAGGTGATTGTAACCCAAATCTCAAATAGAGTATTCACCAACTTATTGGGGGTATCAAAGGTCATGTGTATGAGGCCAAAGATCATTTAGAGGTCAACTAGGAAAACTGCCAACCCTACATTATAACTTTTTCCTCTTCAACCCGATTGTAACCCAACTTGGATTACATGCAGTTAGAGTATGACTTCAAAACTTTATTGGGGATGTCACATGTAAAAGTTCAAAGGTCATTTACAGGTCAATTTTAACTTGCAAATACGGATATAACAAATACGGCGGGGACACATTATATATTTACGCATCGTCATTCTGCGAATTACATATTAAAGCGGCGGTCTAGAGGCACAGGCCTCTTGAGTTCCTCACGAAGACGTCTCCAAAACAAATACTGTCCATGTCCATCGCCTGGCCATCTTAGTAACTGCACTCTACAATATAATTGCCTCAACAGCAGTGTCATTTTGTTATCTGGAATATTTTCCAGAAGTATCAAAATCATGACATTGCGGCCCTCTTCCAGGACTCGATGATGCGCCATGTTTAACTCAAAATAACACCAGTTATCTTCAACGAATCTCGGTGAAAGAATAACAAGAATTTTGCGGCTTCTCTGTATGTGAAGAGATATTTCATTAAAAATTGGTCTCCCAGCGCGTATGTCTCTAGTCTTAAGACAAAGTCTGAATGGTTCTTCACCTTCCTCAATATTGGCGAGAAGTTCTGCATCTACCCAGTCCTCATCCTCTATATGGTAGGGGACATAAGCATCATATCGAGGGATGCCATTCTCATCATCATCAATAATGTCATCCTCATGATTGACAAGATGGTGCTGTTGGCGTTGTTTTCTGTTGAAGAGCAAATAAATTCGGTATTTCATGTGCCACCAATAACGCACCGTCAAAATGACTGTTACCAGTATTATCATGACACAAGCTATGCTGATTGAAACGTATGTCAAAATATGAGATTCACAATCCAAATTGACATCTGTAATGCTGAAATCTTTTTCTGAGTCTGGTGAAAAGCAGAGATACCCAGCGTCGTATAAGACTGGAATGTTAATGACCATATCTGTAAGAATCCAATTCCTAAGTGCCTCTACATGACAATCACATTGGAATCGATTGTTGCGAAAATCCAGCATGTTCAAATAAGGATGGTAAGATTCAGATAGAATTGCTTTGGGGACTATATTAATTTCATTATTTTGAAGACTTAATGTTCTTATATTGCTGAAGTATTGCAAATCACTGACTAATGTCAATTTGTTGTTGCTCAAATCTAGGTATGTTATTTGACTAAAAGTTGATAAAAAAGTGTGATCAATTTCTGTAATTGCATTGTTGTCCAAATGAAGACGTCGCAATTCCGGTGCTTTAAAGGCTTTAAGTTTAATAAGAATATATTGTCCATAAGTAAGCCAATTTAGGTACAACTCGTGTAATACAGGCAACTTGATTACACCATCCCACAATTCTAAGTTGCAATGGGAAAGCGTTAATGTTACAAGATGGTGACAGGTAGAATTGGTTGCAGAGAAGTCCACTGTTGTTGCAGTAGCATCAAATGATTCTAACTGTGTTGCGACGTCACATATATCTCCTTTCCAAGTCACCAATCGGGTTTTTTGGTTCCCTATGATTAGTGTTTTCAAATTAGGTGGTGCACATGCCCAATACAATGCATACCAAAAGTCAAATTCATTATAGGACAAGTCTATATATTCAAGTGAAGAAATATTACATAGTTGCTGCCAGAAAAAGTCAAAATCATCACTTAATTGATTATGTGACAGATCCAAGGTGGTTAAAGAGTTATAGCTACTAAATGTATTCAGAGCTCGAGCAGTAGGTGAGGACATGTCAATTGCGAGGCCAGACAATATTAATATATTTAAACTTCTTAATCCCTCAAAGACATTCACTGGCAATATGCGAGTGAAATGTGTTGGATACTTGATTATCAAAACTTGCAAACCAATAAACCATTCAAAAGGTGCACCTTCAAACCCAATCTCATATACATTTAATGTCAATACTCTCAGTGATGCTTTCCAATTTCCCCATGATGCAAATGTTGTTGAATTTAAAATACAAACTTCTGCAATTTGAGAAAGAAGAGTTAGACTTTTAAGTGGTGCATCTAGTGTGACCAAAGCTTCTATAGCTGTGTGCATCCAAACATCAAAATCAAGGTTGAGACTAGTTAGATTATGCAGTAACTGGAAAGCTGGTAGACGACTGCTAAAATAAAAGGAGAACTGGATAAAGCTAAGATGTCTCAAAGGTATCACTCTGCTACAGTTATGATTTGCATCCAAGCTATTGGAATTTCCATCATACAATGAGCAGAACTTGATTTCAGGACAAGAGTTCCGAATGGTAAAGTGCAATTGTTGAAGGCTGTGCAATCCTATAAAAAGTTGGTTTATACTGTCACAGTCATTGACATCACTGACTATCAACAGTTCCCGTAAAGATAAGAGGTTAGCTAGAGGGGTATCAGTAATGTTTTTGAAATTATCATAAATTGATATTGTCAAAGATTGCAAGTTTTCCAAACCTGCAAGTGATGTCATGCTGAGAGATCTCCCATCTTTCCAATAGATTTTAAGCGACTGCAGTGAGATAAGATTTTGAAACGGGAAACCAGATACATCACTCAAATAGTTAAAAGATAAGTCCAGGTTGGTAAGTTTGCTTAGTGTAGTGAAGGCTTTGTCGCTTATAATGTAAATCATATTGCGAGCCAAGTCCAAAGTTAATAGTTCATCAAGTCCAGCAAATGAACCATCTTGCAATGCTGAAATGTGGTTGCCTTTAAGAATCAAATGCTGCAATTTGTGAAGACTACAAAATAAGTTAGCTTGTATGTTTGACATCTCGTTGCCACCCAAATCCAAAGTTAATAACTCGTGAAAGCTGGCAAATGTTTCATCTTCAAATGATGATATCCTGTTGCGACTCAAATTCAAAGTTACTAACTTAGGAAGGCCAGCAAATGTTTTATCTCCCAGGGATGGTATATCGTTTGCAGAAATAACTAAATGTTGTAACTTTTGAAATTCGTGAAACGTATCATCAGCGATTGCCAGGAGGTTGTTATGAGATAGATCAAGGGATTGTATTGAAGAAGCATGCCGTAGTGGTGGAACACAGACTAGATCCCTGCTTTTACAATCAACATTAGTACGATTCCATGTTTTACATACAATAGTTCCTTGCGGGTAGCAAGATTTTGTTTGTGTTGAACAACCATTGAACACATAACAAAAGAGTACTATGCTACAAACGCAATGAACCATATTGTAAGCCATGGTGAAGTATCAAATGCATAGAGAGTTATTAGTTTTTGATTATTCCCTGGTAATATACTGCTGTTGTATCAGGGAGCTGGCATGTGAATATAAGTTTCAGTTCCTCATATTAGCGGGGAATTGCCAGTTCTTGCACCGCATATTACACAATGTAAATTATCCAGCTTCCTTCCGGAGATCAGTTGTGTTGGCTGTTGGCTCTAGTTTTACATTTCTATGCTGCACAGTAAGTCGAATATGTACTTGTTTGTGTAAAACTCCACGGTTAGAATGTGGTTTTGTGAAACTCCTCGGTTGAAAACTCCACACTTGTGGTTTATACAAGAAAGTGTTTGTATTGCGTATGTGTTGTCGCATAAAAGGGTACACTTTGCACTTTCACCAAAAGATCCACTTTTTCAAAAATCAACACAGGAAGCAAATGCTAGGCTCCTGACGATAGGTGACAGATAAATGTATATAAATAGACGGACTGCAATTAAACAACCGAGATGAAAATGGGTTATTCCAGTTGAAATCCATACACCCTCTATTGAAGACATGACATTAATCTCCTACACAGGGGGTGTGAATTTCAAATGGGGTTACCTGAATATGAAAACAGAAACCTGTGACTTATATTATTATATACAGAAAGCAAACCCACGCAGATAATAATGATAGACTTTAAATCTGAAAATGAAACTTCCTACCATACATCAATAAGTATTATGTGTCAAAGCACAAAACATAGATAATATCTGGGAACAATGAACTTCTCTAGAAACATTGCACAGTTGAATTGTATTCATTAACATTTACAACCATGATGTTCCTGGTTGGAATGATGCAATATTTGGCACTTTCAGATAGAGGGGTATGTAGCATAAGATAATGATATTACTAAAGAGGTAAAAATATAGGGAGGAGTGAGACAGGGAGACACATTGTCACCAGTACTAGAAGAGGTGCTTAAAAAGTCCAATAGACAATTAATGTGGTAAGATGTACAGGCTGTATCAAAATGTTTGGTACCCATTGTTTTTGCTGACTGTTTATTGGTAAGCCTGCTTCTTTAATATGCAATATTGGATCCTCTTGAAATGCCCAGGATTTATAGTTGTATGACCTTTCATAACATTTATCTATAAATAAGGTGGCTCCCATGTTGCATTTTGTTGTGGTAGTCTTGTCCATAATATCTGGAAACTGATGGGTACCAATCATTTTGATACACCCTGTAAGAATCACATAGAATTGATTTGGTGACTATCTTAATATCATTATTTTAAAGACTTAATGTTCTTATATTATTTAAGTACTGCAAATCACTTATTGATTTTAGTTTGTTGTTGGTAAAATCTAGATATGCAGCTTGACTAAAAATTTGTAAAAAAGTATGATCAATTTCTGTAATTCCATTGTCCAAATGAAGACGTCGCAATTCCGGTGCTTTAAAGGCTTTAAGTTTAGTAAGGATATATTATTCATAAGTAAGCCAATTAAGGTACAACTCATGTAATATAGGCAACTTGATTGCATTATCACATAACACTAAGTTGCAATGGGAAACGTTAATGTTACAAGATGGTGACAGGTAGAATTGGTTGCAGAGAAGTCCACTGTTGTTGCAGTAGCATCAAATGATTCTAACTGTGTTGCGACGTCACATAGCCTATTATCTCCTTTCCAAGTCATCAATTGGGTTTTTTGATTAGTGTTGTCAAATTAGGTGGTACACATGCCCAATACAATGCATACCAAAAGTCAAATTCATTATAGGACAGGTGGAAGCTCTATAGTCCGACGGTTCTTTATTCCGACGGTTCTTTAGTCCGAAGGTTCTTTAATCCGACGGTTCTTTATTACGAAGGTTCTTTATTCCGATGGTTCTTTATTTCGAAGGTTCTATAGTCCGAATTTTGAAAACGGTTCTTTAGTCCGAATATGAAAATAGGCTCTATAGTCCGAATTTAAAAAAGAGTTCTATAGTCCGAATATAGAACTAGGCTCTATAGTCCGAATTTAAAAAAAGGTTCTATAGTCCGAAATTGCAAAAGGGTTCTATAGTCCGAAACGGATACCGTGTTCTTTAGTCCGAATTGGTAAACAGGTTCTATAGTCCGAATTTTATTTTCATCATTTCTTTCAGTGTCAAATCATCATTCATTTATTCATTCTTGATTTCGTTCGATAATTTTTTCATTAGCTCTTTCTTAAAATCCCTTTCTCATTTTTGTTTGTTCTATATTCAAATTTCTTTATTATATTCTTTTTTTCTTCTCCTTGTTCTTTCTTAATGTTCATTATTTTGTTCATTATCTTTGTATTCATTGTTCTTTCATTTGGACTTCCTTTTCGTCTTTATTCAGTTGTTTCATGTGTTCTTTCATTTATTTTCTTTCATTGTGTCTTTCCTTCTTTTGTTCTGTTTTGTGTGTGCGTGGGGGTGTGTGTGTGTTTGTACTTCTTCAGGTTTCTTTATATTTTCGTTCCATTCATTATTTTTCTTTTCGTTTCTGATGGTGTAAAAATACGTCAACATTTTTGGAGCAAATATCGTATTTTTAGGATCTTTGTTTACAGTAAGTTGGGGATATCAGGCGCGAACGCAGGATTTGTTTTTGATGACGGGGGAGGGGGGGGCAAAAGTAGCGTTATCCTGTTTACCATAAACTCTGCTATTATCTAGCTAGAGGGCGCAGTAAATGTTAATGTTATAAACAAATTCGGACTATACGCTGGCGAAGTTACGTAATAATCGGATTAACTACCATAGCAATAGGTGAAAACAATGTTTGAATATACCGCGCTACACAGATACGTTCACGCGGTACCTCTTCATTGAACAATATCATGCTGATTACTTGCACCTGTAAGATTAGTCTCTTTGAAAAGACCAGTATTGTATTCAATCTATCATACACAGGTGATGAGTGTAACCTGCTTGTAGTGTAGCGCGATATGTTCAAAATTGTTTTCACCTATTGCTATGGTAATTAATCCGATTAATTACGTAACTTCGCCAGCGTATAGAGCCTTTTTACTGATTCGGACTAAAGAACACGGTATCCGTTTCGGACTATAGAACCCTTTTGCAATTTCGGACTATAGAACCCTTTTTTAAATTCGGACTATAGAGCCTATTTTCATATTCGGACTAGAGAACCGTTTTTAAAATTCGGACCATAGAACCTTCGAGATAAAGAACCGTCGGAATAAAGAACCTCTTTTAAATTTTTTTCGGACTAGAGAACCTCTTTTAAAATTCGGACTAGCGAATGCTATGAACACATGTTCGGACTAGCGCACCTTCGGACAAAAGAACCTTCGGATTATAGAAGCGTCGGATTATAGAGCAGTCCCTCCTCAACAAAAGTTTGGAAAGTTTTTCAAGCATCGGTATCTCCAATTATTTGTGACATATTCATATCGTGTTGCATATCACTGGATAGCTACAATACTCCTCTTTACAATGACACCCCATTTAAAACAAGAACATTTTTCACGGCTGAGTACACGCCTTGTGAACGTAGTGGGGTCTCAAACAGAATTTGCCAAATTGACCATTATTCTGTGCTCAAACAAAGCTAGCCACTAACCTCAATAGCGGGTGGAAAAACCACAGGCATCCACAATAGTCAGGCACCTTCTCCTCATGCTGCCCACCGATCTGGTTACACGTTACTGTGTGATGGAATTCCATTCTTCAACAAGGATTCGTCGCAGGTCATTCAATGTGGTTGCATATGGTCTTCTCTGGCACGCACAGCACGATCAAGCTGGTCCCACAAGTGTTCAATCGTGTTGAGATCTTATCTGACATGTCTGATGGCAGGCCATTTTGACTCTACTCCCATATTCTGTAGGTTGTCGTTGACTACCGTGGCTATGTGGGGCGAGCGGTGTCATCTTGGAGGATTGCATTAGGTCCCAGATTGTGAAGTTATGGGATTGCAGCTTGCTGCACAGAATAATGGTCAATTTGGCAAATTCTTTTTGAGACCCCACTATATTCACAAGGCGTGTACTCAGCCGTGAAAAATGTTATTGTTTCAAATGGGGTGTCATTGTAAAGAGGAGTATTGTAGCTAGCCAGTGATATGCAACACGATATGAATATGTCACAAATAATTTGAGATACAGATGCTTGAAAAAACTTTCCAAACTTTTGTTGAGGAGTTTATTCAAGTGAAGAAATATTACATAGTTGCAGCCAGAAAAAGTCAAAATCGTTTGTCGTTTTTGTCTGCTGAACGAGAAAAAGGGTACATATACCACAAAAAAGCTTTCCAGAGACTTTACGTGCTAAATAGGGGTCGCGTTTTGGCCATAAGTCGAGTTACGTCCAACTTGGAAATATATATTTGATATCATCTTAACTAGAACAAAATTCTGCATAACATTTCTGAAAATGACTACACATTTTATATCCGACTAATTTTTGAGAAAATCAGTGCTATATAAAAAGGCCACATTTTTCCGTGTTTACGTCCCTTTTTCTCGTTCAGCAGACAAAAACGACAACCAAGGGGCATTAAAATTTGAGCTATCTGCAGTTGATAGCTTAAATCACACGAATCCGACAAACACCAAAAACAGATAGAGAAATGTAAAAGCTTTATTTAAAAGTTTGTTTCAGCGTCATACGGTATTCGGTTCTTGAGATATTTCAATTTTAATATTACCCATGTAAATCAACGCATGAGCTCTATAGCCACCGGCACCAGAATCGAGCAAATTACGGCATGCCACATTTTCTTTCTTTTAGTATAAAAATCGGCACTAGGCCGAATGCAAAGCTATAACGAAATGTTAAAATGATGAAGCTGACCAAAATTGCTATCTTCAGAAGATAACAAGCAAAAAAATAAAAAATATTAATATTAAAAAAAAGTATTAAAAAAAAACCATTGCCTGGCACACATTGTAGATGATGATTCAGTACGGCGCGAAACTGCACATACTGCAGTTACTGTCCGTTTTCCTATTGACATGTGACCTCTACAAATAGTGTATGTTAGAAGTATAGGCCATTGCCTAGTTAACGTCACTGTGTGAAAAATTACCGGCCAATATTTAAAGTATTCTCTGAAATTCTAGAAAATATAGTTTTGTAACATGTCCGAAATTTTTAGCTAATTTAGATGTTTGGAAATATTCGCACTTTGGTGTTTAAGTGTATGTTATAGGTAATAGGACATTGCCTAGTTAACGTCACTGTGACAAATAACCGGCCAATATTTAAAGTATTCTCTGAAGTTCTAGAAAAGAAAAAAATATAGTTTTGTAACATGTCCTAAATTTTTAGCTATAAATTTAGGTGTTGGGAAATATTCGCACTTTGGTGTTTTAGGAAGGATATGTAAACGACAGATAACACCAAAAAATGTGAAGAAATTATTTTCAAACCGTGTTAAGTCTACAACTATTATGATTCTCATTTTCAAGAATGCTGGTTAACAATATGCACACTATTGTCTCATTTCGTAAACAAAGGCTCACAAGTATTGTCACCTGGCGTTTGCTTTATAATCGGTTACCCAACTGTAACTATAATACCAGCTCATTGCAAGATCTGATGTAACATAGTTGAGCTGTTTTCAATAAGTGTTATCTTGGTTTAATAGCTTTTAATGGGGTTTAAGTCCTGCAAAGGTCGTGGTGAATTCTACTGTAGACATGACTGCGTTATGATTGAACGGGGTTGTGCGCTCAGAGAAAAATCGACATTAGGCCGACTGCAGAGCTATAAAAAAATGTAAAAATTACGAAGCTGACCAAAATTTAAAACGGCACTTATAACGCAGAGATTATCATCTGTCTGTTTCTCTATTTTTACCTCTTCCCCCCCCCCTTCTTTTTTAAATAGCGCGGCATATAGGCTGAATGCCGATTTTTTAATTCGGGCAGAGTAACCGTGCGCGTTTTAGGATGTTTTCGCTATATCTACTGAAGATAGCATTTAGACTCTCATCGATTAATTGCATCTTTCTACTCTAGAAGTAATGTTTTACATTATTTTCTCTAAATTTTTTCTAATACATCAGTCCCGATTAGAAAGTTCAAAGCGACATTACAGACTCATCACTTGTTATGTTCTGTCTGTTTCTCTATTTTTACCTCTTTTTCCCCCTTTTTTTAATAGCGCGGCATATAGGCTGAATGCCGATTTTTTTTTATTCGCGCAGAGTAGGCCTAACCGTGCGTGTTTTAGGATTTTTTGTTTGCTATATCTACTGAAGAATAGGCCTAGCATTTAGAATCGCATATAGTCCCAAATTAAACCAAAACAAAATATCAGAACATTTGAAATTTTAATTTGATTCTCAGTAGATATAGCACCAGTAGGCCCAATTCGATTCGAAAATATATATCTCGCACAGGGGACAATGAAAACATAGGCCTGCCATTTATTTCAGCTATATACTAGTATTCAGTAGGTAGAACAAAAAACCACATGCAATTAAAATTAAAAACCAAAACAAAATGTAGCAACATTTGAAATTTTTATTTAAATTTTAAGTAAAAATCTAGAGAAAATAATGTAAAACATTACTTCTAGAGTTGAAAGATGCAATGAATCGGGATGATATTCTAAATGTGCGCGAAGTAAAAAAATCGGCATTCGGCCTAATGCCGCGCTATAAAAAAAAAAGGGGGAATAAAGAGGTAAAAATAGAGAAACAGGCAGATACGGAAAGTGATGAGTCTGTAATATCGCTTTAAACTTTCTGATCTGGACTGATATAATTAGAAAGAAAAAAATCGCTGTTACATGATGAAGTAAACATTTAGAGAAAATAATGTAAAACATTACTTTTAGAGTAGAAAGATGCAATGAATCGGGATGAGATTCTAAATGCTATCTTCAGTAGATATAGCAAAAAAATATCCTAAAAAAAAGCTTTTTTTATTTTGGCCAAAACTTTCATTATTTTCATGAAAAAGTCAATTATCTAAAAATTGAGATGGAAATATCAAACTCTTAAAACGTCACAGGCCTTTCTGATGATTTCAACAGTTTGTTTTAGTTGTAGGGTAGAGGATGTAGTCAATAATGTAACTTCATCATGTTTCTGGTGATTATAAAAATTTCAAATTTGTTTTCATTTTCATTACAACTCGAATATTTTTTCAATCTGTTGCAAAATGTCTACAGGTAAAGATGATCTGAACATTAATCCATGTTTTGAAATGTTCTTACATCAACAATATAGGTAGTAATGAAATACCGTAAAACCTTGTCTACAAGCATATATACTTTGATCAGCTCGTAATCGTTGGGGCCTTATAACATCGCGGATTAATATCAAAATATTTTATTTTAAGAATTTCCTTGTGACATCTCTCCAGAAGCATCACAAATTATTAATGCAAGTCCTATACACCAATCCGAGAAGCGTTTACTGTATTTGGCCCTCTATTGACGGCAACACAGATGTACCAGAGCGGGAGATTTAATTCGTAATTCAATACTCATGATTGTGCATTGAATATCACTGTTGTGTACAATTCCCGGGTACAATTCTGTATAGCACACAATAAATAATGGATGGAACCCCCGACCTCGGGACACCGCAGTTTTACATCGGGGACACCGCAGTAATGGCGAAGTCGGATAGGTGTATACTTTATCTACTTTCTTTAACACAAAAAATAAAGACATGAGAGTTCAACTAATAACACTCTTAACGTGGGTCTACTTTTCGGCGTAGTGATAAAAGCCTAACAATTCCCGCCTGTTACGAGCTGATCAAAGTATAGAGTATTTTTGATGTAAGCTAAATTAACACGAAACAACAACTGTAAGGCTAGCTTCAGACTCCGTATTGTACGTACAATATTGTATGTACAATACTTTTCGTGACGTCAAAAAGTATTACACGTGCAATAAATATACGTGCCACGACGAGTTGAATCAGATTAAATAACGCGCTATAACCGTGACGGTTCATTGTTTGCTAAATCCAAGCGAGGTCACCAGAAAATCTATGCAAGAGAAATTTCTACTGCTGCTGATGAAAAATCCTAGAGTGCATTTGGAGGTTTTTTCTGCACTTTACCAGTAGCCCTAATAAATTCATAAAACAATAAAAATCAAATAAAGATTTAGGGCAAATGTTTTTACTCACTGCTCATCTGATCCACTTTCCCAGGAAACTAAATACCGATACTCCTTAGTTTTTCCCTGACTTTCCAGACATAATTATGAGTAAACATCAAATTTAATGTTTACAAAACAATCAAATATATATACATTCTTTTGCATTTTGTACATAAATATTGATATCAATAATGTAGGCCTACAAACATTAAAAAAGGGGCCTAAGAGTATGTCTATTTTAATAATATACTAATTCCGCCATGCCCAAACATATCTTATTATAGTGAAATCGTGTAATGGAACCCAAATTCCAATCAAAAATAAAAACAAATTTGTTATCAAATACACTAGGCCTATACATTGTATTATAGGACTTAGATGGTTCATTTTAATTAATAAATAGATTAACACGGGTAATGGACAAGAAATATTTGGCAATACCGGATTTACCAGAGAGCCAGTGGATAAAGAAATTAATTAAAATTAAAACAAATTAAATGAGAAAATGAAAGCAAGGACATTTGGCGAAGTATTGTTTTAGAATTCGAAGGAGTCCTAAATGTTATCCTGGCCCCAGGACACTGATTAATGTAAATTCGACCCATAGTTATTTTATCTATACTTTTGCCAGCATTCAACCTGTTCAATGTGATTTATGCCTATTTTTAATAAAATTCCGAAATCTGACGTATCAACGTTGTATCGTGCACGAATTATGATTCGAGACTATTTCATTTGACACGGTTGTATGGATTTCAGAAGATCGGTCCTATAATAGATTTCGATTAGAGAATTACAGCAAGAGGCTTTGAGGATGCCGTAATCATCTTGACCATCAACCAATCAGAGAGACATGTTTCAGAAATATATTCGTAGGCTTGAAACTCTTTCAACTCTGAAATATATATTTCAAGTAATCTCGTTTCACACTTTGGCTTGCAATAAAGCCACGAAGGGGCGGTAATGTTAATATACGATTTTAGTCAAATATTGGTGCAAATATACGATTTCGGTCAACTATTTGGCTATCCTTTGCCCAAAATTAAGAAATGTTGATTAGTAACAACAACTCTTAGGGCGGTTTTCGAGTAATTTTAGCGAAATAATGAGGTTAAATAAAAGAAAACCCACTTACAATTTTGGACGCTTAACTGTGGTGTTCTAGGGGAATTAAAATATCACAATTAACATGTTTAATTCAAAATCGTTGTCCTACAAGCACATGTTCATATTGTGTGAACATTACAAATACAAACAATAAGGTTGAAAAATAAATAGCCATTTAAAAATGATTTTAAAAGATCGTCTATTTTGTAGCTTTATGACACTGAATAGGCCAAATATCTGCCTCTGACGAAAAAAAAAAAAAATGTTTTTCATGCTGATTTGTTTTTGTAACAAGTACCGTATGTCATTTCAAAAAAAAGAAAAAAAAAAAGGCGGATATTACTTTTTAAAAACTCAACGCATTACTATTAATACGCCTATAATTAATGAATGAAAAAGTATAGAAGGCGTTGCATCCGGTTCTGATGAGGGGAGGGACACAAGCCGTTTTCGGCAGTTTTCCTATGGGATTTTCTAATATTTCAGATCAATGGGGGGCTTTCGTGCCCCTAACGCTACGGTTACTGCATTAACACGTTTATGGATGTATTGTGATGATCATAAGTAGGCCTATCATAACATGCCTCAACGATATCAATATGTAACAAGGTGTTGCAAATTCATAACACAGCGTGTTATAATGTAACGAATGCTATGCCAAAACTTTAAAAAAATTAACAAAAATATCAGTATCAATAAAAAGAACCAGACCTACAAATAATACTTTTAAATATTATTATTACAATTTTAATATTATTAATATTAGTATTAATACGACGTATTATTAACTTTAAAAAGGTGCCCATTGATTATATAATAATTCAAGTACAGTTGATCATGGTAGGTATTATGATACCTACCATGCTTGAATACAAGAAGACATTAAAAGATGTTCATCATTCCTTGCACTCACTAAATTTAGAACTCTTAGAAATTTGGCAACTCCGTATCAATTAAGCAACCTATGATTGTAGCAAAATATATATTTTCCCGGTACATACTATTTATTGCACGTGTAATACTTTTTGACGTCACGAAAAGTATTGTACATACAATATTGTACGTACAATATGGAGTCTGAAGCGCGCTTAAATATGCCAATACAATAGATTGGTCTTACAATAGTACTTGCTTGTATATGCGTGTATCAGTAATTTATTTGGTCAATGATTTTGTTGATGGATGGTGCCTGGATTAATTTAGCTTTCATCAAAAGCACTCTATATGCTTACAGACGAGGTTTTACAGTACAGTAAGATAATGAATAATGAATAGGTTACCCTAACTTTCTACAAACAATATTGGACTGAAAACAATTTTCATTAGCCTAATAATGTCTCACAACTCAAGACTAGTTCAAACACATAGACATCAAAATTGCCTTTTGCTGTTTTAATACATGACCTAACTGATACATATATATTTTTTTACATTATTAGAAAACTGTCTTGCATGATATAGCAGTAGATTCAATTATGATCATCACAACGACCTGATTACAACTTAATAAATTGGGCTATACCAGTTAAAATCCACACTACTCCTGTGGAAGATTTTGGAAATATCTTCCACAGGGGGAGTATGTTTTTCAAATATAATTGGTCACGGTTAATCATTTTGAAACTCATTCTCCCTCTGTATTATGGCTTCACCTATATCGTTCACAACTGGAGTGAGGTTCAAATTGAAATTCTATTATATTGTATTCAAAACTCATACTCCCTCTGTGTAAGACTTCAGCTAAATCTTCCACAGGGGTTGTGTGGATTTTAAATGGAATAGCCCAATATCACAAGACACCTGTCATTTCCTGTGACAAATTAATGCATATGTTTGAGCATATACAATACAATACAATACAATATGATCAAGGGGACAAAGTAGGACATATATAACAATGATTTTTCATTATGGTTATTTTTTTCCTTTTCATTTTCATAATCAGTAAATCCTTCTGGTCAAAAAGATTCTCCGTGATATGATCCGGCCCACTGCAGAGCACCTTACTACAAGGCAAATAGATATTCACATGATTCGACCTTTCTCATTTTCATATCAAAAGTTATCAAACTAATCACAGACATGAAAACTGGTCTTCAAAAATTTTCAAACAGCCTGCCAAAATTGCTTGGCCCCTCCCTCTCGCCCGCCAAAAAAGAGGTACAGATTGTATTTTAAGCCAAGAGTATGAGCGTATCATGCTTGGTAAAAGTAGTGACATTCAGCCTGAGACAGTTACAAAATATTTGCAACACTAAGTACAACATGCAACCATGATGTATTTAATACTGGAGAACATTTCTAAAATCATTCAGACAAATATTTAAGAACCAAATAGTACTTAATACTAAATTTCATTTCATTTAAATTTCAGTATGGAAACACATATACATACTGCTCTTTACATGTTTATAGAATATTTATATATCTTAATCTACATGCAACTAAGGGATGTCTAACTACTTACGCTGGGGGAATGGGAGATTTTGAATTTTTTTCAACAAAAAATTTTGCATTTCCCACGCTTCCATGCACAAAATCCGGGAATCCCTCTTGTTTTATGAAATTTTTCCATTCAAAATTTCACATTCTCCTCTTTCCTGGCAAAAAATTCTGGATTCCCCCTTTTTGTTCACAAGAAAATTTGGATTACACCTATAATCCTCCTCTCCCTAAACAATTTAAATGATCTGGAATTTTATTTTTGATCAGCATTTTGCCCCTTGGACAAACTTACAAACATGCATAGTTATATACATGCACTAAAGGCAATTGGAATGCTGCTTTCTTGAGTAAATAACATATAAAACTATAATAACTTGCTTTTACACAGTTTGACTGTTTTGTGCACATAATTAGCACATAAATAAATGATTTCAGTCAGACGATGGTGGACGACATTATTCAATGTGGCAACAGCCAAAAGCTTAAACAAAACAGACAATATGACGGCAACAAGGCCTGCACGTTGGACGCAATTATTTTTTCTTACTTACAATGAGGTTCATTGTCGAACCTCAACGGATTTAGACTGATAAAATAGTGCTTGATAACATGCATACACTTTTGGAATTATTTGAGACATTTTTGTGTTTACGTGTAAAACCAATGACGACGTCAAAATTCAGTCAATCTTGGCCGCCCCACCCCCCCCCCACTGGATTTCAGTCATTTTCATATTTCAATATTTACTTTTCTCAGGTGAAAGACAATAAACTTGTAATGACACCTATAGATGCAACTGGCTATTCAAATACTCATCATTTTCTAAAACATTTCTGAGCATTTCTGAGTAAACTCTATAAATTCATACAAGCCATCAATAGTGTGGTTAAATTTAACTTGAGTAAAACTATTAGGGCGAGTTTCCCGACAGGAGTCTTATTAAGCCGTAGTCTTAAGGTGGCCTTGAGGCTACTAAGCCTAGCCCGCTCCCGAAGCCCGAGTCTTAACTCTAGCGGATTTCTTCAACGCAAATTCAACCTAGTCTTAGTGGCCTTGTAGGCTTAACGCTTGACAACCTCGTCCCTTTCAACCAGCGACTTAATTGTATAGGCTGTTGGAGGTAGATGTACAATAAGCTGCGTTCCTCACGGTTTACCGTACTAACAAGGTTGCCGTCTCATTATCGCAATGTTCCCGGCGCAAAGACCAGCCTGGACCCGCGGTCTTGTGCTTGGGTTTATACCGTACACAACTTGATGCAAGAATATTGTGTCTGTTTTTGTGTCTTTTATAACACACTTATTTTATTTCCACTTATTTTATTTCCACTTGACTTTTTATGAGTCCAACTTGTATGAATGATACGTCTATGCTTTATACTCGTGATTCTTTCTTTGCATCCCAAAAAGGGTAAAACTGTAAGCCTAATGGAAAGGAATCTGTGATTCCCCTAAAAAGGAAAGCAACCAACGTGCTATCTACTGCTGATATCAGATCTCACATGAAGTTATCTGTTCTGTTGGTACAATATTTATAATTATTTAAGTAGAAGATATAGCAATATTATATGCATCTTATCCGTAAATTCAGTTTTAATACTGCATGCATTATTGTTTACGTGTCAAATGTTTACTATATCTTTACCAATTTTGTCCTTCCTCTATTGTATTAAATTGATGTCCAACCTAATAGGCCTACTTATGAAAATACAGTATCAAACTATAAGGCTTGGATAGGGACAGGTGGTATCATATAGGTCTTGATGATGATGATGATGATGATGATGATGATGATGATGATGATGATGATGATGATGATGATGAAAGAATTTTTTTTAAATTATATTCGTTGTTAAAAAAACCCATCATGAGTAGGTCTTATGATAGCAACAGCTACTTAAAAAAATTCAACTAACTCAAATGAACACTAAAATAAAATGCTGAAATGTTCAACTAAATCGAACAATTAGGCCTACTTACCCACAGTGGCGTAACTAGACATTTTCATTTGGGGGTGGGGTGGGGGAAAGCGGGGGCAAACATAATAAATGAGGGGCAGGCATCGTTCATGCTGTTTGGGTTTGTAAGGGGTGGGGTGGGTCTGAGGAGTTATGGGATCTGCTTGGAATATGTCCCCGGAACATTGGCGTAGATTTCTTTTTGACATGGGGGGGGGGGGGGTGTGAAAAAAAAAAATTATGGTACAAATGCCATATTTAAGGTATTAAAGCTGGTGACATATAGGCCAATGGTACAAAAGTGGGATAAATGCAATTTATTTAACCTTAAAATTGAGTTTTAAGGTTAAAATGACCAAATAATGAGGTTAATTAATAACTCTCAGAAGTAGGCCTAATTTACCTTTTTTCATGGGGGGCAAGAGCTCCCCCGCTCCCCTAATTACGCGACTGCTTACTCATGTTAATTGAAAGACCGTCAAAAATATGAAAGATAAACTTTGCGTTACAATTTAAATAATTTGTAAATTGAAATAGACCAAGGCTTACGACCTAAGACCTGCTCTGAGGCAGGGCCAAGAAAAGCCGCTGTAAGCCTGGTCTAACAGGCTTGCGGAGACTACGGCTACAGAAGACTGATTTCGAGAAATGCACATTTTACTGAAGCCTGGGGCTAATCCTACAAGCCTGGCCCACGTGCTAACTTGAAGCCTCGAGGCTATGGTAGCCGTGCTTGGGAAATACGTTTTCAGTTAAGCCTGGTCTTACGACCTCTTAAGCCTTGAGGCTAGACAAGCCAATTGCTAAGCCACCCGTCGAGAAATTCGCCCTTAGAGTCAACTAAAATCACAGACACTCAATGAGTATCAGTGACTACTCCCCATTCCAGAAAAATACAGCACTAATTTTTTGGGAGTAAAAAATATTATCAACTTCTGCCAAACGAAACAGCTCAATCTTGATTATTCATTTGGTATTAACTGGCAATAAAAGTTAATGTCACTATTTGGCTAAATTTATGAATTAAGGGCCAAAAACATGCGGTGACAATCAAGTCTAAAGAGTTGTATGAAGTCTAATTTCAATTTATGCATTCTAGTTTTTGGAAAAGGCATTTTTCATTCATATATCATTTAATTAAAGTAACACAATAAAGTGAAAATTCCAAGTTTCTGATTTTGTCTCAGAAATGCATGTTTTTTGCTCTTTTTTCAAGAAATTAGAAAAATAGTGAACTTTTTCTTTTATCTCCAGTTAATACTAAATGAATAATTTTCTTCTGTCTGTCATCAAAGTAACAGGCCCGGGTTTAATTGAAGACAGAATTACATAGACTAGTTTGCATCGGACGTCAGGGTAAAAGCGCGGCGTGATTGGTTGCTGACCTGCGCAGTACGGTATTTTTGGTCCAGTTGACAGAACGTCATATGCAAACTAGTCTTTTTAATTCGGTCTTCAATTATAACAGTTGTAGGTCATTTCCTCTGCTGTGAACTGGCCAAGTGGGGTGACTCCTTTAATTGACATACACAAAACACATAAATAAATATTTAATTTTTACAAATTTCAATAATTATTCATCTCAGTGAAAGACCCTGGACACCACATACCCCATTTGAGGAATCACACCAATACATATTTACTGCCAGCATTAATCAAAGAAAAATCACCATTAGGCGACGAAAAAAGAAAACCCTGTTCTACGGGCCCGACCGACCCAGATTTTGAACAAATTGGGAGAAAAATTTTTCCTGTACAAATGAATGCCGACCCAAATTTCGAAAATTTCAGGAACACAATTTTTTTCTTCTCAAATTGCAAATTATTTACAGTTTTGGTGACTTTTTTGGGGTCATTTAAAAAAAAAAGAAAAAAGAAAAGCAGACCGACCGACCCTACTTGAAAGGTCCGTCCGCCCGTAGAACAGGGTTTCTTTTTTTCGTCGCCTTATGGAATGAAAAAAAACAACCTGTTTTACGGGCGGCCTTTTTTTTTCTGGTGGCTAAAATTACCCTAAAACATCACAAACTTGCAAAATCATGATTTTTTTTCAAACATATTTTGAAAAATGTTCTGAAATTTTCAGTCAAAATCAATTAATTTTGGCCAAAAAATGGCTGATTTTAGCCAAACTAAAGAAAAATTCATCCAAAACGCAAAATCTGGGACGGTCGGGCCCATAAAACAGGGTTTTTTTCATCGCCTTATTACAGCAACTCAGTGTTTACTGTGACCATCCTTTTTGCATATGTACACATGGTCATTGACAATATATACTTAATATTATTAATATACAATTTGCTCTCTTCAGTTAAATATAATACATGCAAATAAACTACTGGCAAATCTGGCATTACATTAAGACTCTTGAGTAAAGTTATAATACATTAATGAATAGTAAACAACAGTACACGATTACAATCTGTTCAGAGTTGCAAAAATGCACTACACAACATATAATTATATCATTTTATTCATATTTTTATACAATGTTAACTTTATCTCGTCCTAACAAGGCTAAAGATAATATGAGACATTATTTTGTATATAATTTGAGTAAATAAATACATAAAAATATACTTATCCAACAAAAATAGTTTGGTTAAATGAATCTCGAGTACAACTAGGGTAACCCACTGAGCACTACCTGCTGATCTAACATTGCCTCTGATTGGTTAACTACATGATATTTTCATTTTAATCACCAATCACAATGGAGTTTTGCAAATAATTCACCCCAATTTTTTGGTGCGGTGAAATTATTCTAACAACGTTGCTGATTGGTCCAATTTGTAATGAAAACTTCTTTTTGACCAATAGGCAGGTAGTTCTCATGGGGTTAATATCCATCTTTAAGTGCTGCATGTTTACTACATACACTTTCATATTCTGTATTCAAGTCATCGCATTTTCTCCTCAAGTTATCTCACCCATAACAGTACAAGCTTCCTTAAAGCTTCACAACATCTAATTTACCACACTTATTCAGTACTTCCAATTACCTTATTGAGTTATTCCACTCAAAATCCACACTACCCCTGTGGTAGATTTTGGAAGTATAAATATTCCCGGTTGCATCATATGACCCGGTATTATTGGTGGGATACATACATATACCATTTTCTTTTATGTATACAGAGACTGTACATGTAAAGTTTTCGAACATCCCAAAAAACTACTTTAGGCTTTGTTTTGTATTTTACACTATTTTGGGCCATAATCAGGGGTGAAAGGGCTTTGTTGGTACAATGTGCGTGTATAGCCCGGTATTATCGGTGGGATACAAACATATACCAGTTTCTTTTATACAGAGACTGTACATTATGCGTAAAGTTTTCGAGCATCCCAAAAAACTATGTTAGGCTTTATTTTGTATTTTACACTATTTTGGCCGGGTTGAAAAGGGCTTTGCTGGTACAATGTGCTGGTATAATGTGCAAAAAAATAAATACACAATTTTGGCCCAGGATTGGGTGAATTTTGATGGCAAATTGGCTCCTTGTCCCTTTTCTTTCCCTCTGTCTTCCCCATTTTCTCTTTCATTTTTTATGGCTGAGCAAGTTCCACTAATGTCCTCCAAGTATGTACAGCATGCTGCAGTTGAATATCCCTGGGGAAGTTCTCTTGTAGTCCATGGATCATAGAATTGCTATCTTTCTCATCCATGAATGCTTCCAGGACATCCACAATACTGTAAATAAATATACACATTTGTATTAAATAAAATGGCTTTTTTTGTCAGATGAAATATAAATCGATATAATTACTGGTTGTAAGAAGTTACAAACACACACTAGGGGAAAGCCAAAATTGGCCTGATCCAGCTGGTCTAATGTCAACTTACCTTAAAATATACCTTTGAATGTAGAGAATCTCACAAATCTAGCATTAGGTTCCATTGCCTAAACATAATTGATCACAAATGGATGGAATTCTGTCCAGAGGTTAGTATTTGTCAATGTGGTGACAAGATCATCAGGCTGTCATTATAGCTATACTTTGATTAGCTCATAATCGGCGGGATGCCGAAAAAGAGTGATAGAGTTAAGAGTGATAAAGTTGACCTGTCTGGTCAATATTGTGCGTGTTAAATAAAGTAGACAAAGTATAGGACTTCAATCAATACTTTGTGATGCTTCTGGCAAGATGTCACAAGGCAATTCTCAAAATGAAATATATTGATATTTAATAATCCGCGATGTTATAAGGCCCGCCGATTACAAGCTGATCAAACTATAGAGGCAGTATAAGATATGGATCAATGGGTTACATAAAAATATGACCTTGTGTGGTATTTAGTTCCCAGGAAGTGAGTTTTTTGCCTGAGACAATTTGTGGTTACATGTCAGATAGCTCACTGTATTAAGAGTTATTACCATCAATTTGGTTGAAAAAGGAGATAAGACGTGGTCAATGCTGTTCAGGCAGTGGAACCTAATGAGAATATTCAGATTGGGAACAAAGTTCTACTATCAATACCTAAAAGATACTATATCATGTTCCTATATTTGTTGAGTAAAATTGGGTAAATTAAGTTATGAGCTTACCTATACTGTGTGATATCTTGTTCTTCATTGCCAATATTTGTCAAATGTAGCACCATATATTCATAGAGCTCAGCCAGCATGTGTTTCAAGTTGATATGTCTTCTCACTTTCACCAAGCCAGCAATCTGGGCATTGCTTAGATCATGTTGGTATTCTGGTGCAACACTTACAAAAGGATCCTAGAAAGGAATGAGAGCAAGAAATCTTTACTGCTCTTTGTGCTGGTTAAAGGCTTCAACATACTGAACTAATACTAGGCTTGTTTGTACTCATTTTAATGCTTTTTTCATGCTGATTCCAAATATGGTCATGAAAATGTACTATTTTAAAAATGTTGAATTTTTTGAAGAAAATTTAGAACTTGTCTTCTGCAGTTGACACCCAAGTGGAGAAGGCTAAACATCAAATACATGTGACACGATCTGTTCCAACTAGCCCAAAGGAGACATTTTGAAAATTTATTTATTGTAATCAGCAGCATACAAACTAACCTGTAGTACTTTTGTTGAAATTTTCAGATCCCTAGTGCACTCTAGTTGCAAAGCTATGAGGTTTAAAATGTTATAATGCTAATTAAAAAAAATTATTTTCTTGTGTTTTGCTTCTTATTTTTGCCTGCATCCTAATTTCACTTTTTTTCTTATTTTTTTGCAAAAAAATTAAAATTTAAAAATTTAAAAAATAAACCCTACAATTAAAAAAAAAACATGAAAAAAAAAGCAATTTACCGCATAAAATGTGTGTAAAAAAAAAATTGCAGACCGACCACCCTATTTTTTTTTTTTTTTTATGTTACGCCAATCAAACAATTTTTTAGGCCTTACTGACTTTGGCCTGGTCAGATCAGATTTGTCTAGAGCAATGACATCCCAATAACACAATGAAGGCTGATGACAAATGAGCACAAATACCCATGATGTCATTGCTCTAGACAATTTTCGGCGCTGGGATTTTGAACATAGCATATTGAAAGCCGACTGTTTTTTTATGGTCAATATGAGTTTGTTTAAAATAAAACCACATGATTCGTGTTTGATAATTATATTATAAGACAATAATGTTGTGATTGCCGTACACATCCTTTAAGGTCATGTCTTCTATAGGTGGTGCATGGATTTTAAACATAATAGCACACTTCTAAAATAGCAGAGGTAATAATATCAGATTTTAATCATTTCAAATCTTCTGCTGATATCATTTTAGGCACTTTTTCTCTAGACCCTTCTATTAACATAATATTAATTGCAATAACTCTCATTTTAAACTTACTTGTTCATCTTCATGTAGTCTACACGCTCTTTCTACTGCCAGTGTCTGCCACAGTGCCAATATGTGACAGAGGCGACAATATTTATGAGCCTGAAAAAATAATAGGTTGCAATACAAGAAATAATAATATCAAAATAACACATCTCCCTAACTAGACTCTAATTCCTCAAGCATATCGTCACTCTCATAACCCCTCAATTGCCCAGTCATTTTTTGAGGTTTTGAGTTTTACAATTCCCACCTTGCAGAGGTGGCACCAGGAATTTTTGTCGGGGGGGGGGGCAAGAAACATATTTGGGGGATGCCCCTAGCACCGCCACTGCCACCTTGCAACAAAATGACTTAGTTGTTACCATAGAGAGCACCTTCATAACACCTTTATATGATTTTCGGCCTAAATCTGTGAGTGTGACTTAGGCTATATTCATTTCAATGACTTAGACAGTTATTCCAGGACTTCTACCACTATCAGTGACATTTTCTTTGTCATTAGTTTGAATAGGCCTACGTAAATCTTATGCATATAGGCCTATTTTAATTTCAACACCACCAACACCAACACCATAGGCCTACCATCATTACGTCACCCTCATAACCAAATTGCCCCAGTCAAAACTGCAAAAAATGACTTGGGCAATTTGGTTATGAAGGTGGCGATGTGCAAAACAGATTACATATATAGTCAGTCAGACATCTTTGAATTTAGTGAATCAAGGTAGAAACAAAACTTCTTTAATTTGGTCTTTGTACTTGTGATGTGTTTGCTATACATACTGGGCTATTCCAGTTGAAATCCATACACCCCTCCCTTCCTTCCATATACGTGCTCACCTCAACTGATTGAGTATCATGGCACAGGCTTTACGTGCAAAATGCGCGATCCTGGAACCTAGGATTGATTGCAGATATCAGAACCGGGGATAGTCCCCCTTCTCTTTTCGAATAGTTATGATACCTAATGTGCACAGGGTTTGACACTTCCTGTACACAGGACCAACGGCTTTACGTATGTTACTTCCGAACAACGAGATGTAACACACACACTACCTATATCTGCACGTGCTAAGCAGTGTATGGGGTGAGAAGAAATTTATTCTGTTAAGTAACTGCACACAATTGTAGAATTTCCGACCTTATAGGAACATTTTGGAGAGGAAGAGAATTCTCACAAGGCAAGCCCATGACTCAAACTCTCGCCGATCATATTCTCCCGGCTGACAGCGTAATGCCTTAACCGCTCGGCCATCTCACCCCCTATGGAAGACATGACCTTAATCTTCCACACAGGGAGTGTGAATTTCAAAAAGTTACCTATTTGAAATCTACACTGCCTGAGTGGGGATTAATGTCATGTCCACAGGGGGTGTATGAATTTCAACTCACCTTGATGCTTTGTACAGCGCTTCGAGATTAATTTTGTAAGCGCTTAATAAACATGTGCATATTATTATTATTGTTATTACCTTGGGTACATTCTTGATGCCTCTATCCTCAGGTAGGCTCAGAGTGGTGTGCAAGTAATCACTGATACGAACATCAGGAGGGCTACTTGTAGATGCTAGGAATCCAATGGCAATGTCTAAAGCAGCCAGACAATCACCCAGGTCAGAGACTGATTTGACTTGAGATAGAATTTGATGTTGGATTGTCAGTGGCTTCTGTTGAAAGAAAAGTCCAATAAGAAAAGAAAGAAAGTGAGAAGTGGCGGCATAGACTGAGATCGAGACCAGGACCTTGACATCCAAACAGTATTTGGCTGCCATTTTGGGTGCCATTTTGAAAATACACTGACTCTTGGGACTTTTTTTTTTTTCTTTATATCAACCCGAGTTTATGCTGGGCTCTTTATTTAAGCTAAAACAGTTAGTTTGGTCATTCATCATTTATAGTGATTACCTTCATATGGGAGCCATATTGGACACTATCTTGGACCCCCCCCCTCGGAGCCAGTTTATATTTTTGGGAACATCCTGATTATGTTTTGGGGTCATCTCAGGAATCTAAAAAAGTTGGTTTGGTTTAGTCGGGGGCAGGGGGTGCAAAGGCAGTGCTTATAGCTCCCTGGGTATAGGGACTAGACATCAAATCAAGAGCTTGTAGTTCCATGGTTATTTTCCTGTAATGTGAGAGTTTTTGAGCTTACAGCAATACTTACTTGTGGTACGTTCTTCCTCAGCTTCTGAAACACGGCAGCATTCTGCAGCTCTTGCCGAAAAACAATACGCTTAGTTTGTTCCTCAAGCTTAGGACGCCCTCGTACAAATCGTTCCTCAATCTGTCTCTGCAATGACATCAAGTTGAAGGTTTGGGTTGTGCCATGGTCAGCTTGTACAGCGTAGTCTTTGTGAGCCAACATCAAAGGAAGCAGATCTTTATCAAGGTCAAATGTCACAAGATGGCTGACTGCTATGTCACATGCAGGAATGGGGTCACTTCTGTGAAGAGAAACAATACACAAGTTTTCAATGATATTCATTTTGTTGTATGTAGGAAACTTGGGGTCATAGCTTGTGTTTCAGGCACCAGAATTCTTTTCTTATGTGCTTATGGATAGTGTATATCATGGTAAGTCTAGCATATTTCTAACAGGGTTAGAAAACATGTTCGTGCAAATGTTTTCTAGTCAGAAACGAGTCGCTGAGTATTTCTACTTTAAAGAACTGGGGCCCGAGCACTGATGACGACCTCAGCCTCACTGGATGCACATGTTTTTGTTGAATTACAACTTTTGCTGTGTTCAAGGACTATGTCCGACACAGCATTATATTTCAAGGCCTATGGCCTTATTTTGCAGCATGTCTCCGAATCAGTGGAAGAAACTCTACTTGGAACTTTATAAATATAACTTTTCAAGCCAATGTAACCAAGTCTACTTTATTGATTTTTCCAAAGTAGTGGATTATAGTGTTGAAATCAAAAATAAATATCAAATTTAATAGTATACAGGGATGTGTCACAGTTTTGGGTATGGGGTACCTTTCTGTATATCGATGGGTGGGTTTTCAGTGCAGACACATGTGCCCAATTCGACACATGTGCCCTTAAAGCCCCCAATTTGGACAAATGTGGGTGCTTTTTGTGAAAAACTTGTACATGTATAAGTACTGATGGATTGCAAAAACAGCAAAAGGTACATGTAGGCATAGAGAAAGTCATAGTACATCTCTGTTTTAAAGCCCCCCCTGCAGATGCAGATAGTATCCGTTCACACCAGACACTCACCTTGGCTTGTCACCAATCAGACCATGGTAGAAGTCCATGAATTCATTGTGAGTATTGATAAGGAACTGAACCAATGCAGTGGAACACACACCTGGTTGTTTGTCTGTTGGTAGCAGCATTGCAAGGCTGTCAGTTGTATCCATGACACGGAAACAGAACTCACGAGGTACCGCTGATATACCACCTGTTATATATGAAAATATGGACAACATACATAAACTAATAGTGGGATAGACTTTTACGATGGGAGCAGTCTTCAGTGAACGGCTCTTTTCAGAGCCACCAAATCTTTTACATTAGCAGATAGACAAGGTCTGCATGTTTTCTGTTGACAATTGGCAGTCTTCAGTGAATGGCTCTTTTTAGAGCCACCAAATCTTTTACATTAGCAGATAGGCGAGGTCTGCTTGTTCTCTGTTGACAAGGGGCAGTCTTCAGTGAACGACTCTTTTTAGAGCAACCAAATCTTTTATATTAGCAGATAGGCGAGGTCTGCTTGTTCTCTGTTGACAAGGGGCAGTCTTCAGTGAACGGCTCTTTTTAGAGCCACCAAATCTTTTATATTAGCAGATACGCAAGGTCTGCTTGTTCTCTGTTGACAAGGAGTAGTCTTCAGTGAACGGCTCTTTTTAGAGCCACCAAATCTTTTATATTAGCAGATAGGCAAGGTCTGCTTGTTCTCTGTTGACAAGGAGCAGTCTTCAGTGAACGGCTCTTTTTAGAGCCACCAAATCTTTTATATTAGCAGATAGGCAAGGTCTGCTTGTTTTCTGTTGACAAGGGGCAGTCTTCAGTGGACAGCTCTTTTTAGAGCCACCAAATCTTTTACATTAGCAGATAGGCAAGGTCTGCTTGTTCTCTGTTGACAAGGCCAAGGGGCAGTCTTCAGTGAACGGCTCTTTTTAGAGCCACCAAACCTCTTACACTAGCACATAGACGAGGACTGCTTGTTCCCTGTTGACAAGGGACTGTCTTCAGTGAACGGCTCTTTTTAGAGCCACCAGTAGGCAAGGGGCACCCTACATGTCTCATTCTTAGGTACTTTGTCCTGAAGAAGTCAGAGCTACTCCTGACAAAAGCTTGACAGTTCTAAACTTGTTCGACGGCGAACCCGCTAAAAACTTACCAATTGATACATAAACTAAGTAACTTAAAGTTTGCTCATTTACACATGTGAGCAGACCCTCGAACAAGGGAGGGCAACATGGGGAATAGTGAATGCCTCCTTTAGGGTCAGGCATAAAGGAGCCCAAGATTCACATGCAGATGGCCCAAATTTACTTATTTCAAATAAATAACATTATTATTAGATGACATTTTTAGTGTAAAAATATCCTTTATTTTTGTATGCATTTTATAAACACTTGTATGTATTAAAATAAAAATAGAATTTTGAGACCCCTTCTAAGCATGGCTCTTCTCTCTGCGGCCCTGTATCTCAGGACAAAGATTACACATTGGTTTTTCAAAATATTAAGATAAGGGTCAACTTGAAAAATGAACACAATTAAACAAAATAACAATAAAAACTGATCAAGAACCACAAGACCTCTGCATAAATGAATGTAGCCACAAGTGCCTACCTTCCATTAAGGAATACCGAAGACCATAACATAATATTTTAGCTTGCAGATATAAGACAATCATTCCTGACCTGAAATATTTTCCGGACACAATTTTCATGCTTATTATTTCTTTATTGCCCCGATAATCTCTTCATTTCTCGACAGGAATTCATTGTAAGTCATGTTTTAATGACTATGCCTTCGGTTATCATAGTACCGGTGCAGCCGGTCACTTTGTGAGTGGTGAAGCTTTCGTCAGACATGGCTCTGACTCCCCATCCTGATGAAGACAGAGCCATGTTTGATGAAAGCTTCACCATTCACACTTGATGGGCTGTACCGGTACTGTGATAACCTATAGTGTAGGTCTACTTGTTAAAACACTGCAACCTGTATCTTACCATGTCTGAAGATATCTTCTCTCACTTGATTCCATACACTGATAAATATCCCAACCGCATCTTTCAGCTCTGTAAGGAGAACAAAATGTAGCACTGCTGTGATAATGTGATTTTTGTGGCAATTTCAAACTATGAGTCAGAGTGCAAAATCTATTCCATTACAAGTCATATCATTGGATTCATTGAAGTCATTTTCCCCATCAAGATTCTACTGTCTTTAGTGCAACCAAATTCAGTGCAACCTCAGAATATTTCCAAAATTATATTCAAATCCTTTTTCTCACACAACACATGTTCTATGTTTACTTCCGTTTTCTGTTTACTTTACCGATCGATTGATACCCATAATTTTTTTGTAAAAATTATGTTGTTTTTACAGGTTGACAAAATTTCAACTCCAAAGTGATGCTGATTGACAAGTAAATGCCAATCATTGCCTACTGCCTGGATTATTTTGCTAATTTATTTCCTGTTCTTAGTCATTAATTAATGCTCTGCATGCTAGCCATAGGCTAGGGATTAGATTTAGAATTTAGGATTCAGGCCTAGTGTCAATGTTAGAGTGCAAAATGTATTTTAAGTAATTCCTAATTCAGGTAACTAACTCACATTTGCATTTTGTATAACATATGCTTTGATCCCTATTCCAGAAAAATACATAACTATTTTTTTTTGGATTAAAATATATTATCCTGTTTTGCCAAATGAAACAGGTCAATCCTCATCCTTTAGTTAGTCAAACTAGCAATAAAAGTCAAATTTTAATATTTGGCTAATTTTTGGAAATAAGGGCCAAAAACATGCGTTTTTAGGGTGTTTTTCGTATGATGTGACAATCAAGCCCAAAGATTTGTACTAAGACCAATTTCAGGTTATGCATTCTAATTTTTTTAAACCCATTTTCTAATATCTTTCATAACCAATTATCAAAATTAACATTAAAAAAATAATTTATAAGGCTATCAAATTTTGAATGCTTAAGACTTGTGCCAAGTTTTTTAATTTTGTGACAGCAATTGTAGAAATCATACAAAATTGCATGGTTCTGGCCCATTTTCCCTCAAATTGTAAAACCATAAAAATTGGACTTTTATTGTCAGTTAAAACTAAGTAAAGAATTAAGATTTAGCTATGTTTCATTTGGCAAAACAAGATAATATTCTTAATCCAAAAAATTTAGTTCTGTATTTTTCTGGAATAGGGAGCTCTTACAATAACATTTGAACCTATTGGCAAAATGGTCCATTTTGGTGGTACACTTTGAAATTCCAAATTTTACAGACTATGTAGAATGGATGTTTTACTACAAGAGAAGTTTGCTAGTGTTTTACAAATTAATTTTTGAAAACAATGGAGCTTGACCACTTATCCAGTCCACAAATTAAAAATCCATTTTTATTTTATGATCACAACTCATTCTACTCAACTGTTTGTAATAATGAGTCCACAGAGTAGTTCCACAAACCTGACACCATTCTTAGAAATACTTGTGGTTTTTTTTTAATGGAAGTATATATTAAAGGTATGTGCCTCAGCTTCATCCTCCACTTTTCTTCATACAAATCGAATACAAATGTATGAGAAGAAATTATCTATGCCCGTGCAACGGGGCATAGATATTGTATTTGTTGTGTTTAGTCTTCGACTTCTCCTTCTCCTCCTTCTCCTTCTCCTTCTTCTCAAGATCAGTCCTTTGCACCCCTCTAGCTCAGGAACTAAAGTAGCCCCTGGGCCCATACTTGGTACAATGATGGCCCATGACCCCTAGATACATCCTAGGTACCCCCGACCCCAAAGGTCAAAGGTCATGGGCTACAGGGGGCAATATGTGTAAAATTTCAAACAGCTCTAGCTCAACTACTATAGCGCCCTCAGGGTTCATACTTGGTACAATGATGGCCTATGACCCTAGAAGTATGCTATGCTAGCCGCAACCCCAGAGGTCAAAGTTCATATGCTTTAAAAAGCAAAATAGGTACGACCGGTTAACACAGTGTATCATAATAGGTAGCATTTTGGTAGCTACCTGTATTTGCAATGATGAAGGCTTCAAATATACGTCAAGACGTACAATGGGGTTAAGAGGTTAACCGCTTAAAGGGACACAATGTTTTGGGATTAAAGGGGTATTCTCCAGTCTGGTAGTGTTTCAGAGAGAGTGAGGGTCTGATGGAGTATAAGAGAGAGTGATGGCTGGGTGGGGTATTAGAGAGAGTTGGGGTCAGCCTGGTGGTGTTTTAGAGCGAGTGAGTGTCTGGTGGAGTATAAGAGAGAGTGAAGGCTTGCTGGGGTATTAGAGAGAGTATGGGTCAGCCTGTTGGTGTTTTAGAGCGAGTGAGTGTCTGGTGGAGTATAAGAGAGAGTGAAGGCTTGGTGGGGTATTAGAGAGAGTATGGGTCAGCCTGTTGGTGTTTTAGAGCGAGTGTCTGGTGGAGTATAAGAGAGAGTGATGGCTGGGTGGGGTATTAGAGAGAGTTTGGGTCAGCCTGGTGGTGTTTTAGAGCGAGTGAGTGTCTGGTGGCTTCTAAGGGAGAGTGAGGGTCTGGTGGGGTATTAGAAAGAGTGTGTGCCAGTCTGGTGGTGTTTTAGAGCTAGTGAGTGTCTGGTGGAGTATAAGAGAGAGTGATGGCTGGGTGGGGTATTAGAGAGAGTTGGGGTCAGCCTGGTGGTGTTTTAAAGCGAGTGAGTGTCTGGTGGAGTATAAGAGAGAGTGAAGGCTTGGTGGGGTATTAGAGAGAGTATGGGTCAGCCTGTTGGTGTTTTAGAGCGAGTGAGTGTCTGGTGGAGTATAAGAGAGAGTGAAGGCTTGGTGGGGTATTAGAGAGAGTATGGGTCAGCCTGTTGGTGTTTTAGAGCGAGTGAGTGTCTGGTGGAGTATAAGAGAGAGTGATGGCTGGGTACGTGGGGTATTAGAGAGAGTTTGGTTAGCCTGGTGGTGTTTTAGAGCGAGTGAGTGTCTGGTGGCGTATAAGAGAGAGTGAGGGTCTGGTGGGGTATTAGAAAGAGTGTGTGCCAGTCTGGTGGTGTTTTAGAGCTAGTGAGTGTCTGGTGGAGTATAAGAGGGAGTGATGGCTTGGTGGGGCATTAGAGAGAGTATGGGTCAGCCTGATGGTGTTTTAGAGCGAGTGAGTGTCTGGTGGAGTATAAGAGAGAGTGAGGGTCTGGTGGGGTATTAGAGAGAGTGTGGTCCAGTCTGGTGGTGTTTTAGAGCGAGTGAGTGTCTGGTGGAGTATAAGAGAGTGATGGTCTGGTGGGGTGTTAGAGAGAGTGTGGGCCACGGGCATAGATATTCGTGTTTGGTCAAACACAACTGTGGTTTCTAGTCTCATATTGTTCTTATTATCCATACCTCAGTAAAATTTAATGCCCGAGATATGTTTAGTTTCGATGATTTGAGTGAAAATGTATCATATCGAAACCTTTGGGGAACTAAGATTTTCCGAGCTATTTCACGCTTGAACTCCTATGGAAACACGGGCTAAAATCGGGTCCTTTTTTACATCTCTTGCCACCGAAACATAATTTATAGTGATATAACTTGGATCCGCTAGTTACATGGAACTAATACTGTGATCTTTTGATTTTTTCAAAAATAAACATGCTCGAAACTTGTTTAGACTCGCGTGTCTAGTGGTAAACCTTTTATTTTTAGTCAAAAATCGCGAAAATTTCAGTGTAAATTTCGCGTTTCTTGAAAAATCGGGACCTTCTAGTCAGCTTCTCTTCACCAGAAAAATAAGCAGCGCCATCTATTCACTTGGATCTCTTGAGTAAAATTTCTTCGAAGTGACCGCTTTCCATTGATGTAACATCCATTTTGATGGCTTCAGATTAAGACTCGCGTGTGTTCAAGAAAGAAATAACCGTGAATTCGAAGTCGGACTGAAATCTAGTCATCAGGTCGTCATATCCTAGTCGTTTGCACAGACCTAAACATTTCGACGCACTGAATGCGCAAAGCCAATCGATCAGGAAGTAAACAAACAACCCGCTGAAGAGGTTAAGTGGGCTATTGTGTGTAACACGGACAAACTTCTTCGCAAAGTTCGTGTAGATTCTTTCGTATTTGTGGCCAAAAATTGTAATTAAATTTTTAATTTGTATTATTCTGTAACCACAATATTGCAAAATAAGTAATACAGAATAAAAGGTGTGTATTTGTTTGCAATAAAACACAATATAAAGTGGTTAAAATAGCAATAAACGAGTCGTATGTCAAAATTTAAAAAATTCGACCGATCCTCCAATGTCGTTGACAGTATCGATCTGTGTTCACTATGCATGACCTGTGCGTTCAGGCCAATTTTGATAGGGTCCTTTTCACTAAAAAAGGTTTCCATATGGTACTATCCTACAGGGCATTTTTGTACACATTTTTTGCTTCTCATATCAAAATGGCTGGAGTAATGCAACTCAAAATTTGGAAACATTGTTTCAATGGTAGGCCTCAATGTAAGATAGGAAACAGAACATGAAGAAATCAGACCTTACTCCTTTAAGATTAACTCAAATAAATTCATCTCATACCTCTGTTTGCATTAGCCAGAAAGTCTTCTATTGTGATTTTATCTGCTTCTGTTGCATCAATACGTCGGTGGAATTGATCAATCAGCATCTGTTGAAGCCTTAGAAGATCTGGTAGATGCTGAGCCACTGAGAGAACATGAGCCTGTACACAAAATATGTTGGATGATTAATAAGAAATGAACATTGAATGGGTTAAACATGAGTTGTGTTATCAGGTTGCACTGAATTTCTACATTTATAGGTTAATAACTGCGCATCGGTTATTTGGAGGGCATTGTGAAAAATCTAAACATTTTGCCTTTGGAACCGAGGAATATCCCGAGGTCCAAAGCAAAATGTTTAGATTTTTCACAATGCCCGATATATAACCGATGCACACCGTCGACGCCCCTATACGATAAATATAAATTTAATACTCCGTTGGTGAGCGACAGGCGGTAGTGGTAGTGAGCGACAGGCGAGTGGTATTTCACTGAACGCAAGAAAAGGAGTTCTATCTGATTGGCTAGCAATCGATCGCTTAGGTCGCTCAGTAGTCAACTACAAACTCATGCATTCAATTCGATTGAAATCAATTATTCTATTATTGACGAAGATAAAGAGCGTGATAGTGTGTCAATAATGTACATTGTATTGCACCTGGTTTTACCAGCATTCCTTTATAAAATAATTTTCTCAAAGAGTTGAATATTATCAAAATTTTTACAGCGGATTTCAAATGTTTTACATCAAAATTGCAGTTAAACATATCCACAGCAAAATACCGGTCCTCACTAATTAGTACATTTAATTTCCAGTTAGTACATTTAAACGAAACCTGTGATTTACGTGACAACAAATAAAATTTTCTTACAATAGAAATATCATATGGGATACTAGAAATATCATATGGGATACTGATATGGTAGGCCGCAACCGCCACACCGTGGAGCTGCTTCGCGTAGCTGACTTTTTGTTCCGTGGAGCCAAATTGACCAATCATGTTAGAGTTTTTCATTACTCGGAGGTAAAACTGACCAATCAAGTACGATTTACTCATTACGTGAAGCGAATTTAGTCATTAAGAATTTGCCAGACGAGCTTCACGTAGTTGCAAGATATCCTCGGTCACGATAGTTATGATTCAAAAAGTAATTTATGAAAAGTACGAACCGACTTATTATTAAGATGGACATGCACTCACAAGAAACTCATACAGTATTGTACACAACTATATAGCTAGGCAGAGTGGTGGTAAACCATGCACACAATTCTGCGATCTGCAGTGTATCGCCGGGAGCTGATTTGTACATCTTATGCGGCGTGGCCTGCGGAATTCGACCTTCAGCAAACCAGTTCGGATTTACTTTATATACTAGTAGTAGGCCATACATACTGTAGTTACGGTACTGCCCGTTTTCCTATACACAATACTCAGTGCGCTCACCATTGACGCGTGACCTAGTGTATGTTAGAAGTATTATGCCATTGCCTATATGACGTCACTGTGTAAAAAATAACCAGTCAATATTTAAAGTATTCTCTGAAATTCTAGAAAATATAGTTTTGTAACATTTCCTAAATTTTAGCTAATTTAGGTGTTTGGAAATATTGGTACTTTTGTGTTTTAGGAAGGATATGTAAACGACAGATAACACCAAAAAATATGAACAAATTATTTCTAAACCGTGTTAAGTCTGCAAACCATTATGCTTCTCATTTTCAAGAACGCTGGTTAACAATAAGCAGACTATTGTCTCATTTCGTAAACAAAAGCCCAGACAGTATTGTTACCTTATGCGTTAAGCTTTATAATCATTCACCCAACTGAAACTATAATACCAGCTCATTGTTCATTGCACAGGTAAAACAGACACAAGTGCAGTGTGTATTTAACCAGAGAAGATCTGATGTAACATAGTTGAGCTGTTTTCATTGAGTGTTATCTTGGTTTAATAGCTTTTAATGGGGTTTAAGTCCTTCAAAGGTCGTGGTGAATTCTACTGTAGACATGACTGCATCATGATTATTTTAAAGTCAACAACATTCAACAATATGATCACCGTGATAGTATGACAGTATCAGTACCGTGGGTGTCAGTGATCCTGGCCTGACACAGTAGACAAACAAACAAACACGCCACACACATGGCACATGCATGCAAGGTAACATTGACTATACACTAATCAAACAATGGTATTGATCCTGTACAACTGTTTGTGGTTTATTTACATTCGATTCATTTAAAATCCACATAGTAAACATTAATTTTGGCAAGAGTTTTTCTCTCTGGAGCGATGATGCATCAACTGGCTCCAGCGTAATGAAAAGATCTAACATGATTGGTTAATTTAGCTCGCATGGCGAAAAAGTAAGCTACGCAGTAGCAACTCCACGTTAATGGCGGTTACGGCCAGCCATATACTGATCATGCGAAAATCGTAAAACATAGAATAGAAACAGTGTGGCCGGCTCTCAAAATCTCAAATTGTATGCATAGCCTGAGTCGCACGGCCTATCTCGAACAAAATAGCTCAAAATCACCATGCGTAGTTGTTGAAAAACGTGAGGATTTATCGTACTACCACGGCAATTTTTAACACGAAGATATAGGGATGATGACGGTGTGCGATGCAAAGTTATTAACCTCATTCATAACCGTCACTTTGATCTTTTAACTTTACAAAATAACACAAAATTTTCCTCAAAAGTTTGTAAAATAAACAATTTTACATCTTCCCTTTCCCAAAATCGATCAGGCTAAAACAAAACGACCAATAACAAAAGTGCTTATCAGAATCTGTCCAAATATGGTAGCGCGCAATCCAAATACGGCAGCCAGCGCACGCACAGTTCGTTGGACGCTGTCTGGCGCACGAGAAGTCAATTGTGTGCGACATTGGAACAATTACGCATTTTGCGGTCAATTGTGAGATATTAATGACCTCGATTTGCGTTCAAGCGTTTTCACAAATAATAAAATATGATTGGATCGCACGCATCGCGTTTATTAATGAGGTTATGAATATACAACAATTAATCTAGAATAAAAAAGTTTTGGTTGTTCATCAGGTCAGTCGGCAAACATTTCCCTCCAGAAACACCCAAACGACCTCAAGTTTAGGCGCTTTCTGATTTTCTGTTTTGTTGTTGTCGGTTTTGGCCCAATCAGGTACTTTTGAGTACTATATTGCCACTTAAATCTCTTTATTTTATAATATTATTTATATCAATATTAATTGGCTCAGCATTATTGATATTTGTGTATTAGTTATGATTGCTGGTTTTATCCTGTTGTAGATTAAGAATTGATATTAATTTTGTTGGGTTTTATGCTTTTGTAGTTTTTTAAGATGTTTGTAGTTTACGGTATTTTCCTTTTGTGCAGCGCCTAGAGACCATTTGTTTTGTGCGCTTTATAAATGTCCATTATTATTATTATTATTATCAAAGTGATTATGCCAAGCGAAGGTAAAATGGAATTGGACATCAGAAAACAAGTGTGCTTTCAAGTCCTTACAAAAACAAGTGTGAACAAAATACAAATACAATTCACATCCCAGCAAACACACAAAAGGAAAATGTATTTAAAATGTTATAAGTGAGTTATTAAAATGTTTTTACTTTGGTCAAAAGCGTTTTAAATGTCTATTATATAAAGGGCTTGAAAATGTTTTATATGAAAAAACAATGTTATTGTAAAATATTTTGGCTGTTTTGCAAAACATTTTGTCAACACTTTAATAAATTATGTTAGAATGTTTTGCAACAAGTTTTCAAAATGTTTTTGAATGCTTATATCACCTGTCATTTCAAAGTTTCTTACTGGGAAGGGATCATATGTGATGTGTCATGTCAAAAGGAGACACTTTTGGGCAGGTTATCAATTTTGAGGTTTTTACATATCTTAAATATGGAGATATTTTGCCCCACAATGTTTTCCCCAATGAAATCGGACTTTCCTAATCGAAGATATTGCGTTCGTAAGTTGTGGTATTATAAAATTGGAAATTGAGATATCAGCCTTTAAAAATATTATTGACAATGTTGAGAGTAGGATTTACCTTGAAAAATGTCTCAAAAATACAAGATGCCAGTTATTTTCTGGGTTGAAACTATCAGACAATATTTTTAACAATAATAACATCACAAATTCGCAACAACCCCAAATTATGAAAAAATCACCCCCAGGCAGATTTTTGGGCTATTTCTCCATTTATGATCCTGCCCAAAAGTGTCTCCTTTTGACATGACACATCACATATGCAAATTCAACACCATACCTTCTCAAGGAACTTTCGAAGCAATGCCAGTGAATCTTCCTCATGACCCACCAAACTAGCACCTCTGTCCACAGGGGACTTCCATCTCTCCAGATACTGCTGCAGACTTTCTATAGTAACTTGTGGTCGATACTGCCATACTTCAGGCATGGTATGCAGGTTTTGCATATCATCTTGTGATAGCGCCCTCATTGTGGGCTGCTGGTGTAATAGACGCATGAGAGGGTTGGCACTAAATCGCTGGTCAGCTTGAAGGGCTGTATTAGCTCTAGCCAACTCTCTGTCAAGATTCTGAAAAATTCAACGTTTATAAAAATGAAGGTAAGTACGTATTGCTAGGAGGAGGGTTCTCTGTGGAAATGAAATTTTGGTTTATTGGTGGCTCTCATTTTCATGAAAATTTGGTTTAAGATATGGTGTTTTTTGAAATTTTCTTGAAAAAGTGCAAATTTTCCATTGTTTTTTAGCAAAATTTTTGACAATACCGATGAGCAAATGCCACTTCCCAATCATCTCTTGACTCCCTACATTGAGTGGGAGGGGGTTAGATGCATTGACACTGTATAAGACCTACCTCTATGACAGGTTGAAGGTAACGATGAGCAAATGCCACTTCCCAATCATCTCTTGCCTTCCTGCTTCCCAACAATTCATCCCAATGCTCTCCTCTCCTTCCTTTATAAACAAATCATAAAATAATGAAAAGTAGTGAAATGTTTAAATATGTTCTTACTTGGTCCATATTAAGCGGTCGATCACGATATTGATGTCGTCATTGGATTAACACAAAATCATGAAATATTCACAAACAATTCTAATTGTGGTATCAAAGCAAAATTATGCTTTTCTAAAACTATTGGGTGCAACAAAGAACTCACTGTTTGCTTTCAATTTGTTACTGCTAACCGTCTATTTTGAACAGGCTGACAGCCTTGTAGTTTTGTCAGTCTTGTATGTCATGTGTCCTATATAGCCTGCTAGAACTCATAAAACACAAATAAATGTGCCGGGGGGCACTCAACTAAACTTTGGAAGTGACAGGGATGTGTGGACAGCAGTTCAAAACTAGGGGACTTTTGGTGAGAGCTTAGACACCGAATAAGGGGGTCTTTCAGTGAGAAGGCCCCCCAAAAGGGGGTCTTTCCATGAGATTGGGGAAAATCTGGGCCAAGATATAAAAGTTGATAAAAATTGTTAAAAAATTCATCAAAATTTGAAAAGATTTTTGAAAAATTTGAAATTTTTGAAAAATTTGAGGAAAATAATGAAAAAATGGGGTCATTCAGTCAGAGATCATCAGAAATTTCCCCAAATTTTTTGAAAAAGGGGGTCTTTTGGTGACAGGAAAACAAAAAGGGGGGTCATTGGGTGAGAGGGTGTTGAAAATGGGGGTCAATGTGGCGCACATCCCGTCACCCATTTTAGTGAGTTCCCCGGATAAATGTGACAAAGATTTTTATCTGGAATTCACTTGTTTTGATAATATATGAATTTTTTGTGACGTAATATACAACTCTCATTACATGTATTTAAGGGCAGAGTAATGGGAGAGAACATGGACCTTTTCGAGCTTCATTATTTCTGGATTGTATGTCCAAAGTATATAAAACTATACATTTTTGGAAAGGAAATGAGTCAAGGAATCCCATGGTGACGTCAGATTTGTTCAAAAATCTCAAGTTTTTGAAAAAATCACAAAAATTCACTTTTTTACCCCAATTTTTTTGTGACAACTTAGCAAAAAATCCGTTCTGAGTAAAAAAATTTCAGTTAGCTTTTCATGAAGAAGAGACATGAACTTAGGGAAGGTTTTTTTTTTTTTTGAAATTCGTCTCTTTTTTCGAAATATTGAAAAAAAACATGTGAAAAAAGCCATTTTGTCACTCTATTAAGCTCAAAATTGCACATAATGGTGTATATTTTTGTTTAAAATAAATATTTTGAAAAAATGAAAAAACCTTCCCTAGACTTTGATGTACTCTAAAGGATAGTGCAAAAAGTTTACCCTTTGCTTGCATATTTTTCGAGTTATCTTGTCACAAAAATCGCAATATTGTCAAAAGTGAACTCTGAGAAATCGACGATTTAGTAAAAAAATGTCAAAATTATGCACAAAACGTCCTTAAATTTTAAAACGGCAAGATTTTCACACTTGTAAAAGCTGTATCTGGTGCATGGTCTAAATATGCATCTTTTTGCACCAATGAATCTATAATCTGCGCCAAAATTCAAAATAATTAAAAAATCTAAGTAGCATTTTGACTGCAAATTTTTGTTTTGTTTACACCACATTTGCTGGCGTTAACAACATACCGAATGCGCCTTGAATGCGTTGGACATACGCGCAGAGTTGCGCCGCGTCGCGCGCCGCCCAGCGGATCGCACGCAGTAATCACAATATTTCGCATTCGCAAGCATTTCTGGCTCATTATTTCCGCCAATTTACTAAGCTGTCTTGAGCCATGTGACTTTTTAGAGTTGAAAAGAGTGAAATAAATCAAGCAAAAATACGAATAAATATTAGCAAATTGTATGTTATCAGTTTCAAGTGAAAGTTGATAAATATCAAAAAATCTCAAATTCGAGCGTGAACGAATGTGTCTTCCATTACTCTGGCCTTAAAAAGCCTACCTGTTCTCTTCTCGGCTGTTATAAGTTGTAATACAATGTGTACAATTAGCAGACAGTCATCTTGACTCTTTCCACATGCTAATGACAGCTGCTCCAAATCCTTTAATAGGTGTTGCCATAGAAATGCTCCTATGTCTCCTGCTGGCGGTGGTGGATGGCAAAGCTTTTCAACTTCCTGTCAATAAATTGATAAATTTTGATTTTACAATGAGTTATTATTTGAGGCATGATGATACCTACATCCTGACTCTCAAAAATAATTTAACAAAAACTTCATTTTGCAATTAGATTTTTAATCCACCTACAGGAAACAATTTTTTTAGCCTTTTATTGAACTTTATTCATGGTGTGCAGAAGTCCCTAAAAGCCCATCGACACATTCTAGGCCTGTATCACACCCATGATGTATTTAATGAAGCTTACCAGCAAGAAACTCTTGCAATGTAAGTTTTCAAATGAAATATCATTTATGTCATATTCAACTTTCAAGGGGGCAAAAGATAATGAAAAATGTCAAAAATAGGCTAAAAAGTAACAAAAAAGGCGTAAGAATCTTACAGATCAGGGCGAGCAGTATCCCACAGGGCATGGGGAGGGCAAGACTTCTCACAGGGGGCAGCTCCCCCTCTTTGCTCTGGCAATACAATAAAATAAAATAGCAGCCCAGTATAGCGTATAGAAAGAGGGCTGGATAGCTATCTATTTATTAATCTACCTTTGAGTTGTATACCACCTTCCATGTTATCAGAGAATCAGTTCAATTCCAGTAATAAGGGCACAGAAGATATTGTAGGGTTTTGTGACTTTCACCTTGAATATTTAGGGATTATAAATTTGGTACAGCAAGAAAAAGCATTCAAAAGAGGAGATGTATGTGCATTAATTCCATTTTCATTCAGCAAGCTTTGAATTTATAATTAGAGAATAAGATAGGATTTTGTCTTTTGCCTATCCAATATCGTGTCATAATGGATGGGCTGGCCAATATTTTGAGTAATGGATGCCGGCTTTTTTCCAGAAAAAAATCAAGTTACTTTTTTAAGTATATCCCCGTTGTTTTAAATGAACATTTAAGCCCCCCAAATCGTGTTCTTAATTTGCGCATGTGTATTACATAAGCGCATTATCATACGATCATTGAGGATCTACACACATGCTGCCATTGCGTGTTGGCGCGCTCACTGTCTTATATGACTATCCACTATCGTGTCATAATGTATAGATGAAACCAATCAAATTGCATGTATTCTTGACAAGACGCACCAACTGAATTAGAATGCAATTTCACACTATTGGGGTAGACTTGGCTTCAATATTTAGTCCACTTGAGTCCGAGCCAGCTAGGTCCAAGTCCAACAAAATCAAATCTGAGTTCATTTAAGTTTCATTGGACCCAAGTCCATTGAAATAGCTTACCTGGGGTTTAATAACAGCAGCACTAATCATGGAGAGGTGAAGGATGATTCTAAGTATACATGATGCCATTGGATACAGTTGTCCCTCTGCTATAGGTCTTACTGATCTTGCATCAGGGTCACCCAGTGTATGGCCTCTTAGGAATGAATGATATCTCTAAGATGCCATTGAAACTAGTTACCTGAGGTTTAATGACAGCGGTACTAATCATGGAGGAATGCAGGATGATTCTAAGTATACATGATGCCATTGGATACAGTTGTCCCTCTGCTATAGGTCTTACTGATCTTGCATCAGGGTCACCCAGTGTATGGCCTCTTAGGAATGAATGATGGCTCTAAGATGCCATTGAAATTGCTTACCTGAGGTTTAATGATAGCAGCACTAATCATGGAGGAATGCAGGATGATTCTAAGTATACATGATGCCATTGGATACAGCTGTCCCTCTGCTGTAGGTCTTACTGATCTTGCGTCAGGGTCTCCCAGTGTATGGCCTCTTAGAGACAAATCAGCCCTGTCATGAGGTAGAAGAAAACAAGATAGGGATTATTTTCATACAGAGAGATTGTGTGCTACATTTGACCTTATCAGTGCCTCAGGTATTTATAAGTAAGTCTTTTAAAAGCAGTGTTTGTTATGGGGGTATGCAGGTTCACTCTATGGGAATGTTTAGACATTATATTGTATTGTATCTTTAAAAGTAATGACGATAAGTTAAAAGTATATACACATGTATTTTCAGAAAGAAAATGATGCAAGGAATCTAACTAGCATGACATATTTCTGAAAAATCAAGTCAAGAGATGATTGGGAAGTGGCATTTGGTAGGTTTATATGTGAGTAAATGTATCTAACCCCACTCCTACTATGAGTAGGTAGTCAAAATGATTGGGAAGTGGCATTTGCTCAATCGATGAAAAGGGCATATTTACCTTTCTAAGACACAGAACTAGAAACGGCTTTCACAGATTTATAAATTTCTGTACAAAATATTTTGTCTCACTGCACCACCAGACAAACAAATATTATATTAATTCTATTTTATAAACAATTCAAATAACTCCCTCTTTAAGTGTAAATTGCTACCCAGTGTCGTCTGCTATGTGTCTATTAAACAAAAGCCATTTCTTAAAGACACTACAACTAAATTTCAAAATAAAGCAGTCCACAGATGGAGAATTTTGTTCTGCATACTTTGATACCACATTTTGCATGATGCGATTTTATTCCACTAAGCTATATGCATTTGAATGACAAAAGGTAGTTTCAGAAGTGACAAATTTGGATATTTCCTCCTTCAAGACGATTTCCGCTGCCTTTGTTACGGCCTCATTACAGCCTGGTAAATGAACGCTCACTCCACTTTGTTCAATATCTGTGTGCTTTGCGGGAAAAGTCAATGTAAATTTTTGTGTGTTTAAGAAATGGCTTTTGTTTTAAGTGTTTAGATATTTTTGTGCTCAGTATAATTATGATATCCAAATTCGACAGGCTCAATTAATGCGCCAATCGGGTGAATGGAAGTAACTAAATCTATATTCAGTTTGATGTCAGATTTGACTTAATCAGTTTTTTCACGTTCAGTTTGCCATTTGTCAGCTTCATTAGCATCTATGCTTGATCCAAAGATGCAAAAATTTTTATAAATTTTTGGGTGTTCTGGCTCCGGAAAACTCATAATCTCTTTAAGAAATTAAATTTACTTACACTCTGTTGCCTTCTGCTGGTTCGTGGTGCTGACCTCCTATGAACTCATTACAGCCTCTCTCTGCACATCTCCTACGCACCCAGGGCCTACCACACTATAGAAAGCAAGTAAAGCAGATCACAATGGAGTTTAAAATGACACTTTTGTACCTTTTTTATAAAAAAAATGGGTGTATTATTGTATTATGGAGCTGAATATGATTATATCCATATTTTTATGGACAGAATTATGTTAAAATTATAAATATATGATTTAGCTATCTACATTGGCATCAATTATTAAGTTACTGTCATAAAAACTCCTCTATTTCTGAAATGAACTTTCGAAACTTGTTTACCATTGTAGTCGTGCGTAAAAAAAAGCTCTCCGAGTTTCGTACATGTTACAATGAGACAATTAGCAGTAAGTTCCTTGCCCAGGGGAATTTCAAGCCAACTCAATTTTCCACGAGCGTACTAAACCACCACCAGGGGTGCAACCTCTCACACCATAGTTGAAGGCCTTATCGATTGAGCTAACTTGACTGCCCGTACTGTGATCTCCTTCGCATATTATCACATAACACGATACATACTCGCGATTCGATAAGCGTGTGATAGACAGCATGCAGAAACCAACAAAATTCAGCGCTAAAGAAGCTAAGCCAAAGTCACTAACTAAGATTTAGGGAATAAAGGTATTGTTTTTAACCGCTGGAGTGCATCTATCGTCTCATATAACACAGGCAACATCATTATTTTAAGTAAAACAACGAGGTGAAGCCGAGTTGTTTTTCCCCAAAAATAATGAAGTCGCCCGTGTTATATGAGACGATAAATGAACGACAGCAGCTAAAAACAATACCTTTATTCTCATTCTTAAACACTTCAATTCAAATAAAAAATATCATATAGTCGGGCTCTCATTCGCACGCGGATGGGAAATAGTGTTCACTTTATGTTTGATACGGTTTCTAGACTGAAATTTTGCGTAGAACACGCTCCCGTAGTCCACTTTAATTAAAAATGTGCCCAAAGTGCTTTTTCCGGGGTGTGCCCCTACAATGGGGGTCAAAATTACTAAAAATGTATTCTAAGGCCAATGGTGGTGATTTTGGTGTCTAAATATATGTTTATGGACATGAGAAAGTCATTTAGATAGTTTACTGAAATCCAAAATGGCTTCCTTATGGTCTAAAAATCAAAATGGATGCCAAAATGGTGAATTTTAGCCAAACTTATTTGAACAGCTTTTTCAGGCCGATGGTGGTGATTTGAGTGTCTATGAATATGTCTGTGGACATGAAAAAGTTATTTACATAGTTTATCAAAATCCAAAATGGCTGCCTTATACAAAAAAAAAATTCAAAATGGCCGCCAAAATGCGAAAATTATTCTAACTTATTTGAGCGGCGCTCTCGGGCCGATGGTCATGATTTGGGTGTAGGTATATGTTTGCGGACATGAAACAGTCATTTAAATTGCTTATAAAAATCCAAAATGGCTGCCCTATGCCCAAAAATTCAAAATGGCGGTCAAAATGTCGAATATTAGTCTATATCATTTGAACGGCATTCTCAGGCCGATGGTGGTGATTTTGGTGTCCAGTTATATGTTTGGGGACGTGACAAAGACATTCAGCTAGTTTACAAAATCCAAAAAAGTTGCCCTATGATCCAAAATTCAAAATGGCGGCTAAAATAGTGAATTTTAGTAAATATTACTTGAAAGATATTCTTAGGCTGATGGTAGCGATATTGATGTCTAGGTATATGTATGTGAAATATAGGCCCCTATAGTGTACATGACCAAGTCATTTAGATGATGGAATCTTAAATGGCTGCCCTATGCTAAAAAATTCAAGTGGAGGTCAAAATTGCAAATTTTATATTGATTTCACATAATTATCATATAGACACCCAAGTTCTATCTTTAAACCGGGGTATTTGAAGATCGGCCATAATATGAAACACAATAATCATTATAGCGCAATTAAAGAAAGTGATTAACCCTACAACTAAGGTTTTTCATCCTCCATAAAAAAAACACGCGTCTTTACGCCCAAACGACTTAAACTAATCGTAGATCCATCCTGTACGCTCTTTTAAGCACCTTACCCGGGGTATGACTGACCATCAAAGATGATTGACCATAGGGGGGGGGGGTGAGTGAGGCCCACCATAGGTTTCTACAGTAAATACAGTTTCATTTCACTCTTGTAAAATTATTCCAAGATATATTGACTTTTTACTTGTTAGTTAGGTTGAAATAGTCATTTTCCTTTATATTTAGGAGACAATTCGGTGAAAACCGCATTTTCGTAGAATTTTTGGAAATTTTGCCTATACTTTTGTATAACCAGAATTGAATACATGAATACAAAACCCACCCAAGTCCATCGAAAGTGATTTTGAAAAAACTAAAAAAACAAATGTGTATCATACATGCCGGGTATAGGCCATTTTGAATTTCTCATGCTAATAGACCCACGTAGAGGGTTGATTTGGGTTCAAATTTTATACATATGATAGGCCTATGTATAAGCAAACAATTTTCCATGCTTAACTCATTTTGGCCAAAGTACGGACTTGGGTGGGTTGTACATTCATATATTCAAGGATGTGCTCACAGTATGACGTCATAGCGATATTATGTGGGGAATGTTTGTACTTCTTTTGGTATCACTGGATAAACGAGACCCATAGCTAAACATTGGTACCTAATACAATTAAAAATTAGGGGCAACACCCCCCTCTTCGTATTCCGTGGTACAAAATATGGCTCAGTAGTTCTCAGTAGTATATAGCGACTGTTCCTTGGAGTCAGGTAACTGAGAAAGCTGGATTTGTTAGAAAGCCATCACATTCGCTTGTTTGGTAATAATATTGACCAAGACCTGATATCCTTGTGATAAAAGCGAGTGTCCATTGAACAAGGATAGATAATAAACAATAATTTCCACTTTTAGCACATTAATTTCACTCATAACATATCAAAAGTGGAAACGTCTGTAAGTTTAACCCTAGAACTACTGAGCCATATTTTGTAACACGGACAACAAAGGGATGGGGTGTTGCAACCCCTAATTTTAAATTACAAGCGTCATATGCCGTTATATTTGGTAACAAAGTATAGCTATAGGTCTACTCTCTCCAGATATATCGCTATGACGTCATAATGTGAGCACACCCATGTAAAATTGGGACATTTTAGCTATCTACAAAAGTATAGGCAAAATAGATTCGCCAAAAAATCTACGATTTTAATTCTAAAGTGCGATTTTCACGAAATTTCTCAAAAATATAAAAGGAAATGACTATTTCAACCTAACTAACAAGTAACAAGTCAATATATCTTGGAATAATTTTACAAGAGTGAAATGAAAATCATGATGGGCCTCACCTCCCCCCCCCCATGGCCATCTTTGATGGTCGGTCCTACCCGGTCCCCCGGGTAAGGTACTTGGGCAAACATTTTATCACTAAAATGAGCGCAATGGATGGATGTACGATTAGCTTAAGTCGTTTGGACGTAAATACGCGTATTTTTTTTTTATGGCGGATGGAAATCTTTGGGGTGGTACAACCCCCCTACTTAGTTCTAGGGTTTATCACTTTACTTATTGCGTTATAATGATTATTATATGATGTTTCATATTATGGCCGCCAAGGTCTTCAAGTGCCCAGGTTTAGAGATAGAACTAGTTTTCATTTTACGGAATATACAACATTTTCAATCGTCTTTGGACTACCTTTTTAAATCATAATAGATCAATGGATATCAAATGTGATAGTGTTAGTTAGTAGGGTAGCTGCAGGTAATATGGGACAGCAGGTAATATGGGACACCTGTTTTCATTTTAACAAAAAGTAGCTTAGAGAAGGTAAACACTTTAAGTTGATTTGTTAAGTGTTTAGAGACATCAATTGTGCTTCTAGAAATGCAGTTTTGGAGTCTGTGTATCAAACTCTTGGAAATCAATGCCAAAAAGAGTGAAATTGCCCAAAAAATTATATCGTTTTTTCGGCCTGATATAAAATCAATGACGTTACATTTTATGATTGTGTATCCAAAAACTCTGGTACTGAGGGGTATTTTTCATTTTTATGATCTTTAGGTGATGGGTTAAGCTTATCAGCAGGTAAAATTCCACTGACAAGTGGCACTTTCCTTTATAAATGATTATTTTCTCTGATTTTCAACTGAATGGGTGCAGGTAATATGGGACACATAGGAAATTGTGTGCATTGTCAATGCGAAAAGCAAAACTATTTAGAAAATTGAATTTTCTTGTAGAAATTTGCATTTAACATTCAAAATCATGTAACAAAAATGTTTTTAGAACAAAGTGATTTTCTGAACTTTTTGATTTTCACCATAGAGATAACACAGTGTCCCATATTACCTGCACATGCAGGTAATATGGGACACTTGACGATGACGTCATTTTGGCGTCATAGCGTCCAAACAAACATAAAAACAAGGTAACATTGCCTGTTTTATTAATCTTAAAGGACAGGTTGTTCATCATAACAATCTCTTGTGGGCATATCTTCTTTAGTTTTTATGCAAATAAGCTAAACGTCCTTAATGGTCCCATATTCCCTGCAGGTACCCTATAACATTTTGTTAATGACGCCATTTTGAATATTTTGGGCATCTATGTTCCATTATAAGTGATTATATTGTGACATAGGGCATCCATTCTAGATTTAATCAACTATCCAAATGACTTGGTCATGTACACTATAGACACCAATATCGCTATCATCAGCCTAAGAATATCTTTCAAGTAATTTTTACTAAAATTCACTATTTTAGCCTCCATTTTGAATTTTGGACCATAGGGCAATTTTTTAATTTTGTAAACTAGCTGAATGACTTTGTCATGTCCCCAAACATATAACTGGACACCAAAATCGCCACCATCGGCCTGAGAATCCCGTTCAAATGATATAGACTAATATTCGACATTTTGACCGCCATTTTGAAATTTTGGGCATAGGGCAGCCATTTTGGATTTTTATAAACAATATAAATGAATGTTTTATGTTCTCAAACATATAACTACACTCAAATCACGACCATCGGCCCGAGAGCGCCGTTCAAATAAGTTAGAATAATGTTCGGCATTTTGGCGGCCATTTTGAATTTTTTTGTATAAGGCATCCATTTTGAATTTTGATAAACTATGTAAATAACTGTTTCATGTCCACATACATATTCATAGACACTCAAATCACCACCATCGGCATAAAAAAGCCGTTCAAATAAGTTTGGCTAAAATTCACCATTTTGGCCGCCATTTTGAATTTTGGAGCATAAGGAAGACATTTTGGATTTCGTAAACTATCTAAATGACTTTCTCATGTCCATAAACATATATTTAGACACCAAAATCACCACCATTGGCCTTAGAATACATTTTTAGTAATTTTGACCCCCATTGTAGGGGCACCCCGGAAAAAGCATTTTGGGCACATTTTTAATTAAAGTGGACTACGGGAGCGTGTTCTACGCAAAATTTCAGTCTAGAAACCGTATCAAACATAAAGTGAACACTATTTCCCATCCGCGCGTGAATGAGAGCCCGACTAATAAGTATTACAAATTTTAATCAAATTAAATCCTGCATTTTGCAAGGAATTAAACCTAGGGCTTAAAATCGATCAGTCCCGTTGTTGCTATGCGCCTCCGATTGGTTCAAATAGCGAGTACGAGTATCGCGACGATGCACACGCGCTGACCAGTGTGATATCGTTTGACATCACTCGGGTAAGAACCAATAAGATTGCAGGAACAGTTTCAAGTGTTTAAGAATAGTCTAGAGTACCGATTGTCTGATACATCAGTTTCATATCATACTTACATCTCCAACAGTATATAAGTGTCCATTGGGGCATTCTGTAAATGAAAATATTAGAAAGTTTAAAAGAATGAAAGAAAGTTTGAACAAAAGTAAGAAAGAAAGAATTTTGAAAAAAAGAAAGTTTGAATGAATGCAAGTTTGAAAAAAGTTTGAAAGAAAGAAAGTTCAAAAGATTTGTTGTAAAAAGGTCCTGTCCTTGATTTTACAGGGTAAATATTCGAAGAGCTTTGTTTCAAAACCCCTTGCATCCATTTGAGCAATTTTGAGAAAACAGCAAAAAATCATCAAAAAAATATATATGGGGGTTTGCAACAAAAGCAGTTTTTTGTCGGGATGCCTGGGTAGGATGAGCATCCTGCCAAAAGCTGCTTTAGTTGCAAACCCCCTTATATCAGTGATTTTTTGATGTGTTCTCAAAATTGCTCAAGTGGATGTAAGGGGTTTTGAAACAAAGCTCTTCATTTGTCAAAAAGGAATGAAGAAATATTACATTTTTCTTTGTTATGTGAAAACATATTATATAGCACAGGCAGGTAATATTTAAAGTTCAATAAACAAATTTTGAAATCACCATAATCAATTCAAATGGGCTATTCCAGTTGAAATCCACACTACCCCTGCGGAAGATTTTAGAAATACCTTCCACAGGGGGAGTACGTTTTCCAAATATAATTGGTCAAAGTTAATCATTTTGAAACCCATACTCCCCTGTATTATGGCTTTACCTATATCTTCCACAACTGGAGTGAGTATTTCAAATGGAAGTTACCCAATTGTATATTCTATTTGAAACTTAGACTCCCTCTGTGGAAGACTTTAGCTAAATCTTCCACAGGGGTAGTGTGGATTTTAAATGGAACAGCCCAATAATCTTTGACTTATGGAAGAGCCCAAGAATCTTTGACTTTGACTGTGTCCGACATTTCAGATAATGGGTTTACTTGTGATTTGACATGTTTTGAAGTCGGATCACATGGGCTCATTACCCAAGAAAATGTTGGACGCATTGTCGAGATGTTTTCTTTTGTAGGCAGAGCCAAACCGTCCAAGAAATTCATAAAAGAACTCAGCAAAATGGCCCTCCTGTCTAGTTACACGATCTGGAATGCTAGGCAGGAGCCGGCCTGGGGCTCCGCAGATCAGCCTCACATCAGTTTGTGATCGCACCCGCCGCCCTGCCATTTTGTTGGGTTCTTTCAGTCCTGCTTGGTATTCCTGGTGTGTTCTGCTTGTTTGTATATTCTTGTGTATTTTTGCTAATGTATATTATGTCACCCTGCATTAATTTGGGCATTTTGTCCAGATTTTGTCCTGGGTTTTTGTTCCTCCTTGTATTCTTGCTTTGCTTATATTTTGTATTTTGCATTCCTGAATAAAGGTTGATAAACAAACAACAGGTTGCATAAATGGATGCTACAAGCATTTATTAGTACATTGCTTACCATAAACCCTTTCCCGTCCCCTGACTGCACTCCGTGCAACAAGTCTGACATCTTCTGGCATGGTGGGTAGATAGGATCTCTGTGTAAAACAAATCATAAACTAATAATATGTGTTCTGATAAAAATCAATATATCGATTTCCTCCCATTTTCGTAATCTGAAAGTTGCTAAATGCTTCAAAAAGTGAATATGGAATGTAAACTTTCAACTGTATTAAAGTAATGCAACAGTTATTGATTCCAGAGGTATAACTTCAAGGGACATATAGTTTTTCTTCAAAAAGTGATATCGGCGATATAGATATTATTGGATAGTTGATTTATTGATTATCAATATATTGATAGTTAGAGAATAAAGGTAATGTTTTAAGCCGCTGGAGTGCATCTATCGTCTCATATAACACAGGCGACATCATTATTTTAAGTAAAACAACGAGGCGAAGCAGAGTTGTTTAACGCCAAAGGTTCAAATAGCGAGTACGCGTATCGCGTTGATGCACATGCGCTGACAGGTAAGAACCAATAAAATTGCAGGAATGTTCACAAGTGTTTAAGAATCCTTAATATGCCACTAATTGAAACATGACAAATAAACATGAAACAACTTCATAATTCATTTTGTACAAATTTAAGACCAACCCAAATTTTAACAAAACACAAAAATGAAATTATCAATCATTTTCATCTGATTTTAGAACTAACTTTCTAAACTTTCAACAAATGAAGAGCTTGGTTCTAAACCATGGTAAGTCCACAAACACATAGGTATAGTAATTTCAGTTGGATACACCATTACAAAGCAAACAGTATTGATGCATAGTAAAAATACTGTGTGAGACCTTTGGTTCCTAAATGAGAACAATAGTCTGCATATTGTTAAACAGCATTGTTGTGGTAAATAATGGCTTGTTGATGGTACAACTCATTCAAGTAATTGTGATTGTATCACGCAAGTAAATGAGAAACATGTGGTTGTTGACTTAACACAGTTTCGAAACAAGTTTTTCAAATACCTGCATATCTTCTGGCCGGTGGAAGAGCCTAAGAAGTGGATGTAGCATTGAGTTGTCTGGTGAACATATAAGGGTTATCAATGTATGCATAACCAATGCTAACACTGATTGATGTAGTACACCTTGCTGGGCGGAGACTACCAATTGACTGCAGCCTAGATTCTGTAAGTGATTTCTGATCATGTGTTTCACAAAGTCCTGGATGTAAAAAGGTAATGAATAAGGTGCAGAAAAGTTGTCACAAGTTAAATTTTAACCACAGAATTAGAGGAGAACCAGGACTCCCTATACAGCCACATACAATCGCGCCATCAGCTATAGAGAGGAACATTACGTTTTACTACCTGGAGAGAATTGATTAAAAATTGAATTCCCTCCTGAGGTTGGTATCTGTCAATGAGTTGACCAGATCACAAGGATGTCATTATAGCTAGAGGCAGTATATAACACAAATGGGTCAATGAGTTACATAAAATGACCTTGTGTGGTATTCAGTTCATGAGGAAGTGAGTTTTGCCAGAGGCAATTTGTGGTTAAATGTTGATCCCTCACTACAAGAGTTATTACCGTTGATTTGGTTGAAAAGGAGGTGAGACATAATCAAATTTCTCCAGGTAACAAAACGTAATGAAATTGGGGGTATTCGGGTCCTTGCAGACGATGCACAGAGGCGAACAAAAACAATTCTGCATCTCATCTGAAGCGTCTTGGTACTGGCAGGCAGGTCGCATTAAGTGCGTCTCTCAAATGTGCCCATCGTCCATGTCGCGCTTGCATGCCAACTAATGCCTCAAGCACATTCCGAGGGAAACCAAAATTTTATTTGCTCCATGCCTGTATCACCCCTTCATTATGCACCAAAACAACTTGTTGTGATGGTCTAGATGCCAAAAGCAATGCTGAGACTGTCAGCCTCAATTCCAGGTTTGCAGCATTTAGAAATCAGGATTGTTTTTGTCAGGGAGTTGAAGGTATCCCTTGTTGTGATGGTCTAGATGCCAAAAGCAATGCTGAGACTGTCAGCCTCAATTCCAGGTTTGCAGCATTTAGAAATCAGGATTGTTTTTGTGAGGGAGTTGAAGGTATCCTTCTTGTCTTTAATATAGTGTACCTTATTTAGAGTAACTTAATATTAAAGGTTTAGGAATCATAAAGATGGAAAATCTTGTTACTTTACCTTTGGTCTTATATCAACTGATTCATCCAAAAATTCAATCAATCTGTCTATCATCTGAAATGTATATCACAGAGAAAATAATTAATGGAAACATTCCAATAACAGAAGGAATATGCAACTAATGTAGCCAAATCCAGGGCAGTTGTTGAAGTCATACTGTCAGCCAAGGCCAGATAGCTGTGGCTGTATAAACACACCCCACTCCCACATAAACACCTACACAAATATCCCCACCCCCACTTTCTCACCAAGACAGTTAGCATGCACATCGTCAAAACTTATTTAGCTACCTCTACATATACCAGATTCTTCAATGCAATTAGGGATTCAATCATGTTTCACCGTTGTTCATCACCGTTTAACGATGGGGCCGCGTTGTAAACCACGCAGACGCGCCGGACGCGAGTTGTTAAACGGTGATGAACAACGGTGAAACATGATTGAATCCCATTCAACAACGAAAAGAAGCTAAAGATCGTATAATTCACGATTATTTCACGAGGAAATGTCAGGGAATCATTGTCACTAAGCCTTACAAAAACTTCGATGATTTCTCTGTTAATATCATCAATAAAACTACAGAATAAAACGGCAAAATTTAGCCGCTATCTGAAAATACTGAATTCAACTTGTAAACTTGCATATACGCAGAAAGGTTCCAGGCATGACAAATTTTACGCGCTCTTGCGTAACGCGTAGTTACCCCCAGACAGAAATAATTCAACCACAAACACCAATTGCGCATCTGTCAGGCATTCAGACAGACATTCATATATTTATTTGCATCAAATATCATATGTTACAATGAATTAGCATGCACATTAAGAAAACACCTTCCACAATACTTTGAAAATATAGTTTGTATTATTACCAGGACCTAGATGAACCTACCTAAGATACCTCCCCAGTGAACTACCTACCTGGGAGCTGATCAAGTCATAACAAAACTAATAATAACTATATTATTGGATATACCGCCCCAGTGAACTACCTGGAATCTAGTACCTCCCCAGTGAACAATCTACCTGGGAGCTGAATTGATCATGAATCAGGACCTAGATGAACCTACCTAAGTTACCTCAACCCAGTGAACAACCTACCTGGGAACTGATCATGTCATAACAAAACTAATGAATATATTATTGGATATACCGCCCCAGTGAACAATCTACCTGGAATCTAGTACCTCCCCAGTGAACAATCTACCCGGGAGCTGATCATGTCATAACTAAACAAATGAATAATTATATTAGTGAATAGTGGGCTGAATCTTTACGATAACTGTGCATGAATACTGTTCTTCCAAGAGATTGCTTCCTGGAATCCTAGGAGAGAAATTCCTGAAAGGTTAATTTGGATATAAAATAGTATATTAATCCAATATGAAAATATATAAAGTATACATGTACATAATTAAATACATGTTAGAAAACATTGCCTTACTTGACTGTTTTAACATTGAGTAATCCTTGATAATATTATAGTGAAAGTTAAGTCACACCCATAGAACAGTTCATTCAACATGTTAAACTAGCACAGAGAAGAGTTACACGAACTACTTTTTCTACAAGATGAAGTACCTGCAAAAGTTATTCTTTAATATAGCCAAGCACAGGGTGGTCTTATGACATTTTTATCAAAATGAACTTTGCTGATACCAACATCATAAATATAAAAGAGCCCAGAGCATATGAATATATGTCAAATTGCACACCCCTAACTCTTGTAAGTAATTAGATATTTCATTTCATTTTATTCGCCAGAAAAACGTTATAAAATACATATATTGTACATCTATAAGCACTACATAAAAACAATTAGATATTTAAAAGCGATTACATAAGCCCCTTGAATATCATCAGGACTGTTAGGTAACATACCAATGGTAACTGCTTCACGAGTCCAGCAATTCGATATTAATACTTCTTTGCTAAACCCTTACTATGACTATCCTTACATCACACAACATACATACAACAACAAATATAGCATTTTGGTGTCGGTTTATTGCTGCCAAACGAGATGCACACACTGTACCATGCTATGAAAGTATACAGAATTAGGATATCGTGCCTACGCTAATAAAATAGGGCAGCCTACCACAGGAATCAACGTGATAACTAGGGGCTGAAAAAACAAAAAAAAAACTTGAACCAAATTTTTTATTTTTTATTTTTGTTGAACAAGAAAAATCTGAGGGCATAGTACTTGGCTCCTGCCTAGGCTATCCCATGCCAACCTGGTGTTGATTCCTTCCTTCCCGCTATAAACAATCTTAATCGACAAAACTTCCACCCGAGACTAAAACTGGTTTAAATAAACATATTTACTGATGATTCTAAACATTCATGCTTCTTCTGAAGAAGCAAACTTGACACACACTACTTAAATTCAACTGCGCTACAGAATAGAATATGTTGCCGTGATAGAAACCGAACCTGAAGTGAGGTTACTCATACACTCTCCCACACAGGAATAGTCATACTATTACGTAACGCAAAGAACATCAATATATTCTTATTCGGGGGCTCTCAACCGAATATATTTTTATATCTTTGCTCTAATTGCTACTGGTACCACACTTATGTAGATAATAATATCCTGGTGTAGGTTATTCACCCAGTAGTTCAAATGAACAAACAAAGCAAAGTGAGTTGCACATTTTTTGTTACAGTATTAAATTAAATTTACAATATAATGTTCTACAGATAATGTCACATATTTGATTAAATTTTCTTCGATTATCCAAGATTATTCTTTCTTATACATCAACATTTTTTTTTTTTATAATTAGCCATAAACTTTCGGCTTTTATTATACTATTTTCAAACTTTTAATGGCTTTAAATGCACACCTTGCAATAGGGAGTGGTGGGTGGGAGAAAAATTCATCATATGACTTGTCTGCATGAATGTTGACAGAATAATGGTGGTACATACACACACACAAGAATCAAGCCTTGTTAAAGATGATCGCTGATTGGCCCAATGAACACTGATGGTGCCCATGATAAACAAATAGACAATACACATGTATCACCTCATATTGATCTTATATCACCTCATATTGATCATATAACAATAACTAAACTAACAGGACCAAACCATTATTTCTGCAGGGGTCAAAACTGGTTTTTAACCTAGTGGTTCAAAACGTTATTTCGCTCGCGTTCGCGTATACGCTACAGTAAAAGTGTGGATTCATCACGAATTAACAACGGTTGGCTCCTGTACAAAGGTATAGGAAGAGTTGTTGAAATGAATTTTTATTTTATTAGACAATAATTGCCACTATAAAAATTAGAACAGTCCACCATTGCAGGTAGGTTTTCATGTAAAAAAAATCTGGTGTGTTTGGTAGCAAACACCAACACCCCTTACTCACACACTCAAATATAGTGCACACGCATAGTCATTTACCTCTGGTTGAATTTGTCTCTCTTCTTCTCTTGCATAAGACATTGTGACCTCTCTGAACAAAGCAAGTAGCAAACTGGTTTCTCTTTGGCTCACTGTCAACCTCTGACATTTCTATAAAAATAAAGATATGCATAAAGCATGAAACACAAAAGTAGCAAACACGTTTGTCTTTGCCAATCTTTGACATGAAAAATAAAGACTTGCATGAAACACAAAAGTAGGAAACTGGTTTCTTGAAACACTCAAGTAGGAAACTGGTTTCTTTTTGGCTCACTGTCAACCTCTGACATTTCTTTTGGAAAAAAAAAGACATAAAGCAAGAAACAAATATATGCTAAATGAGAAGTAAAAGGACAATCAAGATATTGTCTGCTCCAAATATTTTACCAAATTGCTCCATTAAATAATCAACAAATATAGGTAAGCCAATTTGATCATAATAGATCATGCTTATCTCATAAATCACTTGCCAATTTCTTAATTGTTCTGTAAATAATTCCACATGAGAGCGGGATCTGCATTTAAAATGTTTCAATGCAACCTCATGTTTCAATGTGATCTCCTTGGCTTTGTCTTGTTGTATTACTTTTATCGCCTGTGTTATATGTAGGGCCGGCGTCGGCACCGTTTTTTGATGTCGACATGTCGAAATATTTCGTATCTTGACGTCGACAGTGTGTCGACAAACATTTGGGTTCGAAAAAATACCATGACTTTTTTTTTTCATGATTTTAGGAATATTTTAAAAATTTTAACCTAAAAATATCTAGAAACACCAGCGGCAATTTAGCGAGCACATAGCGATAAAGTGTACAATTTATACCGGAAAACAAGGCAAAATACTGTCAAAAGTATGACCCCTGAAGGCAAATAACAAGAAAAGTTGGCGAAATAGTAGGTAAAAGATAAGATTTGGCATTGCATTTTGTTGAAAATACATTGGAAATGGCCAATATTTTGAGTGAAAATGAGCTTGCCTGACGAAGTTTTACTGGGCCATTGCCTGAGCACTGTGTCGCCATGGACGAAGTTCTGTCGATATGTTGACATAATTCACTTTGTCGACAGCATTCCGACAGAGGACCTGTCGACGCCGGCCTGTCGACGCCGGCCTTAGTTATATGAGACGATAGATGCACTCCAGTGTCTAAACACAATATCTTTATTCTCTAAATAAAAAGTGTCTTCTCAGCACTCTAATCCGCATTCGGGATGTGATCGGGTTTCTTGTAAGTGTGTCACAGTGCGTTTGCATGTATGCGCGCAGGAGATCACATTAAAACTTATTATTTCCAGTCATGCGTTTTAATGCAGATCCCTCCTCTTGTGTTGAGTCACTCATTAATGGCAGTCGTGAACAATGATTGCTTGCATTTATGGTTTGTGGAATGATGTGGGCCATAGTGGTCAGCGACAACCTGTAAAGTGTGCTGAGGCTTGTGGATCAACGTCTAGGCGTTGTGCCTGTGCGTAGCGCACTATAAATCACTGCGCTTTTTATTTATTTATTTTTTTTATTTTTTTTTTTATATCATAACCCTCTCCATGCCGACAAGTTTCAATATTTTTTTTTAATCTAAAAATTTTAGAATTGCAAATTTTCATGACCATACGTAACCAGTCACCACAAATGAGCCCAGAAGTCAGCAAATGTGATTTTGAGCTACAGTGCAAAATATCCAAAAATTTCATATTTTGAGAAAAATTAGATTTTCACAGAAAACATTTCATAGTACTCTTATACAGCTGCTAAGTTATACAGCTATACAAAAGCTAAAAATAATTACAAATTAACATTTAATGGAGCTGATTTCAACAGAAAGAATAATAGAATTTTGAAAGTATTAGTGCAGTTTTCTAAGTGTTGAGCTCTGTTGTAAGGCAAATATTGAAGAAACAACTTCATTTCATGATATCGTAGACATTTGGTTGAAGTGGCATTTTGAAGCTTAAAGTATGATCTTTACAAATCTGTAAAAATCTCAATTAGGGCCGACTTCTGGGCTCATTTGTGGGGGACGGTCACATATTTGGAATCATCATGAAAATGTTCAGTGGCTCTAAAGATAGGTCTTGATATTTTGAGAAAGATCATTAACCATGGTTTCCACATCTGTATTCTACAAGGCTTTCAAAATTTATTGGCTCTGATATTTATAAATACTACACTAGCATGAATTTCCATAGGTGGGGAGTTGGGGTCAAGATCATTCACATAGGTGAAAAATATCAGACCATGAACCTTTAAAAATAAACTAACAGAAGTTTTACCTGCAGCGCATCTGTGACCAAGTTAAATTGCCCTGATGTGACAGCCTCTGCTACTGCTTCCCTCACGACACCATATGCTTGTCCACAGATAACATATCTGTCAGCAATCTCATCATGCTGGAGAAATTTGAGAAGAAATAGGAAAAATCAGATTAAGGCTGCATTCTCACATTGAAATGGTAATGATTAACAATACTACTGAAAATAAACATACAGATTCTGTACTGAGTTTGTTTTAATAATAATCACAAGGGAAATTAGTATAATGCAGAAAATATTAAATTTTAAGTGTTTTATATCAGACACTAGTCCTTCAACAGTGCTATGTTTTTGATGCAAATCTCAATCAAATTTAACTTCTGGTTATCAGGTTATAGACATTATTCACTTGCTGAAAACAATAAGAACAAAAAAATTGAGTACATCATAATCATTATTGGACCATTCCAGTTGAAATCCTTGCATCCTCTATTGAATAGCACATTGGTAATATTAGATTCCTTCACTTTGATTGTGTCACATATAAAACAGTTACATAAGAAGAGTGGGTCTCATTTTGCTGAATAGTAGTTTGTATGAATTCACAAAAATGGTTGCAATAAACATACAGTGGTGGCACCACTTTCTTCCAGGGAGCAAGTGAAAGGGGGGAGGTAAATCCAAAATGTGTATAAGTGCTTCAATTTTGCCCCCCAATTGGAACGGTTAAAATTTCAGGTGGGGAAAAGCGCATCACCCCCCTTGGCGCCATTCCTAGCCATACCTGTGTTTCTAGTTCATGTGGTCTTATCCAGTCTACATCGGCATGTTGCAATAGCGTATCCATGGTACTGCTACCATAGCAACTACAAAGATGTCTGACTAAGAATAGATGGGCTTCATGATGTGCTATGCATGTCTGGTTGGCCTCAGCAAATAAAATCGTAAGCTGTGGAACGACAAGACAAAAATTGGTCAATTTATGTACATTTCATTGTAAATAATTATTTAAACTGAATCAAGCTACATAATTTATAGATGATAAGGGGCTGTGTAATAATTATGAGCCAGGGGGTAAAATTTCAGAATGGCATGCCAAATACTAGTAATGCTTGCCCCTTTTATGACCTGCCAAAAATTGCTTGCCCCCTCTCAGCCTGCCAAAAAATCTTTGATATATACATGTAGATATATATATATATGTGACACGATCTGGTCCAAGGGGGCCAAAGGCGGTCAATTTGAAACTGAGATAAAGGTAAAAATATGGAGTACAAAACAATAAAATACATATATGAAAATACTCATCACAAAACCTCATAACCTTACAACCAACTATATATGCTAGACCTTTGGTGTTTTCAGTATATGATAGCCTAATGTTACTACAAAGTAACAATTATAGTAACTCAATTTTCAAAAATGCCTCCTTTGGCCCCCATGGAGCATATTGTGTCACATATTGCAAGCGCAGCATGCTGGAAATTTGCATAAGCCTTTCCTCACTGTTTTCCCAAGCCCTCTAAAAGGCACCCAGATGAATGTGTGACAAAAATCACTTGTCCTCTTTTAAGGTAAAACAAAGAAAGTTGTTATTTTATTCCAGAGCGTATAATTATTGTCAATGCATGTATTAGCTCGCCAATCATTATTGAGCTTCACGCAGCTGGGACGTACAAATAAGATGCAAGACGAATAGAAATATATACACACAGTTTATACGTCACTGATTCAATGATACACACACATGAGACTTGTCAGCCATCACTCGATCGGTGAACTCTGAATATACCGCAGATTTCCAGATTTATCATAAAAACTTCAATTTTACTGCAATTAAAGCACTTCAGGCAGTCTTTTTATGGCATTTTAGTACACCATTGGGCATTACAATCATGCAAACAGTAAAAATTCAAGAAAAATTGAGTGCGATGCTGCTGAGCAAATCACATATTATACAAAATACCTCATACCCTTACCTGTTCCATATCAAGTCTCTCTTCTTCCTTCCTGTTGCCAACACACTTCAACTGATGTAGATAATTAGCCGTTATGACTAAACCATACCGTATCTTGGCAATAGCAATCAGAAATCTCACAGTCAATCCCTGCAGTGGATCCTTTGTTGCCAGCCATTCCCTACCAGCAGACAGACCACTGATGGCCTGCTCTACCATGCCAATGTCAGGGTTGCTGTGATTGGCAGCTTGACTGTGATAAGAATCCTATCAAATTTGAGAAACAAGAAGACAACAATGTATTGCATATCATACCTTGTATTGTAAGTCGGTGAAGATATAACACATCACCATTCAGTGCATGTGCATTATTGAGTTTAATATTATTTCGCATTTATTATAATTAGTGTCAAGCAGACATATAGACATAGACCCCAGGATTTTAGCTTTCATAATCATAACATTGCTCTAGGAGTGAGGAGCCAATATCCACACTAGTCTGCTGGATACTGAAGCATGGGTACCAGAAACTGGGAAACCAGCCCTTCATTACCTACAATGTAAGCAATCATGCCGTATTTTCTCAGTTGGGCTGTTCCATCTATTGCACTTACCCACTTCTCACGTCTGTCAAAGGGGACACACTCGCGAAATCCATATTGGTTCGTACAGGGCCTTTTAGTTCAAGTCAATTTTCTCAGCACAGAAAACACCAATTTGCCTTGTTTTTGGTAATTATTTAAAGTTGATTTCCCTGATAAGAAATCAAACTTTTGGAATTGTTTCATCAAGAGGTATTTATCTTATGACGTGTTTTGTGATTTCCCCCTTTGATTGCAACTGTAAGTGTCCCCTTTGTGTCCAAAGAGCCGAGATGGAAGAGCCAAATCTCAGCAAAAAGCAACCGATGGAAAGAAGCGATATATCGCAAGTGACGTCATGCCGAGCGACAAAATCTTACCTCCATACAGTGAATGAACAGCGAAGACACATTGACAATGTTATCCGGTTTGTGTGCAGCAAGAACTTGTTGAGATCTTTCCAGGTATATGTCTATGTAGTCTTGAACTCCATCCATACTGTATGAGTTAAGAAACATTATTTTTCAGGAAGACAAATTTCTCTCAAATAAAGTGTTTTATAATACGTACACACATCCACCCCACAGAACAAGGAACTTACTGTCAATTGTCTTGGTCTATACCCATATGAAACATGGGGAGTCAAGATGATGCTGGCTGCGATGGTTATTTTATATACAGGTTGATTAGGGTGTTGCACTTGTCCCTGAATTATGCTAAAATAGGTTATCAGATGTGTCATGGGCAAAACACAATGATCTTATGCAGTGTCTCCTCTAGGCAACAAAAAAAGGAAACCCTGTCCTACGTGCCCGACCGACCCAGATTTTACACAATTGGGTAACAAATTTTTCCTGTACAAATGAATGCTGACCCAGATTTTGAAAATATCAGGAATTTTTTTTTGTACTTCCCCAAATTTCCTACTGTAGAACAGGGTTTTTTTTTGTCGCCCTATGGATTTTTTTGTTGGTCTGATTTGAGCTGTGAGAGAAGTTTTTGCCCAGGGTTCAGCCTTAGGAGTGCACACCAGTAAATACAAGTCTCCTACACCCTGGGAGAAAAAAATCAGTGTTTCAAACGAGGAAACGTGCAATACGACTGAATTAAATCCATTAGAAAAGGCTTAAAACCCAACTATTAGGCCCTGATTCATATTTAATCCTCATTTAGGCCTGGGAAATAGATTGTCTGTGAAAAATGAGCAGGATCTGACTTTTTATTACAATTTGGCTAAACTTTCAAAAACTTTCAAAATGTATGGGCTATAGGGTGATCTAGTCGGCATTTTTCTGGAAAAAAATGCTGGACTCCGTATATAATTTCTACAATAGATGACTTCATCTGACCTTTGACTTGCAGAAAGGGTAAGTTTTGAAGAACTGAGTCACTCTGGAGTCAAGAAAATGACGTTTTCCTGGACCCTGTTTGTACAGAAAGTCAATGGGAGCTATTTACTGGTGTGCACCCTGTACAATAAATTTTGACCTTTTGACCTCGGTCACATTGTTTTCCTTCGAGTTTTAAATTGTTATCGATAAAATCCTTCAAAGCGAAGCTACAAATGACTGTGTAGCATATCAATTAGGTGGTTTCTAGCTTGTTTAGCAAACTACCTGCAGATTTTTGACTATTGAAGGAGTATAAAGGTAAGATTTGTGTACAAAATCAGTGAAATGCATACTCGGATCACTCGATCACTGATAGCATTGGAAGACGATGCATGATCATGCATCGCGAGACTTCCAGATTTGGCACTGCTGTCGTTCTCTATCATACAGAACTGCAAAAGCTTAAGAAAATCATTCCCACCATGGTTCGAGCATGCATTTAGAAGGCTGTGATTGGCTGAATGGAACCTGCATTGGACACAATGTTGGTAAGCTTAAAAATTACACTGACCATTTTTGGTCAGCTTGTTCTAGGCAAGATAATTCTCATCACTGTACCCAGGCTCTACTCCCAGGGCTTATGTTATATAGTTACTAGCCATGTACAGGGGTGTAGCATGAGATATCCTGGGGGGGGGGGGGGGTGGCACAGACCACTATGGGGGAGGGAGCATCACCAGGCCCTAGGGGTACCCAAGCACCTTTTCTGCAATTTTCCTCAGGGATTTTCAAAATTTTAAATCGATTGACAGGGGACATGATGCCCTTTCCCCCCCCCCCCCCACACACCCCTGCAACCCCCCCCCCACCCCACCCCTATGATGCTACACCACTGGCCATGTATTTTCTCCTCATTTGCTTTTGCAATTTGCTTATCTTCATGTTTGCTTGCTCTTATTTAGAGAGATTAAAATGGGAAATCATGAAATTAAAATTTTTGTCATTGCTATCAGCAGTAGATAGCAAAATATTCTAAAAATAGTACCATGTCAATTAGCTGATTTGCATAGTAAAAACCCCTTCAAATTGAAAGAAACCAGTCTAATTAAGTTTATTAATGTCCAAATTTATGATTTATTAAATAAACATAAAAACATAAAAATTCTTTAGAGTGCACACCAGTAAATACAATTATTAGTCTCCTACACCCTGGGAGAAAAAAATCAGTGTTTCAAACGAGGAAACGTGCAATACGACTGAATTAAATCCATTAGAAAAGGCTTAAAACCCAACTATTAGGCCCTGACTCATATTTAATCCTCATTTAGGCCTGGTCTGTGAAAAATGAGCAGGATCTGACTTTTTATTACAATTTGGCTAAACTTTCAAAATGTGTTACATTTCAGAAACACCAAGCTATTTGTAAGGTGGCGTACGCTGTATGGGCTATAGGGTGATCTAGTCGGCATTTTCTGGAAAAAAATGCTGGACTCCGTATATAATTTCTACAATAGATGACTTCATCTGACCTTTGACTTGCAGAAAGGGTAAGTTTTGAAGAACTGAGTCGCTCTGGAGTCAAGAAAATGATGTTTTCCTGGACCCTGTTTGTACAGAAAGTCAATGGGAGCTATTTACTGGTGTGCACCCTTAGGGCACATGATGGGGAAAAAATTCTTTTGTCTTCTCAGGAGGCCTTCTGCCACTTCCTGGAAGCGCCTGGTAAATTGCACACCATATCAACTTAGCGAGAGCGAGAACACTGTTCTTAAGTAATTGATCGATATATAGACCACTTGACATGTGACGTCATTGCCCGGCAGTATGCGGGCGAATTATGGCAATTTCCATTGTTCTTTGCCCTGCAGCGTGCGTACGCATCATAATTTGCTCAGGGCACATGCATTTTAAATTGCCCACCACATTTCATATAGTACAAGCAAGCCATTGAACAGTGTAGCGGTTCGTTCAAGCATATCGATAGACCAGTCCCTCGCCTTTGTTGATAAACAATGATGTCAAGTGGTCTATATCTGTTCCTTTGTTATTTATTTATAAAAATACCAAGGCTTACTTTGATTGCAGAAGTAGCTGTAGCAACATGGATCTTATGACAGGTGTAGAGTCAATGCTATCATCCTTAAATCCAGTAATCCTCTTGGTATGTATCTGCTGAACATCACTCTCATCTTGTGTTTCCTTGGTAACGTACGAGAGAAGTTTTTCAACGACTTTCCTGCTTGGAGGTGCACCATCAGCGAAACACAGCTGTGAGATAACGTCCATGAAGAAAGTGTTGCAGCGTTGCCTGAATGAAGAGAACAGCTGGTAGGATTCTCTGAGAGAAGAAACATAAACAACACACACACATTTTAATCATTGTTTGAGGAGATAGCATAAAATAGTGATCAAAATATATTTCTGTGCATTATTTACCAGAGCTAAATGCATCTGGCTTTGTGCAAACTTATATGCACTGTTGAGGAAAATGAGGGCACTGTCCAGATATTTCAATGCTAATTTTTGGCATGGAAGACATTTTTTGAAAAGAGTTTTATAGAAATCAAAAACTATCATATCACTGTTTTTGCCATCAGTCATCAACATCAACAAAATCATCATCATCATTGTCATCCTCCAGCACATCCTAGTCAACCTTCTCATTATAGCTAAAATAATAGTTTCTCGATCATGAGAGCTCAATAGGCATGCAATGACAATTGCGTCGGCGTACAACGCCTACCACACACGCTCTGCATTTCCTGTGCGTGCACAATCAATCGCGCTATTGTGTCATTCCACTAAACTTGCAATATTACGCAGTGCACGCAGTACATTGTATTCTCATGATCGAGAAACTGTTATTTTAGCTATAGTGCACATCATTGCATCTGGACGCATTTTAAAATTTGCTGATGCGAGTTTCAGCTGTCCGATAAAGTATTTTGCATCCATGTAAAATTAAATCAATTGAAGTAAATTCTGCGATATTTGTAAATGCTATTGTTTAATTTAATTATTTATCACAAGCTGAAAGCATTATGATTTAATGTTTTAATATTGGCAGCACAACTAACAAACTATATGATATTGACAAACCCGGAGGTATTTGTGCAGCTCAGAAAATGATTGAAAATCAAAAGAAATTACATATTTTACAATACATATTTTTGATACATTTTCTTTACTTTGTTTGAAAATTAGAAGCAACAGGAACATTTGAAGGACAACCAAGAATTGGTACCTTGGCAGACCACTACATTTTCCCTTCACTACTTCTGTATGGACTACAGCTACGGATAGCTACTAAATTTTCTTCACATCCTGGGTACAAGATTTTTTTTGCAGGATGCGTAATTTTATATATTTGCCATGCACTGTGCATCTGCTTGGATGCATGGTGCTAAAAACTTAATGGGACTCCCATCACCATTATCATCATCAGATGAATGATGATGATGATCATCATCATCAGATGAATGATGATGATCATCATCATCAATAGAAAAGTTGTTGTAAGCATACCTGCTCTCTGTAGGTGGTGGTAGCTCATAGTCCTCTGGTATTTCAGCTCTGCAATCTGGACATGCATGGCTGGCATTGTTTTGCAACCACGTCTGTATACATCTCATACAGCAAATATGTTTACATGGTAACTGGACTGGATCAATCTGAACGGGCTTCTTGCAAATAGGGCAGCTGGCAATCTCAGTTCTGGTACAAATGTATTGAAAGAAAAACACACAATGAAACAACCTAATAACAAATTTCCACTACAAGTAATTAAGCTTTCATTATTAGGGGGCTATCATTTTCTACAAAAGGGCAGAGCCAAAAACAAATTATTCACGGGAACTGCATAAAACAGTGTTATTAACGGGGTTACAGATTCAGGAAAAGTCAAGGTCATCCATAAAATCTAAAAGAAGCCCAAAATGTTTCTTACTCGAAATAAATATCAGACACTTTCTTGCTGCACAGACTCAGAACATTCTCTACAGCTTCAACGCCTTCTATTGCCTTGATTCCACCAGGCTTATTCCGTAAGGACTGAAATAAAATATAGAACAAAAACAACATGGTAAGATATTGATCAATAATCAATATTAATTATTGAAGATAAGGTTGTTACGTTGACACACATTGTAAAGGTAATAAGTAAGGTTCCAAGTAAACTGTTGTTTATGTGCCATAAAGTCCATATAAGGCCTATAAAATATAACGCTGTGTCGGACAATCAAGTCCTTAACATTTCAAAAGTTCCTAGTTAGCAAAAACTTCTAAGTCGAGGGATACTGAGGTATTCATCGGCACTCAGGCCTCAGTTCTGTTAAGTAAAAATACTAGGAAACTTGTTTCTAATTAGAAAGCATTTGCACGAACTTATCTGTGATATGAAATTGTCTGCTCAGGTTAGAAAACATGTTTGTCAGAATCAAGTCTCCATATCTAAGTACACAACATGATGGCCCCCACCTGGGTTAAAACATACTGAGCATGCACTTCTGCACCACCATTCCCAATCAGTATAACTAAACTTACCATCCATAGCATAAGTGCTTGGGGTGCCAGCTCTATTCCAGTGTTACCAGATGGCAGACACACATGTTCAACAAACAGTTTCAATACACACATGGCATCCCACATTACTCTGAAATATCAGAAGAAATCACACAATATTGTTGATTCTTTTTTAAGCATTTTATTTTTCAAATAAATGCCAAGGACACTGTACTAAAGGGCTACCTGAACACCTGAATGCCTATAAAGTGCTTATTTTGCTGGGCAACTTTAAAGTAGAAATGTGAAATCTGCCTGTTTTAAAAAAAATATAGTTTTGCTCCTACTGGGTTTTCTTTAACATCTGTAGCCTTATTGTTGAGCTTAAATCAGTTACTATTTGTTAGGATAGATGCACATTGCTATCATCTGCTACTAGCTCCTTGCAGCATTCAACATTGATCAAGGGGAGTTGGATTATGTGAAACATGTGAGGCACTACATCAAATTTGTAACTCTTTCCATCACACCTAGAAGATGTAACAAATTGAATCAAGCAAAAAAATTAACATTTGCATAGTGTTACCATTTTTCATTTAAATAAAAAATGAAAGCACTATGCAAATGTTCAGGGTATGATGGAAAGAGCCGCAGGCACCTATCGGGACACCGATAGCACTATAGGACCAAATTAGATGTTGTGCTAAAAGTGTGTTACATTTTCTCATTGCTGTGCATGATTGCAGCAGGCAGCTTCAAACTGACTGACTAAAAATGAACTTATTAAAAAGCAAATGAAGAGCTTATTTCCAAACCGTGTTAAGTCCACAACCACAAGTTTTTCATTTACTTGTGTGATACATTCACAATTTATACTTTGACAAGTTTGACATACCAACAATGAGCTGTACCATCAACAAGCCATTATTTACCACAACGATGCTGGTTAACATAACAATATGCAGACTTTTCCATCTACTGTTTGCTTTGTAATGGTGCATACAACTGAACTTATATATAATATCTATAGCATCACAACCCATAGCAATATCGCACAGGTAAATCAGACACATGTCTTAGCATGGTTTGGAATTAAACTCTTTAAATAGAGACCCACCTTGTACGTTGGACAATATCAGCAGCACCATTTCCAAACTCCTCAGATTCCATTGCCTTCATGGCTGCTTGTATAGTGTTATCAATGACAGGTTTAGTGTATTGAATCCTATGAAGCCAATCTTGTCTGTAGCCTTCATTTTCTCTCCAGGTAGTAGAATCAAGTTGAAGAGACTCAACGGCTATCATGACAGCGGTGATATCCAGAGTCTGTAAGGATGTTAACATAGAAATATTGACATGATATTGGTTTGTTTCTTCAAAAAACACTAGGAACAATGTTAGAAATAAGGTTGGCTCTCAGGCTAAAAGCGTGAGAAAATTGATGAGGGACCATCAATTTTGAGACCTAATGGCCTAAAGCAGTTTGTCATAACTTGCATTTTGTTATATCTTATATACACATGTAACCTACCACAATGAAATGAGTATAAAGCTACAAGTTGGTAGTTTTGAGACATTCGGGCTGACCGAGTTGATGGCTTTGTTTGCCCCACACCTGCTCTTGTCAGAAGTATGTCTGTATATCTTTTGTGAATGGGGGCACAATGGGACATTCACAAAGGAAACAAAGACCACCAACGCAGTAACCAGGTCATTTCAAAACTACCACCTTGCAACTTTGTGCTCATTTTGTGGTGGTAGGTCACATATGGTCTAAAATAAAGGGGTTTATATGATCTAATACAGGGTTACCAACTAGTAAGGATGACCCTAGGACAAGCAGTGGCATTAAAAGTAATACCTTTAGGGTACTTTCAAGCTTGGTATCAATAGCTAGCCCAAAATTACCTCTTTGCCATAAAAATATTGTTACTATGGACAATTAGGCATACATTGCCATTCCAACCACTCATGGCAACCAGTTATTTTGCATTCTAATTCAGTTGGTGCGTCTTGTCAAGAATACATGCAAATCTGATTGGTTTTCACCTATACATTATGACACGATAGTGGATAGTCATATAAGACAGTGAGCGGCGCCAACACATAGCGGCGGCATGCTCAGTAGATCCTCAATGATCGCTCCGGCATCCACTACTCAAAATGTTGGCCAGCCCATCCATTATGACACGATATTGGTTACGCAAAAGACAAAATCCTATCTTTTATTCTCTAAATGCCAATCTGGCCAAAACCTGCCAAATAGACTTACCACATCTGGTTTCATCAACCTCTTGCTGTTGTTTTCATTCACTAAATCTGGGCACACCTCCACCAATCTGGCAAACCTGGCTAGTGTTCCTTGAATGTTGGCATAAGCTAGATGCAGCAACACGAGGGAACTGATGACATTATCTTGCTGCATGTTGAGTTGACGAGCCAGGAGTTGTAAGGAGAGGTCCAATGTACATGATACACACTGAATCAACAAAATGAAACGTAACAAGTAGCAGCAAAATCAAAGCATGTTAAAGAGTCACAAAGAGCATAACATACTTCTTACATTTTAAAATATTATATCTAAAATGATTTTGCTTAAATTGCACGAGCTATTTTTATACTATCTGCGTGAAGATTTCATATATAAGAATCGTAAGATGTAGAGATATTATGTACCAAATTGCAGGACTGAAACTGACCTAAAGTGAAAAAAACCTTAAAATGCGAAAAAGAAGTTGGAAAGCAGCGTGAAATTGGGGTAAAGTAGCTCAATTTGGGCTGAAATAAAAGAAAACACGTAAATTGGAGCAAAAACAAAAATTAAATCTGCAAAAAAGCTGAAAAGTTTCAGATCTCTTGAAGTAGACCTGTTGGTATATATGTTAGTACTGCAAGTTTTGAGTACTCATCTCAGGGAGTGTCTGAGGGGATGTGCCTCCTCATAAGTTGGAATTTTTCAAAAAGAACAATTGGCATCGCTTTATTTGGGAGACCTTAGCATTTGCTCCCTTTCCCCATTCTGGCTTTAGGCCTGTGTATAATGTTGCTACCAATCAGACCAAAAACAAAAGAAACGGACATAAATAATGATCATTACCTCGAGTTCACTATCGCAATATGTACTGCTTTTGTACATCATTCTTATGAAGTCTATCATGTAATTGCGCATGAAATTCTGGCTAGCTTGTTGTGGTACAAAACGTTGTAGCAGTGAAAACCAAGGTGACTTGGTGACTAGTCTATAGAAGATCACTTCAATGGGTTCCTCTGAGTTACCTGGGAGGGAGAGGAAATGGGTTAAAAGCAATAAACAGGTGCAATGTGTGAAAGGTGTAAAAAGGTGTACTAATCTCCAAAGCGACCATGATGTACCGTATTATCAACTATTTCATTGACATTCCTGACAGCCAATTGATACCTTCAAGCACCAGCACCAGAGGCAACTCTCAGAAGTTCCGTGTTCCATTCACCCGCACAGCTTTACTGCAAGGCTATCTTTTTTTTTCCCAGACACTATCCGTCTGTGGAATTCATTGTCCCAGGAAGCTGTTGAGTTACCAACCCTAGACATCTTCAAGTCCAGTGTGTGTGTCGTCTCCTTCACCTAACCAGTCCACTTTCCAATCATCTTTTTAGCTGCACATTCACCTTGTATTTTTTGAATCAACACCGGTCTTTGTCTGCACTTACTTGAATGCACCACAACTAATGTGCGAGTAGACCATGATGATGATGATGATGACCATGATGATGATGATGATGATGATGACCATGATGATGATAAAGATGACAATGACGATGATGATGATGATAATGATGATAATGATGAATGTGTTGCCATAACAAAACAATATAAATTTTTCACTTGTGGGCAGTAAATAACTACTTTGACGTTTATGGTATTTCAGGAGCTAAACCCACTCTCCCACAGTTCCTCTCTTTTGTAAACCAAAGCGTTATTTAGAAATATTGGATTCAATAAAAGTTGACATACCTCTCAATTCCAAGGCCTGTTCATGCAAAACTTGCAGATGCTCTTTCAATAGGTACGAAAATGCCAAGCGTGCCGTCACTGACTTCTTGCTGGTTCCCACTTTCCTCACTAACGCCTTCTCTCTCAATGCTAGATTGGTAGGTGATATAAAATCCTCATAGTGTACAGGAACCACTGTTGTACTACTGAATATGGCAAGCCATAGTTTGTGTTGCCAGTGCTCAGGTTGGTGTTCTAGTAGTAAGCTTAGATTGGCATTGCAGTCACAATAGGCAACAAGTTCTGCCAGGAGTGGGCTGATGGTAGCAATCAAATGCTGCCATATAGTCTGCCTGTGTGTGCAAGAAAAACAAGTATTTTAAAGTAGTATTTTCGTGATCATCTTTTTATCACATTTTTCAGTAGATATCCACGAAAAAAGCTTATTTCCAAATTTTCAGTTGATTCCGATTCTGCATTTGTGAGTTACGCATGATTATGTGCATTACACTGCTAAATAGGCCATAGTGCAAAATAATACAAACTTGACAATATTTTTAATAAATGAATAAATCTGCATCACACAGTAATTCATGTCTGTGAATTGACAAGAATCACTGCATGAAATGCACTTATTAAAGATCCACTGCTATTGGTTCATTGGCTCATGAATATTAATACGGTTTATGAATTATAAATATGCATAACTAAATCCTTGAACATGGCAGGATATGCATACACACAAAGGGGATTCACTTGCTCAAAGTGATCATTTTACTGTTAATGCCATCAGTTTCTTTTGATATAATACCTGAATGTACCAGTCCTGTGTTTATCAGCCACAGTAAGTGCTTCCCTACTAAGCCAGGATGCACTGCCCCCTCCAGATCTGGACTGTCTCTCCTTCAACAACTCATACAGACGTTGCTTGGTGATGGTCAGGAAACTTATCATCCCTACAATAAAAGTAACTTATTAAGTTAATAGTTATAAGATATCTTTTCTACAGTTTTAAGTTTCATTTATACTCGATCGCAAAGCAATTGGGATGCACAGCTTTTGGAAAGTGATGGGCAATCGCTGAATTTTGCCATGCATCACTTGTCCCTTTTGCATTTATACTTATCACGGCGATAGTGATTACAGACGACAATTAAAATGTCATAAATGCCATAAAATACATTTTAGAACAACCATTGCTGTCAATAATTATTGTTTTGAATTAATTCATCACTGAAAGTTAATAATTGCAAAAGGTTAATAAATTAGCAAAATAATAGTAGATCCAGTTGATAGAAAATGATTGGTTGAAATTTTTATATGAGAGCATACAGACCACCACCAGAGTTCAAACCCACAACCTCTTGCACCATATTCAAACGCCTTGCCGATTGAGCTAATTTGAATGCAATAATTAACTATAATAACCAAACTACATTTATTGTCAAGCCATGTTGAAACTATAGACTGGCTAGTTGAGAATGGATAAGTTGGATTTGACTATTCCAGTTGAAATCCATACATCCCTATGGAAGACATGAACTTAATCTCCCACACAGGGAGTGTGAATTTCAAATGGGGTTATCCAAATAAGTGACTTCTTTTGAATTCTCCACTCCCTATGTGATTAAGGTCATGTTTTCCATAGAGGATATATGTATTTCACTTGTAATAGCCCAGGCAGTACCTTGTTCTCTACGGCATTCCAACGTCAGAAGCTTCATTAATGTTGTGATGCGTCCTGTTGTTCTTTCTGAGTCCAGTCCACTATCACTTATTCTTGCTGAGGCTGTATGTAGGCTGTCCTGAATGAGGCAGTTTACATCAATGGTGCTTGGGTTAGGTGGATCTCTCTCTGAGTGTCTACCAGGGTGGCTAGTGGGTAAATCACAGGTAGGACTATGGGGTACAGAATCTTGCTGTGTCTGGTTTTCAACATCGGTGTCTACTTCTTGGAGCGCTCTTGTTTCCTCTTCATAAGCTGCATCTTCTTCTGGATGTGACGTATCAGTGGTATCCTCCTCCTCCTCATCATCTTCATCATCATCGTCTTCATCATCACCACCACCATCATCATCCGGTTCCTCCTCTGTCACATCAACCAAGCTTTCTTTCACATTGACATCTTCATCGGTTTCCATCCATGTCTGTATATCAGGGTCTTGTTCAAACAGATTGAGGATGTCAACACCTGTCAGAGAGGACACCTCTGGACGGTTAAGCTGAGCAGGGTGAATGTCATCGATGTGTACTGAACGCCAAACACCTGATCCTGTTCATACACAAAAAGAGTACATAAACTTTCACATGGGGCAAAAAAGTAAATTGTTATGTCCTAGAATCTTTCCTTTTTCAAATTAAATTTGATCCTTGCCTTGACAAAATTTAACCTGTATTTTCTCAAAAACATTGATCAGTGACTAAACTAGATACAAACACAACTTTTGAAAATATATAAATGTGCTGAAACTGACATTTTCTAAACCAATAACACAATACACACATTAATGAAAAAAATCAATTTGATCTTTGACCCAAGGTCAGTTTGGGTCAAATCAAGAGCAACCAATGAGAATTGTTGAGATTCCAGATTGATTTCTGTCAGTCAGAATGTTGTCATCACAGACTATTCACAAACACCCAAAGTCCATAAGCTTTGTATGCTGTAAATTCTCGCATATTCACGAGGGATGATCATTTGATCGTGGGTGTCTATTAAATCACGTCAGCGTTGCGTGCCTCCGAATTACGTGATTGAGCATTGTGTGACTTCGCGTTTATGCGAAAGACCTTATTTTAAGTTTCATATGTCGACCGCACTTCATGGAACGATTGGCCCTCATTAACGGGGACTTTAACAGGAACTTGGTTGTCATAACTTGGCTATTCCATGGATATTCCTCAACCTCCCTCTGACACTGGTGTGAAAGATTGTTGTTTGCGGTAAATTTGAAATTGAACAGAATTGACACAGCAGCCTCATCTTTTCATTATAAATTTTGTTCAAGACAATGTTAATCCTTTGTGTCAAACCAAAAAGAATGAACAGAAGTGTCTTTCAATGCATGGCACCCTAGATCCGGTGAGTATAGATGGACCAAAAACCAGGAAGTCAAACCGACAGAATATCCCTGACTTGTCACCAATGTTTGATTCAGAACAGAAAACAACCAATCAAATTGCTCACTGAGTACTAATGCCCCATCCAAACAAGAAATACGGTAAATTATTTCCAATGAGCTCACCCTGGAAACCTGTGAATCCTTTTCCTCCACAAGACAACTGTATAATGAAGACCACATGTGCCAATCTGCAAGGCGCATCATCAGCTTGTTTGAGTCTCATCCTCTCCCTGGCTTGAGTTCTTTCATCTTGTATACAGTATGAGGCGCTGGCTATCAGGTTGTTGCTATGGTGACCATCTTCACACTGGACAAGGAGTAGGCTTTGGACCTTTTCACACTTCTTGTAGAAATCCCTGTAAATGATGGTAGAAATTTACATTACTCAAAGTTAACCCTCTCTAGGCATGTGTCAACTGCAGATGACAAGTTTTTAAAAAAATTTCTGAATTTCATGACCATATTTGGAATAAGTATGAAAAATGTATCAAAATGAGTACAAACAAGCCTAGTATTGGTTCAGTGGTTCTTCCGATAGCTCTTGATATGTTGAGGAAATATCTCAAAATATGGACTTTTTATATTGAAGCATATAGCTACACTAATGGCTAGCACCATTATCCACCTTTAAACGCACAGCATAGCATGGTGTCAAAATGGTTCATTTATTGTGACAAAAATGTAATATAATTTGTTAAACCAAAATCTTGTGTCTATTTCATAGTACTTCAAATAACTCGCTCATTATGTGTAAAAAAACCCAGTTTTATGGGCCTACTTTTCAAGTAGGGTCGGTCGTTCAAGATATTTTTTCCTGGAGGCTAAAATGACCTTAAAATATCACCGAAAGCTTGAAAATTTGGCAAAAGTTTCATGATTTTTTTGCAGACATATTTTGAAAACATATAAATTTACATGATTTTAGCAAAAAGTAAAAAAAAAAAATTCTCCCAAAACACAAACTAATTTGATAATTTATTCACTGAATTGCAAAGTATTCACAAATATGATACGAGAAACAAGACTGATTACAGACTCGAAATACACAAAATTAAATCTGTATTAATCTTGGGACTGAAACTTTCTTAATTCTAGTATAATAATAAATAGCCTATATTATTTCTTTTAAGGTGGTGTAACATTTAATTCAGGCTTTTGCCTTTTGTTACATCTCCACCATCTTTTTTAAATTCTATTTTTGCTGTTTTATTAAATTTGCTTGCATGTATTTTGATAGAAATAAATAAAATATGTATGCATGTAAAACATGGGTCGGTCGGACCCGTAAAACATTTTTTTTTCTTTGTCGCCTAAGCCCTGACATCATACCTGATCTTTGTAGAGAATTGATGTTCTGTTTGGAAATTCTTAAGATGTAGAATATCCACCGAGACCTGAAGATCTGCTTCCAGATGATGTCTGTCTGCTTTGGCAAGTAGACGAGAATGGGTGCTAACCTGTTGTTGTGAATTGGGAAAATGAAAATGAAAGATTTCAATGATATTAAAGTAAAGGAGATTCGATGCAGGGTTGCTAAACAAACAATCAACAAAACTTATTTTTTAAATTAAATTTAACCCTATGAAAACTACCTGCCTATTGGTCAAAATGAAATGTTCATTATCAATTGGACCAATCAGCAACATGGTTAGAATAATTTCACCACCCCAAAAAATTGGGTTGAATTATTTGCAAAGCTGATTGGCGCAAAGTGAAGATATCACATAATTGACCAATCAGAGGCAATGAAAAATCGGCAGGTACAGCTCAACTGATCATACTTTTCCTACATTCGACCTTGCATGATTTTTGAGTTGACACAGTCATGAAAATAACTATAGATACTTGACAGACCATTAGTAGCCCAGTTCTGAACCTTTTCATTGATCATTCATAACAATAGGTATCTGATGGATCAGTGAAGATAAGAAGGATTATAATATATCCGTAACCTTGATATTATAGTACATCTCGAGGAAAAAGTGCAATGGACATGTTTTCATTTTATGTTTCAAATATCCAGCATGAAAATTGAGTATTTAACCCAAAATGGAAAATGTATTGGAAATCTGTTTAACAGATTTTTTTGACATCTTTTTCCGCACTGTATTATACCTAAATTAAGAAATTTGATAAATATTCAAAGAAAATATAGGTCATCCAAAATTTTTAGATTTTTACACATTTTGGGGCAAAAAAGGAAAAATAAGCAAAAATATCAAAATCTGTTTTAACAGCTTCATTCATCAAGTCATAACAAACGGCCTACATGCTTAATTTCTAATAAAATATTGAAATTGTGAAAAATATAGGTATTTATTGATTTTCATGTTTTTTCTTGCAAATATGCTAATAATATGCAAATTATGAAATTGCAAAATAAAGTTTCTACATAGCATACATCTTTCAAGTGTGATGTTCAAAATGACAGACATCAAAAAGAGATTCGATGAAATGTAAAGGTGTAGTAACAATTTTGGCATGGACTGTCTGGTTAGGAAAAGTACGGTAAGTTTGCTACATTTTGAACTACTGGATGAATAATCTACACCAAGAGTCAACAAAACCCTTTCCAAGGAATGAATACAGGGTGATAGTCTTAAGGGTCTTAAGTCTGAAAATCCAATGACTTAGTTATAAACCCTAACCCTTATCCTAATCCTATATATGTTACCCTAAGCCTAACCAATAACCTAAGCCCTAATCCCTAACCCTAAAGATAACTTTAACTCTAACTCAATATTTAACCATAACTCTAATCCTAACAGTTACTCCATGACATATCATTTATACAGATGTGCCAGAAAAGGTGTTTTTTTAAAACTATGCAAATAACCTATTTCCTTGTCCTACAGAACTTGAGCATCTATCGGGAACTAACTTTTTGTTATGCTAAATAGCCTTCCAACTTTTATGCGTTGAAGGTTACGCTCTACATACATCAGTGAATGTCAAAAGAGGAGCTAGGCTTTGTCTGTATCAGATGTATGATAATTGTGTAATCCTAACCTCATCCCTAAAACTATTGATAACCCTAACTCTAATGTAACATTGCCCCTAACCCTAATCTAAAATGCCCTAAACTCTAACTTTAAACCTTTTTGACTGTTCTTAATTCTGAATTTGACTCCTACCTCCCCATCTACAACAGGAGAAGTGGCAAACAAATAACATCAACTTACTTGTACCATGAGCTCATCCTTTTGTTGGTTAAGCTCCTGTTGCAGGAAGCTTATCAAGCTACTATGATTCTGTGTATGGAAATACTGCTCAAATCTGTGATTGGCTTCACGCATCAGTTTGGAGTTCCCTAGTCTTATCACTGCGTCTGGTGTAGCACACTGCAGCATCAGGTCCTTCACTGTCTCACAAACCTGGTAGCAAATTGAGCAAGATTGAGAATGTGATAGGGTTATAATCACACATGGACGGACAGCAGTGGTTTTACTGTCTTATTCTTATTCTATTCCATAGTGTAAGACAAAATCACAAATATTCATTTGCATTGTACAATATAGAAAGTTTGTTAAATTGCCTCTTGCCTCATTTAGATTGTACAAGCAAAAATGTTGTATTCCATGTATAGTATTCTATGAGCCATTGTAATATGGATTATTTGGTTGAATTGTTGCTTATAAGGCTATATAAACAAATTAGTCTTTCGATCGACCAACAATGCTTGGTCGATCCTTATTCTTTATGAAATCATTGACCAATGTTGATTGTGATAACATATGAATCTATGCATGTAATGATATTAACCAATAAAAATTTAACATTAATTATGAGTAATTAGTTGTTAGTTCATTAATTTAAGCATCGAAGCAGCATGGACATCTGATCCAAAGATCAAACAAATTTGGGTCTGGTGCCTAAGTTTTACAAACAATTGAAATATTGTAGCATTTGCTAAAATGTGAAAAGTGGCAGAAGACTGTACAAGGATTAATGATAATGACATCAACTGGACAGATTCTCAATGTTGCACTAAATTATTTCTAAAAATTATTACTAAAGTAAAATATTGTAATAGATTGTAATGTGCTCATGCCTTGAGCATGCATTATAACAGTTACTGTATGAGGCTAACCCAAAATCAAGTAATGTATTTACTGGACTAAAAGTAAAAAGTCAGCAATTCTGGTTGATTTCTGCCTGGCAGATGGGACTGACAAGCCCATAAAAGCCGCCGGTCTGAGGTGGCCTGGTCCCCTGCCTGATACACTACTGTGATAGTGATCATGCAGATTCTGCAGAGGCTTGTACCACCTAAGCCACTCCATGGTGGACCCACTGATGTTGTATTAATTTCTCATGTGAATCCCCAATTATTCCCTCAGTCTTACCATATCTTTCCATTCCTGATCCCCTTCTGTCTGATGCATCTCATGACACACTTGGAACACCAGTGATGCTAATGTGTCAGCATGGTAACCAATGAAAGCATCAGTGATCTTGTATCTGTATCTGTTGACAAAGTCACATTGAAAGTCTTCAAATAATATATCCATTTCAAACATAAGACATTAATATTTAATTCTTGTCATCCCAGTTACCAACAATAAAGTAGTAAACATCAACTATTTTCCATTTATAATCAGTGGGGTAACAAAGATCACACAAGTGTTTAATGCTAAGCATCTGGATTGTGATCAAGGGCAGATCCAGGGGTACCACTTATCTAAAAAGTTCTGACTCTGGACTACCCCTACCCCAGAATGGCCAAAAGAGTTGCATTTATGCTCAAATTTGGTTGAGTGAAACGAGCCGGAAAATCTTTCATGAGCAGACCCACCCCCTTTCAAAAGCTTGGATCAGCCCTTGATTGTGAATACCCTGTCTTGTGGATAGCTTCTGCTGGTGACTTTCTTAACATCTGAAACATCTCCAAGATGAAAATTGCAGCATATGTGTTTTTATGTTGAGTTTGTAATAGACTGTTCCAGCAGACACACCCACACAAAGTCAAGCCAAACAAATAGCCCAAATGTCACCAGCTTCAGAGTGACATGTTTCCCTGTCCCATGCATGTTAAAGCAGTATAAAATCGGTGTTACAGGGTTACCACACCTTGAAGCCTTTAAAATTCAAGGACTTTTCAAGGACTTTCAAAATCCAAAAGCATGATTTTCAAGGACTTACCACAACACAAAAATCATGCTGCGGCTCTCTATGCGGCACGTATTTAGGAAAGTGACGTCGACAGCTCCTCTTCACTCCCTAAATTTTTGTCAAAATTATACTTTAGGTAAAATTCCAATTTTCAAGGACTTTCAAGGATCTTGTGTAAATTTCCAGGACTTTCAAGGCCTTGAAAAGCTGTTTTCAAATTCAAGGACTGTAGGAACCCTGGGTGTATTGGGTACCACTTAGAAGCTGCTCTTTGACAGGAAGAAAAAAACATAAATCATGATGAAACCCTTACTTGACTTGGTGTGATAGATTGATAGAAGCAAAGTCCTCGACCCATTTCTCTACTTGCTTCAAGATTTCTTGCTGATCCATGGATAGCATGGTAGAAGTAGCCAGGAAATGCTTCTCTAATCGGTTGATGAGTGGTGTCGGGAAATCTCTGTACACAACGTCCTTGTCTGCTATCACTATCAATCTGAATTCAAATGATTAAAAAAAGTGATTTTTTTTGGCAAATTTACATTTTAATGAGTATAATGCAGATAATATTACTAAGCCCAGTCAAGATAGCTCAATAGATGAGGCACCAGGAGTGAGACCCAGCGGAGGGAGGCTCTTTGTGGAAATGAGGGTACAGGGATGCGCTGGAGATTTGGTACATTTTGAGCCATTCAGTTTTAGACTCTGTAGATTTTCAGCCATTTTCGAAAAATTGGTATAATTTTGGGTCTGTTTTCAGTCAAATTAGGTTTAAAGTCAAGTAGTTTTTTGGAGTCCCACCCACACATCCCCACCCAACTAAAATTGAGAACCCCCTGGGAAGAGGGTGTGAGACGTTGAGCCCCGGCAGTGTCGTTAGTTTGCTCTCATGAAACATTGAGTTTTGTTGTTCTCCTGGAAAAGAGTTGTCTTCCATTGTACCCGTATGAAACTCGAGTGGCTGATCCTGGCTATGAAGGTATAAGTGATATAAATAGGCTGTGTGATTCTTAAGGGCAAGTCCTGAGTTGTTGTTATATAGTTATAGAATGATCAGAGCCACAGAGGTCAGCGACAATCTGTTAAGTGTGCAGAGGCTATGGCTGTTTATTACGACCACTTTCAAGGCTTATTGATATTACGCAAGCTGTACATATCCACAATCTTTGTACAATAACATGTAAACCTACATTAGTGGAATTTACACTTTCATTACATGGCACTATGAGTTCATTCATAAAAATAAAATTCCAATAAATCTTGGGAATAAATCAATAGGAAGGCCTACAGTTTACGTAAAATCAGTAAGGCTAAAATGGAGGGCGCCCTAGAGAAAAGTGGTTGTCACGCATAGGCGGTAAATGGCCATGACGTCTGTAGCTTACAAAAAGTATTTTATAATTCATCTGTTTGTTTACAAACACATACAATAAATTCCTACCTGAAATCCTCATGTACTTTGCATTTGAACCTATGGTAACCAAGTCCCAAGTCTACATAGCGATGATCTCCCAGGTACACATAGGACTGGTTGAGTGCATCATACAGACTTTCATAGAGGCTCTCCAGGTTCAGTAAGATGACTGTACGGCCTGTCTCCATGCAAACCTTTATGCGATTGGTGTTCCTGCATACCTGCATAAGAAATGCAAATAATTGTAACCTGATATTGTCGAGAATTGTATCAAAATCTTTCTTTAAATGATAAGTATCACTATCAGTACATGCTGACATATTAAAAAATACATTGATGCCAGCACTGGTGGCATCCATTACTGTTAGTAGACATGAAGTCTGGAAAGGTGACTTTCACATTGTACTTTTCAATGGGACAGCAGGAAGTGTGGCCAATTTTATACCAATTTAAAAAAAAAAAATTGTGAGAGCATAACAAGACTTTATACGTTGATGGATTTTGATTTCCGTCGGTATATATCTTTTTAATTAAGTTTTTCATAACACATTAAAATTTCAGAGACCCCTGTTGAATAATAAACTATCAAGGTAAGTAACTTTCATGAAAATTCTGAAAACAAGTTGCCTATACTTTTGTGTGTGTATGGTCCATTGCCTGTCACTTGGTAGTCTTGTAACATGTTTAATGGTACTGCCCATGCCCACCTGATGAATGTATAATTCAAATTAATCAATTAATTTTGATGTTATACACTATCCAGTATTAGTACATACAATGTTTAAGTTCAATTTTCTCAGATTTGAATCTCAAATGAGGTTACCTAAATGGGTGACTCCATTTGAAATCTACACTCCCTGTGTGGGAGATCAAGGTCATGTCTTCCATAGGGGGTGTATGGATTTCAACTGGATTTGCCCAATGACAGTGCTTTATAAAATTCTGGTACAAAATGAATAGAATGAAATGAGTACCTGTGTATACTGCTGGTCATATGGAAAACTGCTTCCAAATATGGTGATCACATCCTGGTCACCAAGGAGACTCTGTATGATTGGCAAGGCTGCATAATTCTGTGTCAATATCAGTGGATAACGACTCTGACTTCTGCAAGAAATATACAACAAAATGTAGAAAAAAGGTCAGCAATCACAACAATGAAAGCAAATTTTGATGACAATGTTATATTTATCTAGACTTCATTTTATTTTTTGGTCATTACTACCATAAACCTTAAAGGCCATGTGTTTGACCTTTGGATCGACTGTTGATGCTGCTTTGATGCTTGTCATTAATAAACTATAGACTAATTAGTCAAAATTAATGGTAAATTTGAACATGTATTGGTCAGTACCATTACATACACCATTTCATATGTTATCACAATTAAACATTTAGCAGATTAATTGATTTCATAAATAATATAGATTGACCAAGCATTGATGGTCGATCAAAAGATTGAACTAATTTAGTTCTATTGCCTAACATCTCTTACTTCCAAATAAGCAAACATAACCACATTCTATGTCCTTGTGCATTCCAAGCCAGGTACTTTTTGCCTTCTTATAAGACTGTGGATTTAATGGTTCATGTGTGAGTGTATTATAGTAGCCCTTATGTGTATACATGCATCTGTGTGTCTGTTACATGTGCATCAGTGTTTGGCTGCAAACGAGGACACACACAAGTTTTTTTACTCTATGCTGTGGACTTACCTGCAATGGAGGACAGTCCTTTGTCTCAAAATGCTGCAATAGACCTCAAATGCATGCTAAATGCATTTGAGCAATACTTGCTCAAAACCACGAACCATACGTGTAAAAATTACAGTCAGCAGTTGATGGCTAAAATCACAACAAAAAAAATCTGCCATTTTACTCCACGGTTAGGCGATGAAAACACCACACACACGTCCGCGGTTAGATAGCAATATACAGTGTCCGTGGTTGCCGGCAAACACACACTGGGGTGTGTGTGCGATTGTGAGGCCATCCAAACAAGGACACACACAGGAAGCTTACAGAACTAACATGGACACACAACAACTGAGGAGGTCTTTGGTAAAAAGACAATATTCAGAAGATTGCAAATAATGTAAAAATACCTATGCTGAAGATCCACAGGGTGAGGAATATAGGTAGGATTGCATTTGGATAATACCGATTGTGTGTGTTTCGAGTTATGCATGACCACAGTATGGCAATTAAAACGGTATGTGTGTCCTCGATTAAATAGTTTGCCGGTCCGTGCAAGTAGGTGCGTACGTGTTTGCCGACAAACGAGGACACACACAAGATTTTTCACCCTAAACTGTGGACCTACTTCCAACCGAGGACTGTCCTTGGTCTCAAACTGCTGCAAAAGACCTCAAATGCATGCTAGATGCTTTAAGCGCTATTTGCCTGAAACCGAGGACCACACGTGTAAAAACTACCGTCCGCAGGGTGATGGCTAAAATTCTGTTTCGTATTATACACACAAAAAATCCGCCATTTTAGTCCACGGTTAGGCGATGAAAACATCATACACACGTCCTCGGTTAGATAGCAAAACACAATGTCCATGTTTGGAGGCAAACACAGACAGGGGTGTGTGTTTGTGAGCGCATGCCTGTTTTTAACTCACCCATGTATATCTACATGGCCATCTAGACTTGCTTGTAGAAGCTCTGCTGGTGTGCACACTGGGTCACCCGGGAACACCTATTAATAGACAAAAACAGATACCTATTATCTTAAAGAGTTTAAACAGATACTAATTAGTCATCAACTTTGACAGTTGATAAAAAATGTCCTCAAGCATCGATTGTATGACCCAATTAAGTTGCTTAATTTGTCACTGAAATTTAATTTGTTCAACTTTATTGTGTATCACTGATGTTTGCAACAAGGTGGCCGAGCGAAATAGGCTCGGACTCATAATCAGAAGGTTGTGGGTTTGAGCCACAGCAACACGATCATGTTGTGCCCTTGTGTAAGGCACTTTATCTCGATCTATTCCTTATGAAAGACTTATTTTAACGGCACATGTCACTACAGTTTTCTTACTTCATCAGGAGTAACGAGGCCAGCCAAATGCTTCTCAAATACTTGTACAGGGTCTTGTTCACTCGGTAGTCCTCCAAAGTTGCGTCTCACAGAGTACACAATCTGGGCCCAGGTGGGACTTCTCTTTGACTGCTTGGAGAAGTGGAACACCATCTTAATCAAGCTATAAAACAAAATAATATAAAAGTCTGATGACTGTTATGATTGTGATACCATGTCATATTCTATGAAGGGCCAAGAAGAGAGAAGTGATGTTTCAATTTTATCATACCAAGGTGTTAGTGCATGGAAGTAAGTAGGCCCTATCTGGAATATCTGCCCTATTAAAGGGGGGTAACCCTATTGGTTTTGGATATGGATTGTCTTTAAAATTACATAATAATATCAAATATCGCCCCCTTTATGCTGCTTTGTGAAAAAACGAGAGCATTTTCGGCGTAAATGTGAATAAATAGCCAAATTTGCAATCCAATACCTTGGTATACGTGAATTGCATTCTGGGTAGGCAAGCAACAACAACCATTTCCGTTCAGATGATTTAATTTAATGCTGACATGCTGTACAATCAATGCCCGGCCCGTATTGAACGAAAAATATTTGTTTTTTTCAGTACCGTTTCAGAAAAAAGGAAACAAAATATATTTCCCTTGTAATATGTACATTTCAAATGAATATAAAAAAGTTTGGGTTAAAAATGGAGAGGAAAAAACATTCCGACACGGATTTTGAACCGATTACGTACCTCTCGGGTAGAAACATGAAGCGCTAGGCTAACCGACTGAGCTAATCGCCCGCTGCCTCCATCGTGGAAATTTTATAATTAAATACGGCACACCGTCTAGACGCGTCTCCTCAGCAGTTAGTGTGGTTCGCTTTTTCACAGAATGTGTATGACGCGAAACCAAAGTAGCTGTTGAGGCGACTGATATTACTGAGCTATTTCGTTCATAATTCCCGGCCCAGAAATCAAAGTATTTACCATTGTTTACAAACTGGTATACCTGTAAAAGCCGCTGTGTTTCATGATTTCTCGGGAAATACATCGACTTGGAGCGTCAAATTTCAGGATAGTAATGAGAAAAATAGTATCTATTATGTGATACTAAAACCTCATCAACAATGAAAAAAATCGGGGGGATGATGCTGTCGATCGGGTTACGGACCTTTAATAGACTATACATATCTAAAAATACGACACTTGGCAGCTATTGCATATATGGCCTTCTGGGACTAACCCCACAATTTCTTGTCATAGATCCTCTTCATCATAACTTCATTTTGTTCTCCTTTTTTTCAATATTCCTCCACTCTTTCTCCCTCGATCCCTTCCTTCCTCTCTCGGCTCTCTCTGTTTCTTTCTTCCTTATTCCTATCCCTTTCTATCTTTCATAGGGGTTCATCAATGAAAAGGAAAAAATGCAACATATTACATCTTCCATGCTTTTGCAATTCTACACAGTACATTTTTTTGTACATTGTCAGTAAGAATGACATAGCAACAAAATGTAAGTTTGAGCATGCATCTTTTACCTGTAGTAGTCTCTGAGACCAAAGTAATCCCTGTCTCTCCCTTGTTGACACAATTCTTGATAAGCTTCCGCAAATGACGCAATAAATAGCTGTAGATGATTGATCACCAATGGATCACTGGCACAAATGCCCCTGTACAAAGAAGTATACTTGTTTGTATTAATGTAAGCCCATAAATCTTGGAAGTGAAGCATCAAATAAAAATCTAATTGGACTTGTTTCACTTGGCAAAAACCATGCCTTGTACTGAAGTTTGTTCGGCTTAATTGGCGAAAATTATTTGGTTTTTGTAAACATTGTTTACACCAATAAAGTCTCAACTTATGCTCGTGTCAATTTACATAAGCATGTGCCAGCCACGCATTATGCAATGTGCAACTAGTGCAAGTGCTGCACTCAACTGCATTCTTAACTTTCTATTATCAATACATTGATACACGATGTTATGAGTCTCATTTTTGTACCCCAATTATAAGCCGACTTCAAAATATGACACGAAAGTCAGACCTAACTGGTGTAGAAAATGAGTACCACTGTCTGTCAGTTTGCCAGCCAATGTCAAGCAGTCATGCTTTATGGCAACAAATGTCAGAAGATCAAAAACATTAGGCTATTCCAGTTAAAATCCATACACCCCCTATGGAAGACATTACCTTAATCTCCCACACAGGGATGCAGGTTTCAAATGGAGTCACCCATTCATGTAACCCCATTCGAAATTCACACCTCCTGTGTAAAAGATTAAGGTCATGTCTTCCATAGGGGGTGTATGGATTTCAAAAGGAATAGCCCACGCAACAAGCATAATCTCAGACAACTATCCAGTTAGCATGCGGAATAAAGCAAATGAGGGGAGCGTGGCCTAGCGGTTAAGGTGTTAGACTGTGAATCCAACGGTTGAGGGTTCGAATCCCAGGTCCGCCTGAGCTTGGCTGGCTCTTTGTGTCCTTGAGCAAGGCACTTCACTCTACTTGCTTAGTGCTTCAGAGGGCACTTTAAGCCGTTGGTCCTGTGTACATGTATTTCTGACATTAATGCAGTGTGCACGTTAAAGAACGTCACAGGCTATTCGAAAAAAGCAGGGGATCATCCCGGTACTGTTGACTGTACTTCAAAAATACACTCATCTACTATAGTTCCAGAGTAAAACATAAGTACAGCTTGTCTGTACACAGTGCGATAATACTCATACATATGAGGGAGGCACTAATAAGGAAGAAGAAGAAATGATTCTATCGGGGTCAGTCGTGGTAACTGGATACTTGTCCAAGATTCTGCTTTGTGCATATAGCCCACTGCCTCACTCACCTGGCTGTGTCAATCAACTCTTGTGAAGTGGGTACCTCTCTGGACACCAATATGCCTCTGTTCATCTTGGCCGGATCTAAGGCCCAGTTAGACAGTCCTATGAAGGCCACTTTCTTGTAAGGTTCAGGCTCATCTTCATCTTCTTCTGAGCCAGTTTCCAGCAGGGGATGCAAAGTCTATGATGAAAATTATTAAATTATCAAATCATCATGAATATATCATGTTACACAACCTGGTAACAGGTATTAGGAGGCTAGTTTATAGGAGTACCAAATTTGGGTAAGAAAATGTATATGTATGCAAGTGCATTGTATGTACCACAGTGTTCTTAACTTGTCTATTTGCTGTAAGTTGCATGGGGATGTGTCTATATGTGTACCCCTAAACAGTGGCAAATGGGGGGGGCAAATGGCACCCAGTCAGAACTCTTGCCCCCCTAGTCTTCCTCCAGTAAAATACCAAAATTATGAAAATTTCCACTTTTTGCAGCAATTTTGCGCAAAATTGGTTGATTTTGCCCCCCACCGAAAAAAATTCCTGGCGCCACCACTGCTCATAGGGGCCACGTTTGTAGGTAAAAACGTGTAGGGGTGTACGTGTATAAAACTTTGTACATGCATTTGTGTATTTGTGAATCTATGAATGAATTGCTTTATTGGGGTCTGCATTTTTGTAATGCCCACACTAATTACCTTGAGTGGCATTTTTGGTGAGTCTTCTGCTAAACCCACTTCATCAAGTACCACAACTGATACAAACTTATCCAAATCCTTCCCTTTCTGGAATTCACTGCATTGTTTGAACACCCCTACAATGCCCTCTGGAGTTGACAATGGACTGCACTGGTATGATGTCATGCGCACCTGTAACAAAGATTATGTAATCCACTAGTCAATCATCTAATTACTTTCAAAAAAGTTGTATAATGTACCCAATAAACTATTGTCAAAAGCTAGTTTTTGGTTGGTTATGAAAATACAGGTAAATGTGCACTGCAACAATTATAAGCAACATTCCTGGTCTAGAAACGTTACTCAAGAGATTGCAATTTTTTACTCCAACACTAACTTCTATACAATCAACTGAAAACCAGCCCAGGTAGAGCAATTTTATATTAAAAAATTTGCGTAGAAGTTAGCATTAAAGCCATAATGTACGATCTTATATGAAATTGTTTTTTGTTTTTTCCAAACCTGTTTTTAGGAATATTAATGTTTACACATGTCCAAACTTACACCTAATTGGAATCTGACAAATTTGTTGTTTGTCAGGTCAACAGAACAGTTTTGACATGTTTTATTCAGACATTAAGTCCTCCATAGAACTCCATGTTAAACAGCCATACTATCTAGTGTGGTTTTTTTTTCAGTTTACCTTGTAATTTTGGCTTAAAATTGGCCAAAATCTTTTCCTGACAGTTATTTCAATCTTGTCTTTCAAAGGGGTTTCAACTGAAAGAGACAATTATTCAACACACAGTACCTTTTTGAGGTGCTTAAATAGCTGAGAGCGAGACGTTGGTCCCTGCATTGCATCTCCAACAATCTTCTTAGCCAGTGATTTGGAGCTGCCGGGTTTCCCTACCAGGAAGAGTGGGATTCGTAGTTCTATGCAGAGGATCATCATGAAGACATTCTCTTTGAGGGCAGAGTTATGAGCTATATTGTCATCAACATGTATCACCTCATCCAAAAACACATCTTGACATCTAAGATAAGGAGAGAATGCAAAAACATATCAGTGCATGGACAAGACCTTTGAATTATTACTTCTAATTTTAATTTTAAAATCACATTAGCACACATGCAGAGGGAGCCAACTTATGACGGATGAGCCAACAAAAGACTAGTCTACATGCCGGAAAGGGAGGTAATTAGTAATTGCCATATGGGAACGTGCCGCAATAATATTTTTGGTCTTTTGGTATATCAATGACCCTTTTTCTAGACCAATTTTGGTATATGGACAGATCCTTTTTTCAACAAGTTTTTTTTGTGGAAAATATTCCAATTTTGCCTAACTGTAGCCAAAATATTTGAAATTTTCCAAAAATTTGGGGAAAACTAAGACATTTCTGTTAAATTTGACCAGAAATGTTGACTTTTGGTGTATTGATGAGTCCAAATTTCTTAAAAAATTGGTATAAGGATGGGTCTACTCGACTTGCAATACTGACCGCACGATCGTTACCAAAATCAAGGGAAAAGGGGTCATTTTAGGGCTTGTCCGCGGACAAAATTGTCCGTGAAATTGGAAAAATAGGGGTGTTTTATTGCACAAATGTCAGCGAAATTGAAAAAAAAGGGGTTCTTATTATTTTCTCCCGATCCCGTGGCCAGATAAATAAATCACAGGAATAAATTTGGTTTCCTACTTTGTATTCATCCCGTGATCAATATTGTTCTCGGTTCTGATTTATATTCAAGGGGTACTACTTGAATTCTGTTAATTCTTGTTAATTACTGAAAAAAAAAAAAAAAAAAACATTCATAGGCCTAAAACCCTTTTCTTGAAAATGTTGAAATAGGGTCAAAATTGCAAATGTGTCCTCGGAATCGAAAAAATAGGGGTGTTTCAGAGTACCATTTTGTCCTTGTTTTGGAGTAAAAAAGGGGTAAAATGTCATGATTTGTCCTTGAAATCGACTGCGAAAGGGGGTAATTTGTACTTGTGGTAACGGTCCTACGCGTCCCCCCTGCCAGGGAGTGACCCCACCGGGAAAACGTTAGTATCCTCATGCCTACATTTATGTACTTCTTGAACACATGTGGCAAGCTAGTCCTTGTTAGGTAATTTTTCAACTTGTCACTTGAAGTTGGTGTGTATGTTAGAACACCTAAGCTTTTTACAAAAATGTAAAAAAAAGAAAGCAAAAAAAGAAATATTATTTACCTTGTGATATCTTCCAAGATCTGATCTGCACCATTGAACAAATAGCAAGGATTTGTGAATGCCCTAGCTACATGGTCTCGATATGCAGGCCTCCCTTCCTGTAAACAAGCATGGTAACACACACCAATGGCTAGTACGAGTGACAGGGTCACATCATCACGTGGGACAACCACCCGTGTGCTAGTGTTCTTTCTATCCAATAGTGGCCTCAATAGGGTCATGTGATCATGGAACCAAATCATAACATCCAGACAGCGTTCAACATCCCTCAAGCTGACAAAGCTACATTCGTTCTAAATAATATAAAAACAAAGATGACAGTGATAATGATGAAAGCTGATGAACAAGACAATGCAGAAAGATGAGGATGTTGTTTTTGTTGATGAAGATGATGATGATTATGACAACTATATCTGTATCTTATCCAGTGGTTAAGGCACTGGTCTTGTAAATCAGAGGACCTGGGTTCAAGGACTTTCAAGGTCCAAAAGCATGATTTTCAAGGACTTGCCACAACACAAAAAGCTGCGTATTAACAAATTAGTGACAGCTCCTCTCCACTCCCAAATTTTGTCAAAATTATACTTTAGGTAAAATTCAAATTTTCAAGGACTTCCAAGGACCTTGTGCAAATTTCCAGGACATTCAAGGCTTTGAGAAGGTGTTTTCAAATTCAAGGACTTTCAAGGACCGTGGGAACCCTGAGGTTATCATACCTTCTGTTCCCTCATGAATTGTTGTGAAGCAGAAAGTACATTATTGATGACATCTGCTTGCTCTCTACTTGCTCTCAGCTTCTCAGAAGAAACCTGCAGTCAAAATAAGCATGTTGTGATATATGAAAGATGAGTAAGCTTCAATAGCATGCAGATTTATAGATTAAAGATTAATATCATGCAAAACTGAAAAAAAGAGAAGAGTTTAAATTTCCACTTACTTTCTATGGCAACTTATCTTTAGCTATCTTTGCATATACACATAGTAAGGTACATGTACGCTACCTTGATCAAGGGGTCATAATTTAATATTGTGGGGTATTCCCCAAAGTGACTCTTTATTTTAGTCCTTTCACCATTAGCAGCCTCAATGGCATCATATACATGAGCTTTTGATGACTTACAGAGAGTTGTAATCCAGCAAATCACAAAGTGGATCTTTGATAACTATATGGTCCCTAGATCCCACTTTCTCCGGTCCCTACAAAGGGGTTCTTAGGCAACCTTAAATCTTACTTGCACGTCAGTTTGATCTCTAGCACAAAACAAGATTATTGCTTAAAAATCTGTGTGCTAGCCATAGTAGGCTTGTTTGTACTCAATTTGATGAATTTTTCATGCTAATTATGAATACAATCATGAAAATTTACAATTCTGAATTTTTGTTCATAAAAAAAAATTGAAACTTGTTGTCTGCAATCGACACCCAATTTGCTTCTGAAAGGTTGCCGTTCCCTGGGATATACACTTACATATCTGGCTATTATTTGCCTGATGTACTTGGCTTCTACTTCTGCGCTGAGCTGCCCAAAATCCCACACCAGAGGGCGCATACTTGGTGGGAGAGCCTGGACACGATACACCAACTCACGTAGTGGAATCTTGCCTGGAAGTAGCAAAAAAGAGTTTCCATACAATTAAACAAAATCAGTATGTTGTTGCTTCCAGATATATAATATGCACAATAACAAAACAAGATAAAATGAAATGTGACCTGCTACCACGAAATGAGCGTAAAGTCACAAGTTGGTAGTTAATGTTCTTTAAATTTGTTTGCCACGCACCAGTACAAGCCAGCTAGCATTATGCCCTTCATGAATGGCCCATTGTGCCCCCATTCTCCTGGGACCATTTCTGTTTCTCATCTACATAAACGACCTGCCCAACTGCGTTTCCAACTCAACCACTAGATTGTTCGGAGATGACAGCATAGTGTACAGGGACATATCATCTCCAGCTGACTCTGCACTCCTTCAGGAAGACTTATCCCTTCAAGCATGGGAAGACAAGTGGTTGATGAAGTTCAATGCATCTAAATGCCAGGTCCTGCAGATCACCAACAAACGCAATCCAATCCCTCCATCCTACACCATCCATGGACACAGCCTGGAGAATGTGAGCTCGGCAAAATATCTTGGAGTGCACTTGGACTCACGGCTTAGCTTTAATGCCCATGTTGATGCCATCACCAGGAAGGCTAATTCCACCGGGCCTTCTTGAACCGCAACCTTAGTCACTGTTGCCGTAAGATCAAGGCAGCTGCATACATAACTTTTGTAAGACCAATCGTTGAGTACGCTGCAACTTCCTGGGATCCCCACACCCAGCGTAACATCTGCAAAGTTGAACAGGTTCAACGTACCTCTACACGCTTCGTCACCAGTGACTACAGTTGTGAGAGCAGTGTGACTGCCATGCTGAAACACCTGGAATGGCCATCACTACAGGAGAGACGCCAACAAAGCCGCTTTGTAATGATGTATAAGATCCACCAAGACTTAGTTGACATTGATTGGACCAACTACCTTACCCAATCCACATCCAGACAAGAGGACACAAGTCTCACTTCGTGTACCCCAGACCAGCTCATCAGTCTATGCCAATTCCTTCTTCCCACGTACCATTAAGGATTGAAACATCTTGAAGAAGGATCCAGCTGAGTACTCATCCCTTGACGCCTTCAAGGATCGTCTCCTGATGTAGCTCCGCACATCCAGTTTTTAACCTGCACTGTATATTTCGCACTAGTCTCCAATTATATGTTCAAGTTGTTCCTACCCATGCACACATGCAGTGCGTTTTTCCTCATATTTCAGGAAGGAAGGAAGGAAGGACATACAGACATACTACTGGCTTGAACAGTGCATGTGAAACAAAGAACACCAATGCAGCAGCAACAAAGTCATTATCAAATGGATTTTTTTAAAGCATTGGTTAAAATGGCTGAGTGATCAGGCAAATGCTTTTGAGTATATTTCCTTTGCTTTGCAATATACTATAGAAACTAGACAATTTGTTACATAGCCAAAGAAAGAAATGTCCTTTTCTTCTTTTCACCCCTTGTTTAATATATTTGTCAGTTTATATTTTAAAATTCTTTGAATGTTTTCTTTTCCAACACTTATGATACTATTCCAGCATTCTCTACATGTGAGGCCTATATATATACCACAGACTGAAGAAGAGCTTGAGTTTATTATACCACTATGATGGCAATCTATAATTTCCATGATTATACTTACCCAGTTTCTCTTGGGTGTCCTTAGCAGATACTTTGTAGCCAAGTCCTGCTACCTTCAATCTCTCAATCATGTCTGGAGTATGCCTGTCAATAAACCACATTGTATATTGTGTCATTGAAAAAGTTAATAATAGGTCTGGCCAGAGAAGATATCTTATGCTTCCCATAATGCATTTCTCCATTTCAATTGTCTGCACTGATTTGCTCAACATGGGTTGATAGTGATGAAATGTACCTCAATGAACAGAGCACATCCAGATCGCAAAATATGTTTAGCCAATTTATTCACAAAATTAAAACAAAGGGAACCTGCATAAAGTAATGGGAATGTCATTTGATGAAATAATGTGATGTACCATGTTGCAAAGTATTCTGGGAAGGGTGAGAGATCTTCTGTAAGTTCTGACAGTTGAGAGAAAACAGTTTGAAACATTTACGTTTTGTATGTTTCGGCTATTATTTTTTCATCGCAAGTGGCTAATTTCCCCTTCCAGATTCCTAGGTACACCATCGTCAAGAAGCTAGAGTCAGCATCTGCTACATAGTGCAATAATTTCAAACTTGCTCACCCCAGCAGAAATATAAGAATAATCCACCTTTTTCGTAATTGTCCACTTTGCTGCTGTTGGTGGTGTTTGGCTCTGCTATCTCCAATTAGGCCAGGGTTAGTGAAGGAAGCGAGTCCACAGATGTAAATTACATACTCCCTACTATGCAAAGTTAATTTGCCAAGTAACTATAAGGACTATATAGCTGAGACTTGGTACATATGTAGTACAAGTAAAATATAAGTATATTATGTTTAGCATTTTGCATATTTTAATCTGCATAATTAATCAGAGGCTATTAGAGTTTATTGTATTTTTTCAAGAAATTAACCCAAATTAATTATGAAGACTATAATTAGCAAAATATTATAAATCACAATATACTTCTATTGTGCTTGTTACGTACCTTTGCCACCTTGCCTCACACCTTGCCAGATAGGGAAACCTTCAGAAGTTCTACCTTCCCATCCCATGGAAGCAGTGTTGTTCTTGCTCCATTGGTGCAGAACAGTCCATATATCTTTGGGGATTCCTAGAAGTGCCATCTTCCTGATTAGCCCATCTTGCCATACCACATCGAATGCCTCTAGAAGTGTCATGATGGTTGGAGTCCTGGGCAGGTTCCTCTGCACAGCTTCATTGATAACCAGAGAAGCTGACAAGATGGATACTGATGATGTAAATCCAAACTGCAGTCTACATTGCTGGTGTTCGAAGAAGGTCTCAACTCTTTTGGTGATGATGTCTTCAAAGACTTTACCCAGGGTAGATGTTATTTTGATATCTCTGTACTTACTGGGGTCATCTTTGGAGCCTTTCTTCTTCCAAATAGGCTTAATACATCCGTGAGAAATGCACAAGGGACATGCTGCTGTTGGATAATGTTGTCCTTCGCATAGATCAGATGTTCACCTGAGATGTCGTCTGCGTCGGGTGCCTTTCCCTTCTTAAGAGCTGAGTGTGCAGAGTAAGTTTTTTTCCATTGTGATGACGGTTGGTGTCTCATCCAGGATTGATTTGGGAGAGTGAAGAGTATTGCCACATCTGTCTCTACCTTTCCCCGATGCTCATTGTCAAATGAGGTATAAGACACTTTGGGTTTACCTAGGTCATTGAAGTAGGAGGCAAAACCTGCACGCACTTCATCTGGACCTTCGTGCAGAACACCTTGGTACCTTAGTGATGGGGTGTTAACTTCACTACTTCTTCTTTGTTTGTTGACCAGCCTGTGAAAGATCTCAGGATCAGCAAAGTTGGTTTCTATCAGCTGTTCGTGAAGGTCAGCATCCTTCATGGCCTTGTCTTTCCTCACCTGAGATCTCAGCTGTTTTCTTTGCTATCCTAAGTGCCTTGGAAGAGGGGCAATGTCTTCCAGGCTGTCCTGCCACTTTCCATAGATGAAACACCTTTTTTACTTTCTTCCTGCAAGTGAACATCATGTTGCTGGCAGACGATTTTCTGGCAGGAATGTGTTTGGACGATGTAGCTTTAAGAGAGCGGTGAAGCTCAGCAACAGCATTCTCGATTCCAAATTAACTAGCTATATCAACCTCCGACGACAGGGTAGGCTCAATCTCATCATTGTATGCTATAAGGTCCCTTTTGCCCACTTGATGATGCTTCTCTTCGTGGTACGTTGCTTCTTGCCACTTTTATTGGCAGTACACCTGCTAATTTGGCACATGGTCAGAGGTATTGAGAGGTGCCACACTATCATCAAGCTGGAGCACTCTGATGTTGACGAGTTGATTGGTTTTTGTACCTGATTGAAGTATGTAGTCAATGGCGGATTGGTCAATTCCGTTGGAGTGGTAGAACGTGGGGTCAGGGGATAGTTGGCAGATAAGTGGATATTCTTGTTGTTGCAAAATTCCATCAAGTTCCTGTCATGGCTATTGGGTGGAGTTATATGCAGCGAAGCGTTGAAGTCACCACAGATGATGATGTCATGGGTACTCTGGAATCTCTCTGCTAGGTTTCCCACCTGCTCTAGATGATCTCTAAGTGCATCCTCTGAGTTGTTCCTTCCCCTAGATGGCATGTACACATTGACAATACATAGTCTAGTCTCTTTGTCGTGAATTGTTATACAGCAGATCCTGGAGTTCTGAGTTTCAATAGCCTCAACTTTATAATTGGTCATGGATTTATTATTCCAGATGAAGGCTGTACCTTTTTCCCCTCTTGTCTTGTGAGTAGGGAGAGTTTGGTCAAGGGTGTCAAAGCAAACGACATGATATGCAATATCTCCAAGTTGTTCAATCTCCCTATTTACTTCATAGTCATGTAGCCAGTGTTCTTGTATGGCAACAATGTCAAACTTGCAATTTCTGAAGAACATGGTAGTTTGACTTAAAACCCCTCATATTGTAACTTGCTAAAATGAAGGGGGATCTGCGAACATCTTCGCTCACAGGTGTGTGAGGGTTGAGGCCCTGCCGCTTCCTAAAAAAGGGGTTGTCTTGTGAGCTGCTTGAGTTGCTTCGTGTGAGTCTGACTTGCCTTCCACTGCTTCGTTCAGGTCGACTACTCTTACTGTTGTGGCATTATCTGCAGTGAGGGGCTCTGCATCATGCTCGGGAGAGATAGCATTCCAAGTGCAGGGCTCAATATCATGTTGATCTTGCTTAGGTTTCAGACTGGGAATTTCATGATTGTTATTAAACAATCATTGCTGTGCAAGTTGTCATGCAGAGCCACGAATGCATATGTTCTTACTAACATGATTCGGTGTGTCGATATGCGCATGTGATGCCCTCAGCAGGTATGATATGAGATATATCATGTCAGTAAATCGGGGCACTTATCCAATGAAAACACTGGAAACTACTTCATGGTATGATAAATGTTTTCTCAGGCAGCCCTGAATATGTTTTCAAATAAATAATCAATCAAATAAAGAAGACACACAGAATATTATTATTTGCATATCCTCACTTTAATTACCTTCTATATGGATTGCATGCTGCTACTATCTTCAGTGCTCCATTAGCCATATCTATAGGTTGACCTTTGACCCTGCCATCACACATGATCTCCTTGATCAGTCCTATAAATTCCGTAGTGTTGACCTCATCCAAGAATAGCACTGTATCTACATTGTGGTTCAGCTTGTTTCTCTGTGCAATGTCTTGGGCCATGTGAATCTTCCTGATGATGGCTTCACATGTTGTACCGCCATGAACCTATGTGAAATACAGAATTGGATAATATGTGACATGATCAAGAGGAATGAGTCACATGTCGACCCTGATCGAAAATGAGTTTTACATATTTTTCTATAGAGGATATTTAGAGCTTTCAGAAACTGAAAACCCTATGTTGATACGACTTTTCTTTACAAAGTTACGTCAATTTATCAACCGCTAAAAACAATATAAAACAAAAGAATTTTAATGCTTTCTTTGCCAATATCTCAAAATGAATATTAACGACATCCGACTCATTTCCCTTGATCGTGTCACATATGTGTAATAATAATGAATTAAAGGCTCATTCAGTGATCCAAGTGAAAGTGTACACAAATTAAAATTGTGTATAAATTGCTTAAAAGGGTAGGAGGACAAATCATTAAATTGTCATGGTTATCACTGTGTAGCAGAAACTCACCATGAAAATGAAGGAACTAAGATACCCTTTACAAAATCATTCAAATCTTGAATATTATTTATGCCAATAAATATGATTCTGCACCAGTAACCTTGGCCAATTTTAGACCAAATTTTTGGGTTTAAAAAAAAAGAATTTCTAAGTTTGGGAGAGCATAACAAGACTTTCTGTTGATGGATTTTTATTACCGTCAGTAAATATTTTTTAAACTACGTTTTTCATAACATATTAAAAAGGCAGAGACCCCTGCTGTATAATAAATAGCTAGGTAAGTTTTGAGTAACCTTGATGAAAATTATCATTAGCGTGTGTACGGTCCATCACCTGTCACTTGGTAGTCTAGTAACATGTCTAATGGCGCTGCCCATGGCCACTAGATGAATTGTTTAATTGAATTAATCAATTCAATATTATAGACTGTTAAATACCTTCATGAGTATCATGTTTTGAAGGCCTCCCTCCCGAGCTGCTATACCGCCTTGCAGCTGACAAAGGAATCGGATCAGTCTAGTCTTACCGCACCCAGTTTCTCCCATGATCACCACTGGTATACCACACCTGAAAGATCATATAGATGCATTAATATAGGTTATAATTAGATTGTTCTCTTACATCAGGGGCTGGGGAAAATTGAGAGAATATCAAAATAGAGTGTCAGTTTTGAGCAGGTCCTGTCAGCTGCCAGTGTGCTGTGCAAGCAATAGCAGAGAAACATATGGTAGAGAAGGGCATTTATATTGACCTTAAAGGCCTATTCCATGTATATATAGCTATATTAAAAATTCCTTTGTCTCAAAGCTCCCGCGCTTTATTTTTTTAAAGTAAAATTGTGCGCATTAGGTTATTTTAAAATCATATTTGCTGTGCTGGGTGCCAATTATTGGGCTATGAATGTGGTCCAGGAAGCTGTTCCATATCAGTGCATTTTGCTGTTGTGTCAGTTGGACAACTGCTTGGTTACTGATATGTGTTTAAAGTAGAGTATTGAAATAATCCTCTGTGTAATTTTGGTTCATTTTGATGCACAGGATTTTAAGATATGACCTTGTGAAAAATTATAAGTTTCTCTTTTGGCTTAGTGTAGCATGCAATATACTTACCTAAACCTCATATGTATGGCCAGCATCTTCATGACATTATCAGAGGTCAACTCATAAGTCTCGTCTGGATCAATGAGCTCCTCAACACCGAGCACCATGCCTAGTTGACGCAGTTGGGTTGTTCTAAATGTAGAAAATAAATCTAATGACTTCAACATCAAATAAACAGTTTGAATATTTGATCAAATTCATTTTTATTTCAAAAGCCCCCAAACTTAACCAATTACATCATGCAAATTTTAGACAATTATTAATACATGTATAATGGTGGCATCATCTGCATACAAGATGGACTGATTCTTCAGATCTTGTGAGATGTCGCCAATGAAGATGATAAACAGGAGGGGGCCTAGTATGGAGCCTTGAGGTACCCCATGCATGTATTATATTACAACTTGCCAGAGGTGTTAATAACGCTCAAGTGCCAATTGATACATCATACATGTCAAATTCAAACTCTGATCTATAAATTACTGTAAACATGGATATTTTTACTCTTTTATTTTTGCACTTTTCATGTTCCTAGCAGCTATCCTGAAAATAACAATTATATCCTTATGATAGGTCAATGTAAAGAAGCTTAGAATCGTGAACTGGTATATAAGGGGGGTGTCATTTTTTTTTTAAGACCCTCCTATCTCGGGTATGACCCGCCTACACAGACTGAGGACGCGGAGCGTGCAAAAATTTTAGTATGAAGACTGAAGAAAGTACGCGGAGCGTATTACAATTTTGATCGCAAGTGTAAAGAAGGTACACGGAGCGTGCAAAAATTTTGCAATATATAACTAAAGATTGTGCGCACATTTTGATTGTAAATTAACATAATGTGGGCGCGGAGCGTTCAAAAAATTTGAGTCACCTGCCTTTAATAATTCTATTACCCCCCTATTTTTGGTGTAAAACATTTTGACCCTCCGTATTTTTGGTCTAAAAATTCTATGACCCCCACTATATTCATGATACCCCCCCATTCAAGATAATGACAGCCCACCAAGTCCTGGTAACAAGATCAGAGTTGAAGTAAGAGATATAAGGGGGGGATTAGCAAATATTCATATAGAATAAAAGAAAATTTAAAAACAAGTGAAACAGTTTAAAATTGGTAAAGCACACAAAAAATAATTTCCAACAAATAATTTCCAATTTTATGGTACTACCTTGGTAGGGTGTCAAAATCAGTGTTTAATGGTATTCCAGTCTGCTCCAAGTTCAATTCCAACACTTGTTTCAATCCAATATCAATGATGTTGGGTGCTATGACCTGTTGCGTTGTATGATCTACCAGGGAGCAGCCATCATCAATGAAGAATCCCATGAATGTCATGGTAACACGGTCATCATTGAAGAAGATGTAAGGATGAGGGCTGACATGAGTGGGAAAAGAAAAGAAAATTTGCATATTATTTACACAGCATTTATGAAAACTAAATTAATGTAAATACCAAATGATATCAATATATTTACTAAAGACTGTCTGTTTCACTTGACTTTGTGTTTGGCCAATCTGGTAACACCATAAAGCTGAATTTATTCTTAATCGCTTTTGCAGAAAAGCGATTCTCATGCATGCCCAATGTTTACTTCCATTTTCAAAGCATCAAGCCAATCAATCGATACAAATCACAGAGGCAAAAACAATGTCGCTTATGCGAGTCGATGAAATCTCAACTTTCGAGCAATCACTTGACACGAGAATGCATCAACTAACTGGATCTATTATTTTTCTAATTAATTTACCTTTCTCGATTATTAACTTTTGGTGATGAATTAAGGGCTGGGGTATGAACTTTTGGACAGTATTTATTGTGGGACATTGGAGCACATCAGACATATCGAATTGCATTCTGAATACGAAGAATGTCATTCTGATATCAAATAATTTTGATTTTTTGAAATTCGCAATTTAATACACATTTTATGGCAAATCATTAAAATTGATATTTTTGATATTCAACAGTACTTGAAGTAAACTTTATAAATCTGATGATTTATACTTAAAGTGTATGTAGGTGGGATGAAAAGCCGACGATCAATTGAAAATTTTGACCTTTCGTATTGAAGATATGGATTTTTTCCCCAAAACACCAAAAAAATTAGGTCTTTTTGGGAAAAAATCCATATCTTCAATATGAAAGGTCAAAATTTTCAATTGACTGTCGGCTTTTCCTCCCTGCTACATACACTTTAAGAATATGTCATTAGATTTATATAATTTACTTCGAGGACTATTATATATCAAAAATTTGAAAAAATCAAATTTTTATAATTTGACATAAAATTTGTATTATAATTGTGATTTTCAAAAAATGAAAATTATTTGATATCAGAAAGACATGCTTCGTATTCAGAATGCAATTCGATAGGTCTGAGGTGCTCTCATGTCCCACAAAAAATACTGTCGAAATGCAATAAACGATCATTTTAGATCCCTTAATTCAAAGAATAATTATTTACAGCAATGTAAGTTTTAAAAACATATTTTGTGGCATTTAGAATATTTTAATTGTCGTCTGCAATCACTATCACCGTGATAAGTATACATATGAATTTCTCCAATGCAATTTTGTTCAGTGAAATTGTATAGTAAATTCACTGGGCATTTATCGATTTTCTCTGACCACCATCTACTGTTCAATACACACAAAGCAATGCAAACAACATTTCTATTGTTCGATACGAAATTCCGCACACACACCCCTACTTGATTGGAAAACAGTTAGAAATTGTGGAACATACTTTTTTGTTTTTTCGTCATAGCCCCCCCAATAATTTATTTTTATAACATTTAAAAACAACAGTAAAAACATACACATTTTCAGTTTTCTGTACATATAATATTGTGTATATATCTACATAATAAGGTTATTTTGATCGGAGGAAGTCGAGTCCCGTGGCAGAGTATGTAAGCAATTTGGGCACCCATGCAAACGCTATGGGAATTGCTGATATTACGCCCATTCGTATTGGTTAATATTTTGAGATTTACAATTCGACGGTGCTTTATTTTAACCAATCAGAAAGAATTTTATATGAGCATTTCCCAAAGATTGTCAGTAAAATGATAGGGCTTTCGTCCATAATAAATAATACACGCCGGAGTATTTATACACAGAGGCCGGTCACCATGGACTAAAAATGATCACGCCACATGAAATTTGGCAAAACTTGGGAACAGAAACAATTAAATGACAGCGGATTTTTACAAGATATAAATATAAATTTTATACTACAAGATCAGTGACAAACTAAGCTTCAACAAACCCTTTTCGTCCATGAAAAAAGACCTTTCCATTCAAAAGAACGGAGTCAAAACCGTGCAAAATCGGCCATTTTTAAGGTTTTTCAAGCCTTTTCTGACCCAAAAACAAGTCGCGCTGAAAATGAAGCTTGAGTGAACATGACAAATTCATATGAATCCAAAAGCGACGAGCGATGCATCGCAAAATTCAGTGATGCCCATCGCTTTCCAAAAGCGGTGCATCGCAATCGCTCGGTGATGATTGTTAACTATAATTATTATTATATCTTCATTGGAACACTTTATTAGTCATAATCATATATAATATATGTACAAGAGTATCAACTGGGTCTTGATTCTATGGAAATTTTACATTAATACTCCTCTATATTGCTCAGCAAATACAAAAATGCTTTTAAAATGTTATATAGACATGTTTTGGTTTTGGTCAAAATGTTTAAATAAAATTTTAAATGTTGAGTTATATAAGGGGTCATGAAAATGCTTTTAAAAGATTTTTATAAAAAATCACTACAACAACATTTTCGAAAAGTGTTGTCAAAATGTTGAATAAGGAGCCACCCATTTGAACCAAATTGAAATTACAATGGATACAAAGTTCACTGATTGTCACATTTACCTGCACAAAAACTTGCAAACTTATCCTGGCTGCAATGGTGTATTATATATGTAGGGTGATTAAGGTACTGCATCTGTGGAGAGTTGAATTCCTGACTGAATGGGTTATAGTATATTTAGGGCCATATGGTCAGCACCTTTTTGTAAAGCACATATAAACCTCTTTTAAGATGGCCTTTCATACCTAGTTTCCCATCTCCTTCTGAGCTGGAATAGTTCAAGGACTTGTGCTGCTGCTGCTGGTTGTTGTATCCCATCTATTGTCTCATCATCATTCTCCTCATCATCATCTTCAATCTCTAGTACTCTCATGTCTGGTGTCTCTTCACTCATAAACAGAGATGGAGTTGCAAAGTCCTGTAGGTATGGAAAACAGTCAAGAACAACTTCATTAATCCAGCTATATTCATTATTCAAGATCTTTCAAATTTCACTTTACTAAAAATCCATATTGTAATATTTCCATAAGAAATATAATTATATTCCGTTTCCCTAAAATCATTTTAGTTTTCACTCTCAGATATGCCCTCAATTTTGACACAAACAGATGAGGCAAAACAAAGAAAATCGCTGTTATATCAGTTGATTCAGGCACGACGAGAGGTCACATGTATGGAATTTTTCTATCTATGGTTTCATTAATCTAAGGTTAATATCAGATACAAAGTTATGTATATTTTCAAACTTTAAGACGATGACAAATAATGATCCAAAAATTTTTTGGTATCTTTTGGTGAATTATGACATGCATTAAAAGCAAAGAAACAAAAAAACAAAATTTAAATAGGACAAAAAAAAAGCTCAACAAATACACATTTTGCTTCCCCACTATCCCGGCCCCCCCAACTCAACACAAAAATTGACAACCATGAGAGTTACCAAATAGCGCGGAAAAGGGGTAATTTTTTTACCAGTAGCGAGGACCGCGAAATTGGGAAAATAGGGGGTATTTAATTTGGACAGTCCACAAAATTTGACCGTGAAATCAGCAAAATAGGGGGAATTTGCACTGTTCACAAAATTTGGATAAAAGGGATACTGTACTTGGGAAAATCCGGTAATTTTATGTCAATATTTAGTGTCACTGAAAAGGGGTGTTTGAAATTCTAGTCATTGAAAACCAGAAAAAAGGGTTGTTTTTGGCCCAATTTTGTCCTCAATTTTGCATGAAAAAGGTGGGTAAATTTGATGAAATATCATTGCAAAGGGGGTCTTTAAAAGATTTGGTAACTCTCATGGTTGCCAACTTTTGTGTTGAGTTGGGGGGCTGGGCACACATGTTTGTCAGCACTGACTTACCCTTGCCATCTGTATCAAGAATTTGACCACAAATGCTTTGAATCCTTGCAGACCTGAGGCAGCACTGCAGTAGACAGATTTCTCACAGTCTTCTAATTGAGCACTCAGGAAGTAGGCAAAATGGCGGAGCTCAGACCAAGATGGGTTGTCAACACCACAGAATCTGGAAATAGGTTCAAATCACTGAGTTAACCCTAACTGTACCAAACACCGAAAAACCACAATTCCAAAAGCATAAGCACAGGCATGTATCCCACATGATGCGATTGTCTCATCATGCAAACAGTCATATGGTGACAGAAAGCTTGGCTGGCCAAGCTACACCCCCGTGGCAAGGTAGGCCCGTGCACGTCTCTGGCACCCAAGGGGTAGGTGGTTCAAAATCGCACCCGATTAAAATGCAGATATTGTTTATAAGGCAAGGCAAAAGCAAGCCTGTATGCAGAGGGGGTGCAGGTCCCTCAAATTGGCAATAGTATATAAAAAGTCCCCCCAAAAAAAAAAAATTAACAATTTGCAAGCGTGGCGGCAAAATTTTTAAAATTTATGCTTTTTGGTCAAAATAGGTCCAAATTTTGGGAAAAACATAACACTTTTCACAAAATCACCCCTCCGCCTCCTCAGTGTCCTGGAAAGAAAGTCTACTTTTTCAAAATCCGCACCACCTCCCAAACAAATCCTGCATACAGGCCTGGGCAAGACACCAAATTAGTTGGTTTTGCACAGCAAACAAAATTTCTTTTAAACACAATCTTCAATTTTTGATATAAATGAAGCAGCAACATTGTACCATATTCTGATATGAAGCCTTCTTACCTGAGGAGTGTATTCAAGACTAGCCTGTTATCTGCTTCAAATTCTCCTTCAATAAACTCATAGTTATCTAGTTCTTCAGGACGCTGACTGTGTCTGATGAGATATTGATAAGCACGCTGGAAAGCTGCACTGTGGAATTCTTGTTCATCAAATTTTGGATCATCGCTTTGCCAACCTATTTCAGAAATATAAAAGAAACAATTTGTGGTTATCCATTTATAATAACTACATGTAGTGTTACCTAAAGTGGTAATGTTAATTTATAGATTAGCCATCACATAAAAACAACAGAACACAATAACATGATTTAACTTTAGTGCAAACTACCTCTTGGCAATCCTAGACGGTGGTGGAAAAATGTCACGGTATGGACATCTGTGGGCGCATGGCATGTTACCAATGGCAACAAGGAGTACAGCTGCTGATTGGTTGATGAAGCCATCTGAAATCATAATTGGCATAAACATAAACAACACCTTATCAATTTTAAATAGAATTAAAATTAATGAAAGTAAAGCTGAATTTATACTACATCGCTGAGCGATAGCAATTGGTTTTTAGCCAATGAGGTGGAGCGCTTTTTGTTGCGTTGGGAAAAGTGCACTACCTCATTGGTCAAATACCAATTGCTCGTTGCTCAGCGATGGAGTATAAATTTAGCTTAAAATTTATAATCAAGACCAGCATCCAATGTAACTAATTGGCACTCTTAAATGGCACCAAATTAACATCACACCTGCAAATACTGAGTTCATGTTCATTTCCCTGGTGCTGCCGATTAACTTGCAATAGCTACTCTACAGTTTGTCCACTCTGAATGCATGCATATACAGCATGTAAACAGTGCGCAGTGCTGCGTCTCTGCTGCAGGTATGCGCGCCTTTGTTTGAACTCCCACATGTTTTTACTTCACAGCATATTTTATGGGCAATCCCATAAAATTAGCTATTTGATATCTCAAATGGTCTTAACAATGGACCTTTTCAAACCAATTCATTCTGATTAAACACAAAGCATGAAATTCCCCGATCGCACGCGCATACCTCTTCAGCATCATGTACAGTGTGAAGTTCCAATATGTAACAGGCATCATAACCACAATGAAAATTTGCACAGTCAATTATGGATGAGAGAGATATAGTCGCTGGTTAGCTGACGACAACACAGCCATGATTGGGCTCCTGTTTCATTTTCGTTTTGTGTCGTTTTTGATTGTGTTAGCCAACTATATTTTACACCAAAATAATCGTGAGTACCTAGAGAACAATTTAAACAACTTTAATGAGCAGAACTTGACTTTTGTGGCTCATACAGAGAGCGGGAACTTTGAACATGAATACTGCAACGATATCCATAAAGCTAGTAATAGTAACACCATTGAGCATCGGACTATTGATTGCAATGACCTCGGTGTTGTGTATGGTCATTCATCACTTACGGCTAATAATGGTCAATCACCCGTACTAAATAGTGACCACAGTACGGAGTATCGCTATTCTCGCAATGAGCTGTTAGACTTTAGATATCATAATGCAAGTCTCACTGAGCCCAATGTTGACCTTAATTGGCTTAAAAAGTATGAACGCCGACGTGGACGGAGAGGAGGCACGCACATCCACAGGCGTATTCCTGTTACCAATTCTTCAAGAAAGACTAAAGTATCGGATCAGAGGGGAGCCACTCTCTCCAATCTCACTGCTATTCCCAAACTTATTACACGGACAAATTTCCAACTGTTGTTGTTTGCAACCCAATGTCAGTTAACAACAAGATGGATGAATTTAGATCGTTCATTCATGATCACTCTGTTGATATTGCATGTATATCCGAAACATGGATCAAGCCAGATTCCTCGCTAGATCACTTGCAAGTGGATAACTTTACTTTGTTTTCTAAACCGCGTGAAAATCGTATCCACGGAGGAGTCGCCCTGTATATTCGTGACTCACTGCATCCAAAAAACTGTTGACATTCAGGTTCCAGGCAATTGGAGGTCGTGTGGATGCAAATAAGACCAGCATTCCTTCCACGATCTATAACATCTTTGTATTATTGTGCCGTTTATTCTCCACCTGATGATCCTCATGTTGATTTGTTGCTTGACCACTTGCAACAGTCTATAGATATCATCAGCACCAAATACCCTAATGCTGGTATCACGATTGCTGGTGATGTTAATCGCATTGACATCGAGCGATTAGCTACTGGAGGTTTCGCACAAGTAGTAGACAAGCCTATCCGAGGTAATGCTATTCTAGACAAAATAGTCACCAATGTTTCCAAACAGTATGAAACTCCTGACACGTTTCCACCATTCGGGCGTAGTGATCATAATGTTGTTTTGTGGAAACCTCTTCCTAGTCTCACCAAACACAATGTCACCGTGAAGAAAACAATTAGACCCATGAAAGAATCCTCTGTTCGGGAATTTGGACAGTGGATTATTGCGCATGATTGGACCGAAGTTTACTCGGCTAATGATCCTCAGAGCAAGTGTAATGCTATGTATGAGACACTTAATACAGCTATCAGCGACCACTTTCCTACACGGACAGTAAAGCTTCATGTAGAAGATAGACCATGGATGACAGATGATATCAAAGCCCTGATCAATGAGAGACAAAAGCTGTTTGGCAAATGTGATCCCCGGTGGAAATCAGTCAGAAATATGATCATCCATAAAATTTCTGATGCTAAAAAGACTACTATCACAACAGGATTCAAAATATGAAATCCGAAAACCCTGCTGCTTGGTATAGAGAGATCAAGTTCATTACTTCGGGCCAGAAGAGTTCGCCAACTATAGCTCCTCCACCTGGAGTTGACCCCACTAATGTTTCTGCGGTTGCTGACAGCATCAACCAGCATTTTGCTTCTATCACAAAAGACATTGATGTTTTGGAGCGGTCTTCCCTACCAGTGTTTCTTCCAACACGGATTCTTGTCCCACAATTTATGAATGGGACGTGTATGATCGTTTAAAGAACCTTAATCGTCGGAAAGCAGGGGTCGGATGGCATTCCTGCGAACTTAATTCGCAAATTCGCCTACGAACTCAGCAAGCCGTTAGCTGATCTTCTCAATTGTTCTTACCAGAATGGTGTTGTCCCTATACAATGGAAAAAAGCTACTGTAATACCCTTGCCTAAAACTTCGCGCCTAGCCGTGGGACAAACTGCGTCCGGTCTCATTAACTGACCATTTCGCGAAGTTAGCTGAGGGATTTGTCACCGAATGGATTATGTCGGATATTGATCACAATCTTGACCCAAATCAATTTGGTAACCGCAAGGGTGTTTCAACTTCACATTATCTAGTCAAACTGGTTAACAATTTGTGTTCTCATACGGACCAATTGAAATCAAAGTGTTCGGTTGTCATAACCGACTTCAGTAAGGCTTTTGACCTTATCAATCATAATATCGTCATAAAGGACCTTCTTAACTTGGGAACTCGTCCATCAGTGATCCCTTGGGTGTGCAGTTTCTTAGAAGAACGAATGCAGTGTGTTCGTTATCAAAATCACAGTTCTGAGTTTGTTACCCTAAAAGGTGGTCTTCCGCAGGGTACCAAGTTTGGCCCTCTTGGTTTTCTGGCCAAATTTAATGAAGCTGTCAGCACAAATGTCACCGAGTTTAAAGTATGTTGATGACATGACAATTGTTGAGAAAACCCGTATTGGTGATACTGAATCTTTGCAAAATGTTCTTGATGGTTTTTTTGTGACTGGGCAAAGCAAAATGATATGAAATTAAATCCTGACAAGTGTGTTAACATGAATGTTACCTTTATGAAGATCCCACCTGACAGTGCACCTGTCCAAATGTGTTCCGAGAATTTGGCAATTGTGGACAAAGTGAAAATTTTAGGTGTTACAATTTCTTCCGACTTGAAATGGGATCTTCATTTGTCTCAAGTCAAGCGTAAGGCTAGCAATAAATTGTACATGCTTAAAGTGCTTAAGAAATTCAGCCTTTCTGTTGATGATTTGATTACTATTTACAGGTGTTATGTGCGGCCTTTATTAGAGTATGCCGTACCTGTGTGGAATGCAGGAATAACCGAATCTCAGGTCTTAATGCTAGAGAGGGTGCAAAAAAGAGCCCTCAGGATCATTCTTGGTCCTGATTATCTGTCGTATGACCATGCTCTTGAACTGTGCAACCTCACCAGCCTTCAGGAAAGGCGTAAAATGCTGTGTGTTAAATTTGCCATGGATATGTACAAGTCAGATGAGTTCAGTGCCTGGTTGCCTTTAAAAGTCAAAGATAAAGTGCAATATTCTCTGAGAAATGCAAACCATTTTAACAAAATCAAGTGCAGAACCAATCGGTTTCAAAATAGTGCAATTCCTTATTTTGTCGATTTGCTCAATGAACTCATGTAATAATGTGCTCTAATTTTAATCATGTTGCTGGCTAACTGTTTTTATATTGATGTGTTTATTTTTTCAAATTCTTGATATTATCTTATTGTATTGTTGTATTGAAAGTATAGGGGTGGGGTGGGAGAGTAGACTATGATATGTGAGTTTTGTTGGTGTGAGGACTCTGATTGTGTTATAATTCAGGATGTGTCTAGTGTCATGCTGAGTGGTGTGTGTGAGCAACTGTTGTGAGTGGTTATGTGCCCTTCCAGTGTGCTGTAAGTGGATTGTGCTGTGCAAATGTTGTGTGCTTGTGAGTAGTCTGGGTTGGATTTCTTGGGGTGGATTATTAACTTGTTTTGCTTTCGTATGGTTTGTGCTATAGGGTTTGCTGCAATATTTTGTTTATTTTATTTTGTTGTTCACTTGCATTTTGTCATAATTCTTTATTGTGTATATTATATATGTCTTTTAATGTAAACTTTGCTGTAATTTAGCCTGCGGGCTACAATGCATTGTGTTAATAAACCATAAATGAATGAATGAATGAGGTACTTTTGCCAAGGACACTCAATGCGCAATCAAGTGTGTGGTTGTGTCTTGTGTAAAAGACTGATTTGTGGAAGAGGTGATGCAGAGTTTGTTGTTCTGTAAATATCTAACTGATGAAAAATGACAAACATTTGCACTTCTCTTTCCATTGTAAAGTACCAATAGCGAAGGTGTTAGTTAAATACCGTGGAAAATATTTCTCGTGATGACCCATGTTGAATTTGGCTATAATTAAAGACAGAGATAAAAAGAATTTATCGCGTCTGATGTCACTGTCAATTACGATCCTTGATTGGTAAACACAGGTTAATCAGCGCGTAAAAGGAAGACCGATCTATCTGGTGCTGATCGGAGAAAAGGAATAGCAGCAAATGGCGAAAAATTCCGTACTTTTACAAGGCAAAAAGCAGCTTTTCTAGGCATTGTGGACATGGTGCCTTCACCAAAGAAAGTTTCCTACTATAAAGACCTAACTTTTGAGATGGTTTGCATGTCGAAATGTGCAAAATTAACAATAAGGCGCCCGGTTATAAATCCGTGTTCAGCAAGTCATCATCACGACACTTGTAAACAAACCGTGCTTGAATTTGATTGGCAGATGACGTCAGACGCGATAAATTCTTTTTATCTGTGTCTTTAATTATAAGTAAATGTATTTTCACTCAAAAGTGTACCTTGATTTATGACATTTCTTGTCCCCCAATTTGACCCCTTAGCTTACTGAATAAATACCGGGGTTTTCCAAACTTTTCCAATCTTAATTTGAAATGGTCTATGGTTTAACCCTGTTAGCTGTCACAAATAGTGAACCAAATTGACACTACTTAACGATGGGTGGTCGGATTTTTTTATAATGTGTTTTCTGTCTTTCATTGAGGTTTTGCTTCAGCTGTGTCGATTTGAGATGTACAAACATGAGATAATACATTCTTCTGTTGGTGGTTACCATGTTTATGTTCACACCATCTAAACAAAACATTTTGATAGCCAAATTAATTACCTGCATATTACTGGTCTGTAGATTTATGTCAGTAATCTCAACCAGGTAAGTATCCTGTGGTTTACATCTCCATACTTGCCCATAGCTATCACATAGACGTCTCAAGATGAGAAGATTGAACAGGAGATCATCTAATCCATCATGAACCTACATACCACAAGCAAAGATAAAAATGTGGGGATCAGGAACATATACAATCAGTCTAATCTGAAGTACAAAGTACCGATGCGGATGCACACATTGTGCTGACTTTGAAGGCATGCATACCTGCAACAGAGACGCAGCACTGTGCACTGTTTACGCGCTGTATACGCGAGCGTTGTCACTTTGTACTTCAGAGTGGACAAACTGTAAAATGTGGAATGTTTGGCAAAAGTCTATTTACATGTAAAAGGTAGATTATTTTTAAAGGGAGCAAGTTGCAAACAAAATTGACCAAAAATATACATCTTCTTTTTAAACAAACTTGGCCTGTTTTAAAATTGGCAAATTTTCATGCCCTTTTTTTTCCACCTTGAAAATTGTGCCACTGTAATATTTCCCTCAGTCAATTGGTATGCCACTGGGTTTGGTCGAGAGGTGTGGTTGGGTTTTGGAAATCTGGCCCAAAAATATGCTACTTAGATTGGCAAATAAAGGGATCAAAAAATATAGTCTGCTCTTGAAATGCTTCGAAAATTACAAATTAAGCTATATTACAACTTTTGTTACAAAAGAGTGAAAACAATCCCGCTACAGGGCTAGTATAGATGATGATAATGCAGTGTAAAACTGGTCCTTTTTGCATGTGTATTTTCTCACACTTTGACAATTTTAACTTCTTGCTACCTCTTGAATTCGTGATTTTGAGTTTTCTTACAAGATCTATAAGTAAACATAAGTCACACATTTTTATTTTCATGGTACTTGTGTTGAAAACAACATGTTAAAACAAATGTCTCATAAAGTTTTAACTCTTAAAGTATCATAGATGATTGATGGTTAGGTGAATGTACTCACCACAGGAGACACATCAAGATGATATATCATTGGTACACTGCCATTGTTTGCATCCTGATGGGGCAGCAAGGCTTTCACCACCGCATCTTTCTCAACTACACCCTGGAACAGAGGCACTGTCACATGTTGTTGAGTATCACTGTCATTGGATGGAAACAACCTGGCTAGAGTGTCTGTGTATCTTTGGATAGTGAGTGACTTGCCCACACCAGGATGACTGGATACAACTACTTCAACTTGGGATCTGTGTTGGAATGAAAGAAATATTTAGACTTAAAAGTCAAGTTGGCTCAATCGGCAAGGCGCTAGACTCTAATGGGCAGCGGTGCAAGTTCGAGTCCCTGCAGTGTCTTCATTCTCATGGGAAAAATGAGCTTGCATGAAAATCCCTTGGGCAAGAACTTATTGCCAATTGTCCAGATCCACCCGTATGAAACTCAGAGGGTGGATCCTGGCTGTGACGGTTATTATATGTAGACTGATTAGGGTTCTGCGTCTGTATAGAACTGTATCTCTGAATGATGCTAAATGGTTTATAAGATGTGTCTTTGGCCAAAGTGGTCAGCGACTTTCTGAAATTGCGCTATATAAATTTGTGTTTTTTTAAAAATATAAACCTGACTCAGAATAGCCCTGTGTGTAATGCTTTGGTAAATCCACCATTTGGATTGGCTGCTATATTGGATTGACACAGAAGGAGACTAAAATAGCCTCCTATGGTATTTATCACCAAAAGTCCAAAACCAAATGACAGCTAGCATCTTAAAACTTAAGCATTACAAGGATTGGTGCATGTACTTACTGTGTGTTATCAGCATTATATACATGTATGGAATGCAAACAAACATGCACTGAATTACCATGCGCATTGTGAAATATGCAAGAGGTACCGTACTCTCAATTAACACCAGGACCGATTACGATACACGTCGACAGAAAGAAAAGATGAGGTACATGACTAGCATCAGATTTTAAAAACCAGGTGACTGCACGGCTAGGCCTATCCCGTGTTTGGACATGTTGGACATTTTTGACGCACCCCCGACACACCCTTGTAGAATGACAGACATTGACGCACCCATTAGTCATACTTTGACGGACCAAATGCCGTCAATAATGATGGTACCCTGCGGCATAATTCCTTGGTAAATGACCCACCCATGACGCACCTTTCCCAGGAGTCATATAGTGTGTCACACAAGTGATAGGTGTATTACACAACAAGGTACACCTTTTTAAGAGCCTACTTCCTTTTGAGCAAGTTAGTTGCCGTCTGGTTTCTCATGTGTTGTCCATTGATTTTAGACACTTTTAAGCCAATACCTGGGCAAGACACCACCACAAAGGATTGAACTTATGGCATAGCAAAGGAGGGGCAGGGAAAAAAGGGCACCTGTCCCCTCCCTCCTGAATATATTTCTCTCCTGTGGGATGCTGGCTTTTGTGATATTTAAAAAATATTTTTAGCCCTTTTATCATGAAATTTTTGTTGTCAAGTGTTGACCCGAAAGTCAATTTCCCCGAAAAAATCATAGCTACACCTCTGAATGTGGGACCGCATGCATCAAAGCAAGTTCCATTAACCAATGCCACAAGCTCTTCAGTTTGTAATCTTACTTCCGTCTTGTCTCCATGCATCCATACAGCAGTCAACTGCTTCTTGAGGTATCCCTTGATGTCATCTGTTCTAGGATTTATATGAATATCTATTGCCCTCTAAGGGCCCCACCCCCAAAACATCATGGCTATGCCTCTGAACATGGGACTTCATGCACCAGAGCATCATATCTTACTTGCGTCTTGTTACCACTGCACCTTCGTTCATCCATACAGCAGTCAACTGCTTCTTGAGGTATCCCTTGATATCATCTGGTCTAGGATTGATATGAATATCTCTTCTATACTGATCCAAAGCAGCTACAATGTGACAGTTGCCTTCTCTTTCATGGCTGCAGATAAGGATGAGGCGATAGTCTGCAAAAAAGGAAATTGGGATGAAACGTTTACGCTACCACTTACATAAAAATGTATTCTTATCATTCATCAATTCACCACCGCATTTTTAGGGCATATTCTCCTAAAAATTAAGGTTTCTACAGTCAGTCTACTCTGCAGTACAAAGTACAGACGCGGACGCACACATTGTGCCGACTTTGAAGGCACGCATACCTGCAGCAGAGATGCAGCACTACACACTGTTAACGCGCTGTATATGCGAGCGTTGTCACTTTGTACTTCAGAGTGGACAAACTGTATACCAGTTTTCACCCTGATGTGGCTGTGACGACAGTTTGCATTGCAGCTTCAAATTGCTAGCGTTCACTCAAAGTACTGGAGTACATTCGCACATCTCTTAAAGATGCCAAATAGATACGCACGAAACATATGTCACAACACCAGACATTAAACCGGAATTCTAAAATATGACTGCTTGACTGTAATTTGACCTAGGCCTGTTTTATCAGTCAAACTTTGGCCATAAAATGCCTTTAACTAGCCTACAGTTTAAAGCGTACAAGGGCGATTTATTAGCAGGCTTGCGGTGCAACCAAAGTGGCATGCAATAAAGTATAAGTAGAACCCTATTGCGAAAATGACCAACACTATTAATAACTTTTTTTCACATTTTATTCATCTAAATGACCCACCTTGTGGCCCCTGATCACACATAAGTTCAGCCAATTTTCTTTCCGCCTTGACACTGATATCATAGTTCAGTAGATCTGGACTAACCAGGCAAAACACCCGTCCTTGTCGATCGCAGATGGCTCGTCTCCATAGCAACACAACCTATTTGGTTTTGTGGATGGAAATGGAAAAAAGTTGTTCCAATTGAATACAATCTACTTGTGAAGGTAGTAAATTAATATATGCATTTAATACATTATGCTATTCCATTTGAAATCTGCATTTTGTGGCAGATCTTTGTTTTGTTTGTTTGTTTGTTTTATTTCTTCTTTAACCTGGGACACTCAATCAGTTGAAAACACAATTAATCATCTGTTCTTCCTTGAGGCCCAGGGATCAATACAACATTTACATAACATAATTATTAAGGTTTTAAAAATACTAAATACATTCAAATACATGATAATATTGCAAATTTAGATAAATACAATGTTTACAAAATAAATCAAATTACAATGTAACTTTACAACATGTTTAAAATACTATTAATACTACATACATAGGCAAAGCATATAGAATAAAGGATCAAATAATATGGGGGACCCAATAAGCATTAAAACTACTTAAAAGATAAAACACTACAAAAATCAACCTATGAACCAGCATAGCTATAAAACATTAATATTATTCAAAACTATCGATTGCACCAAATACAAACAAAATAATTCATTTAATGTCAAATACAAATAATTCAATATGGAAATTGATTGCACAAAATAGTAGTAAGGCATAGCATGATAGTATAAATATAACTCAAACAAATCTTGTTTTGCAAAATAAACGAATGAAGCCAAAATATGAAACAAATTTAAAGGCTACTATTTAAGAATCATAAAATTGAGAGTTGTATATTGTTTTGAAAGTTGCTGTGCTAATTGGGAGAGGTGATTTCAGTTTAGGATCTAGTGAATTCCAGGCCTTAGCCCCTAAGATCTAAGAAAAGTCTTCCACAGAGGGAGTACATTTTTCAAATGGAATTAGCTAGAGTTTATTATTTTGAAACTTGTACTCCCTGTATATGGCTTTACCTAAATCTTCACAGGAGTGAGTATTTTAAATGAAAGTTAACCAAATTGTCTATTCTATTTGAAACCAATACTCCCTCTGAGGAAGACTTTGGTTTAATCTTCCACAGATGGTAATGTAGATTTCAAATGGAACAGCCCAGTAGTGCCTTTGAAACAAACAATGCAGTTATGAAACATGTATGTTACATTTATTCTACTGCCACTACATGTATAGTGCTTGTCACCACAAGATTGGTAGTGATGCTACTGCATGTTTTGCATGTGGAGATGGCACAATCAGAATGCTTTCTCACATTAAGGGTAGACGAGGTATTGTTGGTTGAAGCAGCTAAAAATTGATTTTCATTATCTAAATCAATATAATTATTAAAAAATAAGGCAAAAAAAAAACATGTTTGTTTCCTGTAGCAGGTCTAAAATTCAAATGCGAAATGCAGTTTTTAATTTTTATTTTGTTTTAATCCATGTTTTGAAATGAAAACCAACAAACCATTTTTACTGCAAATTGGAGTGGGAATTTACCGCGTGTCTATCCGACACCCACAAACAAATCATATTTCTTCATATTCAAGAATATTTATGATCCCTTTTCAACCTGCAGATTAAAAAAGGTATTTAAAAAAATGTGTGATGTTTTCTCTAGTAGTTTTTCACAATGCTCGTTTGTTGTGTAATGTGTAAATATTTTCTCCAGTAGTGTTTTATATAATTTTTTGTGATTTTCCGGGTTTTTTGTTTTTCCCTTTGTAAGTGAAAAAACAATTCTAATGCACAAAATAAGCCATCAAAAACGAAATGCACGCGATACAGGAAACAAACCTTGGTTTTTTTTGGCCTAAAAAATACTATAATGTTTTGTAAAAGTTCATTTTACAAATCATATACTATGAAAACTTGCTTAATTTATTAATGTTAATGAGTTATGTACGTTTACAAAAGTGTTGTTGTTTCAGCCCTCTTTACAACATAACTCAAGAACCACAGGACCTATAAAAGTATATTTGTGATATTTGAAATCTTCTACACACTCGCTATGAAACGATCACTGCAATTTTTGCCAAAGCTCACTACCATTCGCAAGATGCTGTGAACTACCAAATCGCAACAGTTTAACGCGGCTGTGTACTCAAGACATTGTTTCTTTCGCGAAATTGAGCTTTTTTGAAATGTATTTACTTTGTTATGTTTTTTATAAATACAAGGAAAGAAAATCCAGATTTGTTAACTCAACTGCTCTATTTTATGGATTTTATTTCACTATTTCACTCGTTTCCATAATTTAAAAGGAAAGAAAATCTTTGTTGTACCATCGGGTATCTGGCAAGCATAACAACGCATCGCGTTTTGTAGACAGCGCAATTTGTTAACGCACAGATACGCTACGCACGCATAGCGCTTAGCTGCATGCGCCCGGCGCATCTTATGGAAGCACCGTGAAGCACTGATTTCATAAAACCTAGCGGTCAAATGGCTCCATTTTAGCTGATAAAATGTGAATTTTTCAAGTTCTTTCCCCGATTTAAACATCAAGATATGAATAGATTTCGCCGAAACTTCTCAAGGGGCTGTGGATTTACCCGATGTTCACGTAATGCAAGGTAGAAAAACAAGAAATGCCGCATTCTCCTGTGAGCTTCGATCAAAGTGCAAAATATGACCACTTTAAACTTCAACGGCCTTTATTTCAATGTTCATTTTCTCGGTAAAATGACGATTTAGGTACACGATAACTCAATAAATACAGCATCTATAGGTAAGCAATTATGCTCATCATAAAAAGCATGATCGACTTAAGAAAGCGGTTTTCTCATTTTTTTATATTTTGGTCTATTTCCGATTTTAGGCATCATTTTGTGCAAATAGGCGTTTGTGAATTTTAAAAAGTTCATTTTGATGCCTTATATGGTCAATATCTCAAAAAATAAGGCCAATATCAAAAAACTAAAAAACTGTTTTTGGAATGGTGCCTCAAGACTAAGAAAAAACCAAAATAAAAATTTTTGGAAAGAGTGTTTTTTGTTATGATGTACCGAACAAAAATTGCCAAAAACTCACTTTTTGTGATTTTCTTCATAATTGTTGTTTTACACCAAATCTGTATTTATATTAAGATTCATTGATGTCTTGCCTTTATAAAAATGTAGACTTTTATATGTCTTGCGTTAATAATTACAAAGTTATGGCACTTTTACTACATGCATGTCTGAGAGTACACAGCTGCCTTAAAGTGGTTGCTAACCTTAATGGACTAAATTCCTGTCTTAAATCCTTATGGACAGCACTGAATCACAACAGTTTCAAATACTTGCTAACCTTAAAGAGATGCATTTTGACATTGCTACCAATCTCAAAGTGACAAGCAGTGTTATATAAGTGGGATATACCACACCAGTTTGCCAATCATTCATAAATTTTACTAATACTTGAAATCATCTTACCTCTTCCAAGGTCGTATTCTGTGAACATGTCAGAACTTCTTCAGGAGTTGGTAAAGGTCCATTTTTGATCATGAAGAATGACAATACCATCATCCAAATGTCAGCTGTAACATCAATTATAGAAAATTAAAATCAATTCATACATATCATACTCTTTATTTCAATGGCGCACATGCCAAATTGAATTGAATTTGAATACATTTGCAATTTCAGGGGAAATGGGCCAAAAACATGCAATTTTGCATAATTTCTGTCAATTTCAGTCACAAATTCAAAGACATGGCACAAGTTTTGTAGTATTTTATGTTAATTTGATAATTGGTTTAAAGATGTGTTTTCCAAAAAATAGAATGCATAACCTGAAATTAGTCTTAGTACAATTCTTTGGGCTTGACAACATATGAAAATACCCTAAAAACATCTTTTTGACCCCCTATTTTCACAAATTTTCCTAACATAAAAATTTGACTTTTATTGCCAGTTAAAACTAAATAAAGGATTAAGATTTAGCTATATTTTATTTAGAAAAACAGGATAATATTGTTTTTAATCCTTAAAAATTAGTGCTGGATTATACAATAACCACAGAAGGTGCAAAAGAACTCTGATAATTCCACCAGCAAACTTACTCGTCTTAATACTAATAACGATGTGTCCGTCCGTCCGCGCGCTTACGCGTTCGCGCGGTTCGCGTTCACTATCGCATGCTCGCGGTGCGCTATCGCGGAGTATCAACGGGAGTGTGCGCGGAGTACAGTGCCCGCATCGGAAAAGTATAATATACTTATATCACACCAATGACACATACATACCTTCAGGGCAAACAAGTAGATTAGGTTCTCCTGCTTTCAGTAGATCATGAAACTGTCTTTTAAGATGACCACCTGAAATTCAACATTTTATAAATTCATTATTTGTTGATGGAGAAATAAAGTTAAACTGTGTGGGAAATATGAGAAAGGTTTTTAACACAAGTTTTCACTGACCATCCAGGATTTGAGCCTGGGACCTTTGGATCACAGCACCAATGCTCTACCAACTGAGCTATTAAATGAGTTGGATGGAGAAGAGCAGTGACATTATAGCTACAGGATAGATAACGTCACTGCTCTTTTCCATCCGAATCATTAGCTCAGCTGGTAGAGCATCAGTTCAGTAATCCGAAGGTCCCAAGTTCAAATCCTGGAAGGTCAGTGAAATTGTTTCACTGAAAAACCTTTCTCGTCATTACTTGGTGTTAGACTGTTTAGGGAAAAAAAAACGTTGAAAAAGTAGATTTATGTTCTTGTTAAAAATCTGCTCTTTTCCAAAGAAAGAAGTGATAATTTTCTCGCAGTAATTTTCTCTCACATACTATTTTGCATTTTGCCAATTTTGAACTACTTTGCTTGTTCTTAAGAAACAACATTAAAGCTGAATTTATACTCGATAGCTGTTTGCAGGAAAATGAATCACACACATGCTCTGAGTTAACTTCTAGCTGTTTTCAGAGTGTTGAGCTGATTGATCCATACCCATTGCTTTTGCAAAAACTTGAAAAACTTCTGCACTCACTAATCATTGCATACCAACATACTTATTCTTTTGCTAATTAATTTACTTTCCTTGATCATCAACTTTTGGAAGTGAATTATTCAAAGTCATAAATATCAACATGAATGGATGTTCTAAAAATGTATTTTGTAGCATTTTTAATATTTTAATTGTCATCTGCAAGCATGATCGCTATGATTAAATGCAAAAGCAATATGGAGCAATACGCTACAAAATTCTGTGATTGCACATCATTTCTCAAAAGCAATACATCACAATCACTAAGCAATCTAATGTACATTCAGCTTATTTAACCCCATGAGAACTACCTGCCGATTGGCCAAAAAGAAGTTTTCATTATCAATTGGCCCAATCAGCAACATTGTTAAAATAATTTCACCACACAAAAAAATTAGGGTGAATTATTTGCAAAGCTCCATTCTGATTGGTGATTAAAGTGAAGATATCATGTAATTGTTCAATCAGAGGCAATGTTAGATCGGCAGGTAGTGCTCAGGGGGTTAAATCCTTTCCAACTGGCAAGTAGTGATCATCTCATTTTCAGGTAAAAATATTTTGATTTTGTTTGCAAACAACAAACAATATATTTTTGCTCAAATCAGCCACATGTACTTACTCTTTGCTTCAATGTGTTTCAATATGAGGCCCAAGTATTCCAGACTCAGACAGTCATTTTCATTAGTAGCAGTTGTAGCTTCACGATGCTCTTTCCATAGCTGTGTAAGCTTGAGTTTCAAAGTATCTTGTGGGCTCCTAAACAGAAATACATATAAAACACTTAAAGCAATACTGTAAGACTAACTCAAGAGGCCCTCAATGTTTCTCAAAATACTGATTTTTATAATATTGTGATGAACATTGATACCCTGTGACAATCAAGGCCTAAGGTGCTGTATTTGTGAATTTAATCAAAATGCACATTATTCTTGCATTTAACCATCAAGGCTTCAACAACTCTTCCTATACCTTTGTACAGGAGCCAACCGTTGTTAATCCCTGATGAACCAACACTTTTACTGAAGCGTATCTGTGACGCAGCGAGACTACAGCGTTCTGGCGAGAGCCAGCGTAAAATTTGTCATGCCTGGAACCTTTGTGCGTATGCCAGCTTACAAGTTGAATTCAGTATTTATCAGGAAGCGGCTAAACATTGCCGTTTTATTCTGTAGTTTTATTGCTGATATCAAAAGAGAAATCATCGAAGTTTTTGTAAGGCTGAGTGGCAATGATGAACTGACATTTCTCGTAAAATAATCGTGGATTATACGATTTTTAGCTTCTTTTCGTTGTTGAAAGGGATTCAATCATGTTTCACCGTTGTTCAAAGCTGCCCTCGCGAAGTAAACCACTCAGACGACGCGGACGCATCGTTGTTAATCGGTGATGAACAACGTTGAAACATGATTGAATCCTTAATTGTTCGAGTTAGGCTAACACTAAGCTACCTCTGAGGTAGGGGTAGCGTCTGTCTGAACAAGTATTGTGTTAACTAACACAATGCTTAACAATGAGAATTTACCACAGAGAAATCTCTGTGACAGCGAACTAACACTAAGCGCTCATTCAGTGTTAGCTCCAGCAATGCTGTTGGAATACGTAGTGTTAAGTTCAGTGGGAAGGGACTGTGTGAACAAATATCTGTGTAAAGGATGACTACCTCCATAGTACACTAACACAGAGGTAGGCACCTGTGTGATCATGGGTAATATGTTATCATATTTTCACACTCCCTATATGAAGAGCTTTTTTGCAAACCCCCTTACATCCACTTGGGCAATTTTTGAGAACACATCAAAAAATCACTGATATATGGGGTTTGCAACAAAAGCAGTTTTTGGCAGGATGCTCATCCTACCCAAGCGTTGTTGCAAACCCCCATATACCAGTACTTTTTTTAATGATTTTTTGATGTTTTCTCAAAATTGCTCAAGTGGATGCAAGGGGTTTTGCAAAAAAGCATTTCATATATAGGAGACATATTGAAAATATTGAGAGCTTAGAGCCAGAACAGATTTTATTCACTTTCAGAGTATTTAGATTTTGTCCACCATATTAGTATGAACTTGGTGTCTATGTCATATGTTTCAAAATTATATCAAGGAGAATTATGGAATAATGTTGTTTTGCTGGGATTTTTATTTGATTATTTTTAGAAAGAATCAAGTAAACATTAAAATTCAAAACATCAATTTTGGACATTGCCAGTTCTGGATTTAAGCCTTCCATATCTGATTAAGAAAATCTTAACTTGGTGCTCTGCATACATTAAAAAATCATTTTCATTCTAATTTTGTATTGGGGTATTCCAGTTGAAATCCATCTACATCTACATCTAAAGAAATACTGGGCAGGCTCAATTGGTATTGACGTCCAGATTCACCACCTATAGAAGATATGACCTTAATCTTCCACACAGGGGGTGTAGATTTCATATGGAATCACCCACTCAGGTAACCCCATTTGAAATTCACACTCTGTGTGGGAGATTAAGGTCATGTCTTCCACGGTGGTTGTATTGATTTTGCCTATTCTATCACTAACCTGTCAGCAATGTCGGAGATCAAACGAGACCGCACCTCTTGACTTGTCCGACCAAGACTGGGATATGATAAACCCTCATCACTATCATCATCAGGAGTAGTATCTCTGTCATTCAGGAAGAATAGACCTGATGTCAAGGACTCAATGTGGCTATCATTCTGAGCATTATCCAGGCACCACTCCATGTATTCCTCTGGTGTCTTGTCATAACCCAACTCTAGAATAGCCGCCCACGTGGATCTCTCCTGAAGACCATACTCAAGCATCAACTTCTTCACTATCTGCTTTCCCTTCTCCATATCAGCCTTTTCTGCTTGTTCCTCTGCAGTTGCTTCATCAAGCGGTCCTCGCTTGACATCTTTTGCAGCTGCTTCTATTGCACGGCAGACGTCAGCTTTTGTGCACCCGGATTTGACAGCCGAAAGCAGCACTAGTATTTGAGCCGGCAAGTTGGTTCCACCGATCAGAAACTCTGCCAAAAGATGACGCAATTGGACCAGTTGTTCCGTACTGTAGTAGTTAAGTTGATAGCACCGAGATCTTCTTTCATCCACATACACATACCATTCCGATAGACAGGTGTTCATGAATTCTCTCAAGAATTGCAACTCTTTTAGGAGGGGTAGGTTCCCGGTAAGGAGGCCTACATCACCGACATCAAAGCTGACATGGACTGAGTATTTCTTCTCACCAGAGTACAGCATAGCTTTCCATTCTGTGAATAATATGCAGCCAGCGTGTCTGAGTTTCTCATAGATTTTAGCTATATGGTTTGCTGCTGTGAATACCTTAAAGGTGAAAAACAGACATCAATGATAATTATTATAAATTGCATGTCAGGCTAAAAAAATTTTAATTTCTAAGAGTCAGGATGTACATGAACAGTAATAAATAACTAATATTTATTGTCAAATCGGGGAAGAGTATATGTTAGATATGAAAACTGTGAGTTTTATGAAAATTGTAGATTAACTTGATTTCATATTGCTTGTAAACAAAACATATGAGAAAAAAATCATATTCTTTTTGCTTGAAGATATTACTTTTTCAGGATTTCTCAAATTAAAAAACGAAATATGGTAAAATTGCTCTCTAAAACAAAATGGGCACTGTCTATGGGACACAACCTTGGTCTGTTTTTAGCCTAACATATCTTTAAATAATAAATGTTGGTATTTACACAGCGCCTTTTACATGTTTTTGCGTGTATCAGAGTGCTTTACATTTATTCTGCTGTCATTAGAATATGTCAAATGCCATACAATGCCCAAGGCATGCTCATACCTTTGTGCGGCGTTCAATGGAAAATATTCATAACAGCTCCCCATTGCGCAAATGCACAACACGATGGCTCCACCGGTACCGGGGCTTGAACCCGCAATCCACCGATTGCAAAGCAGAGCCCGTACCGCTGTGCCCCTAATGATGGAGGCTTGATCACATAATGTTTCAAAATAGATCAGTAATACTTATTTTCAGATCATGTTGCATAGACACAACGATCACCATTGCAAAATGAACTCCAGTTAGCAGCTAATACTGGTCAAACAGCATTTTGCTTCAAACTCTATTTGTTATATGTATTTGGATTGCACCTTCATATCTTACAAGGGGTAGCCCTAGAATTGCATTAATTCATGTCAAGGGCTAACAGTGTTATGTAATCATGTCTACCATGAGCAGTCATTCATAACAAAGTGCCTTTATCAGAGCTACTGACTTCTGTAAGCCAAGGGCAAATATTTTGAACAACTCTTTTCAGAGCCACCATTATTTCTATAGACTCACTTCCACAAAAAAGTCCACTTCATGTTGTCTTTCCATGCTACCTTTGGCCCGGCCAGCGACCAGCGTGAGCTTGCTTTGTAGGTCCATCAATTCATCAGAGTGGTAGACTCTGCCCCTAGTCTGATGAGGATCAGGAGGGACCCTGAGTTCCAGTGTGGGTCCAGGCTTGTCACCAGGAGTCTGGGTAAGAGATAACATAAAGACAGAATAAAAAAAAGCTTATTCTAGCTGGAAGAAAAATTAACAAAGTACAACACAAGGATTTATAGTGAAAAGTTGAAAATGAGCGCTTCAACCCTCTCCACCAGGTGTCGACTGCAGACGACAAGTTTTAAATTTTCTTTAAAAATTTACAAATTGTACATTTACATGAACATATTTGAAATCAGCATGAAAAATGCATTAAAATTAGTACAAACAAGCCTAGTAATTGGCTCAGTGTTTCTTGAGATTGCTCTTGATAATTTGAGAAAATGTCTTGAAACTTGACAACAGCTTTAAGAACATATATGCATAGAAATGCCTGTTGTAGTCCAGGCCCTAGCTAGAACCCGGCCTACACCGGATAGGGCAGAGATTTTGACACTTGATTTGGGTTATTGGACCTTTGAGGTTAACGAATCACAGAGGTGCTTTTGCTTGAAAGCTCTGGTCGAGAAATCCAAGATGGCCGCCATGGCCATTTTGAAAATTTTAAATTTTAGTTTTCACTCAATATTCATGTGTAATACATCATTCTATAGGTTTTTGCATACAAGGAATCAATTTCTGACATTATTTTTATGATTGAAGGTCAGTATAACATGTTTACATTCAAAATGGCAGCCGAATGATTGCCAAAAGATGGGGTTTTCATTAAAATGCATTTAGAATTCAATATTTTAACTTATTTGATGTTAAAAATAACCATGGGATGCTGATATTATGGTGACAACAAAGCATAAGTCGTCTATGTCATTTCTATCATCTCCTGGATATGTTTTAAAATCAAAATGGCTGCCAAAATGGCCGCCAAAATAGTCTTTTTTCATTAAAATGTGTTACAGGAGTATTATAAAGTACCAGATTTACAATGAAATGGTGCCAAACATTGTGTTCTTTTGTATTCAAAGTATCCCTCTGGTAAAGGGGTAACAATATGACATCGGCATCAATTAATATTATCTCATATGGGCATGTAAACATTCAAAATGGCCGCCAAAATGGCTGCAAAACATGATTTTTTCATTAAAATGGTATTTAAAACAGCATTTTAATAGATGTTGTGTTAAATATTTCCATGGAACGCTGATATAATGTTAAAGGGATATTTCTATCCCAATTTCTTCCTGCTCATGTGTTTTTACATTCATAAAAGAATCTTAAATCCTAAATTTCATGCAAATCGGACATTCCGTTGGCGAATTATGGACTATAACATACCGTATATTTCAATGGTCCATAGGATTGTGTGTTATACTTTCGTTGGCGACAGAATAAAATTCAAAATCGAACATGTCGGCCGGTTTCTCTGGAAAGGGAATATATTTGCAAGATTCCTCTTGCACTTGATCATTATGCACCTAGTATATAAGGGGTCCCGTTGGTATGAGCATGCCGGCAGAATCATTTTACGACAGAATGTTAACCATATGCCATGAAGCTGAAAAAATGACATCTCCTGTAAAAACTGGTATCTTGAAAGTTGGTGTAACAGTCATTTAAAAGAATATAATATACTCTTTTAAATGACTGTTACACCAACATCAAAATATTATTTTGGTGGCCAAGTTGAATTTTAAACATGCCCAATTACCCATAAGTCCATGCTGTTTTCCTATTACTGCTATGCTATAATGATTATGTGGGAAAATACTCTCCTTTTATGGCACCATCCCCTTGAAAACCAGATACCTAGTGTCGCTGTAACAGATTTTGATGAAAAAATAATATTTTGGTGGCCATTTTGGGAGTCAATTTTATTTCTTTGAACTTACCCATGGGATAATTTTGAATGACATATTTTACGTTACCCTTCTGCCACAAAGATATTTTTGGATCTCAAGAAAGCACTCATGTGGCACCATTTCCTTAAAAATCAGATAAATTACATGTTGTTGAGACATAATATTATCAATTTAAAAACTACTTGCATGGTCATTTTGGAGAAAAAAAGAAAGGAAAGAAAGCACTATTGTTGCACATAATACATTATGTAAATTGTAAGTTGCTGGAAGATATGGGTCTTGCTTAAAATGCCATATAGTTGAAAGCTTTCCATCCTGTTTCTGTTTTATGGAATTTGATGGAAAACAAAAATAAAATAGACTATGGGGCAGGTTGGCCCACTTGTGCTGGGCAGGTTGCCCCCATTGTGTTTATGGGCAAGAGTTATGCATACTTTCTCCATTTTCACCCATTTTGTGTCAAATGAAGCAAAATACAATTTACACACCAACACTAGTCAGTTCCATGGATAAAATTGTTCAAAGGCGGAGTATAGTACAAAAAAATCTATATTGTTGTCCTATTTGAGCACTTTTTGACTGGAAATAGCAATATTTCAATATCATATTTCTTTATAATTGGGAATTTGTACATAAAAAGTAATTCATCACTCAGAATAGTTAATAATGAACAAAAAAGTCAATTACAATTGTTATCCACAGCCTTTCAGTTTTTCGTTATGGGTTTTATAAGATGATTGGTTAACGTTATTTCCTTGATTTTAGCTATTTCCTCAAGAATGACCCATGATGGCGCAAAATGAATTTTATTTTTTGATTATCTTGGAACTATGATAGGTGATATCTTACCGCAGTTGTAACTTTAGAATGTTTTATTGGAAAGAAATATGGCAATAACACACGGTTGTGCATAGAGGGCCAACCTGCCCCGTTTGGTGGGCCAACCTGCCCTGCCTGGTTAATTTTCTTTTCGCTCTCTCCTACAACTACTATAACTTTTGTATAAGTCACAGAGCCATATAAATTTGTTAGCATTTACCTAGAGTAAACAGCTCTCAAGTATCAAATTGAGAGCCTCCTAACCCACAAACTGAGCTCTCCAGATAAGTGGGGAAAAAGGGGGCCAACCTGCCCCGGTCTCCCTTACTAGGTGCATAATGATCATGTGCAAAGGAATCTTGCAAATTTATCTTATAAATTTATATAATTTATATCTAGAGAAACGGGCCGAAATGTTCGATTTTGAATTTCATTCTGTCGACAACGAAAGTATCACACACAATCCTATGGACCATTGAAATATATGTTATAGCCCATAATTAGCCAACTGAATGTCCGATTTGCATGAAAATTTGGGTTTAGGTTTCTTTCATGAATGTAAAACACATGAGCAGGAAGAAATTTGGATAGAAATACTCCTTTAACATTATATCAGCGTTCAATGAAAATATTTAACACAACATCTATTAAAATGCTGTTTTAAATATCATTTTAATGAAAAAATCATGTTTTTGCAGCCATTTTGGCGGCCATTTTGAATGTTTACATGCCCATGAGATCATATTAATTGATGCTGATGTCATATTGTTACCCCTTTACCAGAGAGATACTTTGAATACAAAAGAACACAATGTTTGGCACCATTTCATTGTAAATCTGGTACTTCATAATACTCCTGTAACACATTTTAATGAAAAAAGGCGATTTTGGCGGCCATTTTGGCAGCCATTTTGATTTTTAAACATATCCAGGAGATGATAGAAATGACATAGACAACTGACCATAATATCAGCAACCCATGGTTATTTTTAACATCAAATAAGTTAAAATATTGAATTCTAAATACATTTTAATGAAAACCCCATCTTTTGGCAACCATTTGGCGGCCATTTTGAATGTAAACATGTTATACTGACCTTCAATCATAAAAATAATGTCAGAAATTGATTCCTTGTATGCAAAAACCTATAGAATGATGTATTACACATGAATATTGAGTGAAAACTAAAATTTAAAATTGGATTTCTCGAATTCGCAGCCGCTTTCGCAAAAGCACCTCTGTGATTCGTTAACCTCAAAGGTCCAATAACCCAAATCAAGTGTCAAAATCTCTGCCCTATCCGGTGTAGGCCGGGTTCTAGCTAGGGCCAGGACTATTGTATTCAACCTTGCTTATGTGCCTTTTAGTTTATGACCATGCATGCATAAGTCTATCCTTCAGATGATACCCCTATGCCATTCCAAAATGGGACAGGCTTTTACTGACGAAAAACAAATACACATTGGTTCTAAAATTTACATAGTTTAAGATACATGATTACAGTTATTGTCTTTCAAAATAACCAAATCATTACTGGGCGTAAACCAGCCTGTACTGCCTTTTCTATTTTGAAGGTGGTGTTGTACCCCAGACACCCCCCCCCCCACCACAAATCAGCACAAAAGTTGATAACCATGAGAGTTACCAAATCTTTCAAAGACCCCCTTTGCAATGATTTTTCATCAAATTTACCCCTTTTTTCATGCAAAATCAAGGACAAAATTTGGCAAAAACAACCCCTTTCTTGTAGTTATCAATGACTAGAATTTCAAACACCTGTTTTCAACGACACTCAATATTGACATATAATTACCGGATTGTCCCAAAAACCCTTTTTATCCAAATTTCCTGGACAGTACAAATTAAATACCTCCTATTTTGCTGTCAAATTTCACGGACAGTGCAAATGAAATACCCTTATATTTTGCTGATTTTGCGGTCCTCACTACTGGTTAAAACATTGCCCCTTTTCTGCAAGATTTGGTAACTTTCATGGTTACCAACTTTTGTGTTGAGTTGGGGGGCCAGGGTTGTACCTTTGAAGTGACTTTTCCAATGGTGTAGACACCTCTAGCATTAATAGCCTGCACTTGCATCATTGATGATATCTCCACATCTCCCTTAGATTGTTTCACTTGCTGTAACCATGGTAACTCCTTCTGGCTATCCACCTAAAGATTGATATAAAATTATGCACAATTCAACATAAATTTGAAAGCAACAACATGAACTCAAATATGTCATTTTTAACAGCTTGCCTTCTTATAAGATAGTCATTACCCTAACTAAGTGCACATAATGGGATATTCCAGTTTAAATCCATACTCCCTCCCACCCAGAAAGCCATGACTTTAACCTTCCACATAGGGAGTGTGAAATGGGGTGACATGAATGGGTGGCTCGATTTTGGTCAAAAAAGGTTCCAATTTTGGGAAGGTCCAACTTTTTACATTATTATGTTTTCAGAATCTTGCTTCCTATACCTCTCCACACAATTTAAAACATCAAAAAAATAGCATATTGGATCCATTTTGCATCCAATTTTAGCGCCACCTGGATGCCAATCCCCTGTGATTTTTAAAATTGCCAATTTTGCCGCCAATTTTAACGTATTGTAAATCGACCGATCGTATGTGATCAAGAGAGAACACAAACGCACTGTATGAGACTATTCATTCATGAAATCGATTTTGTTTATTTTGCTGTCAAACCGGGAGAATTTAATTTTTTACGGACGCGGAAAGAGATGTTTAATTTCATGATTCTAGGCTTGAAAATCAACGTTGTGGTGTACTAAATGCATGTTTCAGCTGCTAAGAAATGAAGAAATTAATGTGGTTTATTGAAATATCCGTGGTAAGTACAAAAAACTAGTAAAAACCGGTGTTAAACCACTACGTAAAAGCTGCAGAATTCGGCAATCTCACACACTCGCCGACTCGGACATCAAAAATTATCAAATTTTCTGACCAAACCAGAGGATTTATTCCTGCCAAGTGCTAAATATCACTTTTTGAACTAATTTAAGACTCTGCAAGGTGTGAATGATGTTAGCACAGACACGGTAGGGTTTTAGATAAGCTTATGAAATCGGCAAATAGAGTCCACCAAGCTGCACAGTTGCCTTGCTCTTGCACTGGCTGCAGGCTTACTTTATCAGTTTATTGCCTTTCAAATATCATTATAAACACTTTATTACTTCATATTTTTAACCCTCATAATTCAATTATATCATTTCGCAACTTACGAATGACTCGGAACGAGTACGTATCTTCATGAGACAGGGATTTTTTCATATTTTTTTTCCTCTAGTGTTGGTAGGCAATCTCTGGGAAGTGCAGATTAGTAAATAATTTTAGTGAAATGTATTTTACAATACGTTCTAAAGTTACGATGGATTTTGAGACTTACTGAGCGCACTGAATCGTCATAAATTTTGGTGAAATGGATCCCCATTGATGTAAATGTTACGGAAACTTATGGAATTCGGAAGTAGGGCCAAAAAGTCCGAATAGGCGGAAAAAAATTCAAAATTTTTTTTTTTCAATATTTTTTTTTTGCTTGCTCTAGGCATGTAAGATCAGTCGATTTTGACCCCCCCCCAAAAAAATCACAAAACAAAATTTGAATTTTTAATAAAGATTCTGAAAACATAATAATGATAAAATTTGATGTTTTTTCTCACCCAATGCAAAATTTTTGGTCTCGCTAAGAGTTTTAAAATATTGGACTCGACTACGTCTCGTCCAATATTTTAAAACTCATAGCTCAACCAATAAATTTGTGCATTGGGTTCAAACCATCCAATTTTATATCAAAATTGCACCCCCTCCTCCCGAAAAACAGTCCACTTTTTCAAAATTCGCACTCCCTCCAATAATTATCTGCGTACGGGCCTAGTTCCAGTATGTGATGTGTGAGCCTCTTAACTACTTAGATTAAGTTTACTTGATGACAGAGATGTTAAGGGTTGACATCAAAAGTAAATTGAAAAAATGACAACAAAATTAGAAACATAATAAAATAAATAAATCATAAGCATGAAATCGATATTGTGTAGCTCCCAAGCAAGCTTTGATATTTTCCTTCTTACCAATAATGTAGGCAGAGCCGGGTCTGTCTGAAGGGCTATTATAACTCTCTCAGCTATAACTGTCAGCTCGGCATAGCCTGTGTTTGGATGTAACTCAAAGATGAATGGCGCATATCCACTAGCTGCTCTGTGGAATATCGATACTCTGTCTATTTCCATGGCCATCTCATCACTTGTGGTGTTCATAGCAAGGTCTGCAAACACTTCTAGCTGCATTTCATCTTGATGTAAAAAGAGGAAAACAGGTGGATTATAATTACAGCAATCAGAGATATTGGTAGTTCAGGGTTTCCCAAACTTTTTTTCACATGACCCAAATTTAAAAATATGACGCGACCCACAGCATAATACAAATGCTGTTACTTACCAAAACTTACTGAATCATCAGTGGCATACCAGGTGAAATTTCCAAGTCGTCCCGCTGCCCAGCTCCCAGAATGACTTGACCGGGATACATGTGTGCAATAAATGCTAAAATAGGTCAAAATTGGGTTACATGACCAATACGATGGTACTTTAATGCACATAATGTCTAGAGACCTCTTTTGGAAGAGGCTCAGGCAGGCTGCAACCCCCAAATTGTCTTAGTTGGAGAAATTCCAAAAACTTTGGCTAGATTGAGGCAAAATTGGGCTATTTTTCGAGAAAAAAATGAGAAAATATGGAAAACAGGACCCATCCATATACCAAAATTGGCCTAGAAAAAGGGGTCATTGATATACTATATACCATAAGGCCGAAAATGCTACCCATGTTTGCGGCAAATCCCTGTATGGTCATTTGTACCGCCCACCCCCCGGGCTTTTATCAACATTTGGTCTGCATACTAACAAAGAAAAAAAATCTTTCCTTAATCCTTACCTTTAATTTCTTCTTTTATCCATGTGACAAGCTCCTTGCATTCTACAAGAGGTCTCAAACATTCTACTGTTTGTTGGTAACTTCTTCCATTTCCCTCTGCTATATTCAATACATACTTACATTGTAAGCTGTTATTTCTTTACCTTTGATTTCTTCATTTATCCATGTAACAAGCTCCTTGCATTCTACAAGTGGTCTCAAACACTCTACTGTTTGTTGATAACTTCTTCCATTTCCCTCTGCTATATTTGTAGACTCATCTACAGTATGCAAGGGTCGGCTCTTGAACTCATCCATACCCTAGGCATTTATTTGGGTGAAAAATGAAAGTGTTACATATAGGTAAGGAAAGGAAGACAAATATAGATGATATGAGGTGGACTGATCACTATAGTCCTTATATTAGGTTCACAAAGTCTGCTACTTTTCATGCCAAATCAAATTCCATCTCTCATCATGTGAAACTCACAATTTTTCATAGACAATTATGATGATTCAAATATTTCAACTCACCAAACTGCAGACCTGTTCTTCTCTCTCAAAGTTCCCCTTGAGCTCATATGCATCTCTTAACTTCAAGATCACCCCAGCAAGGTCAGCTGCCTGCTGCATCTCATAATAAGCCACTATCTGTTGCAGACGTTCCTGGGTAACTGCTGGGTCAACTCCTCCCTTCAAGTTGATAAATTTGGTCAGTTCTTCTTCAATCAGTTCCTGCCAGTCATCACTTGCACGCAGATCCTTAAACATATCCTCAACATCTCGCAAGACAATCTGACCATATATCAACTTGCCTTTGATATCTTGTAGCTGCTTCATAACAGGTTTCCAGATCTGGGCATTCACCTCCGACAAGGAGAGTGGTTCCTGGGATTGTTCTGCTTGTTCACGCCAAAGTCTGCCAAAGATGTGGCTGTCGTGAATCTTGTACAATGCCTGAAGCATTTCTGTTACGTCCGGTGTGTGATTGAAGTATGTGATATCAGGTGGGTTCTCTGTCCCTTGTGATACATTGTGTAGTGATCGTGGCTTGCATACCTGACAGAGATCAAGGGTCTCTTTGTCTTCATGTAGTTTTTGTTCCAACTCTGTGCAGTCAACTACAGTATGATTGAAGAATATGGACATACATAGTTAGATATGAACATACATGCAGTCAAAACTTAAAACATAAAACTGCATATTTTCCATTCATCACAGTCTGTTTTCAATTTGATTTCAACCTTAGCACCCAATTATAGGATAATAAATGTGTATCACTTCTTGAAGCGAAATTGTACACAATAATGCATTGAGATCTTGATGCGTCTAATGCAGGAGGGGAGTGTATTAGATTAGAGTGGGGGAGGGAAGGAGGGCATTTGTTTTTCTTGTCCTCCCCAGGTAAAAACCCCAAATCACTTTTTGTTTTTTGCAGCAATTTTGTATTTAATGTTTTAATTACAGTTCTATGGTGCCTATATATATATTTATACATGAAAGAGGTCAAGACTGTGCTTTAAAAACAAAATGTGGTAACAGGCCCAGAATGGGGGTAGCATTTTTGTGCGCAAACTTCATGGAATGATTGGCTTTCATTAAGAAATGATGCTGGACTTTGTCTGTTGATGACTGAATGGTCTGTTTATTTTTGGTCTGTGGTCACATACCTCTCTCCACAATTCTGCACATCCTCAATAAGCAAGTGTTCCACTTCCACTGAACCTCAAATTCCTCTACTTCCTCTTTTCTTGATTCTAATAAAACGATCAGATTCGCTTTCTCCATCTTCTTTCCACCTTCACCTACACACTCATGCATGGTGTTATTCATGTGTAGATTGATGAATTGGTCATGTTGGCCATTTCTCAGGATTTGCTGAAGCTGTCCGATCTCAATGCTGCCGTCAATGAGTCTTGTACACATGGTGTTAAGAACTGAGTTTGCAGTTGCTAGCTTCTTCTTTGCTGCTTCACTGAGATGGGATGCTTGGTTTGGGTTTGTTTCTGTGGGAAAAATTGGGTAAAATGAGCAAGTATTAATCTCAGGTGGAGTAGGGTCGTGTGTCTTGAGCTCGCCACCAAAAAAAGGTGGCGACGTTACATTTTGCCAAAGTCGACTCAAAACAAATGATGATATCTCTGTCAAGCAAAAAGGTATTGTCATACTTGTGGTCTCATTTTATTGCTAAATAAAATGCACTTTCAACCCTGTAAAAAGAAATACTTTAGCTTTTTTAATACTGACACTGTGCTTCATAGAATTCAGAATGGGAAGGGTGGCGGTGGTGGGGGATGTGGTGGTGGGGGATGTGGTACACACAAACTCTATGGGATTTGTATTCTTAGTGCGTAATCTGCTTCTGTAAAGGCTGTAAATTGGATTTGGACTCTATTTAGCATCTAAAACACTCATGGCCTTACTGCTAAACAATTCTACTAATTGTTTTTAATAATTTATGATTGGTTTAGTCTAGAAAATACAAACTTTTCATACAAAACTACCCGTTGTCATATTAAACACTGTAGTAAGTAATGCAGATGTCTTCAAAATCTAAAAGTTACTGTAAAATTTTAATTACTTATCATATCATAGTCAAAGTATAGATTTTCTGAAGGGAAATTTGATGAGGAATCTAAATATGGACATATTTTTTCTGTATCGGTTAGGGGGAAAATGTTTAGGTTCAAAATATGTTGAATTGTAAAAAAATCTAACATACTTTGGGACATCCTATATTCCTAGATTACCAAACAGCTGTGATTTTGGTTTCTTCCAAAGTCAGTTGGCTCTCCATATCCTCTAACCAAATGAAAGTTGTTTACTTCCAGTTTATTACTGTAAGTTGGTAATAAGCAATGCATTGAGTGACCCATTTTTTATCAAAATATTTTTAATCCACCCTGTATAACTTGCAGGTCACCCTGTATAATGAGTTGAAATGTATATATTTGAATTGCTTATGCCTTCAGCTGTCCAAAAATGTATACTTTTGCTAGTTTAGGGTTGACGATTGTCGAGATAATCTAATTAGAAACACGGTTGGTGTAAAAATTCATAATATTTGTCATGTAACGCTAAGGGTGGCGAGCTCAGGACACACGGCCGTAGGTTAAAGCTTTTTTTGTAAATTAGACAATTTCATTGATTTCATTTTTATTTGGCCCAATTGCATACAAAAGAGGCTATTGAAAGAGTGTACTATGTTAAAGTGACAATCAGAGATAATTTGTACAAAAAAATGTCACTACAAATTTTGTGCATATATAATGTAGTAATTTTATGCAGACAAATACAAATACCAACTAAGCTCAAATTGAATTTAATGCCTAATAGCCCCTCCCCATCTCGCCCCCCAAAATTGCTCTGGTCAATGGGGGCCAAAGGTGGCAAACTTGAAATTGAGATAAAGGCAAAAATATGGAGTAAAAAACAATAAATTACATAAGAAAATAGACATCACAAAACCTCATAACTTCAGAAACAAGTATGCTAGACTGTTGGTATTTTCAGAAAATGAAAGCCTAATGTTTGTATAAGGTAATAATTATAGTAACTCAATTTTCAAATTGGACCAGATCGTGTCACATATACTTTATGCATGCAGTTACCATATCTTAATCTTACCTAAAACACTGACAAAATTACAAAATGGGCTCCAAGTAAGCATGTGATCAAGAACTGCATCTTCGTCATCATCATCTTCATCCTCCACCTCCACTTCATCATCATCTGCATCATCATCTGTGTTCTGTCTTCCAGGCCAAGATTGCAGCAACAATGAGGACAATAAATCACCATATTTTCTGACTGCTGAATCATCACAATGCCTCTGGAAAAATGCCTTTCCTTCAGGTCTCTGTATAACAAGAAAAGCAAACAGTGTTGATAGTTTTCATTGATGGAAAAGGATATCAGTAATCTATTAGCACGGGGTGGGGTGGGGGTTTAGGTGGGGCTGATGGGTGCACTCAAGTTTTATTCAGTGTATACATGCGCTACCAAAATTTTAATAACATATATACCCTGAATAGAATTTGCCCTTTTGAGCAAAAAAACAGACCTAAACTAGGATTCAGCATCTATCAAATCCAATGTAAAGACTGTCCATCACAGTATATAGGTGAGACTGAAAGAGCTCTCGGAAAAAGGGTTTCCGAGCATAAAAGAGAGCCCTCGCCTGTTGGATGTCATATGACTAGACACTCCTTTGACCGTGAGGTCAAGGTGTTGGACAGCGATTCCAGGTGGTTTCAGCGAGGGGTTAAGGAAGCGGGGTATATCACAGCCTCCGAACCAGACCTCAATAAAGACCAGGGGCGCCACCCCCTACCAGCCGCCTACAAGAGGCTGCTCGGGTCGAGTGGTTTGGGTTCATTGCCTAGATCACGTGTCCCGAGCAGCGGCATGTCTTCCAGTACTACGCCAACTCAGTGCTGAAGAAGTGAGCTCGGATGAGCCACAAAAATTCCACTCGTAAGTGAAATTTTACAATTGCTTGTGTCAATCAGTTTTAAATTGTTCTACATTAGGATTCAGCATAGTTTCACAACTAATTTTTACCCCAAAACAGGATTGTGTCTGAAATTTACCCCCAAGAAGGAATTTTATCTGAAAGGTGCTACCTTTGCACAAATAACAGGTTTTTGATAAATACACCCCTTATTATTTTTTAAAACATTTTAATATTTATAGTGGTCCTGATGCAAAACACACACCCACTCATCCCTAATCGCTTCCAAACGTGGACGCTGTTGAGGACTAGACAAACGTGGTCATCTGAATCCGTACTTAATTGACATATTCAGGACATTTTCCGCCATTTTGTTTGTGTATTTTTGTGTGTATGGAATTTAACCTAGCAACTGCGGACCGATAGAGGTCGTATTTCGCAAATACATTATACATGCATTTGCGGTCATTTGCAGACCTCCAGAAACCGAGGACAATCCCCCATTGCAGAGTGGTCAGCGGTATGAATGTGGAGTGCGAGTGTGTGTCCTCGTTTGCTGGCAAACACCAATGCACACCCCACACACAAAAACCAACAGTGTAGGTACATAAAATGACCCCCTATAGACGCGATTCACGTTCATTCCTGAAAAGGACCCTTTTTCGCATTTTTCTGGTCATGCATGTGTATGATGAAACTTGAGTGGCCCCATAGGGTTGCCTTAATCAAACAATTAGCTGTGAGTCTACTAAATTCTTGGTCAGAAGAAAAAAATAATATACAGGTACAATTAATATTACTAAATCAACTCTTACTAAACCCTTACAAATGTTACCATGTCTAGGTAATGTTTCAACGTTTACCTGTAGAAGATCTCCAGCAGCAGAAACAGCACGATCACATAGTAGATCACCTATGCTGGTGTTAAAATCAGGACTGTTGATTTTGCAATACAGTTCCAGCATTGCAGATGGGATAACCTGTTACAAAAGAATCATTGAAGAAATAATCATAAAAATGTTTAAATGTTAATTTAAAACTACAGCATTTCTGGATGTTTTATAAGCAGCGTTGCTGTTTTGAAGTGCTATTTCATTCATTCATTTCATTCGGCTGCGCTAGCGAAGAAGGCAACTACAAAGTTTCCCCATGTACTACGATCTGAAGCCAAAGTGGTAATGGCATCTGGCAGTAGAAAGTTGATTTTGATCAGGCAAAACTCAAGAGTTTGACACAGGGAAGGGTGCTGAGTGTTGCTAGATCAAGTTCACACAGCACCTCAAAACAAGAACACTGCGGATGAAGTCAACCGATGGTTGATGAAGCGTCCAGAAACGTAAGTTTGAAATGGTCTTAATATGATGAAATTTCTTGGATATAATTATAGTACATTATTTGTTCAATTTGTCTTACCTGTTTGAGTCTTTCAGTAAGAGAGTCAGTAAGTTGTTCATTCCATACTGCAGCCACTTCCTCTGGGAATGCTATGTCCAGCAATTGGTTCCAAACCTGCCAAAGGAACAAGCAGATAAGTAAATATGTGATAAAGGGAGAGCGTGGCGCAATGGTTAGGGTACTTGCCTTTAGTGCATGAGGTCCTGGGTTCGATTCCCGGCGGTGGCGATTTGCTGGGATATTGACTTGGAAAAAAAAAAAAGTCTGAAATTAATTGGCAACTTCTGTAGATTAAATTCAGACTTCCGCTCTCCCATGGTTCATTTAGAATTGGGTAAATGAATCATGAAAGTACTCCGCCCTTCGGAGGGGACGTTAAGCCCGTCGGTCCCGTGTACAGAGAACCATACCTGTACATGTATCTCGCAGCCAGTTTCGAAAAGAGTAGGGTGTTAACCCCTGACTGTTCCCAACCCGTCCCGGTGTTCAAATGGACCCCAATGGAAATAAGCTTAGAGGCTTTCTTGGGTTATCCAGGGTTGTCAAAAACCCGAACAAATCAAAACAAAGATGCGTAAAGTGTGTCCCCACCAGAAGGGCTGTTCTTGAGCTTTTGTAGTTTTTTTAACTTAAAAAAACACACCATATATTCAGTACGAGAGTCAGTAAGTTGTTCATTCCATACTGTAGCCACTTCTTTTGGGAATAATAATTATGTCCAGTAATTGGTTCCAAATCTGCCAAAAAACAAGCAGATCAGTCAATATGTGGTGCGTAAAATGTGTCCCCACCAGAGGGGAGGTTCTCGAGCTTTTATGGTTTGTTTAACACAAGCAAAATTAAACATATATTTACAAAAATTGCCACAAGTGACCCTTAGATGACTTTTAACCTAACACCTGTTGATATCACACATGTCAAAGTACCAAGGATCATTGTGTCCAATTGGAATCCATCAAAAGCATGTGGGAGAAATCAAGAGCCATGAATATGCACATACATCACACACCCCTGTTTGTATATGCCAGCATCCGTGGACATTTATTGTGTATTTCTATCAAAACGAGGACGTGTATGGTGTTTTCATTGCCTAACCAGTCTGCCGCCTGGACAACCAATTCTTTAGAAATGCTTAGTCGCGCTAAAAGTCGATCGATACATGTAAAAATCAGCACAATTCAGAGATACACCTTTTGCTATGAAATTAATTTTCTCGGTCAAATATAAAGCAATACTTTTTTTTTCTTCAGTAATGTCAGTTAAAAACTTGGTGCTTGGATATACATTTTTTTTTAAATCCTGGTGTTAAAATTAAGCATCATATTGTGTCTTTTAGTGTGATATTTTTGATTTTTATAGGCCTTGAATTCGCCATGCGAGCTTTTTACGGAATTCATGTTTTAGCGTCTCAAACTAACATAGTTTGCTAAAGAAAGATATTTCCCACCTCTGTAAAGCACATCGTGTGGGTCTATATGTTATAGTTTTGTCAGAATTTCCGTTTTTGTTTTAACCTTTTTCCATTCATGGTCCGAAAATGTCAAACTAAGTAAAAGTAGGCAATGGTGAGTACTTTTATCTCGAGAGCAACCAGCTGAAATAGTCGATATTTCCTTTGTTGTTATCCAGGTCAATTTTTCATTGAAAGCAAATTGCCCGACCAGCGATTAAATCCCCAATTGGGTGTTCTGGTTAAACATGATCAGTAGGAGCGCTTATAGGTCTGGGAATTTCTTTGCTATATTGAAGTTCTGGCAACACTATAGCCATGCCGGTATTCCTATTAAACCCAGGGATATCGATCCACAATGCTAGTATTAGCCTTTAGATTTCACGTGTTGATTTAGAAATTTTTTCAGCCGACAGTGAAAGATGGTGAAATCAAAACGGAAATTCTGACAAAACTATGATATATAGCTCACGGTGATGTGCTTTAGAAAGTTGGGGAAAATCCTTCATTAGCGAACTATATTACTTTGAAAAGCTAAAAGGTTGATCCAAGAAAAAGCTCGCGGGCCGAGCTGAAGCCTATAAAAATCGAATATCTTACACTAAATGACTGAATTTCAGGCCTAAGTTTAACACCAGGATTTTAAAAAAAATCAGTATCAAGCATTATAGTTTTTCCAGCCATTTACTGAAAAAATGAAAATTATTGCTTTTCATTTGGCTGAGAAAAATTTTTACACTGAAAAGGTGTAACTCAAAATTTTGCTCATTTCAACACCAATTTCGATCGTTTGTATTGAATGACTGAGTGAGCCTTGCAGAACAAAAGAATTGGTTGTGCAGGTAGCTGACTGTAACCATTGATGACTCTAATGGCTGATTATTTTTGTGTATGATACAAAACAGAATTTTAGCCATCAACTGCTGACCTTATTTTTTATACATGTATGGTCCGCAGTTTTGAGCAAGTATCGCTCAAATGCATTTAGCATGCATTTGCTGTCTACTGCAGCAATTTGAAACCGTGGACTGTCCTCGGTTGTAGGAATGTCCATGGTGGAAGGTGAAGAATATTACATTTGTCTGTCTTGGGGGCAAACACATACGCACCTCACCCCCATCAGACAGACACACACACCGGAGCTTGTTTATTATAATCCCCTTTCCAAATTTGTTTGGCAGGGACAAATATAGTCATTACTAAAAAAGTAATACAACTAAACAACACAGCTAGAGAAAATATTAGTGATTTACATGACGGCGCAATCATGGATATGGGTGTATGAGGCTGAAAAATATGTGTTTTTCAGAAAAATTATGTTCAGCTGCTTCTGGAAACTTAAGGGGTCTTAGAGTGGGATCATGTCAATTAAAGTCATATGGGGTCCTCAAAATAGCCCTTATGAGTGGGCAAAATTAGGCTATTTTTTGGAAATAATTGGAAAAATGACCATCCATGTACCAAAGTTGGCCTAGAAAAAGTGGTCATTGATATACCAAATGGCAGAAAGTCAGACCCATGCTTGCGGCACATCCCTGTATGGAAATTTGGACCAAGTATTAACCCAGCAGCTGGGCTTGAGAACTGAATTTACTAAATGGCTAGAAAATAAACTTACATCTAATTCTAGTGGAAAGCAGAGTATTCCTTGACCTGTACTGAGATTTCTTGGTAGATTGCTATTCAGCCATTGCAGCAGATTCTGAATGACGCCTTGGGAAGGGTGATATACATCTTGTTGCTTTGTCGACATCTGATTAACCTGTGAGAAATCAATATAAAACTCATTAAATGCATGACAGGATGGAGCCTACCAAAGCGTTACAGTTAGCATACCCAGGAGAGCCAGACGGTCCTATTGCTGAAATATAATAAATCCGATTTCACCGATGAGGGAGCAGCAAGAAAAGTAGCTTTACATTAACAGTAGTGGAATTATTGGCTTTGTACTATTACGGAGTAATGGTAATAATAATAATAATAATAATGAGAATTTATATTGCGCACATCTCCACCAAATTAATGGCGCTCAAGGCGCGATACAGAGAAATTCTTACACTACAAAATTAGCTCCCTCTCGATATGGACATGACCCAACTTTCAAATTTGTGCCCATATGAAACATATTTTGCATTGAAATGAAATATATGAAAAACAGGGCTATTTCAAACAATGTTCAATTACCTTGAAGCAGGTAGCTAGTAGTACACACCCTTGTGTTATGATTTTATAACCAGACTTTCAAATTTGTGCCCATATGAAACGTATTTTGTATTGAAATGAAATGTATGAAATACAGGGCTATTTCAAACAATGTTCAATTACCTTGAAGCAGGTAGCTAGTAGTACACACGCTTGTGTTATGATTTTATAGGCTGTCAAACTGACCATTCCAAGTACAGTCTCACAGATCTCTGATGCAATGACAATGAGCTGAAGCATTTGTTGTTCAGGAATCTTTTCATCACTGTAAAGTAGAAAAATGTTATGTATTTGTCCAGGGCCTTAAGTCACAAAAACACCTCCCATATGACTTGCATGTTCATTTTGGTTTTGAAATGAAATCCAATCTAAACGGATCAATGTATGAAATGAACCATATTCCTGATGAAGTTAAGGGGTCAAATCCAAGATGGCAGCTCAGTTAAAATTAAAAATGGTCTGCAAGCTGTGCAATACCTCAAATTATATCTCTAAGCATAAGGAAAAAAGTCAATGGTTGCATATCTTTAGGATGATATGTTAATGAGTTAGAGGGTGAAACAGGCAAAAGGTCAATGATCTTTTGACCTTTTGTACATTGGACAAATTTTCAAAATTCTCTTGATTGAAGTGAAAAGAACAAAAAGTAAAGTTGCCATTTTGCTTTTTCTAGAGGACTTTTGGCTATTCTCTATTCATCTACTATTTTTCATGCCCTGATAGCTAAAGGACAACATTCAGGCTGTCGTCTTCAATAATTTGCAACTCATTTAAACCTACCTTTCTTCAGCAAGTTTGTGAACCTGATGAGTAACCTGTATGAGGCATTGGTAGATTATCTGTTGGAATGAAAGAAGAAAATTAAATCTGGTCAAAATGTATGACTTCAGATGAGACTATAATACCATTTTTTTCTCCATAGAATTTATGATACAAAAACGCCTCCATGTGAATTTCTTTTCAGTGTGAAAAAAAATATTATTGACTTATTTTGGATTTCTGACAAATCTGGGAGAAACAAAGATTTATGCCTTGCATCATAGAATGATGTTTGTGGACATTTTGTTTGACAATTTTTCATTTTCATTAAGGGGTTGGGAATTAAGGAGGTATGACAATTGATTAAAACTTCTGATCATTGTAAACCATAACATGGAGAAACAAAATGGAATGATGTAGCTGAATGAGACGTTTGATGTTGTTATGTTGGATTTTCTGAATTTCCTATACTGCTATTGAAGAGTGCAATCTTCAAAAACAAATTCCATAAAAAATAAATTTCAAGATCTGAATATGATACCATTTTCTCTTCTGTTGTCTTTTCCTATAAGATGTGCCTAATGAAGAGGTGCATCAATTTTTTCCAAATTGCAAAGAAAGACCATTTTACAGGGTGTCCCTGTAAGAACTGTATCGCAAATAACACAAACCTGGTTCTGTTGTTCAGAAGCTGTTGAGAAATCTTGTCTCTTGATAACCCACCACAGAGTACAGCATATCAGATGTAATGGCAATTGATCGGCAAATCTAAGCAGTCCAGATGGGGTCTGTTGGCACCACAGGAAACTACGAGGCAGCAGACGGTCCAACTCAAACATGGGTGCGATATTGGTCCAAAGATTATCCAGATTGGTTTGCTGGCTGTTGAGGATTATGAAGACAAAAATTGAAACAAAGTTAGGAATATGATAGAATGCTGGAAAAGTGCGAACTGACACTTGTTTAAGAGAGGAAAACAAAATTAAGTCAGTTAAGCTACAATTCTGGAAAAAAGGTTGGCACACTTTGCCTGTCTTTTGGTATATCTCTGCCCCCGCCGGCTCCTCTACAATTCAATGTTAGACCAAGCCATGTTGTCAACAGGTCCGTGAGACCTTCCAACACTGAAAGATGGGGAGTGGGGAAGGGTGAGATACAGGGTGATCTGTGCTTCACATATATTGCATGCGCATTTAACTTGCTTCTCCGATTTTGATAGGGCAGGCATTTCAATTAATTAGTACAAGTATGCCAACTATTTTTTACAGGATTGTAGCTCAAATTGATTATGTGTTAGACTTCTGTGTATTAGAGTGTGTGAGGTGCGCTTGTTTTCACCTACAAACATGGACTTTGAGTCCACACTTATGTAGTGAAAAACCAGAAACTGCGAAACGTGGACGTCCATGGTCGTAGGACAGCGGCAGAGGGTGCTATACAGCATAACTTTGCCGCTGTCCTACGACCGTGGACGTCCACTATGGTAGGTGTAATACCAGGACCACGGTTAGCGGTGAAATATCAAAGAAGTCCACGTTTGGATTATGATATGTCTGTGTGTGTGGGTCCACGGTTTCACTGTTAACAACCACACACACAATAAGGGTCCACGGTTGTCGGTGAAGGCGAGTAGGGTGTGTGTGTGTGGGGGGGGGGTGCCCTTGCGGTTGAATAAGTCAAGTATGTGTAATTGAGCTATGTACCTCCTTATTGTCTTGGTTTATCTATTTACAAAAACTCAGGGAGCTGACCTGGTTGAGATGGTTATTTCTACACGTAGGCTGATGAGGGTTCTGTACCAATACAGAATGATGCTTTGAGGGTGTTTGCAAAGTTGTCCTTTTGACCTCTCAAATTGACTTTACCAGAGCATGTGTGCAAAGCTTGTAGAAATTTGAAATTTGCAAGTTTTGCACTATATTCCACCTAAAATCAAAGGTAAATTTGAGTCTGAAATGGGGCTAAAAGAAGACCACAATTGAGGCAGGAGCCACTTGCCCATTAAGTGTACACCACTCCCTTCCTATTTATTGTGTGAAGTCACTTAAAACATAAAAATACTGAACAACAAAGACTGTTTTACATACCTTTGATCAGCAGCAAGATAGAAGCCCTCATCTACTCCCAAGTTTTCCACACCCCACCATCGTGGTTGCCTGAAATCAGTGCTCTTGGTACACTCTTGGTAGGGTTGACAGTTTCCACTCAGGAAATGTAAAGTTGGTAGTACAGTCAGCCATTCTATCTTCCCTTTAGATGACAGTTGTTGACACATGTATATTAGGGCAAAGATAATGTCACTAGAAGTAAAATAAATAGTAAAGGACATTTAAGTTTATAGGTGACCCCGGCCATCCGGGTACTTATTTTACATGATGCTACAGTGCCTACACTTAACGCTTTTCAACCCACAATAGACCGTGGAGCAGTGCGACTAGTTGAAGACTTGTAACAGATGCTGATTCAGTTTGTTGACATTTTGTTTTGACCTCGAATCAAGCATATTTCGGGCCGATTTCGGTAAAATAAGGGTTAAATACTTGGCTTAAAATTGCATTTTATGTGAAGCTGAACACATGAACATGTAGAGGAGAGTCTTTATTTTGTTGTTGGCTGGCGGCCCCATGTAGAAGTTATAGAAATGGTAGTATTTTGGCCGATTTGAAAAGGACAAACCACAGAAAACTACAAATTTGACTTCTGAATCGGATTTGTTGTCAACGGAGGTCAACAGCTTGTGACGTCACTCCGGAATGCACACACTGATTTGCCCAACCAGAATACTATGAACTCAAGGCGTGTTGGAGCCTCAGACCTTATTTTTCCAGGTTGGGTAATTTTGCTTAATTATACAGGTTGCAATTTTCAATGCATTTGCAAACTTTGATGTAAACACCAGTTAAATCAATAGAAAATCATTCACAGCTACAAGGGTGATTTTAAATTGATTTCACTGGGATTCATGTTGATGTTTGTGTTCCCATTTAGTGCATGAAATCCCTGAGTTGATCAAATTGAACTATAGGCCTATAATATCCCCACTTGCAATGGAATTTCTTGTTTGGGCTTACACAAAAGTGACTACAGCAGATAAAATTGTGCACATTGTACTTACCTAATGATTTCAGGTCCCAAAGCCTTCTTTACATCCGCAATAATCTCAGTGCTCACTGCTTTCTCAAAATGCTCTGGAAAGCGTAATCCTTGGAATAGGTTCATCAACTGGTCCCAACTAAGTATCAATTCATGTCGAGAAACTAGTAGGGAAATGGCTAGTGCAGAAACTAGACGCTCTACTTCTTGTGTCTTTGTGGCTGTAGTCACATGACTTTGTGCAAAGGAGTCAATCTTGTCTGACAGGTAATGCAGCAGCACCTGAAGTAGATGGAAAAATTATTAGTTACCTTATTTGTTAAATATCTCAAATTGTCTGCTACTTTTACCATATACCATTCCTATCATTGATATCACATCAATATCACATATTTTAGGGAGCAAAAGTGAGGGCAAGAAAGGTATCACATGATTATTTTATAATCACATGGTACACTTCTTGACCTTGCTTTCATTGTTTCATAGTATGTGATATCGATGTTCACCCCATCAAAGGCAGGAAGGTACCAATTATAGGAATGGTCTATAACAGATATCAGAATCTGTTCACTTCCTCCATGCTGTAGCGCATATCATATCTGTATGTAGACTTTGTGTTCAATATATATCACAACTGCACCAGAATAGATTGAGACTGTCAGGGTTAACACCTTACTCTTTTTGAAAGCGACTGCAAGCTATGGGCGGATGGCTTATCATCCCCTCCAAAGAAGAAAGTACTCTCATGTTTTATTTTCATATTTTAAATGCACCCTGGGGAGTGACCACAAGTCTGAACTTAATCTATAGATGATCCCAGCTAAGTTCAAACTTTTCCCCAAGCCAGAATCCCAGCAAGTCGGCACTACCGTGGATTGAGCCCAGGACCTTATGCACCACTCCCACAAAATCAGAATGAAATGAAAATCTTGCCTGCATTAGAAAATATATACAAAAATCAATCTTTGCTAATTAGCTAATCTGAATTAGGTTAGAATTTTTAATCTTAATTTGGATTAATGAGGCTGTGTACTCTCAGACATGCATGTAGTAAAAGTGCAATAACTTTGTAATTATTCGCAAGACATATAAAAGTATACATTTTTATGAAGGCAAGACATCAATAAATCTTAATATAAATACAGATTTGGGGTAAAACAACAATTATGAAGAAAATCACAAAAAGTGAGTTTTTGGCAATATTTGTTAGGTACATCATAACAAAAAAACGCTCTTTCCAAAATATTTTATTTTGTTTTTAGCTCAATCTTGAGGCTCCATTCCAAAAACGTTTTTTTAAATTTTTTGATATTGGCCTTATTTTTGAGATATTGACCATATAAGGCATCAAATTGAACTTTTAAAATTCACAAACGCCTATTTGCACAAAATGATGCCTAAAATCGGAAATAGACCAAAATATAAAAAATGAGAAAACCGTTTCTTGAGTCGATCATGCTTTTACGATGATCATATTTGCTTACCTATAGATGCTGTATTTATTGAGTTATCATGTACCTAAATCGTCATTTTACCGAGAAAATGAACATTAAAATAATGGCCGTTGAAGTTTAAAGTGGTCACATTTTGCACTTTCATCGAATCTCGCAGGAGAATGCGAAGTTTTTATTTTTATACCTTACATTACATAAACATCGGGTAAATCCACGGCCCCTTGAGAAGTTTGAGCGAAATCCATTCATAACTTGATATTTAAATCGGGGGAAAGAACTTGAAAAACCCCACATTTTATCAGCTAAAATGGAGCCATTTGACCACTAGGTTTTTGTGCTTCCGTGGTGTTTCCATAAGATGCATAGCGCATGCAGATAAGCGTCGGCGTATGCGTAAGCGTATTTGTGCGTTAACAAATTGCGCGACACGCAACGCGACAAGCGTTGTTGCGCCGTATATACCCTGCTGGTACAACAAAGATTTTCTTTCCATTTCAATTTCAAACACGAGTGGAATAGTGAAATAAAATCCTTAAAATATTGCAGTTGGAGTTTACAAATCTGGATTTTCATTCCTTGTATTTATAAAAAACATAACAAAGTACAAAAATATAAAAAAAACCTCAATTTTGCGAAAGAAACAATGTCTAGAGTACACAGCTGCCTTAATGTCTATTTTAATCCAAGATTAAGCCACAATAAGATTAAAAAGTCAATCTTATGGATTTGAATATTAATCTATAAGATTAAAAAATGGTAATCCAAATTTAGATTAGTTCATAGATTAAAAAATTTTAATCTAAGGTTGGATTTGTCCCTGATTGCAATCAAATAGATTAACTTTTTAATCTTGGGAATTTAGAGAGTAATCAAGCCAACGTATGAGGTCGATTTTTGTATTCAATACAACAAAATGATTTTGCAACCTGAAGTGCTGTAACATTTTGGTTACTTTTTATAATGCTTGTAAATATGAATTAAAGCCCTATTATATAGGCAAGATATTTTCTTTTCCACCCAAATAAATTGAGACCCAATCTGATCCGACCCATGACAAAAATTTCTGGACCAGGCAATTGGCAGAAAGTTGTTCCAGCCCACCCGATACCACTTTTACCGCACCTGAATTTCATCTTCATTCCAGGCCAGTTTTAGTACTTCAAGATTATGATTGAGCTATATTTCTTAATTAAGTGAAATATTTCAAACTAAATATTTAAAAACAATACTATCTTGGGGGTGTGGGGATTCAGGGTATATAGATACTCACATCATTTGCACAGAATCCACCTGGAGTCCATACTGTAAAATTTGGACTACAACCATATGAGAATTTCGACCAGATGGTCCAGTTCCAAACTTGCTCTACCAACTTGATGGCTTCAGTTGGTTGGATATCTGCACATGTCTCATCCATGACAAACCCACTCCACCTGGGGAAGTATGCCATTGCGGCCACAAACTTGTCGTTCACCAACCTTGGTACTTTCTCGTCATTCTTTTGATTCTGATTCTTACCCAAGCCAATCATTGACTTGGCAGATGACAAAGCAGATGACACCATTTTGTTCCATACATTCCCCTTGTGGTTTCCAGGTGAAATCTGCATGACATCATCATACTGATGCCATGTATCTGCAATGAGAACAAATTAGTTATAATGCTGGTTTCATACTTTCCTGCAGCTTGCACAATGATTTTGCGTCCCTGCGCAGTCACACCAGAAACACTAGCGGTGACCAGGGGCCATGGAGGCAAGCCGATATATTGATCACTCAACTCAATCTGTTTTAATTTTTAACATATATAATGCCCCATTTGATTATCTATGTAGTTTTGATGTTTTATGATGTATGTGCAATATTCCATGTTGAATATAAATGTTTCTTAATGTTATAAAAATGTAAACCACATGTAATTTGGCCTTTGGCCACGATTTTGTGAGTGAAATACAATACAATACAATACAATACAATACAATACAATACAATACAATACAATACAATACACAACAATACAATTATGCAATACCACTTTGCCCAAAGTGGCAGATTGGTAGGAGTTGAATTCAAGGTAATTCAAGAGTGACGCCGCTCTGACGTATAAGAACAGGAAACAATTTTGGGTGGTGTTGAGCAGCAACATTATTGCTTTTCATAGTTGCCCTCCAGTGACAAACAAAACCCCTGACAAGAGACGGAAAATGTGTTCATTCAGCATTGTTCTTTCTTTTCATTTTTGCAAAGCCCAAATATTCTCATCTTTAAAAGAATGAGCTATTTGTACCAAAAAAATATGCAACAAAAAATAAATGTAGGGCAAACAATCTGGAAACATCAAAGAGGTTGCACTTACAGAGTCTGGAGACCCTCATTTGTTTGTGTATCCCTCATTGAGGGCAAGATTATTTTTGCCATGCCCCTGGCAAACTTTGTTTTTAAATGTGTTGCCAGTTGTTTGCATTGTAGGCCTATAATTAAACTCTATGGGGAATTCCCATGGTCTTTATGTATGTTTGTTTATTTGTTTGTTTAATCTTCCTTTATTGAGGGTAATACCACATCAGCACAGCTTTCCAAGCAGACTGTCATACACAAAATATATAATAGTACATGGTAATTTCATAAAATCATATTTACAAAAAATATAATGCAAAAACTCAATGCATACTTATAAAGTTTAACCAGTATGGTCAATACATTCAGAACAATTTCTAATATCAAATTAAGTTAATGCTCTGCGTGCCAGCCATAGATTAAAAAACAAAAAATTGTGAGATATTTTCTCAAAATATCAAGAGCTATCATCAAAAACCACTGAACAAATACTAGGCTTGCTTTCATTTTAATGCATTATCCATGGTGATTCCAAATATGGTCATGAAAATTTACATTTCTGAATATGTTGCATTAAAATGTTGTCTGCAGTCGACACCCGCGTGGAGAGAGTTAAAGTAATATAAATGCCTAATTAAAATCATGCTCTTGCGAAGAAAAGTGACATTTTTAATGCCAATTCTGTACACAACTCTATGGGCAAGGAATTTTATGGTGTAAGACCATAAGGGAAGTGTACATCATGTTTTCATGCATCTTCTTCAGTTTAGTTTTATGGTTAAGACTGGAACTATAAAAAGTTTTAAGCTATATATCCTTACTTCCACTCCGACACTCCTCAAGGGGTACTTTGAAGACACGATTGACATGAGGGCGAGGAGTTCTCTGTAGGTAGATGTATTCCCACTGTGGCTTCTGGTTGGGCTTTTGGACCATGTACTTGTATGCAATGACTCTGTCTTTGATGTTTTTGATTGGTATAGGTAGACATCCACCAAGCACAATGTAGTCAAAGTTCAAGCATCTGAAAGTAATAAGTCATCAGGATGCAGTTAGAGTATTTTACTCTCGGTGACATAGTGACGTCTGGCCATGCGTTTTGAGTTGGGCCGGTAATGCGTTACATGTTTTCGCGAGATGAAAATTGCATGTTTTTCATTTAGATATGAATATCTTTCACATATTATACCCAACATATATAAAAGTATACATTTTCTGGCTGCAAATGAACCAAGGAATCCAAAAATGCACTTTAAAATGACATAGGGTGTAACACTAAGGAGTTATGAAACTGAAAATACCAAATATTTTAGGGAAAAAATGTAAAATTTGACAAATTAAAGAAAAAAGTTAGCTTCACCCCACATATTTTAAAAGTTCCATATTTGAATTCCTCTCAGTCAGAGCTTTAAATACATATATAACATCATAGGGTTCAATAAAATTAAAATGATCTTGCGCTAGCCTCTTTCAAGGCATATTTTCCCATTGACTTCAATGTATAACCCGAACGGAAAATAAAATATGTAAAATTGCTTCTCAAAGCAAATTTACTGAAATGGACCTCTTGCATCATATGACCCCTGGGAGTCACTTTTATTAAATTTGCTCCTCCTGATCCTCCTCCTCCTGATCCTCCTCCACCCCGAACATTATGCTAATTAGATGCAAATTATTCAAATGTTAATAACTTCTTACAACTTTTTTAAGGTTTACTGTATTGGTCTCATCACAAGCTTTAATTTCAAATTTAACTACATAGGCTGCATATTAACTGAGAAAATTAAAAAGATGAACCCTAAAATGTCGCGGGCATGTAACATCTCCACCTATTTACTGGCCCAACTCAAAACACATGGCCGTCTATGAGTTGAGGCAGCTGTTTTGTAATGGCATCTTTAAACTTGTGAATGTGTATGCCAGCACTTTGAGTAAATGCCCATAATTTGAAACTTCACTCGATAAAATGTGCACTGATGTCTCTGACCATAGAAATAGTAATGCTCTGACTCACCAAGAGTACAAATACTATATAGTGCTTGCATCATGGAAGGTCATTATTTCAAACCATCCTCCAGCCATGCTCCAGAAGTAAATGCATGGAGTACAATACCAATCACCTGTTTAACTGGTATTGATCAAACTATAATTTTGCTCACTTTCTAAATCTTGTATTATTATCCTCTCCTGACTGCTAATTGAAATCCATACACCATTCTATGGAAGGCAAGACCGTAATCTTCCACACAGGTGGTGTTGATTTCAAATTGGGTCACCCATTCAGGTAACCCTATTTGAATTTCAGACTCCTTGTGTGGAAGATAAATGTCATGTCTTCTATAGTGGGTGTATGGATTTCAACTGGAATAACCCAACCCTCTAATTTAAGTTAGGATCTGTCCAACCTGAAGTAAAGCTTAAATCAAAGTTTAAGATTTGTTCAAAAGAAATCTATTCATATAATCTTTTCTACAAATCTGTTACCTCTCTATCTTGAGTTCCAGACATGGTTGATCCCATCCACCAAAGTTCTTTGGGCCCATAATCAGCACAACTTTATCAGTTTCTGAATTGAAGTTGAAATCTGGTGCAATGATGGTATGGAAGTAGATGGTGATGATAGGTTCACCTTGCGAATATCTCAGTGCTGAGGGAATGTTGCCATTGTTTCTGAAATGATATAAGATGTTGTAAAAGCAGTGAGTAAAATCTGGTGCTGGGCACTGCAGGAACCTGAATCTCGATCTAATCCCCTAAATCTTTATCACATAATGAATACAGAATAGACTGAAAATATGTAGGGGGCCAGATCAAGATAAAGGTTATTGCCTGTTCCTGGGCACCACCATAGTGCTTGTAAATTAAAAGGTTTGAGAAGTGACATTTGACAGGTTGCAATTACGCCTTGGTGGCTGGAGGTTATTTTGGTCGGTGGGAGCAAATGAAATAAAATATTTCTTCCCAATTTTGGTAGTCAAAGGGGAGGGGTCGGTGGAAACTTTCCTAGTATGCATAATTTTGGCCCTGTATTTATCAGTGAAGGATGTGTGTACCGGGTATCTTTTTTACATAGACTTTGGGCACAATGCCCCCCCCCCCGGCTACGCCATTGAATCTAACTATTTAGACGGATGTAAGCACTGAGGCGTAACAAAACAAAACCTCTCAATTAAAAAAACTGTGCAATCACCCCATATATTTGAAATGAAAGGCATAACTAGTATTGGAGCAAAAGTTTTCAGAGTTTTCTTTCTCATGTTTGTGATGTACACGATTTTCATCAATAATCTTATTTCAATCAATAAATGAGTTTAAATTTGGTTTTTGATAACATGAACAATTATTCTTTTGAAGCAACAACCAGATAGATAAGGCCAAGTAAAAATGAAACATGATTCTCATCCCTTTTTTGAGACCGCTTCAAATTTACAATTTGTTTTTTAGATTTCAGTTATAACTTCTGAATAAAGATGTCTAGGAAGTTGAGATATTTTCTATAGCCTTGATAATATATACAAGGAAAACATCTCGAATGATGATCATTAGAGGGGCTTACCTACCTCCTCCTTTTTCGGGCATTATTCTATAAGCTAAATACAGGGCCAAATCTGGGTATTTGCACCTATTTTTCGATGAAAAATAAAAAGCTAATCCTCCTCCTTTTTTTTTTGAAAACCCGAGAAACATGTTTTATTTTTACTTGGCCTAAGAGAAGAGACTATTTTGTCATTTGACATACCTGAAACGATTTTCATTTTCCACATTCTTGGTCCCGTTTTCCTCACTTTTGTTCCCTGGAATATAGTCAGGTGCTGGTGTATCTTGCTTCCTATATGGCTGACCTCCACTGGATGTCTGCATGCGAATATAAAATTGGGTATCAGATATAGAGGTAAACCAGATATGGCATAAGATGCCAATGGGCTACTCCAGTTGAAATCCAGGGGGTATAGATTTCAAATGGAGTCACCCATTCAGGTAACCCCATTTGTAATCTACACCCCCTGTGTGAAAGATTATGCCATACCTTCCATAGGGGGTGTATGGGATTCAACTAGAATAGCAAAATGAGAAAAATGTCATGCTGGAAGCTGGTCGTTTAATTGGTATTCTGCCGGTCCGACATCCAGGGTATTTCTACTAGTCTCCGGCTCAAACTGCACATGGCTCACGGTTTGTTATGAACAACAGAAACCGGATGTGAAGGAGGCTATACATAGCGATGTTTCTTACTCCAAAATTCATTTCTGTAAAAACCAACACTCGGCCATGGAATTTAATTTAAAGTTTGTCATACATAATTAACAGTAAATCAAGTAAGTAACTTCATATCTTAGAAACTTGTTTGATTCCACTGACTATTTGCAAATAAAATGTACACAACAAAAATGACAACTTGTTTTCACTCGACCGTGAGTCGCATCATCAACCAGAAGTGACGTGGCACCAATTCACCCACAGAATTAGAACAGAGCATGTTGGGAAATAAGAGGGAACAGAAGTCTCACCTACCACAAACATTTGAATTTTCCATTCAAAGAGACAATGGCTAACAGACACTTTATAAACTTAAGTTCAAAATTGTTAGCCCTCTATGAAATGTTAGCCCTCCCATTTCATGATATATTCAAAAATAAAATTGAGATGAAACGCTACTATTTGCTGCTTTACATTGTATAATTCATTCTATTAAGCTGTAGATCTAAAATCATTTATGTCCCTGGTTTGTCAAATATAATAATAAGAGCCCCTAGTTCAACTCTCAGCTAAAGAAACTAATGATAACAAAGCTAACTGTACTTAAGGTTGGTCTGAACCCTGGAATTATAGAAACTTTCGGGCCTCATAACTTTTAAATTGTTGGTCTAAAGTATATAAAAGTATACATATTTAGAATGGCAAAGACTTGATAAGTTCATCTGTGAGGTCAAATTTGGGCCAAAATGGCACTTTTGGCCCAAAATCTTCAAAATAACGGTTTTTGGCCCACTTATTTTTCGTGCATCGTAACAAAAAAATTCTTGGGACAAATTTTTTTATTTCTTAATTTTTAAAAACTAGATCAAAATATCTAGGACCCTTAAAAAGGCTTAAGGGTACTTGCCCATCAATTTCATTCAGGGGCGTGTTTGAAAAACGGCACAGCGCATTAGTAAAAAGAATAAAAAATACTAAAATTTTCATCAGGGCTCGAACCACTGCCAAGGCACTATGAATGCTAAAGATGCCTATTGTGCCACGGTGACCGTGCTTAACATTCGGTGATTTTCAAAGATATACATATCAACACGTTTCTAGTGTATTGAAAATCAGATTTTGGTAGGAATACAGTCATAGAAAGACATATGACTCTACTTGTCTGTTTGTTTTTCATTTAAGGAGGCACACAGGGTCACTAATTATCCATTATTATTCACCTCATAACTCGAAAACTATTTATGTAAAGTATATAAAAGTATACATTTTTTGAATGGAAATGGGCTCATAAATCCATTTAAAATGTCAGTTTTGGGTCAAAAACTACAATTTTCGAAAAAATCCAAAAAAACTGATTTTTTGACCAAAAATTTTTGGTCCGCCATAAAAAAATTATTTGAAAATCAAAAACTGTAAAACATGAATTTTATTAATTTAGACAAATAAATCTAGAAAGTGTTTTTTTATTTTTTGAAATTTTGCTTAGTTTTTAAAATATAGGCAAAAAATCAGTAAAAACGTGTGACCCGTGTTCAAATTTTTTGAATCATGGGTGATAAAATAAGTTCTAGGCCCTAATTTAAAAAAATTAAAAAACACTATCTAGATTTTGGCCATATCTAAACGTTTGACTTAAAAACTTACCTCAGTGATGCTTCATTTAGACGCTATGGCGGACCAAAAATGGTTAAAAGTGGTCAAAAGTGAACTTGCGAAAATCGCGATTTAGAAAAATACAGGGATTTTAGGTCCATTTTTGAAGATTATTCCATAAAGATATAATCCGTGACTTGTGACGTTTGGTCAAGTTAGAAAATGAGAAGGGCGTCCAACTGCAGCAGATTGGCATTTTTGGTGATTTAGAAGGTAAAAAATACAATATGACAAAATTATCCGTGCACATTCGGCAGATGTTTATCCACATGGTGCAGCCATTTTATTTACTGCAGTCTTGTTTCCATGGTGCAGCAGAGCTTCCGGCAAGGGCGCGGCGTCGCGTCGGCGTTTGAGGAGCGACAGGGCGCGCGGAAAGACAGACAGGTTACGCGAATAAGTTGCACAGTGCATGGTCGTGTTGCCGCGAACGAAACCATGATTATTTAAGCACAATTTTGTCCTGTTCCGTATAAAAAAGATCATGCTCTGTATCAAAATTTGCGGACACCAGAACATTAAAATTAGCATAGAATAACTGACAAGCAATTATTTTAGCTGATAATCAGGAAGTTTTATGAATAAATTGAGACATAGGCCTAATCATGATAATTGCGATTTCTGTTTTGTACTAATTTTCATAATATTGCTTTAAAAATGCAATGTTTTTAATTTATCGCTTTTTTGGTGATTTTTTTTTTTTTTTTTTTTTTTTGGTGTTGACAAATATTGCATTTTTATGTTCATTGTCCTTTTCTGAACCGCAAACATGATGTTGTTACTACTCGTTGCTTTTTTCTTTTTTAGTTGGTGCTTGAGAGGCACCACAGCGGCCCGTCTGCGCTAAAGATAGGCATTTTAACACCCGCTTGAATATAGCTAGGCCTACACCACAGGAATCCCAAGTAAAATTTTAAAGGATTCTGATGTGTCGATTTATACTCAATATTGGGTTTTGTTATTGTAATTGTTTGTTGTTATCATATTTTATTTTTAACTTTTTACGGAATATCAAACACGCATAAAAAGTCATAGGCCTATTATAGGTTGTAAAATATTTTGTACCGCATAAAAAGTGAATAAAACTACAACAAAAAAAATTTAAAAAAACTGTTGTTGTTTTCAATCAAATAAACGTGTAAAAAGTGAGGTAAAAGTTGTAATATGTCTTGAATAAACTTCTTGTAAAACGGACAAAAAGTAGGCCTTTATATAATGTTAAACGGGCAAAACACGGAGAGGTCACAAGAAAACTGAAAAAAAAAACCACGGACATTTACATAGCCTAACAAAACCGAATTTCAAAAGTAGAAAACGGAACACTTATGGCTTTAAATTATAGATTGTGGTTTATGCAGTAGGCGATAATACCGTATATAGGCATCATGCTATAAATTTGAGCGCTTTTAAAACACTGCATGAAAACATTCACGAAAAATGCTTTAAAGCAGTTTACCTTTTAAAGTATGCAGAAAACATTATAAACGTGAAAGTTGAAAGCCAGACAAACATTGCAAATAAAAAGGCATTCGCCAAAACATTCGCAAAAAGTGTTGTAAAACCAAAGGCTTTTATCGCAATCATGGTATATGGTAGACCTAATAGGCCTACTAATGGAAATGTAGTTAAAATGGGTTATGAAAAAAGCACGAATTTGCGTTTTTTCGATTGTCGTTTGAAATTATTATTTAGCATTAAAACATTCATGAAAATGCTTTCATAAACTCGTGCCCGCTATGCCGATTTCAAATATCGACATTTTTGACTTAGAGTGCGCCTATGCCTAGATGGTTGATATGATGTATTGAATTGTCAACGGTCAATCAGGAGTAGAGAACGTTTGAAACGAACCTTAAATCCGTGTTTTAATAACACTTTGAAACATTATTCAGGGCCTTAAATTAAATTATAGGCCTACCGGTATTAATAGTAACTGCTTGCTTATTTTTTAAGGACTTCAAAATGAAGACGGGACTGAACAACCGCAGAGGCTCCCGAACCAAGGCTGGGACTGCATTAAATATAAGCTAATATAGGCCTAATAGGCCTATATTCTTGTCCAACTACACCAACTAATTGGTAAATCAAATAATAACAATGAAATGAATGAATGAATGAATGAATGAATGAATGAATGAATGAATGAATGAATGAATGAATGAAATAACAAAACAAATTTTTAAACATAAAATAATAAGCCTAATGATGTACTATACGGGCTAAGTCTAGCCTACTAGCAAAATATTTAGGGCCTACGTTTTCTATCGTATCTACCAGATTGCGTCATCATTACAGGGCTTCTTACGGGTAACTACTTCTTACAGATAAATTTCATCTTTTCACTTTTCAAAACAAAAACAAACAAAAAATTCACTATTATGTTCATATAAAAAACACCAAAATTTATACCACTATATCAGCACTTTTTTGGCTTAAATTTATCGAGTAGGCCTACAGATTCTGGGACGGGACGGGACGGTGGTGGTCTGTCGGCCCGCAGTTTCGCAATGCAATGGTGCAAGCTTTACCTACCTTGGAAGAGATCAATACGATAAAATACGGTAGTGATCGCGATTGGCGACTCCAGCGCCTCAATCAGTAATCACGTCGCCCATCCAGTTTACCATGTGTGCGTGTCTTTGTTAGCTGTATCGCCGCAGTACGCAGCACGAGAACGCGATCTATTGCGGGAAAACTATGATTTATTTGCTTTTGCATTTTGACTAATTTTTAATGAAAAAGGGTCTTTAAAATAGCTTTTCTTATGGTTCAAATTTTAAGGTTTCTTTAAAATCTATTAATGACAAGATAAAATACGGTTTGAAGATGACATTAGTGATGAAAACTCAATTTTGGCCATGTAACACTTCAGTGATCCTGTGTGCATCCTTAATACAAATTAATTTCGATGAATTGAACTGGTGCGACTCTTAGGACTCGTGATAAACGACGATTAATTTTGTAATAATAAAATGAAAACGCGGGGTCATTCACAACGTCATTTGTAATTCATGTCAAAACCTGGGGAGGACCACACACATCTGTGTTACTTGCGCAATCAATACTCAATGATCCAGACAATACCGTTTGAATATACCGCCCTTATGTATGCACCTGCTTGACACATCTTGGAGGCCGGTCGACTGCATATCCATCTTTACACGCTTTTCAATACGGAATAAATGCTAACCTCGTGACATCATCCAAGCAGCAAAGTTCATTTATTGAAAAGCGTGTAAAGACGGATATGTAGTTTACCGTTCTGCTTGTCACTTGCGGAAAGATATGCTATAGGCCTACCCTAATAGCTTACAATAGATACCCCACTGTAAATAGCTCTCTTCATTACCTCGCTGTGCCAGAATATACGCGCAGTGTACGTACTTTTGAACCATATTTTGTTCAAAAATGATAGGAAGGGACTGTTTTCAGCTAAAATGTTGGCTATCAGCAGATGCTCAATGATACCGGGAAGTATTGCAGAAAGGTAAGCGTACTCTTTACTTATTCAAAATATCACGTATCAATGAATTTAAATTATGGAAATCCAAAAAGGAAATGTCAGGTCAAAATTCTCACCTTAGTATTATTGTGAAATAAAATCAAACCAAATTTAGGCTCTGCAAACAACGTCCAATTATTCCCATTGGTGTTTGCTACACGTGCATATAATAAATTATGATTTGGGGCTAATTTGAGAAGAGTTAATGCCTCGAGTTTCAAAATACACCGAGTGATGTTTATTTGATCAAAAACATTGACAATTCAAGACTCTGTAAAAACAAATCAAGAATTATCTGGGATTATTGCAACTAAGTATAATGAAAGCTATGATCTAAGCTACCAGATGCATCATTAATTTCCTGACTATGATATTTAGTTTTGGGAAAAGATTACTTTAATGTTTTGGTGGGATTATTTCCCGCCAAAAATTTCAACCAAAAAGAGCATGTAGCCTTAAAAAGGAACAGTACAGAAACGCTTAAATATGCAAATTTAAATATGCAAATTTTCCTGCTCGCCCAACATGTATACCATTTATGTATACCATTTATGGTTTGTAAATTGGGATCCCAAAAATTTGGCATGCACAAGGGGGGGGCAAAGAATTTTGGCAGGCCGAGAGGGGGGGTGGGGCAAGCGATTTTTGGTGGGCCGAGATGGGATGGGCAAGCGATTTTTGGCAAGCCGTTTGGAAATTCTACCCCCGGCGGGCCTCATAATTATTGCACAGCCCCTTACATGACACTTACAACAGTTTCAGTGTTCTGTCCTATGTTTTCTCTGCCATCTAGTTTTTTGACATCAGCCACTGCACCTATAATGAAATATGACAGCAAAAAGACAAGGTTTTTAAGTAAATTGCCAAGGTAAATTGCACCTTTTAGGTTCAAATTGGTATCCAATCTATAAGGTACATTCTGAGATCCATCACTGCCAAACAATTTACCACACACATCATGGTTTACACATTTATAATGTTTTCTCAATGTAGTAATGAATTGGTCAGAAACTGCATTTCTGTATCTGAAACAAACTGCTAAACATACCCCATTTTCATGATGTACATATTTATTATACACCTTAAATAAATATAAACTTAAATTAAAAAGACTAGTTTGCGTCTGACATCAGGGCAAAGGCGGGCCGTGATTGGTTGCTGACCTGTGCAGTACTGCATTTTTGGTCTGGTTGACAGAACGCCATACGCAAACTAGTCTTTTTAATTCAGTCTTTAATTATAATACTTTATCTTACCTTGATTGGCCGCCTGGTTTGAAGAGTTATCCCCCTGATTTCCAATGCCACTGGAAGCAATTAGAGCACATGTTTGTGGTAAGTGGGTGTCTCCTCTGCTCCCAGTATTTCCTGATGAGTCTGGTAAGGGAATAGGGGGAGTCTCACCTCCTCCACCATTCTGTTTCTGCCCAAAACCAAATGTAGCTCCACCAGTAGTATGACTACCTTGTCCAAAAACTTTCTGATCTTGTTCGTTCTGTAGCTGCTGGCTTATCTTCTGTTGTTGGTTCACTTGCTGTTGCTGGCATACATGTAGCTGCTGCTGCTGGTTCAGCTGCTGTTGCTGGTCTAGCTGCACTGGCTGTTGCTGGTTCAGCTGCTGTTCCTGGCTCTGCTGTTGCTGACTCTGCTGTTGTTGGTTCTGTTGCTCTTGCTGATACAGCTGCGGTTGCTGGTTTAATTGATGTTGCTGCTGTTGATGATTTGGTTCATGCACCTGACCAGCCGTAACATCATCATTGCATGTTTGCTGGTGACAGGTGGTTTGGTCCTCTTGGCAAGTAACATCAGTTATAGTTAGTTGTCTTGGCACTGATGTTAACAGTGGATGAGTTGGGTGCATGTCAGGTGGATATCTAACATTTAACATTGGTTGCAAGCCTTGTAATCCTGGATTGGTTAACAGTAAGTTATGTATTATCTGGTTGATTACAAGCTGGGACTGTTGACCTGGTGCTGCTGCTAGTGATGGGACTATTCCTGGTTGTATACCAGTGCCACCTACACAAATAAAATATAATTATATTAATTCTTTCAAAAAGAAAGAGATGTTCATGGGAGGAAATGATTTGTGATAAGCCCAAGCCCCAAGTGCTTATTTTCTTTTGTATTCTTTAGAACAAAATTGGATCATTAGCTGATGGAAAACATTTCAAAAAGAATCTGAATGCAACACTGAAAAGTAATTTTCCTTATGACAAGACTATTGTGTTTCCTTGCATCATATATAAGGACAATTTCTTTTATCAATTGTCAATTCCTGTGAAATCGTTTGAGGAATTTAAAATTGATGAATCCTTCAGTATTTAACTCCTTGAAGGAAAAGAAATTAGTAATAAATATAATTATGTAACGATCATTACATAGGCTAACCTAATGCCCATCACATTAAACTTGCCGATTTATTCAAATTTTATGAAGATTTTAACAAAATTTTCAAAATACCTGGACTGGTTGGTTGGCCACATCCTGAGCAAAAATTTGCACCTTGTCTCAATGGAGTGCCGCAATTATCACAATATGGGCCACAAGATGCCATCTTATAGCCACTCCTGTATAAAAGCTATGTCCTGAATAAATGAAAGACAGGCAATTATATTTGATGGCTAGAAAATTAGGTAGGTAGGTCAGTAAGAAACCCTTTTCTTTATGCTGTCAAATTTCCCATTAGGTAGTGTAACTGATGGCAAGAAAAAAGATGGCACCGAAAACAGTACACAACACTGAAACTACTGTGTCACATGAATCCCTCACAACTGACCCCCTGCACACATATTGAACTACTCCCTATTCCAGAAAAATACAGCACTAATTTTTTGGGAATAAAAAAATATTATCCTGTTTTGCCAAATGAAATATAGATAAACCCTAATCCTTTAGCTAGTCCTAACTAGCAATAAAAGTCCAATTTTAATATTTGGCAAAATTTTGGAAATAAGGGACAAAAACATGCGTTTTAGGGTGTTTATCGTATGCTGTGACAATCAAGCCCAAAGATTTGTACTAAGACTAATTCCAGTTTATGCATTATATTTTCGGAAAGGACATGTTTCATTCTTATGACCAATCATTTAATTATACCAACAATTTGGCATATACTCAAGATTTTGAATGCTTAAACTTGTTCCAAGTCTTTGATTTTTGTGACTTGACTGTAAGAAAACATGCCAAAAATGCATATTTTTGGCTCTTTTTTTCAATAAATTGGTAAAAGAGTAAACTTTTTCTTTTAACAATATGTCAAAACTGAACACAACTAAGTAAAGAAATCAAGAAAACAAGGCAAACTCAGCTCTGTCGTAAATTGCATAGTCATGTTAATGTTTACCCAGCAGAGTAGACTAGCAACTGCATCGATCATGTCTCAGTTCTATGTGATGGAAACTACCTAATCTATTTATAGCATTGTGGAGAAATTGCAATCCCAGGCAGGCAAATCAGTAATCCAGGGACTTCCTATTTCAACATCACAGAGCTTAACATTTGGCAAAAAGTCAATGCACTGAAATCTTTAAATTATCATGTTGAAATATTATCGGGAACATTTGTTTTCTATATCAATATTTAATATTGTATCATATGGGTCAGGAAAAAAAAACATTTTCACATGGTAATTAAAAGCTAATAAAATTAATACTGTTAAGGGGGCTGGCATTTTCTTCAGAAGGGGGTCCCAAATATACTGGGGGTCATACATTTTGGAAAGAAAAATGGGGGTGGGGGTGGAGGGCAAGGAGGTCATAAAATTTTTGATGACCGAAATGTAGGAGTCACAAGATGACCACAGATAGGGCCCTTCGCACTTGATTATTAGTTTCCTGTTTACCGCCCGCGTCCAAAATTGAAAATCTCAAAATAATTAATTATTTTATCTTTATTTCTAATTTTCTCCTTTAAAATAACTTTCAACAACTTCTACTTGCCATTTTCTAACTTTAATAATATCGACAATAATGATGAATGAACAAAAAGTACAACTCCACCTTCACTTATTTATAAAATCAAATATTGTTGTGAAATAATTAAATGCCCGCCCTAGTCAAAACGAGTCAATAGTTGCTTGTAATAGTTCAAACTAAATAAAGAAAATAAAAGATAATTAATAATTAATAATTAAAAGTCACCTCGCCCTTTTTCAAAATCTCTAACAGGAAACTAATAATCAAGTGCGAAGGGCCTATAAGTGTGTTTATTTTATTCAAAAGACTTATTTCAATACAATTTAGCCTGTTTAAGGAGTAAGGTGTATCGGAGGTGGGGGTCATAAAATTTTTGTTGCAAGTTTATTGATGCTGACTTTTTATTAAATTGGGACCTCCCCCTGCAATGAAAATGGCAGAGAATCTTTGCACCCCAGCACTCAAATTTAGAAGTGGTGGGTAGATCTGTTTACTAAAGATGGGGGGTCATTAGGTATATTATATTGGAGCAATTTGAAATGTTTACCCCTATACAACCAAAAATGTGCAATTTTGACCAAATATGAGGTTTTTGTATAATAACTCGGTAACGATAGGTTGTACATAGCACAAACTATACATTTTTGAAATCCATAGGATCAGACAAATAATTTGATATATCATTCAACATGATTGGAGAAATTTTAATTTTTTACCCCTGTATGACCTTTCGTGATCTCTGGCGGTCAGTAGTGGTCAAATCCAAAATGCCTCCACATCTTTGGACCATGTACTGCATGTGTGCAAATTATGATTCTTGTATCAGAAAGTGCACGATTATTTGGCTTAGCAGCTTAACTGTATGAATCTATGCACGAACATGTACCTGAACAATACCATTATTATGTTGACCCAATTTACAATTCAACAATTACAATAACATACAGGAAAATGAAAAATAGGCTAAATAATATCTGTAAAAAAAAAATGGACCATATCTAAATAATTCAATTTCCAATCTGCTTTGATCACATGATCAATCAATTAATATTAGAAACAATGATAAACTGATAACAATCATACAAAACACAAATCACTAACTCATATCATTTACAATTACATAAAATGTATTTCAACTTACCTAAAAAGTCTTCACATCTTGATCATGGTATTGAATAGATATCCTTTCACTTTGATCACAGCTATGCTTATAACTCAAGATTTCCCGTCTCTCTCTATATAGCCAATCCAACATTGCATGATAAACCTGAGTCACCCAATCCTGGGCAGTCAAGTCTGTGTGTGTTTGGAAATGTTGACATTTACTCTGTGTGTTGGACTGTGTTCAATGCAACAGTCATTGGGAATTCCCCAATTCATATACTAGTACATGCAACTAATTTTTTCTGAGCGGAGTTGTCTGGGGCGATAAACTGTATAGGTATTTTCGCAGTATTTATTTTTCACAATGTTAACTATTCTGAACGACTTGTGTGTTTCTTTTATTCACGGTTTCAAAAAGCCACACATTTATTATATAAAAAACATTTGTGTCAAAACTATTTTTGTGGGCTTTTAAATTTGCAATTCTTAGATTCTTAGAAATTAAAAACCCTGCAAAAAATTCCTGCTAAAATATACAGTTCTATTGATACCCACAATTATAATTTTGTTTTGTATCAAAAAATATTATTTGATTGTCCATATCCTATCCAAGGGGTAGGGGCTGTCCGATTTTGTAAAAAATATTTTTGTTTATAAATACAGGTCATAGACAAAACATGTATATTTGTACAATAGTATAGAGGCCACTTTTACATTGGTCTATCTGCTCTAGTTAAGATTTTTTAGACAAAGTGCCAGCAGGGTTAGAATTACCATTAGAGTCTCATTTCATTAGAGTTTAACCTGGCTGGCATTTCTGAAAAGTGCCATGAACTGAGATAGGCCCTATTTGGGTTGAAAAATGCATTTTTTGTGATTTTTTACCAAAAATGCCAATATTAAAACAGCTATAACTTGAATTTGAAAGTAAATAAAGTCTGAACTTCGTATTTGCTGTGGAGAATACATGTCACATGTGTTTTCAATATTTGTTAACAAAATAATTGCATCTTAATGCATATTTTGATGTTTTTGCTCAATTTTGACCAAAAAAGTTTTACATGGTAAAAAATGGAATTAAAAAAAATTAAGATGCTTGAAATAATAAAATACCGATAACTTCCTGAAACCATAGGTTTATGACCTATGACCTCTTGAAAATCAAAGGTCAACATAAAATGATTGTTTTTGGCATTTTTGCCATCAAAATCGACTGAAAATGGCAGGAAACATGGTTGCTATGGTAACTTGTACCCTTTAGTATCAAAAACAATTGTAGTTAAAGCTTAGTATCAAAAACAATTGTAGTTAAAGCTGTTACGCATCCTATGACCCGTATATTACATTACAATAAATATTATAAATATGCCCATTTTTAGCCAAAAGTTGCCATTTTTAGCCCAAAATGAGCATTTTATGCTGACCTTTGATTTTCAAGAGGTCATAGGACAAAAACTTTTGGTTTCAGGACGTTGCCATTATTATTATTATTATTATTATTATTATTGTACACATTCATATTTTTTCCATGATTTACCATGTAAAATTAACTTTTTTTCGACCAAAACGTTAAAATAATGTATTCCCCCAAAAAATATTTCATCAAGATATAAAGATGCATTTTTTGTTAACAAATATTGACATAAATGTACTACAGCCAATAAGAAATTCATACAAGTCTTAATTTAGTTTCAAAGTTATTTTAATGTACACATTTTTGGTAAAAAATTGTAAAAATATCACAAAAACTGCATTTTCAACCCAAATATCTCAGCCTCAAAACTAACCTTCAAATTAATAAAAATACAGTAAAATTTGATTAAAAATATTACTGGGTGAGAGTTGCCGAAATTCGCTCTGTTGGTTAGGCTTCGATCACTCATATTTGGGTTGAAATGAACCCCTCAAAACTAACCTTCAAATTAATTAAATACATTAAAATTTGATTAAAAATATTACTGGGTGAGAGTTGCCGAAATTCGCTGTGTTGGTTAGGCTTCGATCACTCAGTGTGTAAATTGAACAGCGCTTACCAGTTCATCACGGCAGTTGCAAAATTCAGATCCGATTTACTTCCGTGTTCCGATTGTGGAAAGTGCCATACGGCTGAGCAGTTTTGCTCTCTCTCTCTCTAGCATGTCATTATCGAACCCCAACGGTGTTAGCTAGTATTAATATTATTTATTAACATAGGCCTACTTGTTTGTGATATTTTAGAGTTTTAAAATTTCAAAATAATCCCATTCAATTACAGGCTGACAAAGGAAATTTACTGAATTTAGAGAATGCATTGCGTTCACCACCTGGACAGCCAGGTAATAATTATAAGATCAGAGCCCGGGATCAGAGTGTGTAGCTAAATTTTAACACCAAGATTTGTACAAAAATGTACCTTGCACGAAAACCTCAAAATCACTGTGTGGCCTTTCTAAATCTTGAATCATAGGACTTGTTATTTCGGCCTATGTATGAAATGACCTGTAGGTCAAAAACTATGGGTCACAAAAATATGCCACTTTGAACTTTTTGAATTCAAACATCCAGCTAAATACATTCATATACATTTCTTGTCAAATAAAATAAATAAAATTTCAATACAAAAAATAGTGTAAGAATGGGCATTTCTGGTAAAAAAAAATAAATCATGAAAAAAGCATGATTTAACCCAAATTTTACCTCAATATGGTATGATGAAAAATTGTGTTCAGATGTAAAATATTCATAATTATTGCCTCTATTATTCAGACCAAAAAAATTAAGGTTGCAGTCAATTTTCTTTTGAAGTTATGCTGCTATTTTAATATTGGACATTTTTGGGTAAAAATTGGAGAAAGTCACAAAAACACATTTTTGAACCAAAATATCTCAGTTCACATCAGTTTTCAGGAATGCCAACTGGGTTAAACATATAGGGGAGACTCGAACGATTAATTCTAACACAGCTTGCACCTTTGTCCAAAACTGTTGCACGGGACTCTATGTATAGCCACAAAGTGACCTCTCTGCTACATTATGAAGCCTAATTAGCTCAAATAAATGTATATACTATATGTATTTATACCACTTCATTTATGTTTTAAAACAGTTCAGTAGTGTCATGGAACTGTTTCAAAAAACTTTTTGGTTGTCAAAAATTTTGAAAGAAAAATATTGACTACATTGTAGTTTTGGCTCAAATTTGAAGGATTCCAAGATCTATACTTCAAAGTGTAGAACATAGACCATTACTGTAAGCCATATTTTTATAAGCAACCCACAACACAAAGGGGGCAACATGGAGTACAGACTTCTCCTCCCAGTTTGTTACATGTAGGTACACTATAAAATCAAGTTCATCTTACCTGTATGTTGTAGACAGCAATTGATCCATTTGTTTCTGATGTAGTAAGGTGCTGGTAAACTGGTGCTGGTATAATTTTCTCATCCAAAATATCCAATAAGAAGATGGCACTCAATAGGAACTGTTCCCTCACTGATAATGAATCAGCGAGGGAATGACATCTCAGACTCTCTTGATATATGTTAGGATATCTCTCAGTGATGCAATCTCATGGTAGCACTTGATCACTAAAGAAAGTTCATTCAGTAGGGAATTTCCCAGGGGAATTTCCCTTTACATTCATATTATCTTGTGTTCACACTGTCACACAGATTATCTTGTTTCATGCCTGGAAGGACATCTTGTTGATACAGCCTGGTCCAGGATTGCCACTTGATCATCTGGGAACATTTCTTAGCAGGGAATTTCCCAGGTTACACTCCCTCCTTGTTGATACAGCCTCATGGTCCAGGATTGTCACGTGATCATCAGGGAATTTCCCTAGCAGAGAATTTCCCTAGTAGGAGCAGGGAATTTCCCAGGTTACACTCCCTCGATCTCCTCTACATCATACATTCAATGAGATCTCAGTCTCATTTGACCACCTGGGAACGTGACATCTTTTTTAGTGAATTTTCCATTCCATTATCCATTCTTTACTGTGTCAGCACTTCCTTCTCGGTCTTGAGGCATACTTAGCCTTGAAAGAACATCTCTCACAAATCAACATTTCTTACAAAGAAATAACAAGATGCATAATAATTGAAAATATCACACACCATCACAGGATATTATGATATGTGTACATCGATATCAAAACAATGCACTTGTCAGCAATTTTACATAATAACTAGGATTAAATACCAGACTCATCTCAAGTGGAGGTCACTTTAATCATTCCTAAGTCACAATAATTAGGAATACAGAGAACATTCCTAAATCATGTGACTTAGGGAGTGACCTCCACCTGAGATGAGCTTAATATTTGTTCTTAGCTATTATGTGAAAAGAGACACATGTAGCAGCCGACAAGTGCATCGTTTTATTCTACATATAATGTATGTCAATGAGAATTATAGGTTTTTAGATGTATCATATGTGAGAGAGAAATTTGACTCAATAATGCATGTGCACTGAGATGTTGATTCCTCCAATGTACGAGCCCTGCAGTGGGGAGTGCAATGAATGCATCAACATTTAAGCACAAGTGCATTATTGTGCCCAATCTCTCGAGCAACAAGGGATCGGCATTTATTCATAACCTCATTAATATACGCAAAGCCTGTCATTCAATCAAAAGAAATTGATTGCCTGACCGCGCACTAATTGCGAGGTCATTAATAACTCAAAATGAATCCTGTGCGCGCGTGCGTGTATTAAAGCTAGGCGTAATGGCAACGCACACACCCACGCGGTGCCGTCACGCTTCTGTGTGATTGGTAGCTCTTGTTGTCGGCGCGAATGTTAAATTCGCCTGGTCGCTATTTTATAATTTAGTAGGGTAGGTTACAACAATAATTAAAACTGGTTATATTTAACTGTGTTTTATGACATAAAATAACATAAAATGCCATTTTGATTTGTTCAAAATATTAGATATGATGGTAATGAATGACAATAATAACTTTGCACCATCTATTTTGAGGTCATTGTGTGAAATTGTCGGATTTTGTTTTTTTACCGCTCCCTCGGAAAAATACCTCAGCTCAAAACAAAACCCTCCGATTTCACACCATGACCTCAAAATAGATGGTGCGCGGTAATTATTGTCTAATTAACCTACGTCATACAGGACAAAGAATTTCTGCAATTTCTGTTATTTTTTATAACAAACAAAATGCTAAAAATGTCGGAAATTCAATGCGCCCACGAATCATGCAAGATGCGAACCCCCAGGGTACGGTCCGCAAACTGTGTGCATGCGCTCCGCATTTTTTTCCAACAACTTTTCTGATTGGCTCTGTGGTAAACTAGGACACTGTTTCATATCATCAAGCTACCTTTCCATTAATATCATAAATATGTTTATAAGTTCACCAAAAAGTTCAACACTGATTTAAAATGCTGACCAAGGTAAAGCATACATCAGAAACCTGCATAGCAGATTAAACATGTACAAATTCAACCGTGGACTTCCAAATCAGTTTACTGTATTATTTTGGTCATTGACTTTGATGTAGCGATTGTTGAATATAATACCGTACTGACGCGAGTATAGTCTCACCTTCGAGTAAAGTCCACCCCCTAAATGCTAGGATCATTCATGGTTGGTTTAAAAAAAAATATTGTAGGTATACGTGTTTTGAATAAATTTGTACTCATGTCATACTCTATTAATGATTTCAAAATGCATTGAATTTGTATGCATTTTGAAATCATTAATAGAGTATGACATGAGTACAAATTTATTCAAAACACATAGGCCTACAATATTTATTTTTTTAAATCAACCATGAATGATCCTAGCATTTAGGTCTAGGTCCAGGGACACTCCAAAGCCGAAAAAATAAATAACTTAATTTTTTTTTTGAAATTCGAGAATAGTCCCACCCCCCAATTTTGAAAAATGTTCACCCAAAAACGGGGTGGGACTATACTCGCGTCAGTACGGTAGTAAGGCAAAAAAAAGTTTATTGTTCTCATCCGACTGATCTCTAATTTGGAAAAAAAATTTACAGAACAAAGTGACCATAAATTTGGAAATTCCAGAAAAGGTTTTTTTCTGAAATCCTGGAGTTCCTGGACAAGTTGGGAGTTTTTAAACAGTTTCTTCAAACTTCGTAAATATTTCAAACCATGAATGAAGTGATGTTTTTTTAAATAACCAACTGACCTACACTACCCCTTGACGGGGATCTACTATGGACAATCAAACATTTTTTTCTGTTTTGCTTAAAAGGGCATTTCGTAATCCACAACCTCATCCCCTCACTTTTTATATCACTGGAAACCTCTGGCTACATAATGTTTATGTACAAAATATTTCTTACATATTAATTCGTTTAAACAAAGATATCGCCAAATTTGAATTTTGTTCTGGTATACCAGAACGTAATTCAACACAGTGGCCTATGCATGGAGCAGTGTAATACACATACTCATGCATAACTCGCAAACGCAAAATCAGAATCAACTGAAATTTTGGGAATATGCTTTTTTCGTGGATATCTACTGAAAAATGTCATAAAAAGAGGATGCTAAGATCACAAAATACTCCTTTAAGGGAACATACCCAAAGATCAATGAAGTCCTATAAATTAAACTAGTTTTATACAAGAGGGAGGGAAGGGGAACCTTTAAAATGTCAATTTGTTTCACGATCTATGGTTTCATTTACCTTATACAGAACCATGTTAGGGATGAAATCATAACTGAACCGCCAGTTCCGTCTGGTTGGAGCCGGTTTTTATTGTTCTAAACAATGGGATGCCGCGGTTCAACCGCCGGTCTATTTTTTAAGCCGCCCCTTATTTTGCAGAACTTGAGTTTTTGGGTAGGGAGGAGGTCAGTTTTGCAACCAAACTACATGTAGTTTGTCAGGCTTCAATGATCAATGCAATAATTCCAGTTGAAATCCACACTGCCCCATGTAAGATTGTGGAAATATCTTCCACAGGGGGAGTAATGTAATTGGTTAGGGTTAATCAATTTGAAACTCATACGCCCCCTGTATTATCCGCTTTTATTTAAATATCTTCCAGAACTGGAGTGAGTATTTCAAATGGAAGTTACCCAATTGTCTATTCTATTCAAAACTCCCTCTGTGGAAGACTTAGCTAAATCTTCCACAGGGGTAGTGTGGATTTTAAATGGAATAATCCATTTGTTTTCAAAAGCTATCTATCCAATCTATTCTGTGATATACATTTGTACCTCTTTTATCCGGCCATGATGGGACCAAGCATTGGCTAGATAAGTAGGACAAGTGCATTGTATAATTCTGCATTGCATGTTGATTGTTCAAAGTGCTCAATTTGGGATGACAAAATATTACTCATTATTATTTATATCAGGCTTTTTATCGATACAATAAAACTGTATATTGTACAATATTTGCAAAATACCCGGATGCAATACAATATTTGTTAAATATTGTACGCGTCGCGCGTTATCATGGTGTCAGCACAACGCGTCATGATACAACAGCACAGTACACTACAGACACCGTAACGGCTCACAGGAGATTTCGTAATGTAAACAAGTAAAATCACAAACTTAATTCGCGGCAATTCTGGATGATGATAACCTTAGGAAATATAATCCACATCTACAAATAAACCTTTATATAATTATTCCAAAATTGTCTTTTGAGAGTAAAGAGCAGAAAACAAGAAGGTCAAAAGGTAAGCTTACAAGTTACGATAGGCCTACACATTGGTTAAACCCGGTGGCTAGGTAAGCTTAAATTATCATTTTACCGCATAGCAAAAGCCTGATATAATAATAATAATAATATTGAATGAGCTTATTTTGCGTGTGATACAAGAATATATTGCACTCGATAGAAAAATATATTCTTGTATCACACTCAAAGCCATTCAATATTATATAATTATTATGTTTTGATGAATCCAAATTCCAAGTGTGTGAAAATATTGGATCCAAAATATAATAATGATAAAATTGGATGCTTTATGCCCAATATTTATTGATCTCGCTACGAGTTTTAAAATATTGGACTCAACTATGTCTCGTCTAATATTTTAAACTCATAGCTCGACCAATAAATATGGGCTCAATCGATCCAATTTTATATCTATATAGGGTAATAATGTATTTAGGTATTTTAGTGCTGTATGCTTCCGAGCATGCAATTAAAGTGTCCAAGCTTTAAAAACATGTTTTCTGATATAAAGATCACCGCCGGATAAAAGGCATTCAAATAAAAGAGGTCTGGATAAGAGAGGTTGGATTGTACTTACATACATCATATATGATAATAAAGAAGACAGAAAAAATAACTTTGACCGCTTTACCATGGCATTACAACATTTAACACAAAATAAAAAGACAAATCATATAACTTTTTTTACATTGTTATTAAAATTATATACAAAATACAATTAAGTTTAATGTAAGCATTGGATAAAACAAAATGCAGCAAGTAACATAATATCTACAGGTAAGTCTTTAACATCAATAAAAGCACAAAGTCATTATGCAAAACTGGAACAAAACTAAAATAATGTAAGCTGACTGAAAACCAACTCTTGTGGTTTTTGTATACGACAGTTAAAGAATTTAGGTACCAGTTATATGTTCAACCCTATATATCCTAAGGGAACAACCCAAAAGTCTGATGAAGCCCTATAAACGAAAGTCCTTTCATTAGGGAGGGAGAGGGGTCAAAAAGTCCGATTACGTTTGTAAAGAAGTAGCTAAAACATCGGTCAAAGTTGATCTTTTTTTAAGGATTTAATATATACCGTATTGGTCCGAGTATAGTCCCACCCATTTTTTATGTGAAAAATTTTTCACAATTGGGGGTGGGATTATACTCAATTTCAAAAAAAAAAAAAAAAAAAAAAAGGTTTTTTTTCCGGTTTTGGAGTGTCCCTGGACCTATACCTAGATGCTAGGATCATTCATGGTTGACCTAAAAAAAAAAAAAATGATTTCAAAATGCATTCAAATTCAATGCATTTTGAAATCATTAATAGAGTATGACATGAATACAAATTATCAATTTTCATATTAAAAATACAAAATATCTTGACATTTTTTTTTTTTTTTTTTTTTTACAATTTCTGAAATTTTTCGAAAAATGGGGGGTGGGATTATACTCGAACATGGGACTATACTCGGACCAATACGGTAATCGTAAAATTTTAGTATTTTCTGAAGTACGATATTCATATTTTACAGTGGTTGCTTCAAAATGATTTCAAATCAATGTAGAGTGCAGTACTCGCAACCTGCAACTTGTAAGTTCATTTTTAAAGCAGCTATACCGCACTTTAATTCTTTTTTATTTGAAAATCCATTAAGTCCTAACTTTTTATGAAGAAAAATATTTCAAAATAAAATAGAACTATTGTTTCTTAAACGTGATCACTGATCAATATCCTAGCAATGTCGCACCCCTCCAGGGCCTCCACAACCCCATCGACCATAGCGACGGCCATGTGTCCCAATGAATACGGGTTGGAATTTTCGATATTGAACACTTACGTTCGAGGGAAGGGGGAGGGGGTTAGCCTTCTAACGAAAGGACTTTCGTTTATAGGGCTTCATCAAACTTTTGGGTTGTTCCCTAAACAAAGACAAATATGACATTAAAACCAGCAGCTCTCATTTGTTGAAATTGGTCAATAAATACAGACATGGTGATCCAAAATCCCACAGGAAGATGCAAATTCAAAGTCCATTGGATGCCCTATTGATTTCTACACAAAAGTGTGCTTTCCATTGATTAGAACATTAAAATACAATTTTGATTTTGTTCCTTCCATGGGTTTTCGATCACTATTTCTTTAATTCTCAACCGATCTCAACAAATGAGGTCTTTATCTGAGCTACAAGATGCAGCTTTTGGCTCCTGGTTCTAATTATGACATATCTGTCTGTTAAGGACATATCGGGGTGAAAATAACCTGTACCTTAATTATTTTGTGTCTGTATAACACACCTTGTTCGTAAACCCTACACAATATCAACACTACACTAACAGATACTTGATCAGAGTTTTTATTCACTCCAAAAATATCTTTTAAAGCATTGAGGTCTCATGCCTCCTTGAATTGAGGGGATGATTGTCATGCCTTCCACACAGAGAGTCTGTCTACCTTCCCAGCTTTAAACCAGTTCCCATTTATACGCTTAGGTGGAGACAGACAAGTCCGAGATGCACTTCCCACAATGCATTTCTTCTCTGTACTAATTTTCTATTCCGCACAACATGAGTTAATATAATAGCTCAAGAATTGCCTCAACTGAAAGATGAGCTCAGTTAATTGCAGTATTTTTTTCACTATATCGACCCATTTTCAGTAAATCCTATAAGCCTTTGCGAGTACACCAGAGATGTTGTCATTTGATGTCACGCCAGCTTCCAATGTGCAGTAACGATATTCGATAAAAGATGTCTGCATCGGCGCAGAGCGGAGTGACATCAAACGATGACATCTCAGGTGTACTCACAAAGGCTTATGGGATTTACCGAAAAGGTCAATCAATACAGGGAAGCAATGCATTGTCGGAAGTGTAAGATATCTTCTCTAGAGACAAGTAGGGTACTCTACTAATTTAAATTTCTGTAATAATGTATGCATTCACTGAACAGAACCATGATAACAAGACATGGCTGAACTGAGCTAAATGTTCAATTCATAAACTGTTATAAATTAATATTTTGATTTCTATGTATATAAGATATATCTAAAAATCTGGCTTAGTTTTCCATCTAAAGCAGTTAGTTACCAATCAATACACATGATTATAAATATTCAGTAGTATAATTCAGTAGTATATATTAATATAGTCTCTCTATTAAATGCTCCCCTGTATCACATGCCCACACCACTGTTTTCAATGAAAAAACTGATTGTTTTAAATGCTGAAAATGCAGTGATGAATTCTGCCAATTAGCTTTCTGGGCATCACAATCGTGTTGATGCTTTTTTGTGGGTTTCTGACTAATTTAACCTCTGCGCTCTTTGCACAAATTAGTTCCACTTTTGCACCATAAACCATTTTAGCTTCAGTGTGGCAACATTTTACATGCGTATCTGTACCATAAACTTATTCTGTTACAAAAAGTGTGGGATTCACTATACTTCAAGAAATTTTATCCAACCCATCCCTCCAATGTCAAAAAGAAATCTACGCTACTGATCCCATCCTGTTTATTCAAAGCAGTATTAAAGAATTTTCATTTATACTTGTTACTAATTCATTCTATATAAATTGCTGCTTGATGGTGTATAACAGCAGAATAAAACAGTTGGGATCTGGCGAGTAATTTCTGAATAAAAATGTTGCCTAGAGCCACAGAATTAGAGAAGGAGAACCGGGACTCCCTATACCGCCAAAGACAATCTCGCCGTCAGCTATGGGGAGAAAATTGGGGGTATTCAGGTCCTTGCCGACGGTGCACAGAGACGAATGAAAACAATTCTGCATCGTCTCATCATTAGCGTCTTGGTATCGCGTGCAGGTCGTATCTCTGTGTGTCTCCTAAAGGCCCATTCACTGATTTGCTCATCCGGACGATCGTAAAAATTCAGATTTTGGTACTTTTGTCATTGTCATAGATGTACAAACATAGCTCTGCAGTGGTTCAGCCAAAAGCCGTGTGACAATTTGAATGACTTATCCTTCACTTTTAAGCAATTCATAAACAATTTTAATTTTTTTACAGTTGCGCTGGGATCACTGAATGGGTCTTTAAATACGCCCATCATCAATGTCGCGGTTGCATTGCCTCGAGCGCATTCCGGGGGAAACCGAATACCCCCCATTTTTGCTCCATGTCTGTATCAGGATGGCGGTCGAGTCCTGGTTCTCTTTCTCTAAATCTGTGCCTAGAGCTGATAAATTTATGTTCCCCTTTTTCAAGAACTGCCAGGGGTTAATAGAGAGAATACTTGATATGATATTAGATACTTTAGTTCATCCCATGACGTACAATTTCACTAGTTCTTACATAATTATTCTTATAAATTATTATAGCAACCAACCAATGTGGTTTAAAACTGTGAATACATTATTAATGTTAAATATTGGTGCAATAAATAGAGATCAAAATGCTTAAAATTATATGCATACATAATTAATCACATTTTTAAAAATGTTTATATTTTTTTAAGCATAATGCTGGGCTGGATTTTTGTCTCAGCTCTGGATTCGGGCCAACAAACAAACGTCCATAGCATTGGGCTATTCCAGTTGAAATCCATACACCCCCATATGGAAGACATGACCATAATCTTCCACAGAGGGAGTATGAATATCAAATGGGGTTACCTGAATGGGTATCTCCATTTGATATCTACACCCCTTGTGTGGCAGAATAAGGTCATGTCTTCCACAGGGGGAGTAAGGATTTCAACTGGAATAGCTTTTCAGACCTATGGGCCGAAATGGCCCAAACACATAAGAACTTCAATTCAAGCCCTGTTTGAGTATGACAGGCAATTTCTATGGAGTAAAGCCACTGGGACTGTTGAGTCCACTTGATGGACTCTGTAAAGCAGATGGTGGACTCCTGGCATTGCGGAATTTCTCAATCATGAGAGCGTTGAAGGCTGTGACGCATTCAGTGCCAAAGGCGCCGACAGCTTTGCAAGAGACTGGAGTGGGACGTAACACTGTTGCTGAGATGGGGTAATACGACACGGTGTCCCTGTGACTGATCTGATGGGTAAAATGGTGACACAAAGGTATAATAATTTAATAGGTAATAGTGACAGTCATAAAAGTGGTTTTTAGCTATTGGAAAGGAAAGAAGGAACAAAAATGGAGAGAATATGAACAAACCATTTACTTGGCTCGCACTGGATTTGAACCGTAGACGCCTCGGGTGTCAAGCAAGAGATCACCGACCGACTCTGCCAACGAAAGCATGTGCAGTGCACCTTTCAATATGTTTTAATACTTTCAGTAAATTCTTAAGACTTAAAATCCCTAATCACTATTTCCGCACTTCCATGTACAATGTGGTTTGTCGTACTTTCTGTATTCTGCAATCACAGTTCTCCATATTCTTGAGTAAAATTAATTCAGCACAAAACAATGGAAAGCAGTACTAGTTAGCAGAACAGAATAGTTACAGAAGATATTACTTGAGCTGTTTGCTTTTAGCATGTGAACTATTACATGTATGTTCAAATAGGCTTACAAGTGCTTATGCCAGGGATTCCCAAACTGATCCAAAATTCATGAGAAAAATATAGCGCGTCCCACCGCAAAACTACAAAAGGGGCACAATTTCTAAGTCTTGCTGACCGGCTTCCAGAATGACATTACCACAACAACTGTGCGCATGAAAAAATTTTATTACTATAATGGGTCGAAATATGTTTATGTGACCAATATGATGGTGCCCTGCACTTTAATACACCATTGGTGATGTATTTTTTTTTTTTTGTTTCCGGCAAGTCCCTCTTTTGGAAGAGGCTGCGACCCCAAAAGGGTCGCGACACACGGTTTGGGAACTGCTGGCTTATGCTGATATAATGAGAGACAAAGATAAAAAGACTAGTTTGCGTCTGACGTCATCTGTCATTCAAAGTCGAGCATGGTTTGTTTACAAGTGTCGTGATGATATGAGTTGCTGAACACGGTGGTAAAACCTGGCGCCTTATTGTTAATTTTGCACCTTCAAACATACAAACCATCTCAAAAGTTAGGTCTTTATACTAAGAAACTTTCTTTCGCGAAGGCACCATGTCAACAATGCCTAGAAAAGTTGCTTTTTGCCTTGTAAAAGTACATAATTTTTCGCCATTCACAGCTATTCCTTTTCTCCGATCAGCACCAGATAAATTACACCGCGCTAATTAACCAATCAAGGATCCTACTCCTAGAGAATTTGATTGACAGTGACGCCAGACTTAAACTAGTCTTTTTTATCTTTGTCTTCAATTATAGTGAAGTGCTTAGGTACAAGATATTTCTGCTTGTTCCTCTATTTAAAGTGTAGGGACTACAAACATGCTGCTAAAACATGGAATGATTAGTGGAGTTAGCTCACCTGAGATTACAGACAGATTTCAATTTCCTTTTGTCAAATGTCATTAACTCATCGTGTACACTACCGACAGAACTCAGTGATGTTGTAGACCTTGAAATAAAGGTGTTAGCAGAGAGGAGATTAAATAGCCTGGATGCATGTGTTAAAGCTATAATGTACGATTTCCATCATTCTTTACTCAAAATGCTGAAATATTATTACCGTACTGACGCGAGTATAGTCCCACCCCGTTTTTGGGTGAACATTTTTCAAAATTGGGGGGTGGGACTATACTCGAATTTCAATTTTTTTTTTTTTAAGTTTTTTATTTTTTCGGTTTTGTAGTGTCCCTAGACCTAGACCTAAATGCTAGGATCATTCATGGTTGACCTAAAAAAAAAAAAAATTTCAAGATATTTTGTATTTTTAATATGAAAATTGATAATTTGTATTCATGTCATAGTCTATTAATGATTTCAAAATGCATTTTTTTTTTTTTTTTAATTTCTGAAATTTTTCGAAAAATGGGGGGTGGGATTATACTCGAACATGGGACTATACTCGGACCAATACGGTAATCGTAAAATTTTAGTATTTTCTGAAGTACGATATTCATATTTTACAGTGGTTGCTTCAAAATGATTTCAAATCAATGTAGAGTGCAGTACTCGCAACCTGCAACTTGTAAGTTCATTTTTAAAGCAGCTATACCGCACTTTAATTCTTTTTTATTTGAAAATCCATTAAGTCCTAACTTTTTATGAAGAAAAATATTTCAAAATAAAATAGAACTATTGTTTCTTAAACGTGATCACTGATCAATATCCTAGCAATGTCGCAGCCCTCCAGGGCCTCCACAACCCCATCGACCATAGCGACGGCCATGTGTCCCAATTAATACTGGTTTGAATTTTCGATATTGAACACTTACGCTCGAGGGAAGGGGAGGGTTAGCCTTCTGAAAGGACTTTCGTTTATAGGGCTTCATCAAACTTTTGGGTTGTTCCTAAACAAAGACAAATATGACATTAAAACCAGCAGCTCTCATTTGTTGAAATTGGTCAATAAATACAGACATGGTGATCCAAAATCCCACAGGAAGATGCAAATTCAAAGTCCATTGGATGCCCTATTGATTTCTACACAAAAGTGTGCTTTCCATTGATTAGAACATTAAAATACAATTTTTGATTTTGTTCCTTCCATGGGTTTTCGATCACTATTTCTTTAATTCTCAACCGATCTCAACAAATGAGGTCTTTATCTGAGCTACAAGATGCAGCTTTTGGCTCCTGGTTCTAATTATGACATATCTGTCTGTTAAGGACATATCGGGGTGAAAATAACCTGTACCTTAATTATTTTGTGTCTGTATAACACACCTTGTTCGTAAACCCTACACAATATCAACACTACACTAACAGATACTTGATCAGAGTTTTTATTCACTCCAAAAATATCTTTTAAAGCATTGAGGTCTCATGCCTCCTTGAATTGAGGGGATGATTGTCATGCCTTCCACACAGAGAGTCTGTCTACCTTCCCAGCTTTAAACCAGTTCCCATTTATACGCTTAGGTGGAGACAGACAAGTCCGAGATGCACTTCCCACAATGCATTTCTTCTCTGTACTAATTTTCTATTCCGCACAACATGAGTTAATATAATAGCACAAGAATTGCCTCAACTGAAAGATGAGCTCAGTTAATTGCAGTATTTTTTTTCACTATATCGACCCATTTTCAGTAAATCCTATAAGCCTTTGCGAGTACACCAGAGATGTTGTCATTTGATGTCACGCCAGCTTCCAATGTGCAGTAACGATATTCGATAAAAGATGTCTGCATCGGCGCATAGCGGAGTGACATCAAACGATGACATCTCAGGTGTACTCACAAAGGCTTATGGGATTTACCGAAAAGGTCAATCAATACAGGGAAGCAATGCATTGTCGGAAGTGTAAGATATCTTCTCTAGAGACAAGTAGGGTACTCTACTAATTTAAATTTCTGTAATAATGTATGCATTCACTGAACAGAACCATGATAACAAGACATGGCTGAACTGAGCTAAATGTTCAATTCATAAACTGTTATAAATTAATATTTTGATTTCTATGTATATAAGATATATCTAAAAATCTGGCTTAGTTTTCCATCTAAAGCAGTTAGTTACCAATCAATACACATGATTATAAATATTCAGTAGTATAATTCAGTAGTATATATTAATATAGTCTCTCTATTAAATGCTCCCCTGTATCACATGCCCACACCACTGTTTTCAATGAAAAAACTGATTGTTTTAAATGCTGAAAATGCAGTGATGAATTCTGCCAATTAGCTTTCTGGGCATCACAATCGTGTTGATGCTTTTTTGTGGGTTTCTGACTAATTTAACCTCTGCGCTCTTTGCACAAATTAGTTCCACTTTTGCACCATAAACCATTTTAGCTTCAGTGTGGCAACATTTTACATGCGTATCTGTACCATAAACTTATTCTGTTACAAAAAGTGTGGGATTCACTATACTTCAAGAAATTTTATCCAACCCATCCCTCCAATGTCAAAAAGAAATCTACGCTACTGATCCCATCCTGTTTATTCAAAGCAGTATTAAAGAATTTTCATTTATACTTGTTACTAATTCATTCTATATAAATTGCTGCTTGATGGTGTATAACAGCAGAATAAAACAGTTGGGATCTGGCAGTAATTTCTGAATAAAAATGTTGCCTAGAGCCACAGAATTAGAGAAGGAGAACGGGACCCTATACCGCCAAAGACAATCTCGCCGTCAGCTATGGGGCGAAAATTGGGGGTATTCAGGTCCTTGCCGACGGTGCACAGAGACGAATGAAAACAATTCTGCATCGTCTCATCATTAGCGTCTTGGTATCGCGTGCAGGTCGTATCTCTGTGTGTCTCCTAAAGGCCCATTCACTGATTTGCTCATCCGGACGATCGTAAAAATTCAGATTTTGGTACTTTTGTCATTGTCATAGATGTACAAACATAGCCTGCGAGTGGTTCAGCCAAAAGCCGTGTGACAATTTGAATGACTTATCCTTCACTTTTAAGCAATTCATAAACAATTTTAATTTTTTTACAGTTGCGCTGGGATCACTGAATGGGTCTTTAAATACGCCCATCATCAATGTCGCGGTTGCATTGCCTCGAGCGCATTCCGGGGGAAACCGAATACCCCCCATTTTTGCTCCATGTCTGTATCAGGATGGCGGTCGAGTCCTGGTTCTCTTTCTCTAAATCTGTGCCTAGAGCTGATAAATTTATGTTCCCTTTTCAAGAACTGCCAGGGGTTAATAGAGAGAATACTTGATATGATATTAGATACTTTAGTTCATCCCATGACGCATAATTTCACTAGTTCTTACATAATTATTCTTATAAATTATTATAGCAACCAACCAATGTGGTTTAAAACTGTGAATACATTATTAATGTTAAATATTGGTGCAATAAATAGAGATCAAAATGCTTAAAATTATATGCATACATAATTAATCACATTTTTAAAAATGTTTATATTTTTTTAAGCATAATGCTGGGCTGGATTTTTGTCTCAGCTCTGGATTCGGGCCAACAAACAAACGTCCATAGCATTGGGCTATTCCAGTTGAAATCCATACGCCCCCATATGGAAGACATGACCATAATCTTCCACAGAGGGAGTATGAATATCAAATGGGGTTACCTGAATGGGTATCTCCATTTGATATCTACACCCCTTGTGTGGCAGAATAAGGTCATGTCTTCCACAGGGGAGTAAGGATTTCAACTGGAATAGCTTTTTCAGACCTATAATGAAATGGCCCAAACACATAAGAACTTCAATTCAAGCCCTGTTTGAGTATGACAGGCAATTTCTATGGAGTAAAGCCACTGGGACTGTTGAGTCCACTTGATGGACTCTGTAAAGCAGATGGTGGACTCCTGGCATTGCGGAATTTCTCAATCATGAGAGCGTTGAAGGCTGTGACGCATTCAGTGCCAAAGGCGCCGACAGCTTTGCCGCAGACTGGAGTGGACGTAACACTGTTGCTGAGATGGGGTGTACGACACGGTGTCCCTGTGACTGATCTGATGGGTAAAATGGTGACACAAAGGTATAATAATTTAATAGGTAATAGTGACAGTCATAAAAGTGGTTTTTAGCTATTGGAAAGGAAAGAAGGAACAAAAATGGAGAGAATATGAACAAACCATTTACTTGGCTCGCACTGGATTTGAACCGTAGACGCCTCGGGTGTCAAGCAAGAGATCACCGACCGACTCTGCTAACGTAAAGCATGTGCAGTGCACCTTTCAATATGTTTTAATACTTTCAGTAAATTCTTAAGACTTAAAATCCCTAATCACTATTTCCGCACTTCCATGTACAATGTGGTTTGTCGTACTTTCTGTATTCTGCAATCACAGTTCTCCATATTCTTGAGTAAAATTAATTCAGCACAAAACAATGGAAAGCAGTACTAGTTAGCAGAACAGAATAGTTACAGAAGATATTACTTGAGCTGTTTGCTTTTAGCATGTGAACTATTACATGTATGTTCAAATAGGCTTACAAGTGCTTATGCCAGGGATTCCCAAACTGATCCAAAATTCATGAGAAAAATATAGCGCGTCCCACCGCAAAACTACAAAAGGTGCACAATTTCTAAGTCTTGCTGACCGGCTTCCAGAATGACATTACCACAACAACTGTGCGCATGAAAAAATTTTATTACTATAATGGGTCGAAATATGTTTATGTGACCAATATGATGGTGCCCTGCACTTTAATACACCATTGGTGATGTATTTTTTTTAAATTGTTTCCGGCAAGTCCCTCTTTTGGAAGAGGCTGCGACCCCAAAAGGGTCGCGACACACGGTTTGGGAACTGCTGGCTTATGCTGATATAATGAGAGACAAAGATAAAAAGACTAGTTTGCGCCTGACGCCATCTGTCATTCAAAGTCGAGCATGGTTTGTTTACAAGTGTCGTGATGATATGAGTTGCTGAACACGGTGGTAAAACCTGGCGCCTTATTGTTAATTTTGCACCTTCAAACATACAAACCATCTCAAAAGTTAGGTCTTTATACTAAGAAACTTTCTTTCGCGAAGGCACCATGTCAACAATGCCTAGAAAAGTTGCTTTTTGCCTTGTAAAAGTACATAATTTTTCGCCATTCACAGCTATTCCTTTTCTCCGATCAGCACCAGATAAATTACACCGCGCTAATTAACCAATCAAGGATCCTACTCCTAGAGAATTTGATTGACAGTGACGTCAGACGCAAACTAGTCTTTTTATCTTTGTCTTCAATTATAGTGAAGTGCTTAGGTACAAGATATTTCTGCTTGTTCCTCTATTTAAAGTGTAGGGACTACAAACATGCTGCTAAAACATGGAATGATTAGTGGAGTTAGCTCACCTGAGATTACAGACAGATTTCAATTTCCTTTTGTCAAATGTCATTAACTCATCGTGTACACTACCGACAGAACTCAGTGATGTTGTAGACCTTGAAATAAAGGTGTTAGCAGAGAGGAGATTAAATAGCCTGGATGCATGTGTTAAAGCTATAATGTACGATTTCCATCATTCTTTACTCAAAATGCTGAAATATTATTACAGTACTGATCGCAGTATAGTCCCACCCCGCTTTTGGGTGAACATTTTTCAAAATTGGGGGTGGGACTATACTCAATTTCAATTTTTTTTTTTAAGTTTTTTATTTTTTCGGTTTTGTAGTGTCCCTAGACCTAGACCTAAATGCTAGGATCATTCATGGTTGACCTAAAAAAAAAAACAAAAAAAATTCAAGATATTTTGTATTTTTAATATGAAAATTGATAATTTGTATTCATGTCATACTCTATTAATGATTTCAAAATGCATTTTTTTTTTTTTTTAATTTCTGAAATTTTTTCGAAAATTTGGGGGTGGGACTTTACTCGAAGGTGGGACTATACTTGCGTCAGTACGGTAGTAGCAATAACTGCCAGGAAAGGTTTCTGTCCATTTTAAACCGAAATAACACGTGAAAGAAATCCCACTAGCTATTTTGGCTATTTAACATGGAGTTCTATGGGCAGGGGCTTAATTATGACATTATGTCAAAATTGCTCTTTTGACCATTAGAAATATGCCAAAAATCATGTTTGAAAAAAACTGTCCAATTTCATGTTATAAGATCGTACATTATGGCATTAAGATATGTGTGACACGATCAAGAGGAATGAGGCTAACGTTTTCGATTTTGATTTTTGTTAATTATTCATTCACACTTTCAAAAATGCTAAAAATTTATGGTCCAAACCCCATTTTAAATGTTTCACAGCTCCGTTTTTATCAAAACACTTACATGTTCCTCTTGACCTTCTTATTGTGTCACCTATGTGCAGGGTGAATTATATATTATTGGATATTTTGATTTCCTTGTCAATTGTTAGCCATTCATAGTAGTATTAATGATCTATGTTAGTCCTACTATACCGAAAATATTAATTTCTCGATCCTGAGAGTATGGGCGTACTACGTGCACTGCGTAATGTCGCACGTTTAGTGGAATGACACAATAGTGCGATTGGTTGTGCACGCACGGCACAGGAAATGCAGCGATACCCAAAGCGTTCGTGGTAGGCGTTGTACGCTTGACGCAATTGTCATTGCATGCCGATTGAGCTCTCAGGATCGAGAAACTATTATTTTAGCTATAGATACATGTAGGACCCTATTACTGTGGTCTCCAAAATCCGCTATTGCATACTTGTAATGTATTGTGGCGCTTCCATAGCATGCTCAATCTGAGGCTATTGACAGACCTGTTGATACTACACCCGTACAGTACGTGTATTATTATAGAGGGCCATACTATGGGCAGTATGCATTGTAATGTACAAAAAGTAGCCTGGGTTCAGAACGGTAACTTCAGATTGAGCACTGTCTAGGCGCTTCATGCAGATATTCTATGATCTTCCTAAACTGATTTCCGGGGGGGGGGGTACAAATGACCATACGGGGACGTGCCGCAAACATGGGTAGCATTTTCGGCCTTCTGGTATATCAATGACCCCTTTTTCAAAGCCTATTTTGGTATATGAATGGGTCCTTTTTCAAAATTTTCTCAATTTTTTTCGGAAAACAGCCCAATTTTTCCTTAATCTAGCCAAAATTTTCCCAACATTTTGGGAAAATTTGTAAAAACTAAGACAATTTTGGTTAAATTCGGCCGAAAATTTTGACTTTTGGTATATCAATGGGTCCAAATTTCTTGAAAAATTGGTATATTTATGGGTCCACTTCCAAAATCTCAGCGGCACGTCCCTACCCAAACCAAACTTGAGTACCCCCCCCCCGGCTGATTTCGGGCCTTTGCCCATTTTGGCATGCAGGTGATGATCCACTATTCCTGATTAAACTGAGTCTCCTTCAAGGAGAGAGTCAAATCAAAGTGGAGCAGACGACGGCCAAGCCACCACCAGTGCAGGCTCATATTTTTTATGCACTTGGGTGTTTTTACCTCCACAGTACTTACAAAACTTTTCTACATTTATATTCTTGTCTATGAACCGTGCCTACTGGCAACCCCGAAGCGTCTGTGCTCAATTGTTTCTACAGAGAAACTGTGATCAAAACTATATAGATTGTACAGAATGTATTGTCGGGTATCTACCAGGTTTTAATGTGCATCCCCCCAGGACTCTACCAAACCAACTTTTGTAGCTTCCTTTTATGGTCCTGTAACACATTCAAGATGTTAACAAAAATATTTCCCGGCACTCCGGCCATATTCAAGGTTAAAGGTCAACACAGGGGTCAAATTTCAAAGTTGCTCAAATCTGGTTAACCAGCACACCAAATTATTCCTCTCATTGCAAGGATTCAGAAAAAGTATAGTTTGACCTACCTGCGACATACCGTTCTTGAGTTATAAGCAAAAAGGTCAAATTTGGGCGGCGGTCAGTTTTTTTGGCCACACAGGGGCCAAAAATTAAAAATGCTCCAATTTGAACGAAATTGGTCTCAAATTGCTTGTTATATAAAAATAAGTCAAATAAGGAATTGTTGTAACCATGTAGGATGTTTCGTTACCTAGGAAACGTCACAACATAGGTTGTGGTCAATAGGCTGTAATGGGGGATTGACCTTTATGACCAATTTTGTCAATAACGAAGCATTTTAGACAGTGCAAACGATTCCTTTTTTTGACTTGCTTTTGCATGGCGAGCAATTTGAGACCATTTGCGTTGAAATCGAGCATTTTTAATTTTTGGCCCTGTGTGGCCAAAAAACTGACCACCGCTCAAAACTTGACCTTTTGCTTATAACTCAAGAACGGTAAGTCGCAGGTAGGTCAAACTATACCTTTTCTGAATCCTTGCAATGAGAGGAATAATTTGGTGTGCTTGTTAACCAGATTTGAGCAACTTTGAAATTTGACCCCTGTGTTGACCTTTAACCTTGAATATGGCCGGAGTGCCGGAAATATTTTTTGTTAACATCTTGAATGTGTTATAGGACCATAAAAGGAAGCTAAAAAAGTTGGTTTAGTAGAGTCCTGGGGGGATGCACATTAAAACCTTGTAGATACCCGACTAGTAGGCCTGTTATCGATACGGTGTTTTGATGTTTTCACATCCAATTTAACATGGAATTTTATACACCAAATATTTTACACAAAACTTGTCAAATTTGTATCAACAGTGTACAGACACCCATTTTTTCTGAACTGAAGCATTTTCAAAAGATAAAAAAAAGCCTCATGCTAGCGTGTGATTGATTAATATAAAATTTAGACGCAAGCTTGCATAGCTTACAATGTTATGTATTGCATTATTTATGTTCAGACCAATTTCTGAGAATTGTTTTGGGATTCTGCACTGGCGGTGTGGATGGCGGCAATATGGTTCACTTTATATGACACATACTGGACAGTGCCAAAGAGATTAGATCCAAAGGTCCGTATGCACAAAAGAGTTAGACCGGGTCTAAAGTTAGACCTGGTCTAAGCAGAATTTAGTTCCACCAGGAATGGACCTTTACTCTTATTTCCTTCCTAAGTAGCTAGCAAATTTTAAAGATTTAAATGCAAAGTTCAAAAATAATAGTAATACAAAAGAACTTAAGAAAACGTAAAGGAAAATGTCCTTTCTCCTGGTATTAAATATTCCACTTAGACCAGGTCTAACTTTAGACCCGGTCTAACTCTTTTGTGCATACGGACCAAAGAGTACCGACTAAGAATTATTGTTTGTCCCATGGAGACCAATATAGTGTATCTCCGACAAAAACACAATGTCGACAATTGGGCCAAGTTAATGGCACAACACATTACTCGTACAATGCAAACAAGCATGCACTTTAAAATCAAATGTTACCAGCGCATGGGGAAATCCATGAGTGACATGCAAACATGGCGATTGGTACTCTTTCAGTCTAATCTATAGCATAAAATCATGCCTTCCTGTCATGTCTTGTCTTGTTCCAAAAACGGGGTTCTCCGTCAAAGCAAATGGTGCATTTCTGATTTTCGTACTTTTCTATAGTTTTCAGCACAGTTCTTCAGCGGTCTGCCAATTTGGTGCAGTTTATGGCATATACGGAAGTGGGGTTTTGATTGGCTAATTGAATCATGTCATCATTACATCGGCACCTCATTCACTGGTCAAGCTGCGTAGCATAGCGTGACCTAGTTCTTTTTATGCGGTAATCACACAGAGCAGACAGACACTGCTGAAGTAATTTGCTGAATAGTATAGCAACGTGACAGAAGGCTTTTGCAAAGTGAATGTGGTAATTAAGCACATGTACTAGTCTCGTATGAAAGATGTACACACAATTTCTTGCAATGCACCATGGGAGGATTGGGTTTCTGCTGTGGTACTGCTGCTCTTGTAATCAAAAACATGTTTTGAGCCCTATTCTTTGGTTCACCTCAAGAAGTGACATCAATGCATTATTCTGGTTGCATTGCAAATATGCTGACAAACCGCCCTTGTATGCATGCATGTACACTCTGTGCGATTAATTTACATGTGCGATTCAATACTATGACCAATGTATAGTTTGAATTTGTATTTGATCGGTTGGAATGATGTCACTTGCGATTTACCCATTGGTTATTTTTGCCGGTTGTGGCTGTTCCATCTCGCGCCCTCTCACAAGAAGGGGGTACTTACTGTTGCACTCAATGGGGAAATCACACAGCATGCCATAAAATATATACCTCTTGATGAAACTATTCCAAACGTTTGATTATTTATCAGGGTATTCAACTTCCAATAATTACCAAAGGCAAATTGGTATTTTCTGTGCTGTGAAAATTGACTACTGAAAGGCCCTGTACAAACCAATAGGGATTTTGCGAGGGTGTCCCCTTTGACAGACATGGGAAGTGAGTAAGTGCAATAGAGGGAACAAGATGATGTTGGTGGCCTTAACGTGAAGTTTCCATGGCAATGTAAATTAACCAATCCATACTTACCCATACTGGCTGACTTTTCTCAAGTTGGCTGGTTTAGGTTTGGGTGTACTAGTCATGTTAGTCAGTTTGGAATTAGGTGTCCTTTTCCCTCCAGGGCTGTTGATCTAAAACAAAAAATTAATATTGATATTGAGAAAGTGTTAGAGGTAAATATTGTTGTGCATTTATTTGTAATGATAAACTTCAATCTCTAGTATTTAGATAAGCTGGAACTTAAAGGGGTACTATACACCCCTGGCCAATTAATTTTGTGCCTATTTTTGCATTTTATAGCGCACTGGGGACAAGTAAGATATGTATATTATAGGGGCAAGGATTACAACTACTGCACTGGACATTTTATTTCAGCACAGACATCAGTTGTGGAGTTACAGTCAAAAATGAGGGAAAACCAATATTTGATCAATAAATCAATAACTACTTGCTCTGAGTTGCTGATTTTCAGTACAGTAGTTGTAGTCATTGCCCCTATAATATACATATGTTACTTGTCACCAATGCTATATTTTTTGAGAAAAATGCAAAAATAGGCACAAAATTGGACAGGGTGTAGTACACCCTTAAGTTATGGTCATGACTGTTCTCATGACTTTTTAACTGCATACCAGCAGGTTGTAGCTACAGTCGGTGGTGCCACCCAGCACGAAAAAAAAATTAATGATTTGATACTCCCGGAGCTTTTTTCCCAATCACACACATTCACCAAAAAGATTGTGCCCCAAGCCAGTACTCTAATTGGAGCCCGGCACTCAACCGGAACATGGGCTAGCTGCAACCATGTATATCATATTTGTGACACAATCTGGTCCATGGGGGCTAAAGGAGGGATTTTTGAAAATTGAGTTACTATTATTATTACGTTATACCATGGTACTAAAATTATGAAGTTTTGTGATACCTATTTTTTATGTATTTTATTGTTTGTTTGACCCCATATTTTTGCCTTTATTTCAATTTCAAATTTGCTGCAGGTTGGTCCCCATGGCCTAGATTGTGTCACATTATTTTGCTCTATTAACTGTTCACTAAAATCAGCCTCATCATTTTTTTTCAACTAAACTGTTCCACAAATACCGGTACTGAAAATACCATACAGTTACCAGGCTGTCATGGCCATATTTTTGAACAACTGATCCGACAAACTTTCAAATTATAGTAGCAAAAACCAGGCCATTACCAGGATTTATGGGGGTGCAAGAAGATACCTTCTGTGATTTTTCTTAGGGTTTATTTCAATGCCCTCCCCGAGCGTTTGAAAAATTTTCCTTAAAAAAGGATCTGATTTGCAAAGTTTTCTACAGAAAAAAGTGGATTTTTTTCAAATTGGCATTTTGTTTGGGGGTGGGTGGGCGGGTGGGTGGGTTGTATCCTCACACCCCCTCTGGCTATGGCTTTAGGCAAAACAGTGAGTGTTAAAAACCACACATCGATTCTTGTTCATACTCACAGTATTTGTCCTCTCTCCCAGTGGTTTAGGCTGCACAAAATTGCCTGGTGGAGGGGGTGGGGGAGGAGGTGGTGGGGGTGGTGCTGCTGGTCCACCCTTCTTGGATTTCCTGCTCTTGTTGCTTCCCCTTATTGGAGGCCTGGCTAGAGGACTTCCATCAGCCACTGTGAAATCATCATCATCATAGGACAATGGGGGTGGGTATGGAGGGGGTACTGGCAGGTTTTTGCGGGAGGGCTTCCTGGGGATGGTCTTGGCTGACTTGGATGAGGTGTTATTAAGATGACTGCCTGATCTCTTCGCTGCTAGCCTCTTAGAAAATCGTACATTGCTGCATTTAGTTTCTGCAAACAAAAAAGGCAAATGGGAGAGTATAAATCTAGACATTAATCACATTAATTAGGAAACCACACCTCAAATTCAGTATTATGTAGGAGCACAAGCACTGACTGATCAAGGAAACTAACTGGCAACCCTATAATCTGAGACTGTTCATTAAACTCCCCATGAAATTTGATTAATTAGTAGGACGTAAAAGGAAGGGTAATTCATCTGGTGCTTTCATCGGAGAAAAGGAATTGCCCATACATGTCGATTCTATTACATTTCAGTAAAACGACAATTGATAAAAACTATACTTTAATAATAGTGGCACCTGAAATTTCTATTAGATTATTTTTGCAAAACCTGAGGTTATTGATGCTCCTGAAAAATAAGGTACATAAGGCGACGAAAAATCAAACAAATCTGTTTTACGGGTAGATTTTAAGTAGGGTTGGTCGGTTGGGATTTTATTTACAATATTTCAGGCTACAATGACCCAAAAATATCACCGAAAGCTTGAAAAATCTGGTAAAAATTTCCAGTCAAAATCAATAAATTTTGGTCAAAAAAAAGCCGATTTTAGCAAACTTCAAAAACAATTGTTCCCAAAATGCAAAATCTGGGTCGGTCGGGCTTGTAAAACTAATTTTATTTGGTTGACTAACCATATAAATAAGGTACATTAGGGGACGAAAAACAACAAACTTGTTTTAAAGGGCAGGTCTATTGCAAAAACAACATCATATCATTGGCAAGCTAATATTATGAGGACAATGAAAGTGACTCCTTTTTGAGAAAATAAGACGTTTAAAATTGATATTCCGCAAAAACCAACTTAAGCGGTGAGTTCCTTCGAGCGAGACAGATTTGGCCTAGAAAAAAGGTGACATCATGAAATGAGATGTGCCCGCTTTGAGAAAAGGGACTATAAACGCTCTCAATGGACAGAACGTATACTGTTGTTGTTCACAGAAAAAACTCTAAATAAGTATTACAAATTTAATGGTTTTTAAACATATGGATAAAATCAGCCGCTGAGACTAGCATATAAACTGTGTTAAGTCCACAAACTCATGTATCTGATTTCCCTGTATTATTGTAATGCTATTTGACCCCCCTAATTGTGTTTGAAACACTGTAGCTAATGACCTGTAGTCTCTTATCATACTTGTTATGATGGACCATACAAGGAGGAGACCGTCCCTGGTAGCATCTTGCATGCAGCATGTAGATAGTTTAGACAGTAGTGTAGCATGTAGTGTGAGGGGACGACCGACTTGTGAGATAACGGGTAAGGCGCCCTGGTCTACCTTCAAGACTGGTGGGGGTTGTGAGCCTGCTGACTTGTTCAGCAGGTGGCGGACAGACCAGGACGACGGCTTGGAGAGGGATAGGCTCCGCCAAGCTGTAATTTGCCTAAGATTCACCAATTGATGACAGTATGACAATAAATAAATTGAACATACCGGATCGGTCGCAGCCCGGACCAATGACCGCGCCTTCTGTTGGGCGTAGCCAGGGCAGAGGTGATAAGTATGCAACTGGTGCGACAAAGATCCGAGGTAGAGACAACATCACCATTGGAACATGGAGTGTTAGAACTCTGAGACCTAACGGAAAATTAGAGGAATTATCCTATGAGCTTGATAGGTATCACTGGAACATCATCGGGCTCAGTGAAGCTCGCTGGAAATTCCATGGCGAGATGTGCACAGATGAAGGTCACAAGCTCTACTACAGTGGAAGTGAAACGAAGCATGAGTATGGAGTGGGGTTTATCATCCACAAAGATACTGTAAATGCCGTCATGGGCTGCAAACCAGTCTCAGAAAGGCTCATCACTCTTCGTATGAGAGCTTCCCCCTTTAATATCACCATCATTCAGGTGTATGCTCCGACTACAAGTCATGGAGATGATGAAATGGAATCATTCTACAGCCAAGTTCAGACACTCATGGATGAAACACCAAAGAAGGACATCCTAGTGGTATTGGGAGACTGGAACTCCAAAGTAGGAGAGGATGCCCAGCCAGACTGGAAGGAAGTGTGTGGCCCTTACTGTAACCCAGAAACAAATGACAGAGGCCTCAGATTGTTGGATTTTGCTACATACAACAACCTTGTGCTAGCCAACACCCTTGGGAAACATAAGGCTTCTAGAAGATGGACATGGCACAGCCCTGATGGAAACCATCATAACCAGATTGATTACATCTTGATCAAAAAGCGCTTTCGCTCTGGTGTTAATGTTGCAAGAACCCGCAGCTTTCCAGGTGCTGACGAGGAAGCGACCATGATCTTGTGATGATGAGCTTCAGAGTGAGATTGAAAGTAATCAAGAAACCCAAACAACTGAGAGTAAAGTTTGACCTTGAGAAACTGAGGGACCCAGATGTAGCAAGAGAATTCTCAGCCAACATCGGAGGAAAATTTGCTCCACTGATCTGCATGAATGATACAGACCTGGATTTGGACTCCCTCATTGACACCTTTAATACAGCTCTCACTGAGACGGCCTCTGAGCTTTTAGGCAACAACACCGCCATGTGAAGAAGCCATGGATCACAAAGGAAGTGCTTGAGCTCTGTGATAGGAGAAGAGAGTTGAAAGGTAAACGGAACAATCCAGATGGAGCTAGAGAATATAGGGAGGCCAACAAGTTGGTTAAGAACGGCATTAAGGAAGCGAAGGAAAACTGGATTGGACAGCAATGTGAAGAGGTGGAATCAAGCCTGAACAAGAGCAATAGTAGAAAGGCATACCAACTGGTAAAGAATTTAACCACTGTCAAGAACAGCAGATCTGCAACTATACAGGACAAGAATGGGAAGTGTTTAGTGGAAGAAAAAGAGATTCTTAGTAGGTGGACGGAGTACTGCTCTGACTTGTACAACTACGAACTGCAAGGTGATCCATCAATCCTAGACTGCCCACAGTCCTACCCAGATAATGAGGAAAGTCAGCCTATCCTGCGAGAAGAGGTAGAAGCCGCTGTGAAAGAATTGAAAAAGGGCAAGTCGCCAGGCATAGATAACATTCCAGGTGAGCTTGTTCAAGCAGCAGGTGATGCAGCTATTGATGTGCTTACAAAGATATGTAACAATATTTGGAAGACAGGCAAATGGCTGAGTTGAGATGCTTCCGGAAGATCCTTAACATCTCATATAAAGACCATGTGACCAACGAGGAGGTGCGGACCAGAGTGAAGCAAGCAATTGGTCCCTATGATGACCTACTAACAACAGTCCGGCAACGTCAACTACGTTGGTACGGCCACATCTCTCGCTCCTCTGGGTTAGCAAAAACAGTCCTACAGGGTACAGTGAACGGTTCAAGAAGAAGAGGAAGACAGAAAAAGAGATGGGAAGACAACATAAGAGAATGGACTGGCCTGAAATTTACCACCTTACAGAGGGCAGTGGAAGACAGGAACAGATGGAGAGAGATTGTCAAGATGTCATCAGTGGTGCCCCGACGACCAAGCCGGTTAAGGGAGCAGTAAGCAGTAAGTATTATAGTTTCAGTTGGATGAAATATTACAAAGCAAACACATAGTAACAATACTGTGTTGGCTTTATTTCCGAAATGCAGGGTTCGGTTTTTGCCGGCAAAGTGGCAAAAAACTGGCAAAAACTCACATATAGTCACTCAAATATTAAAAAGTGGCACAGAAAGCTCATAAACAGTAACACACAACTTTTAATGAATCATTCAACATATTTTTTGTCTCATCAAGTCCTTGAAATGAAAAAGTTTTGAATTTGATACATGCCACATTTCAGTTAAATGCACTTAGGCAATGAAAACGCATGCCTTTAATTTCTTAATATATTGCTTATAATTACAAAATCTGGCCTTGTTACACTCGAGAACTTATTTTTGTAACTTAATAATTTTTTTTGAGATGTAAAAACTGAACTATAAATCACTTTTTAAATTTTTGCCATTTTTGCCGGCATAATCTGGCAAAAACTGTTTTTGCCAAGTGGTTAAAACCGCGGTTAAAACCACGGTTTTTTCCACCTGCGGCAAAAACCTGCGAACCCTGCCGAAATGAGAACAATAGTCTGCATATTGTTATGCAGCATTGTTATGGTAAATAATAGTACAACTCATTGTTGCTAATGTCAAACTTGTCAAAGTGATGAGAGCATGATATAGTGTCCGCTTCATTTACCTACGTCATCAGCCAAACGGGGGGAAGAACACGTATGCTTAAAACGGGGGAAGAACACGTACGAGGCTGAACTTTACCCACACAATTTCTCCTTTTTCAGGAGAAATACGCATTAAAAAATTGCAACGAGTGTGTCAACTTGTAATGTAATAATTATTCTCTTCGAATAGAGATAAACTTGTTTTTGCAACAGACCTGCCCTTTAAGGGCAGATTTCAAATAATGTTGGTCTGTCGGGATATTTTAAACCATTTTTTAGGCTAAAATGACCCAAAAATATCACCAAAGCTTTAAAAATCTGGCAAAAATTTGATTTTTTCAAAATATGATTTGAAAAACTTTCCAGTCAAAATCAATCAATTTTGGTTTTAAAAAAAGCTGATTTTACATGATTTTAGCAAAAAAACCTGGGTCGTTGTTTTTTTGGTTGCCTAATGAAAGAAACCTAAAAATGGCTTACCTTGTGCATAATTGAAAGCTTCGCCCATTTCTTTCTGCATATCAGCAAGCCTGTCATTCGTCTCTTCCTCTGTGATGCTATGCTCCATGTAATTCTCACCTTGGATGGTTTCTAAAACTTTACTCTGTATAAATGGATTTAATGATTTTAAATAATAAAATTGTATTAATTTTAAGTTATTGTTATTATTACTAAAAAATAATTTGGGAATCTGTTTTTCAATGGTTTAAAATAGTGCAATACAAGGATTTCTTTCAATTCCAAAGTGAGTAGTTTCCAAAATGCCTGCACACAAAAAAGAATGGTCATGCATGGCTTGCATGCACATACACACATACTTCATTGAAAAGGAAGAAATAGGACAGAAACTCATGCCACAACACTTTTCATTGAACAGAATAAATTGTGACCTTGTTGCAACATCATCCAAGCAACTCAATTCATGTTCCATATATCTTTACTCAAATTTAGGATATAATATTTCTCAATATGAATAAAATGGCTTCAGTTCCTCCATACAAGCCTCACATCAAAAGCATTTAGGTCAAAAGAGATTTCCAGCTGAACCAATCAGGAGTATGGGGCGAGATGGCCGAGCGGTCTAAGGCGCTGAGCCGTCGGCCGGGATAATAATACGATCTGCGTGGGTTCGAGCCTTGGGCCTGCCTTTGGTGAGAATTCATTAACCTATCCCAAAATGTTCCTATAAGGTCGGGAATCCTGCAATTATGTTCAGTTACTGTGAGGTTAGTGTATCAGAGATATTTTCTCTGAAAGTGTGAAGCAGTCTCTGCTTCAAAGCAGTAGAATATAATTGTAGAATTCCTTCTCACCCCCCATATACTACGTAGCACATGCAGATATATGTAGTGTATGAATGGTGTCTCGTGGTTCGGAAAGTCACGTAAAGCTGGTGGTCCCGTGTACAGGAAGAGTCAAATCCTGTGCACGTTAAGTGTCAGAGCTATTCGAAAAAGAGAAGGGGGACCATCCCCGGTTCTGATATCTGTATTCACCTCCTCTAAGTTCCAGAGGACTTCCAGTATAGCTCAAATGAGCTGCAATAATAGGAAGTACTAGAAAGGAAAGGAAAGGAGACAGTTTTGAGGTCACACATGGGTTTGGTATTAAATAATAATGTACATTGTAATATGCATATATAATGTAGGGTTATATAGACTGTATCAAATCAAACCAAATCAAATTATTAATACAAAATAATTGTTTTCATCTGTTCATTGGTGTTTTAAAAAATACTGCCACTTCCAAACCCATCATCAGATTGACTTGAACCCGACTTTATACTTAAATGCATTACATTTCAAAAATTCTGGTCATTTCAAGTTAATTGGGAAGATGCAAACGTTTCAAACACACCAAAAACTGATGAAGAACAGATGAAGAACAATCATTTTGATCAGGGGTCAATTCGCAATCAATTGCGGGAACCAGTTTAGGTTCTCGCAAATGGCTTTTGCGAGAACCTTTGGTTCTCATCAGAACCAGGCTTTCAATTCCCGCAAATTATTGAGAAAAAAAACACAGTAAAATCATAATACCCTATAAATAGGTGGGAATTTGTATGCAACTTACTATAACATTATTAATAACAAAACCAAGTTGATTATCTTTAAGGTTTTTTTTGTTAAAAGCAGCTTTTTCTACTTTGAATCCTGAAAGTAATTTTTAGTTTACCGAACGTAAAATTTACAAGGAATTATGGAATGGAGTATTGATTTGGACAACAAAACAATTGAGAATCATTCAAAAATAAACTACTCACCAGACTTGAAATAAATCTAATTTTAAAACTTTTAATAACCATGCAAAAAAGTGAAGTCAACTTGCACAAAAAGTAACACAGCTGTAGTGTTATAAATACGCCTAGGCTTAGCTTCAGAATTAAGTTTAATTTGAACATGGAATTTCAAGTATTTTTCTGCTGTGTTGTTAATATTGAACAAATAGGGTAATAGTATCAAAATGCAAGTAAATAAATCAATACAGCCTGTATGTTGATTTTGTTCATACCAATACCAGGTGCTTGGTACTTCTGTACAATTTGTATTGCCCTGTTCTTTTTCTTAGTGAACTAAGGGAGGGATTATTATTTACGCCGGGGAAGATTTTCATATATATTTTCGCAAAAAATTTTTGCATCCCCTCATATCGAAGGAAAATTTTCACATCCCCCCTCGAATCCTAAATTCCTTGTTTATAATTTCATGTCCCCTCTCCAATGTTTTTTAAGGTCAACATTTCATGTCAAGTCAATCAAAAGATTTTTGCATCCCCCTAAAATCCTCTGTCCCCCTGCATAAATAGTGATCCCTGCCTAACTGGTCTCGCAGGAGCCAAACTGCATCCAGGGCTCAAAATACATTTTTGAATTACTAAGGCTATTATATATTTATCAAATGGAATTAGCACATTTAAAACCAACTCTATTTGAAACTCACCCTCCCTCTGTGCATGCATGTATTTTGGGGGGGGCTTTAGTGGCGCCAGCCCCGGAGTCAAAGCAGGGGGCCAAAGCGAAGGCGGCGGGAAGAAGAAGGCGGCAAAAAGAGGGGTGGAAGAAGAAGGCGACAAAAAGAATTAGTAAAAAAAAAGGCGGAAAGTGTGAAAAAATTGTACTATACATCAAAATGTGTTGCTTTTGAAGGGGCGGTAGCGCCTATAAATCCTTTTTTTTTGCTCTTCACTTTTTCAAACGACCGTAAAAAAAAAATTGGGGCAACCTTTTCGGGCTGTTGAGGAAGGCGGCAAAATTGGATTTTCTTCAGCCCCCCGGGGAAGGGGCGGCCACGGTACGCCACTGCTGTGGAAGATTCAGGTTGAATCTTTCATAATCCCTAGATGTGGAAGATATTTCTAACATCTTCCACAGAGGGAGTGTAGAATTCAAATAGAATAGTCCAATTCTCACCTTCAGGAATGAGAATACCCCAGCATTCTCAGCATCTTCTTTCTTCCTCCTGGCAAGCACTTTCTTGTAGGTCTCAGGGTGCTCCTCCATGTAGTCCATTAAGCTCTATAGTATTAAAAAATGGTAATAGTGAAATGATCAACTTTAGTGAGTGTTGAATGGAAACTGTAATACGAAAAATCTCATCATAGCCAAGAGGGGGAGAAAGGGGAAGCTGCCCCTCTTCCTGAAGCTGGTCACCTTGGTATGTAATATTTTTATACCCTGCCCCTCATACATTTTAGCCCATTTTTGTCAAATTATGAGTCAAAAAAAAATTGCCTCACTTGGTTGCCAAAAAATTTCAGCTTCAATTGCCGGTCAAATAATCAAAGAGTCGCTCAATTTTTCTCTCCACCATTGGTTTTTATGGGAACTGGAAACTACCGAAAGTCACAGGAGCCAATGTTGAAAAGTCAGCCAATTTTTTTCTTTTACAACATGATATTCCTCATAGACAGGAAATTGCCCAAATTTACAGGGAAAATCTTCAAAAGTCGCCCAAATTGGGCTACCAAATCGCAGGTTTGGCAACCCTGCCACCGTCATGACCTGTCACCGTCGGATGACATACCTGTAATGCAGTATACGTTTCACTTGATCCCTGCTCTTCAAACTGCTTCACCGTAATACGAGGACAAAAAGTTTTGCCAAGCGGAGTCGCTGGATCATATTCACCAAATGCTTCCATTCTGTGTGTTCTTCTTGCCAGCTTCTTCAATTTCTTGTACATGTACATTAGTAGCTGTTGAAATTAGGAGTAGAAACAAAAAACAAACAAAAATTGTTAATGCATATATCATGTATTCATTTCATTTCAATGTATATATTAGTAGGTCGCAATTCATGAATTGGTCATCTTTTGTGTAACATACATGTAATGTAAAATGATCACAAATTTTGATTCACTCCAACACAACTTTTAATGAATACATTTTAGACCACTGTAAAATATATATTTCTGGAATATATATTTCCCACACATTTTCTTTAAAATTCTGAAAACTATGTAGATCAAAATAAATATGGATTCAGAAAGACATTGCATGGGCCCTTCAAAACAAAAGAGTTTGGAGTTTGGTATGCAATAAACATACAGGGCGGTCAAAAATTGTAAAATAATTTTATTATTTTTATGACATTATCAATCAAAACTTTTTTCCTTCATTTTCGGTCACTAAAACTAATAGCATAATTGAATTCCTCATCAAATTTTCTTTTTAAAATATGTGTACAGTACTTTTGAATAATTATATTATAAGCAGGGTGACTCAGGCAATACATACATGTATACATACATACAACGGCATTTATATAGCGCAATTTCAAAGAAATGATCATTGCACTTTACAGAAAAACTTACCCTACTACTAAAGACTACAAGTAAACAAAAATATGCAAAAGAAACAACAAAAAATTAGCAATGGTTAAAAAGATGGGTTTTCAAACTACGTTTGAAAGTAGTAACTGTGGGAGATGACCTAATGGATGAAGGAAGATTGTTCCAGATTCTGGGTCCAAAGACACTGAACGATCCGTCGCCTATCAGTCTGTTTGTCTTAGGAATTATAAGGCGTAAGATCTTGATAAGAGATAGGCCATGTTGGAGCATTATGTGCACACTTTGTACAGCAATTTATTACTAGTTACATCTTTTGTTACAGTTGATATATTATGAGGTAGATCTACAATCCAGGATGATGCACAATTTGTGGTCCATGCTAGTTGTACATGTACTTTACAAAGGTTTGCTAGTTGTACTTTACAAAGGTTTGAAGTTTGCTATATTTTCACAATTTTGTGTACAACCCTACACAGGGCTCTCAGCTCCTACATCCTGCCCCATGCTATAAATAAATAAACAAACAAAGACAGAAAGACATGTGCCAGTATCGATCGCGAGGGTATTGAATAACATTCATTTTGGGTGGTCTCGACTGTCGAAAGTGTCGACTGCACTGGGTGTAAATCATATCGATTAGGGTGCTCTGTACTAGCTACTACTCAAATTTTCTACTTGTCAGTAAAAAAAATTTATTTGATTTAAATCATATTTTTTTTATAAATTGATTTTTTTAATTTTTTTTTATTCCAAGAGCTGCTATACCCCATGATAAAGTCAAAAGAGACCAGTATAATGCTAGACATATGGCATGCACAATCCTATACAAATGATTCGTACCTATCAGGTATTTACAAAAAATCAAAACATGTTTTCACATGTGAAAATTTCAAAGTCAAAATTTGGTAAAATCATGGGAAAAACCATACCAGCTCCAAAACCTTTCGCATAGCATGAGCGCATGATTTGCTCGAGAAGTCTAGCCAATAAAATTTCCAGTGCAGTAGTTGTAGTCTGTCCTTGCCCCTATAATATACATATCTTACTTGTCACTAATGCGCTATAATTTTTGAAAAAATGCAAAATAGGCACAAAATTGGGCAGGGGTGTAGTACCCCCTTAACAGAATAAATAACCAGTTATAACCTCCATTGGAAAAAATTGCACAACTGTCCGACTGAAAAAAACCCGATAGCAATGCATTCTAGCATCGAATGCGTAACTAACGTGTGCAAATTTGAAGCTAGAGTTTTTGAATAATGCATGATGGAGGACGGTCTTACAAAATGTAGCTAGCCACCCATCTGGCCGTCATTTTAGACGGCCAGTTTACTCCTGGGATGGGCAAAATTAATGCCTTTGACAGATGCTACATGTATATTATAAATTGTATGTTTTGAGAAGCTAATTGACCTTTTTAGTAGACCCAATTTGTAGAACAAGGCCATATCAGCACACATTTGAACTCTTTGTTCACCCCCAATGGGCTATAAATGTCTGGCAAATGTTTTAGAGGTCAAATTAGGTCAGGCAATTTCATTCAAATGACAGGCAACCCTCAATTTCTAGCTAAGACCCTGATGTATGTGCGTTTCAATTTAACAAACGCCAGTCTCCACGCCAGTGAATCATGCATTTTCAAGCGCGTTTGGCATCTTTTTCTTGATTTATAAATTCAAGATGGCAAATTTCTCAACAAATGTGATGTAATTTTCTGAGAAAATGCAATGCCTAGATATTTCTCACAATTTCTGCAACTTTTCACTCAGCTGGTCATCTTTTTATGTGATGGAAGTGATGGCACTAATTTGATAAATGTACATTTCATGCTATTTTGATTATTTTTCAAGACAAGTTGTAATGTCATGACCTTGTTTTTTACCCCCATAACTTCCCTCATTAATTGAAGCCCTGCCCTCCTTCTTTAGAATACATTAAACCTTGACTCCAAAAATGTTCGGCAACTTTTTAACCATGATGCAAAACAATAACCATTTCATGATTTGATAGGTAACCTCAGGCTAAGTCTTCTTCTTCTTCTTGGTACAGTTCAACACCCCTAGTGGGGAAGGCGAACCGGAAAATGGTGTGCGCTTAATGGTTGAGCTATTGGAGATTTGTTACTTGTGCTTTGAACTGCTTGGGTTCTTCAATGCTGACGATTGACTCAGGCAAGCTATTCCACTCCTTTAGTGTTCTAGGTATGAAGGAGTTCTTAAAGAGTCCCTTTTTGTTGACAGTTCTATGAATGATTTGCTGTGGGTACGGCGAGTAGGACGTGTGACCGGGCGTAGTAGTGTTCGGATAGGGATGGACAGGTTAACCCTGATATGATTTCTGGAATGTTGAAAGTCTAGCTATCTTGCGTCTTTGTTGGAGTGTCGACCAGTTTGAGTTCTTAACTAAGCATTTCTGTGACACTTGCTCTCCTGTCGTAGTTGTGTTTGACAAAACGGATGGCTCGTCTCTGCACTGCTTCCAGTTGGTACTCAGGCTCATATCACACACTATAGGTGGCGCTATTTGTCCATAGGGAAGTGGAATGTGCCTGTACAGTCCAAAAATGGCTTTACTGTGGGGCTCAATGGAAAAAATTACTAAAAATTAATTTTGACAACCAAAACCTAAGTGATGTTGACTTATGTTGGTAACCGTACTGGCATGATACTGGATTCATAAACTATCACATAGTGCAATCCATGTTCCACCAAGTTGACACTCGATTTAGCTCAAAAGCAATTTGTGTGTAAATCAAGACCATCCAAAATCTCAGCTTTCTTACAGTAAAGTATAGGAGGTCATCTGGGGTCACATACAGTAGTGTACATTTTACATGTGCCTGCTGTCACAATTTCACACACAAAATTTTGGTCAATTTGGTGACACTATTTTTGTCTGTAACTTCAAAAGTATATTGCTTGATGTCTTCTGTACATGAGTGTAAGTTCCTTTTTAAGTTTTTACAAAACCCAGAGCCCTGTTACTTTTTGCTGCTATATTATTAATATGTTTGTTCCATTTTAGATCATATCTCTACTCCAAGGTACATTTATGAGCAGTGTCCGATTTACAAATTTTTTCCTACCTGCACTGGTGCATGTAGCCCAAAATTTCTACATGCACAGCAAAAAGTGTGCATGCACCAAAATTAAAGCAAACATAAAATCACATTGAATCACAATCATTGTCAGTTAAGCTTGTAATAATATTCCGGCTCCACTGTCATTGTCATTTTATGCCGATCACTCACGATTTCTTAGCCAAAACACTGGATGCTGTGGCTTCATCTGTTCTAGAACTAGTCGTCGACGAGGTGCACGATTTCCAGAATGATGCAAGTGTTTTTGAGCTATTTCCTTTTTGCTGGACATTATTATGATTATTTTCCGTGACGTAAACAAATATTTCCCACGGTTTAAATTCCGGTTCTTTTTTTTTCAATGATTTTCAATGAAAATGACAGCTTGTACATGTGCGAGGGTATCGGGAATTGGTGGATGACGTCACATTACGCTAGCCCCTCTAAGGGAAGTCATAGTCTCGGACCAGACTGTATGTGGCTATCTCGAATGTTCGCTAGGATCGACAAGTATCAGACCGACGCAAACTGGCTGTGTAGGAGACTAGGGAAGTCAATGAAAAAAGTGACAGTTCTCACGTGATAGGGGTATCGGGAATTGTCAATTGCGCGATTTGCGCCAGCCCTTCTAATGAAGTCAGGATATTGCGCTAAAAATAGAGTGGGTTTTTCCAAATCGGACTGACTGCTTGTTTACTTTTGTATATTGCCTTGTCATATCGCTAGCACTAAAATCGTACATGCACGCGTGCAGGCAAGTAGTGAAAAGCTGCATGCACAGAGGGAATGTTACATGCACTGGTGCAGGTATGCAGGTGGTAAATCGAACACTGTTTATGAGTGTGAGTTTGTTTCCTGGAGGATGGTGTTTGCAGTCACTCGTGACCGTCCTTTAGGTATCCCAGGCAAACCTTAGTTAACACATTTACTAGTCAGCGAAATTCGCCGAGACCGGGCGCAAACACAATGCATATTTACATAGAAATTTGAATTTTTTCGAGAATAGGTTGGTGAAGGAAACCTACATAAATATGTTTTCTATACTTCACTTGACCCAAATATATGATTTTTATGGTGATAATCAAGTCGCACATGGAATTTTAGAGGATTTTGATAGCAGTTCCATTAAAAAAAAAGCTGCTATCGCCATGCGATTAAGATCTAGAAACACCCCTAATAGCCGTTTTGGGGAATTTTGCAAGCAGAATCTTTTTGATGAAAGTCAATCTTTGACAAGATGTAACTTAATACGGAAAGTGCTATGACAAAAATGTTTTCAGTTTTGGCTTTCTTTACTCAAGGGCTTTAATTTGATATGTAAAATGATGCAGTTTGATGGCAAATTTGAATTCACCTAGGATACCTACGTCCTTGTCCTGACCTTGATTGAAATTGAATGAATGCAATTTTTTTTATGTACATGACTCATGAGATGATGAGTATGTAGTCCTACAAATCATCATGCGAGGTGGGTGGTCTAAAGTTAAGATCGCCCTATAGATTTTGGTCAGGCTGTTCAATTAAACTTGCAATTTCTGTTAGTTTTTCTTTGAACGTGCTGCATCAATTTGAGTGTAAGCTTAATAACATGTTTATAATGCTGAATGCAATGTTGTGAAAAAAGTGGATGACTTCCGGTTTTGTATAAATTTATTTACCTGCAAATATGTTGAAAATGTGCCAATTTTAATGTCACATGGCAAACTACAATAACACATTCTATAAAGTACATAGTGCATACACTTAGCGCAAATTTTACACTTGAAAAATGCATAATTTTACCCTAAAACTCACCACACAAAGTCAATCATCCGTTTCTGTTTTGAAATCTCCGCCGTTGATTGAGGTCATTCAGCTGTCGAAAAGGTCAAATTGTTGCCCTTTGACCTCATGCCGGTCTTCCGGATCCGGGTGTTTCTGGCGAGAATCGCCCGATTTCGACAGGTTAGGACATCGAGTGGTCCGGTATTTTCTCCAAATTGGTCGATTTAGACCAAATTTGGAGCCCAAGCGATACCAAAGCGACATTCCTTGTGCTTCACAGCACGATAAGTTAAGCCGTAGTGGCTTACCTTGCTCCTTTTATTTTCCTAAATAACCCCAAATTTCATCTGTCTATCAAACACAAATTCAGTTTGATATTTTTTTTTTTTCTTTTATGGAGCTCTGAAGAAGTTGAGATGAAGTCGTACAAGTTGAATTCCTCAATCAGTACCCAAGTGGGAGCAGCTCTGCTGCAACCCGCAATCTGCAGATCACACAGTGTAGTTAATGTCGGAAGGAGAGAGATGGAGAAGAAGGTTGCTTCACGTACAACAGCTGGTTCATCAGCAGGGAAGTCTCTGGATAGACAGCGAGGTAATTTTTTCATTGTGTTTTGTTATTCCGATTTTAGGTATCCTAGGTGAATTCAAATTTGCCATCAAATTGCATCGTTTTATATATCAAATTAAAGCCCTTGAGTAAACTAAGCCAAAACTGAAAACCTTTTTTTCATAGCACTTTCCGTAGCAAAGTTACATCTTGTCAAAGATTGACTTTCATCAAAAAGATTCCGCTAGCAAAATTCCCCAAAACGGCATATCGGGGGTGTTTCTAGATCTTAGTCTCATGGCGATGGCAGCTTTTTTAATGGAACTGCTATCAAAATCCTCTAAAATTCCATATGCGACTTGATTATCACCATAAAAATCATATATTTGGGTCAAGTGAAGTATAGAAAACATATTTATGTAGGTTTCCTTCACCCACCTATTCTCGAAAAAAATTCAAATTTCTATGTAAATATGCATTGTGTTGGGGCCCGGTCTCGGCGAATTCGCTGACTAGTAAATGTGTTAACTAAGGTTTGCCTAGGTTACCTACAGATTTCCTTTTACAAATTTTAAAGCATACTGCTTGCCGGCCAGTGCATATAATTTTGCACAAAGTCCAATGCACATGCTTAGCGTCGCGCGCGTATACAGAACAGTATGGTTAACGCTGAAAACATGGAAAAGGAACCTTGAAAAAATGGTGATCTTGAGTTTTGGGCGATCCTGACTTTTCCTTTTAGACCACCCGAGCTATATAATAAGGTACAAAACCTCCAGTTTAAAGTCCCCAGGAGTATTTAGGAGGTTTACCAATCCAAGATCCAAGAATTGCAAATTTATCATACTAAACTTTCGCAACAAGGTCAAGGTTAAACATGTTTTCAACTGTACAAACATACCTTTTATTCCATCGAACAAGCTTTATTTTGTTCCAAAATTCACGTTTTTATAGCTATTTTTTAACGTAAAAGAGCTGGTAAGAAAACCGGTGGTGCCAGCTCAAATGTTTTCGTGTATCACAAGCGCTTGATGTACGCTCGTTTTGACAGTAATTTACGCTAGCGTATCATGCATTTTCAAGCGCGTTTGCATGTTTCACATCGTTTTTCTGCGCGACGCAATTCTGCATAAATATTCAAGATGGCGGAATTTCTCGAAAAACGTGATGTATTTTACCCCGTAATTTCCCTCATTACTCAAAGCCCTGCCCTCTTTCACAATATTTTAGCTTCTTCGATATCATCGGAAACATAGATTAGTAATATTAGGTAGGTCACTGTATTTTAAAAGATTTATTTGATGATTTTTACGATGAAAAAATTGATGTTTTAAGCTTCTTTTCAAAAATTGGTTTTAGCTTGTTAAAAAACGGGTAAAAATCGTTTTTAGCTTGTTTGATATTTTTGCTTTTAGTTTAAAGCTTGACTCCTTAGATGAAACTTTTAGTTTAAGCTTGTTAGAATATTAAACCTTGATGAAATAGTAATATTTGAGCCCTATATAGCGAGGGTGGTCTAAAAGTCGGGATCGCCATCTTTTGCATCAAGATTCAAGGTTAACTTTCAAGGTTAACTTTTGTATCAAGGATAAACAAACAGTTGTCAAACACATTGAAATCAAGGTTTAATGACTATTGGAAGGAAGGCAGGGCTTCGATAAATGAGGGAAATTATGAGGGTAAAAAACAGGTTATTTAAAACACAACTGTTTGAAAGTACAAGTAGTTTTTGTCTCAAAAACAATTTAAAATTACCGGAAAAGCAAAAAACGGTACCTTTGTGAATCGTAAAATCAGCATCACTTCAGTCACATACTTAAATGATCAGTAGTGCCATACAGGCCTCGAAATAAGGCGGGCCCTCGGGCCCTCGGCCCCCGAAAATCAGTGAGGGCCCGCAAAAGATACAACCGGTGGGCCCAAAGCGCCCGCAAAATTTGTGGCAATTTTTTATCACTTACGGACTTAATCTTACTGCAGAATTCAACAGTCATGCAACACCAAAAATCACCCGACTATATTGCATTCTAAATTCACATTTCAGGAGAATTGAAGTAAATTCAAGGCCAAAAACATTGTTATTTACTTCAATCTTTAATAATATTTGATAGTTATGATGTTAAAGTAGGTGTAATAACTCTGTTTTTTCCCATAAAAGCTGCCGATATTGTGTTTTTTGGTACTTCCGGGATAGCACAATACACCACCATAATATGCATGTACAGCAGGTCATGAATATTAATGAGGTTCTGTCACTGTGGCAGGTTTATAATAGCACTGCACTTTTGCATATTAAATCACTTTTGATTTTGATAAAATTGGAGATATAAAGGAAATGAAAAAAGCCTGATTAACCTGGACTGATACTAATGACAATGTTTAAAAACAAATCAATTCAAAATAAAATAAAAACTTTTTTAAAAAAAACAAACAAAAAACTCTAAAATGGTTGCTTGCCCCATTTCTTTTTTCTTTGGGCTTCTCTCTTTCTATTCTTTCTAGTAATTCTTTATGTATTAATTAATTACCTAATAACTTAATTACTCCTACTTATTGAATAATCTATTCTATTCATTTGAATGTTAACATAATTATGGGTTATTTGTTTCTTTATTTTCTTTAGGCTCCTTCACCCGGTCACTCGCAAATTTTCCATGTTTACTCTTTTTTTTTGTGGGGTCACATAGGTTAAAATCAATGGCCCAAATTTGGGCCCCCAAAAATTTGTGAGGGCCCTCAAACATTTAAGATCAAGGGCCCAAATGGCCCTCAGAAATTCTGGCTTATTTCGAGGCCTGGTGCCATACTATTACGCTGCCTTTCGGTCGCATGTCACAAGTTCGTACCCTAAAAAGGTGGAGGTGTTACATTTTTCTAAATGGGGCGGAACGAAAAATGTTATACTGCAACAACCCCTTGTCCTATTGAGCTAGTTGAGGTCTCATTTTAAAGCTGAAGGATGGGGTAAAAATTGTGGAAAATGTCAATGAAACAGAAGTTTAAACAAAAAAATGGCAGCAGTTTACATTTGAAATTGCGGGGGTGGAGGAGCATGTGGATCAGGAGCAGGTGGATCAGGAGGAGGTTGAGTGTGCTGAGTGAATGGGAATGGAATGTTATTTTTGTCACACCCAGACCTGTTTTGCAATGAATATCTAAAACAGTACATACATAGATGGGGCTGTTTTAAATATTTAATTGTGAGTAACACATCAGAGTATTGTTCTGAAACATTAAAACATTTTCAGTATCACTACTTGTAAAGTGGTATGCTGATTTGCATGGAATGCACTTGTAATTCCTTATGTATTCTATTGTTTTCTGATATCGAATTTGAAGAAACCACATTTTGCCGTGCCCATGTAGCACGCTTATTAGTCACCCTACTATTATGCTAAAAGTATACATTTTCTGGGGTGAAATTTGCATTCAAAATTGTGTAGAAGTGTTAACAAGTTGTCCTTAACACTTCCTACGACAAAGTGATTCAGAAGTGAATCACTTGGGTCACGTGACGTTAAAACGATATTGCCTGCCTTATGTCGCCAGTCATTGTTCGTAAAACAATGAAAAAAATCGAAAAAATCACGATCAAAAAGCACCTAATTTTGCAATTGCTCTTCCGTCGTCATTTTTAGGTGTTTTTATCTCAAATCTAAAAATGTAAATTCAGACAAATTTTATTTTATAATATTGATGACCTTTAGCCTCTAGATAGCCTAAGTCCCTTGAAAATCAGTGTAAAGTAAGGCATGTCAACAGCTAAAAGACTCACTTTTCGCCGGAAGCTGGAAAATGTTTTTAGGAAAACAATCTAGAAACGCCGCTGTATTTTGGAAAATTCAACAATGTGATCGCGAAATGGCGAAGCGATGTGCAAACGCTGATCTAAACCGTGTTTTTCAAGATGAATCGGATGATAGTGAGAGTAAATTCGAAGGAAATTTACGGAAGAATGATAACAAGGGCAACTTTGGGAGAAGTTACAGCTGCTGACATCGATGAACAAGCATTGGAGCGTCTAAATATCATATGGGATGGCCACTGGGTGACATGCCCATTGTCCATACGTGGGTTTCAGTATCCATGCATTCATATGCGTGCGTGGTACTGCATTAGAAATAATTCGTGTAAGGACAGTTACTCTATAGCCTACCATAAAAAACATCGGGGCAACGCTGTATCATGCAGGCTACGTACCTCTGTATGTAAGTTTGTTATACATGTATTTCATTGTTCATGAGTCTGAGATTCATAAAAATAAATATTCAATTACAGTACGTACATGTACACAGATTTTTTAGTTCATCTCAACTCAAGTTCGAGATTTCGGTAACTGCAGTATCGAATTGTGCAAGTAATATTCATCGCAAAGAGCGTACATACGCAAAGCGTACAAGTGCGGTTTGTCCACACGCTATGCGTCTCAACCCATGAAAAAACATTGACGTCATCGTCAATGCTCTACACCGAACTTGAAAGTCATGATATTGAAAGCAGTGAAAGTTGGAGTGAACCAATGTATATACATGCAATGCATGCATACCCATGCACACTTTACATTCAGTGTTTATTTTATTGGAAAAAAATGGCTTTCGTAAATTGAGAGTGAAATACTAAAAAAAAAATAATAACGCTTACTCAAACTGATCAATTTCTATATTTTATTTGTATTTTTATTCAAAAACAATTGTATAAATAATATTCTGATACATTTGAGCAAATAATATAAACTCGACACAAAATCTACACAATGTAGAGAATTTTATTTGCAAAAATCAGTAAACGGCAGCTATTATAAAAGCACCCAAAAACACCCAATTTTTCAAAATTGCTGCCCTTGGTCGTAAAAATGTAGGAAGTGTTAAAAATTCAAAAAAATAATTTATTAATTTTACGTACTTTTTACGCACCCTGTATACAAGGCGCCTTTTATTGAAAGAGTCATTTATTGACTCCAAGATGTTCACAAACATGTTTGGAACATATTCTGATACAAAATATTCCAAAAACTCTATTCCAATGATGTGCAATGTAAATTGCTCGGATAATAGTCGAAAACGAGAAAAATGCATTTTAAGTTTCAAATTTACATTGAATCCTGTACATTAATTAGGCGGAAACTGTCCGTTTTCGCCAAAATGGAACATAATTTTTCTTCAAAAGTCATTTGTGAAATGAGGGAATTAAAAAAAAAAAATACATCAAGTTTTTTGAGAAATTCGCCATCTATGCAGAATTGCGTCATGCAGTAAATCCTGTCAAACGGGCTTGAAAATGCTTGCTACACGAGCGTAAATCATTGTCAAAACAAGCGTACATCAAGAGCTCATACTTGGCAAAGTGTTGGTGTTTGCATCACCGGTTTTGCATGCAGCTCTTTTACGTCAAAAATTGCGATAAAAACATATATTTTGGAACAAAATAAAGAGCCTTGTTCGAAGAAATAAAAGGTATGGTTGTATTGCTAAAAACACGTTAAACCTTGATGCGAAAGTTTAATTTGATAAATTCCTAATTTTAGCCTTAGCTCGGGTGGTCTAATAGTTCTCGCCGAAAAAAATATTGCCATGTTCATGTGTTGCAATACAAATTACAAACTCCCTACCTTCAATCATGACCAGAGAGTAAATAATGATTGATTGTTAGTTGCGATTGCCTGGATTTGATGTAGAAATTACAGGTAGGCCTACATGTATAGGCAAAAAGCACAATTTTTTGGAAGTAAAAAACAAGATCCAAACTATTAAAAATTCAAGCTAGAAAAGCATTTTTTCCCTGAAAAAATGGCACAAAATGACGAAAATACAAAGAAAAAAATCCTGTCGTCTGCCCTCTACATGCCTATAGATATTCGTTATTTGTCCGAACCATACATAAATTTATAAAGCTATGGAGTATCCATCTCAAGACTCAAGACTCATGTCAGAATTTCCAAAATTCTATCTTTATATTGTCAACAAAATTCAGGCATTGAGTTTTGCAATGTGACAGGTGTGCTGTAAATCGCACGCCTGGATAACCCGAGGTGTGCTTTTAGGTGTGCTGCAAATCGCACACCTAAATAAACCAAGGTGTGCTTTTTTCAAAACTGGTGTATGACTATGTATGATTTCATTTTCAGCTAAAACTTAGCAATTGTGACAACATACATGTACTTTTTTTAAATGGCCATGGTAAAAGCTCTGGGGTAATGAATGGTGTATACTGCATAGATGTCCCTGGACTTTGGACTTATTGCTAGTGTCATTTGTAATTTTTTTTTTTTTTAATTATTTTTTTTTTTTGGATTTAGAATGTCCCTAGAATGTCCCTGGAACTTTAGAATGTCCCTGGAATTTTTTTTTAATTAAAAAAAAAAATTACAAAAAGATTTTAAAAATTATAAATTCTTGTTTAAAATAGGCAAATTTGTAAATTATGTTCACATAATAATCTATGAATGATTTTAAAATGCATTTGTTTTGTATGCTTCTTTACTTCATAAATAGGTTGTAATGTGAACATCAATTATAAATTTGCCTATTTTGAACATGAATTTATAATTTTTTAATCTTTTGTAATTTTTTTTCAAGTTTTAAAAAAAATTAAAAATATTTCCAGGGACATTTTTAAGTTCCAGGGACATTCTAAATAAAAAATAAAAAAACTTAAAAAAAAAATTTTTTTTTTTTTTTTTTTTTTTTTAGGTGTGAAAAATCGCACCTCGGCGTATTTTCAGGCGTGCGGCGCGTGCGAATCGCACTCGCACGCCTTAAAACTCAATCCCTGAAAATTGCAGGCGCCCATCAAAGAAAAAATGACAAAACTTTCATTGAATTTATAGTCAAAATACTCCAATAATTCATTATAATGATATATGTATAAATTGGCCTAAACCTGAACTCATATTTGCAAAACTGAGTAAAAGTATGGCTTTTGCACAAGTCCATGTGGTTGTAATGGCTGTTGAATCCTGCACTTTACTGAAGTACGGTATATCAAGTACATTGTAGAACTTCATTTCATGGAATTTGGCGAACTTTTATGGCGTAAAACAACATTTTTATAGTAAGTACACTGCTTGCGAACACTCTTAAAAATCAAGATAATTGGTTAATAGTGAGAATCGCAGCTTGACTGAAAAGCGAGATTTTGTTTTTTGCCAGGCCTTATTTTATTTACAGGTCATGATTGGCTCCACGGTCCACCCATAATGGGCATGGCAAGAAGTGCAAATGTACCCTAAAGCAAAAATTAGATTGCAAAATCAGTGTACTTAACAAATATTGTTAAATAATGTTGTTGAATTGTAATTTCTACCCTCTCTTGAATTACAGACAATGGTCGTGGTAATGGGAATGGCGGAAGCCGCTTCCAGAAGAAGAGAGAGCCAGTACAGTGGAGCAAGGCCGGTAACGATGCAGGCCAACAACGCAAAGTTACATCGCAGAAGACCAAAGCCTTTGATAAGAGGCCCCGCAGTCGCAAGGACTGGACAGGAAGACGCGATGAGGTATGTCTAAAATCAAGGAATGAATCGCAAGCTATCACTAAAAAAACCTAATTAAATGAGTTATTTTACTCCAGCAGTTTGGATATTTAAAGCAAACTCAAACTATAAATATCGTAGGGGCTGCTAAGAATACGCAATTGCGTTATTTGCGCCGCAATTTGAGTATTTTGGATCCAATTGTGTTTTTTGACATTTTTGAAAAAATCTATAAAAAAATAAAAACAATTTTTTTGGCGATTTTTAATTTTTTTTTTTTCGCGGATTTGGAGAGTCCCTGGACCTAACAATACATCAAGTGCTACCATCATTAAATTTTTTTTTTTTTTTTAAATTGGAAAAAGATACAAAAAAATTACAAGTTTGTATCCAAATGGGACCAATTTGTAACTTGTGTTCACTTCAAAATCTATCTAAGATATAGACTTGTGTACAAAACCAATGCATTTTATATCTTCAATAGACTATGCAGTGAACACAAGTTACAAATCAGTCCCATTTGGATACAAACTTGTTTGTTTGTATCTTTTTTCCAATTTTTTAAAAATCAACCACAAATGATTGCAGTACCTCACTCTAGGTCCAGGGACTCTTTATGCGCAAAATATTTTTGTAAAAAACGCAATTTGTTATTTTTTAATTTTCAATTTTATTTTTTTTAAATTTTTTCTAATTTTTTTAAATGATGGTAGCACTTGATGTTAGGCCCAGGGACTCTCCAAATCCGCGAAAAAAAATTAAAAATCACAAAAAAATTTGCGTTTTTGGCGGGAAATTGCGGATTTTTGCATTTTTGGGAAAATCAGGGTGCGTTTTTTGGCCTCCAAAATTGCGTATTCTTAGCAGGCCTAAAATATCGCAATGGCTGGTAGAATATTGGGTCATATTAGAGGTGTGATTTTCGGGTAATTTTGTGCCCGGGTACCCGGCACATTTTTCAGGCGGGTAACTGGGTACCGAAATTGCAACAAAAAATAAATAAATAATTTGTATTTTGTAACATTTGTCCCTGGACCTAGACCTAAATGCTAGGATCATTCATGGTTGACCTAAAAAAAAAATTGCACGATGTTTTGTGTTTTTAATATAATGTAATCTCGGGCGGGTACCCTGGCTTAGGTCATATGTACAAAGAACTTACATAACAACTCAAGTTTGTTCTGCTTATAATTGGCAAAAAAATAAGATTCATAACACTGTTTAATGGTGCAGCACATAACGCTAGTTGTCAATGTGCATTGTCTAATGCGTGGCTGGACTTTATTGACATGCACACTAACAAAAACACAGAATAACTTTCGCTGAACTAGACTCAAGAAGCGCTGATAAGCATACTGATGCGCGGCCTAAGAGGTAACCACCCCAGCTGCAACATGGATATCTAAATTAGTGAACCAAAAAATGTACGGCAAGAAATTTCGTACCACATCAAAATTAGCTTTTCAATGTGTACACTGTACATGAAGTTAGGATAACGAAAACGACTGGTAAGTAGGTCAAGTACTATATGACCTTAGGGACGCACCATTAGACTTCAAGGGGGGGTGGAGGAAGTTGGGGTGGGGGCAAGATTTAAGTATGGCTTTGTGATGGGTTTTTTTTTTCGCCGCCAAAGGCGACAAGTTTTTTTTTTAAATTTTCATGCATTTATACAGTTTGGTGAGGAAAGGTTTTTTTTTTTTTTTTTTTAGTGTTGGTAGGAAAGTTTTTTTTTTTGCTCATGTAGTGGGGGAAGTTTTTTTTCAAAACTTCCTCCCACCCCCTTGAAGTCTAATGGTGCGTCCCTTAGACTGCGCTGCATTCCTTTTTTTTTTTTAGATAAACAATTCATACGTTTCCATGCATGAAACCATTTAAAATCTATGACGAAACACATCACATCTCCAGTGACTGCCCTGCCCAGAGAAAAAAGGACTGCGGTAGTTGGATATGACCTGTGTTACCCACCATATCTTAACACATAGACTCAACCTCTTTCATCTCGAATCTGAGATGAATGTTAATGAAGTAAAAATCAATGTGGGTGGTAAATCGTAACCAATAACAGATATGCAAGCATACATGTTTATGCATTAGCCCAACCCACTGTGTTCACTGAACCCAACCCACGTGGGGTAGCTCTATCTGTGTCATTCAGATTTCCTTTGACAGCTTAACCATCGCGTATATGTGCGCGACATCAAGCGTATACATTGGACCTTGTGCACAGAATACGCGTTGGACGGCTATTCAAACGGCTTAATTTGTAAAAACCACAGGATATGTGCATAAACAGCCAAGACTGCATTTTTAATGAGGTAACATCATACCCACTATAGAGTGCATAGTTCATTATATATTCGAAATACAGTAGACCAGTTTTCTCATGGATATCTGAGGTCAGAGAGATTAATTTAGGGAATGATAAATTAAACTGGTCTACTACAGTAGACTAATATGACCTGAGAAAATAAAAATGGAGGACAAGAAACGGCACCAATTTGTAAGTTTTCAAGTGAAAATACAGCTTATTTAGCCAATGTCAACATGGAGACAGATCATTAGTAGATTATTTTCCCAACACCTCAGTTATACTTCTCAATATAACAGTAATGGAAAGAAAAGTGCAAAATGTTAATTTTGGCTTCCTTGTTTGTTGTACATGTACAGGTAACACAGGTTCACAGGGCTGAGTTTGGTTCAGCCCTACCCCAAGGACCCAAGAAAATGAATCTGAATCACCTTATCAACTTCACCATGGCACCCAGAGAGGATACAAGAGGTGGGAGACTCGGTGCATGGAGAGGACGCAACAAATGGGGGATCAGGCATCCCAGATATAATAAGGAGCAGTTTCTACAAGCCAAGTAAGTTGTTAAAAACTGACCTGTACTCCATATACTGTGCTTTATAATGGTTATGAAGGGGACCAAAGAAAATTTGGCTATTAAAGCAGAATTCGAACCAGCGAACTCTGGTTTTGGATACCAGTGCTCTACCATTTGAGCTATCGAGCCCTATGATGGGGAGCGATCCCAAAATATTTTTCAGAGCAATGAAACTGTACGTTTAAAATTGCGATAAAAAAGATTTTTTGCAAGATAATTGAGCAGGCCTATCAAGCCTTAAAAACTTCCCTTTGTATATTACTGATCGCCTTCTTTACGACAGGGTGCTATGAATAATAAAAGTGGTCGTTTTAGCTTCTGTTTAGACAGCCGTACAATTTAAAGCAACGACAGATTCAAAATGGTGCACCAAATAGCTTCAATATTAAAGGGGTTTTGACAAATTTACTAACATTTCAAAGGGGGACTCCCCGGCCCCCTCAGACACCATCCTTTCATACAGAGTGTAATCCTAAACATGACATATAACGGGACTTTTCGTCAAATTTTGGTGTAGGCCTAGGCCTATATATTTTTTATCAGAAATTCCAAAAAGTAAGATACATGGGATCTCATGGGCATGTAATCAGAAATTCAAACTAAATCAGGCCTACCCCTTTGGAGACTATAGACCACATATATAGGCTACATACAATTAATTTGATCGCTTTATGAGAGTCTCGATATATCTCTATTTTCGAATCGAGCATGGCCGGGATATCCAGCCAAAATTCAAGTATAACCCATACCCCCCCCCCCCTGTGGCTGGGGATTACACCCACATTACAATGCAACCAGGGAAGCAACAGTAGAGGGGATTGAAACTTAAATTTATAAATTTGATTTGTGATTGCAGTGGGTCATCATGAACTTAATCATATCATAAATCAAAGTCTTATCATCTTGGTTGTAGCAGGTGATGCTCCAAGTTTGTGCTAACTTTTGGCCAGGTATCCATACCTTCAATCTCGAAAGAGTGACTCCAATATTGTTTAGCTCCCTAAACTTGTTGATGGTGTTTTATAGCCTACATGTACAAATCTGATTGTTTCTTATGACATTGGTTTGTTTCTTTGCACAGTTGCCAGTTTGTAGTGAAGGCTACAGGAGATTACACAGTACAGTCAGTTGACCCTGATAAACTTGTTGACTGGGACCTTATTGAACAAGTGGTAAGTTATTGCAAACACTATGGACCACAATAGCCTCACCCCAATGGCATAGTCCAATAACCTCAATTACATAATCATAGTGCAAAATTTGACCAAGTTGCAGAGTATGAGTTTTTGTACCCAAATTTTCAGAAGTAATTCAATGGATATACAAACGTATTGGGGTTAAAGAACTGTGCCCTCATAGATGAATATGTTGTGTTCCTAGTGAAATTAAGGCAGGCATTTTCAGTCAGGTTTTCAGGTACCCGACCGAGATTTCACTACCTGGGTAAGAGATTCGGCATCGGGTTACTGGAATTTTTTTAAGGTTAAATATTTTCCTGGTTTTGGAGTGTCCCTGGACCTAGAGACAAATGCTAGGATTATTCATGGTTGATCTACAAAAAAAATGTTTAGTGTTTTTAATATGCAAAGGGATAATTTCTGATCATGTCATACTCTATTGATGATTTCAAAATGCATTGAATTGGTATCCATTTTGATGGAAAATATATCCTGTTTTACCAAATAAAATATAGCTCAATCCTAATCCTTTTGTTGGACCTAGCTGTTCCAATGCACATACAATCTGTCTTTGAAGTTCGTGAGAACCATCCGTGGTATAGTGAAAACTCATTCCCAGGACAATATTTAATACATGTTTGTTTTATCTTTCTACCTTTACAGAGGATCTTCAGCCATGAAGTACCATCATGCCCAATATGCTTATACCCACCAGCAGCAGGTAAGCTCACTATATACCCAGCTATGTGTATCCTGCTTCAGCATGCGGAAACCAGGGTTGCCAAACCCACAATTTTGTAGCCCAATTGGGCGACTTTTGAAGATTTCCTGTCCCATAGAAACCAATTCGCTGTAAACGTACGCGTTGCACTAGTACGTTCACGCAGTACCTCATCATTGAACCGTATGTATCATGCTGATCACTCACATAAGATTAGTATCTTTGAAAAAAACGGTAAATTGTATTCAATCTATGATTGCAGACGTACAGGTGATGAGTCCAACCTGCTTATAGGGTGCAGGGTGATATATTCAAAATTTGTTTCAACCTATTGCCGTGGTAGTTACATCCTGTTACATCATCACTTTAACGGCGAATGGTTTTAAAAATTGGGTGACTTTTCAACATTTGCTCCTGTGAATTCGGTATTTTCGTATCCCATAGATACCAGTGGTTCAGAGATAAATCGCTTGACTGCTAGATTATTTGACCTGTGATTCAATCTGATATTTTTTGGCAACCCTAGCTGAAACGGTACACAAAAATAAGTCATTTGACTCACAGAGATGTAACCTTTCCGGAATTACCGTACCTGGAAATTTGGATCTGGGGCCATAATTAAAATAATTCTGTAATAATTTTTTTTGGGGGTAGGCTTTTTTTGTTAAACATTTCTGGAATTAATTGATGATATTTCGGCAATTTTCAGGTTTTAGACAAGTACCTGTGTTACATAATGTCATTCCTTGTACGTACAGTACACTATATGAAACCCTCACTTAGTCTTATTGCTATCAATTTTGTTTGAAAAAGAATAACAAATTACAAATTTGGCCAAAAATTTATATTATAGGAGCTTTAAACGATACTAGAGGAAACTGATTGGAAACGAGAACCGTGAACCCAATCAATGTGCTAGGAAAAATCAAAATCAAAATTTAAAGAATGTGCTGTCATGCATGTGAATTGAGCCTGTGATCTGCTGCATTCCAAGCAGACATTTAAATCACTATACCACTGGCAGGGACCACTTGTCATCTAATAACTCAAAACATTTTGATATCATTGTAATTGAATACTTATTATACAGTAATCGTTGGAGTATAGACCACTTGATATCATTGTTTATCAACAAAGACGAGGAACTGGTCTATCAATATGCTTGAACGAACAGCTACACTGTTCAATGGCTTTCTTGTACTATAAGAAATGTGGTAGTAGGCGATCTAAAATGCATGTGGCCTGAGCAAACTACAATGCGTACGCACACTTCAGGGCAAAGAACAATGGAAATTGCCATAATTTGCACACACATTGCTGGGCTAGAGCTAAATGGTAGTAGGATCATTCATGGTTGACTTTGCAAAAAAAAAATTAAATTAACATTCTGTGTTTTAGCAAAGTTATAATTTTATTTGTGTTCACTTCATAATCTATTATTGATTTCAAAATGCATTGGATTTTGTATCCATTTTGAAATAATTAATAGACTATGACATGAATACAAATTTTAACTTTACTATACATAGTGAAGACACAAAATGTTATTTTTATTTCTTTTTATTAGTCAACCATGAATGATCTTAGCATTTAGCTCTAGGTCCAAGGACACTTCAAAAACAAAATTATTATTATTATCATTATATTTTACATTATTCAACTTTACACACCAAAGACCTTCAACTCAATGATAACACTAATATTTTTCTTTGTTATTGTTTATAGCCAAGATAACTCGCTGTGGACATATCTACTGTTGGCCTTGTATCTTACATTACCTGGCCCTGGGTGATAAGTCATGGAGGAAATGTCCCATATGCTATGAAGCTGTACATACCAAGGATCTTAAAAGGTAATCTCAAGGTTTTGTTTGTGTGTGAATGTTTTATCAGCTTTGAACAGCTTCTCAACTAATAGGAGTTTAACTACTACTGCATTTGTAATTGGGCCTGGTAGCTGTGGCATAATACACTAAACTACAAAGCATATATCCCCCCCCCTTCCCCAAAAAATGAAAAGCAGCAGATCCTGTGCCATATACTGGGGTACCCAAAAAGGTGGCTTTGTTACATTTTGATGTGCAGTTTGGATTTCAAAACACTGTCTCTTGAGTATTCCTTCACTTAGAAGATTCAATTAGGTCTTAAATTGAGGCTAATTTATTCTATATTACTCATGTTTTTATCCTGTTTTAAAATATTTTTCAATTATTTTCTTATGACGTTTGGCATGAAATGTGCCAAGGGTGGCTGAGGATTAGGGGGAGGAGGATTAGGGGGAGGGATTCATATCGTAAATTTGATTTAAAACCCCTTTAAAAATTTGAATCTAGTAAAAAAATGTCTAAATGAACTCCCAGACATCTAAACCAAGTAAATAAATACAGAAGTTCATTTAAAAGACCAATACTTGCTCAGAATGATTGTAAATGTAGAAAAAAGAGGCGAGGTTACATCCTCCCTACTTTGTGATTGTTTTTGCCCGCACTCTCTCATTTTTTAACAGATTTCCATAAAAAAGGTGTCAAAATGCTCAGAAGGATGAACCACATCAAATGAGATGTGTAGGTAAAATGTTTGAACCATTTCATTTTTTTACTATGTAACACAAAGGTACCCCATGTTGTGACACAGGACCAGCAACAAAAGAAACACCCTCAATGGTGCGGTGCCCATTCTGAATTGAACTTTTCAGAGACTGATACAAAATCTATTTTTGCATATATTAACTTGGTATGCCTGATCCACTATAATTAATGCTCACTTCTCCATAATATTGGCGCCCCGTATGGAAGACATGAGTCCTTTAATCTTAATATCGGGAGTGTGAATTTCAAACGGGGTTACCTGAATTGAAGATTCCATTTGCCTCCTTTTGAGGGAGATTATGGTCATGTCTTTCGAAGGGGGAGGGGTAGTGTATATGGATTTCAACTGGAATGTCACTTATTACACAATATAAATGTTATTGTTTTCACTGCCTTCCTTGCCATCTAAAAACCATTAACTTATAAAAGGATGTTCTAAATTTGTCTTATTATTATAATTGTCTCTTGAAGTGTGGTTGCCATGGAAACCCACATGTACACAGTTGGTGACATTATCACTATGCGACTGATGAAGCGAGAGAAAGGATCCGTGTTAGTGCGCCCGCACATGCCTGGACGAGAAGATGGTCAGTCTAATCAGATGTACAGCTTACATGGTAAGAATGGAGTCATTTAGGGAGGGTTCAGTGGTGAACCCGTGGGGTGGGGGAGGTCAGTGGGACATCATTAATATGACACTCTTGAAGGAAAGTAATTTTGGAACGGTTCAGTGATGTGCCCCTGGTGGTGGGGGAGGTTAGTGGGACATCATATGTGACTCACTAAAGGGGGAGTCTTTTGGGAAAGGTTCAGTGGTGTGCCCTGGGGGGTTGGAGAGGTCAATTGGGACATCAATACTCTCACTAATGAAAGGAGAGTCATCTTGGGATGTGTATCGGGATGTGTATCTGTGGGTGGGGAAGGTCAGCAGGGTTGTCACTAGACTGAATTTCCATGATATTTGTCCAAAATACTCTCATGCGTCACTTTCCAGCTGTTTTTTTAGGGTAAAAAGTACAATTTCTCTACTTTAGTGCCGGTTGGCAAGTCCTCATATTCCCTTGAGTGCCGGTTGGTCTGCCTGAGTGCTGGTTACTACCGACCGGCACCGACCAGTGTAGTGACAACCCTGAAGGTCAGTGAGACTTCAGTACTATGCGACTCATGAAAGGAGGGTCATTTTGGGAGAGTTCAATGGTGGGCCGCTGTGGGTGGGGAAGGTCAGTGAGACATCAGTACTATGCGACTCATGAAAGGAGGGTCATTTTGGGAGAGTTCAATGGTGTGCCGCTGTGGGTGGGGGAGGTCACTGGGACATCATTACTATGCGACTCATGAAAGGAGGGTCATTTTGGGAGAGTTCAATGGTGTGCCGCTGTGGGTGGGGGAGGTCACTGGGACATCATTACTATCCGACTCATGGAAAGAGGAAGGACACAGTACAACCATACATGGCAGATAAGGAAGCTAGTCAATCCAGTGAGATGTATGTCTTGCATGGTAAGATTGCAGTCATTTTGGGAGGATCCAGTGGTGTGCCCCTGGGTGGGGAGGTGAGTGGGGCATCATTACTATGTGACTCATGAAAAGAGAAAGGATCAGTGACAGAACATGCCAGGTAAGGAAGCTAGTCAATTCAATGAGATATATGTCTTGCATAGTAACATTGGACCCTTGTACTTGGCACTTCAAGTAAACAAATAAACAAACAAGTAAACAAAGACCATCTGTATTTTCCTTTCCAGATGATACATCCAGAGTCTGTTTTGCCAAATTGCTAATCGCTTCCAGTGAAGAAGTGGGAACGCACTGTAAGTAGTAGTAGTTAGTGTGTTGTTGCTCTGCATAGGTGAGAAGGTGTGTGGCATGTGAGATGTGGGTATGTGCACCCATGTATAATTGGTATCAGCTTAGGATGGCAATGTGTTTTCACACTTACATCATAAACAGCTGCATACCAATCCACCCGTAGACCATGCACTTTTACATGCAGTGGGCTAGAAGCAATGCATAATTGCATTTGAGCCATGGGGCCCTCTTGGGAGGTTCCTGTATGTCTGCAATTTGTACCCAAACCGTGCATATTGGTGCGTGTGTAAGGACAAAACACCACCTGCAAAATAAATCGGCAAGTTATGTTTTATTTTCACAGCTTGTAACTTAGAAAATAAAGAAAAAAAATATTTTTGTATTGAGATCAAGAGTTAAAATCTTTCTTATATGGATTACCAATACAGATGAACTTTTATGCTAAAATTCTTATCATTTATTATTGTTGTGTTTCTTTATGTGTGTGGTTTTTTTTTCAGGTGATCGAGCCAGAAATGAAGGCACTTCAGAAGCAGCTAGCTGAAAATAAGGGGGTAAGAGGCTTCTCTGTAAATGTGTTCATATAATTCCACTATTATACAAGTGGTGATGTACAGCATTTTGCAAAGATCTTTGGTCCTGGTAAAGCTGTATTCAATCTCTGTTTGTCTTCCTGTCCATAAGCCTATCAAAAATACCATTCATGTTTTGAGTGCTTGCCTTGTATGAACACAGAGTGCTAGTTATTTTTACAACTTGGATCTTAATCAATTGAGAACAAAAGCTATACAATTAGCTTACAATAAGGTACAATATTGCTAAAACTGCGGTTAAGGTGCCAAATTGTGTTCAGTGTATACCACGGCTTCACCAAAATATATGACTCTTTAACTTTAGATCCCGGTACCCCAGGTCAACATAAAAAGTGGTAACCATGTGTGTTCTTCCTTTTTTCAAAACCCCCCTTTTCACTGATTTTTCATTGATTTTACCCCCCTTTTTTTGCCAAATCACTGACAAAATCAGGGTAAAAAATAACCCCTTTTCAAGGTTTTCAATGAGAAGATTTCCAGACACCCCTTTTCAATGACTCCAAATATTTTAAACTGAGCTTGAAATTTTCGAAAAAAACTCACGGATTGCATGATAGGTTCCAAATTCGGCAGCTTTGTTAGTTTGACACATGTCAAAAGCTTACTTTGATTTATTTACTTCACGAACGAACCGGCGCACGCCAAACTTCAAGTGCAACAGGGGAAGAGAAACAACGATACAAAATAAAACTTACATGCATCAGAATTCTAATCACTCGGTCGGTCGTAGAATTCGCTCCAATCACTGCCAATGTTTCCCGCAATGTTTTCAATTCACCACATGGAAAAGTGTATACGGCAGCCAAAACGGTTACATCTAACACCATCGATGTTCGCGTCGCTCATTCAGCTCTCTTCAAAACGTGCGGGAGCATACGTGCAACACCCACTAGACAACTATATCGGGAAACCGCCGTGCCAATAGTAAAAAAGCTGCCTTCTGACGCTCTCGCTGTGACGATTGAGGGCGGAATCAATGAAATGCCAGAGGATGGAGGCTGAAGACATCGATCGAGCGAACCTGTGAAATACCCCTTTTTTAAATTTCGCGGAGACAATGCTCAGAATACCCCCTTTTTCGCGATTTAGGGTCCGCGATTTCAGTCAACAAAATACCCCTTTTCCGCGAAATTTAGAACACACATGGTTACCACTTTTTATGTTGACCTGGGGTACCGGGCTTTAGATCACGGTTTTGGATATTGTTTGAAAGTTTGTTTTCTTTACGAGTTGATGGAGCAAGGAACATCAATAGGTATTGGATGGTTTATCAAGGAGTGTTCCTCCATTGGTCTAAATGTACTAAATTGTGCTTTCACTGCTTATATAACACATCGGCAACACTGACTGGGTTCAAATGAGGTTTTATTACAAGGTCAAACAAAGGTGAATTGTGTCTAAATTCTCCCTTTTAATGATTTGATTTTAGGATGATCTGGAATGTTCATTCATCCAAGAGGCTATTGATCAACTACAGGTGAGTATTCTGAATTGAACGACAAATTTATGTTCTTTCTTCAAGTTCAGCAATAGACACTCTGTGGCAGGAACACTGCAACTTTGATACAGTTTTAACCCCCCTGAGCACTACCTGCCGATCTAACATTGCCTCTGATTGGTCAATTACGTGATCAGAATGGAGCTTTGCAAATAATTCACCTCAATTTTTTTTGTGTGGTGAAATTATTCTAACAATGTTGCTGATTGGTCCAATGAAAACTTCTTTTTGACCAATAGGCAGGTAGTTCTCATGGGGTTATCACATTTTAAATACATTTTACAATAGATGTATGTCCTGTAGTAAGTTCCTAATTAGTGCACTTTGCATGGCGATACTTAAACTTCAAAATCAGTATATGGTTTGACCTTTTGCGTTGTTTTTAGCCATTACATGTTAATTGCATTTTACATGTTCAAAATGTCAAACTTTATATTGGCCTTCAGAAGATTGATCACCAACACTAGTAACATTTTGTGCGGAAGAAATCTGAGCTAATCCTGATGACAGCTGGACAGTTTTATATACATGTTTGACGGCAAACTTTTTAGTCAAAACCCTCCTCTGTTGTAAAAATACCATTAAATTGTGTGTGTATGTAATTAGTGAGATGCAAGTATTGATTTTAAACTGCTGCATGCTTGATCTCTTTACAGTAGTCTTAAGAGACTACATTCTGTATTTTCCATTTATGTTTTTATCTCAGTATTTAATCAAATATGTCAACACAGACTTTGTTCAGCAAACCATGTGTATGTGGCAGTGTATTTGATGACTTGACTTTAATGTTCTAGGCACAAGAAATTTCTGTTTAAAAATGAATTCAGTGGGTTTTTTAGTCTAAATTTCCATAGCTTTATTTAATTTCAGCCTGTTTTTGGTACTTTCTGCACAATTTCATGTGCATTTTAAGTTTTTTTTTAGGAAAGTGCAGTCTCATACCTGATTTTCAAAATCATATTGAAGTCTATTGTGTTTTATGTTAATCTAGGCTAGAGAAACGGAGGTAACAGGTATCAAGAAAGCCACAGCTCAAGCTACATCTTTACTTCAAGGTAACCCCTTTTGTTTGTGTGATGTTAAAAAAGTTAAGTTCTAAGTTGCCAAATAAGTTTTTTGCATAATTTTGCAGGTGTAAAATGTGAATTTAAATTTTTAAAATTGTAAAATTTAAAATGCAGAATACGATGTGTACCTTCAGACTATTTCATCATGCGCACAGCAAATTATGATTCTTTCAGATAATTGTATGACTCCAATTTGTGTGTAGTGTGAGGGTTTGGATGTACAATGTGGCATCTCTGTGCAGGTGATTCCTTGTAGTTTTCTGTTATCTTCCACATTTCTCTAATGTGATGTTTATATTTTGTTTATCATCAGATTTGGAGTTGGCTAGCAAAGAAAAAGAGGAAGATGATGACATACATATCCAAGACAATCCTGTCAGCACTGTAAGTAGGATGTTTCCTTAATTGTGTCCAAACCTAGCTGGCTGATAATAGACCGTAGAAATATTGTGACCTTTCTGCAAAGTATTGTCTATGTCAAAAATGTAAACAAGCACCAGCATAATGTTTTTTGACACTTTTCACTCAAAAAGTTTAGAGCACTAATTTGCATATTTTAACCACTCCCTATTATAATTGATTGACTTTTTTTGTGAAGGATGTTGGAAAAAGATTTTTTTTTTTTGAGATCCAAATTTCTCTCACTTTCATATGCCCTGTTTTGCCCCATACATTATAGCTACGATTATTCACCCTTTGCCACACAACACTCAAGCTCAAAATAACTTGGTTTACATTGAAATCTTAGTAAAGTTTTACATAAGTAATACCCAGCACTCAAAATCTGCCATATAGAAAATGTTCTGCTGCACAAGATTGAATTATTTGGTCATTTGACAACAAGCTCTATTAATTTTATGTTTTATATCCTCTCTTAGCCTTCCATTGTGTATGCCTCGGCATTCTCAGACGAGGAAGCAGACCCTGAGGCTGATGAGGACTTCAAACCCAAGTCTCCAGCGTTTGTCATTGAAGAACCAGCAGAAGCTCTGCCACGGCGATCCTCCAGTCAGAAGGATGAAGAGGAGGTACCTAGTCGCTCTAGCACACCGGATATAAAGGAGCGCAGGGAGAGTGATGATGCAGAGAAGATGAGTGATGCTAAGGCGTTGAATAATGGTCCTGATAAGAACAGAGCCTATTATTTCTATCAAGGTATTGGGGTTTGGCATGATAACAATTATTTACTTCATGAATTTGTCCCAACTTAGTACAGTTCTTTAAAAAAAAGAATCTTTGCTAAATCTGTTATGGAGAGGAGCTTTATTAATGTATTTGATTTTCTTTTGACCTTGCCTAACAGCATACACAAGAGAGTGATCACTTAAGGGGGTACTACACCCCTGCCAAATTATGTGCCTATTTTTGCATTTTTCTCAAAAATTATAGTGCATTGATGACAAGTAAGATATGTATATTATAGGGGCAAGGGCTACAACTACTGCACAGGCAATTTTATTTCAGCACAGACAACAGTTGTGGAGTTACAGTCAAAAATGAGGAAAACCACTATTTGATCAATAAATCAATAACTACTTGCCTTGAGTTGCTGAATTTTCAGTGCAGTAGTTGTAGTCCTTGCCCCTATAATATACATATCTTACTTGTCACCAATGTGCTATAATTTTGAGAAAAATGCAAAAAATAGGCATAAAATTGGCCAGGGGTGTAGTACCCCCTTAAGAGGAAACAACACATCTGGATTTATTCATTAAACATTACAACAAGCTCAACATTTGATGGCAACACATAATCCATGATAATTGAAGTGTACAACTCCCCAAGGTCCAGACAAGCGTTAAAGAATATTGTGATATAGTAAAATGTATAAACATTTAGTAAATATTGCTGGTAATAGTTACTGCACAATAACAGATGTTGGCTACTTCCCTGGACGAAGCTGGCGTAGTCAATCATTCTTCCTCTTTAAAGGCATATGATAAAATGTCATGTTCACCAAACGGTTCAGGTGTATCAGTTCAAATATGGTCTATTAAGGGGGTACTACACCCCTGGCCAATTTTGTGCCTATTTTTGCATTTTTCTCAAAAATTATAGCACATTGGTGACAGGTGAGATATGTATATTATAGGGGCAAGGACTACAACTACTGTACTGAAAATTCAACAACTCAAAGCAAGTAGTTATTGATTTATTGATCAAATATTGGTTTTCCCTCATTTTTGACTGTAACTCCACAACTGTTGTCTGTGCTGAAATAAAATTTCCAGTACAGTAATTGTAGTCCTTGCCCCTATAATACACATATCTTACTTGTCCTCAATACGCTATAATTTTTGAGAAAAATGCAAAAATAGGCACAAAATTGGGCAGGGGTGTAGTACCCCCTTAAAGGAACTTGAGTTTCGTGTTATTCTGGTAGTATAGCTGAGCTACTTAAATTGAGGTAGTGTCCAAATGTTTCCAACCCCACAAGTTCATTGACAATATGATTGAAGACACCAATGCAAACGGGTCCCCTGAGGTCCACCGGCTGAAGAGTTGAGGTCTTGAATGTCTTTTAGCAGGGTGTTGAGGCTTTCAAATAATTACGGTGGATTTCCAGAGCACAGATGACAGATGTGTACATTGGACGTGAGTGAGGCAGAACAATGTTGATGTGATGGATTTGACAGGGATGAGATTCTTCCTCGGTTTTTCTTCCCTATACAAAAGTATAGGAGATTTATTATTTTTCCTCCTTTTTGGTGCTTTTCCTCTTCTTTGATTGAACCTCTCTCTCATGCCTGATTTTAGATAAGGGCTTGAGCTAGTAGTGTCTGTAATACTAGAATTCAGGTGTTTTTTTCTTGTCATTAACCCAAACTTCGCTGAGGCTTTTTACCAAAGGGGAAGGAAGGAAGAAGATAAAGAGAATTTTCATTTTCTCAGGTGTGGTTTTGAACCCGACCCCCCCCCCTGGATTCTAGGCACACGGGCGGCATACCTTGCCACAGGGTGATTACCTTGGCTGGTCATGCTTTCGGTGCCCATATGTGCTTTTGCATGATGACCCATTTGTACCGCATGGAATACTAGCGCTCGCAGTAGATTGCTGCTGTATATTTTTGTGGCTTAATGTAGATTGAAATGAGTACAAAATTAAACAAGCCTAGTATTCTGGTTAACAAAGTTCCTTGTATCTGATCCAGAAAGTTCACTTACTTGTGTACGTTTCAACAACACCTGTTGTCTTTATCAACACTTGACTGGTTAACAAGGAACTTTGTTAACCAGTTTACTATACCGATCCTGATGAATCTGTTCAATCATAAAGCCTAGTATTGGTTCAGAAGTTCTTCAGATACATTGTAGCTCTTAATTAACTGGTAGCCTAATTGTATCTGTTTTTCATGTTTTGCGTATTTTCAGCTGAGGATGGTCAGCACCTGTACATGCACTCAATCAACATCCGTTGTCTCATCCTGGAGTACGGCAGCCTAGACAAGTGTCCACCTACTGTACAGGCCAGGATTGTCACCATTGAACACATGTCTATTGATCCGGTATGTTGACGTCTCACATTCATAGAGCTCATACTTCTTCACATCTTAAAGGGACATTTCATGATCCACAACATTGTCCACTCGGGATTAGGGTGGGCCAAAATAAAAATGTCTTCCCGGTTTTGGTGGGGGCAAAGATGTAAAAAAATTCATTTTTACGCTGTATTAATGGTGGGATATATACAAATAACATTTTTTTACATGTAAAGTCTTTCAAGTTTCAAAAAAAGGGTTTTTTGGGTCTTATCGCATGCGTACCGCATATAAACTTTGGCACTATTTTGGCCCATTATCGGGGTGAGTTTTAGTGAGAAACAGGCTCATTTCCACTTTCCTTTGAATTCTATTCCCAATTTTCTCTTTCATTTTTGTCAGGAGGCAGATACACTAAGCAATAGAGGGGTATAAAATTGTGATTAAAATGCAGATGATTTATTGGAAAGTAGACATTATAAATAGACAGTATAGACACAATGCTTCTAATCTAATCACATAATTTTATTTGTAAATAATAGAATATTATTTATAAAAAAATTGTGATATATATTACTTGTGATATCTTACTTCATTCCCTAGTTAGCATTGGTAATATTTTCCACTTTTTTCATTCCCAGAATCTGCGTCGCCGTCTCAATTTTCTGCAGCATCTGCCAGTCACCTGTGAATTTGCTACTTGTGAGCTGGAACTCAAATCACCACTACTGTCCAAGTCAACCCTGCAGAATTTTTCAGGTAAAATTGTCAGTAAAATTGTACAATTTGTCAGACCACACTAGTGTTATTGTTATGCCTCCACCATGAGGCATACTGTTTTTTGCAATGTCCGAGCTTCCATCCGTCCGGATGCTGTATCTCTGGCATGGATGGGCGGATTGACTTCAGATTTTGAGGATAGGTGGGTCATGGTCAAAAACTGAGTGGGGTTTAAGGTCATATACTGAGGTCAAAGGTCACTCTGAGGTCAAATTAGCAAAAACTGTCATATGGTCATGAAACTTAGTGGGTACAGTCAACATTTAGAGCCAAATTTTTTGGAAGGTCATTTTGGGGTCATCCAGGGTCACCAAGGGGTCATATGAGGTCAAATTACTAAAATTGTCATATTGGCATGAAACTTGGTGGGTACAGTCAACATTTAGAGCCAAATTTTTGGAAGGTCATTTAAGGGGTCATCCAAGGTCACCCAGGGGTCATCTGAGGTCAAATTACTAAAAACTGTTGTATGTGCATGAAACTTGGTGGGTATAGTCAACATTTAGAGGTCATATACTGAGGTCAAAGGTCAATCTGAGGTCAAATTAGCAAAAACTGTCATATGGTCATGAAACTTAGTGGGTACAGTCAACATTTAGAGCCAAATTTTTGGAATGTCATTTCAGGGTCATCTGGGGTCACCCAGGGGTCACCTAAGGTCAAATCAATAAAATTGGTTGTATGGGCATGAAACTTGGTGGGTACAGTCAACATTTAGAGCTAAGTTTTTGGAAGGTCATTTTGGGGTCATCCAGGGTCACCAAAGGGTCATCTTAGGTCATGGGCACGAAACTTGGTTGGTACAGTCACCATTTGAGAGTCAAATTTTGGAAGGTCATTTCAGGGCCATCCAAGGTCACCCAGGGGTCATCTGAGTTCAAATTAAAAACTGTCGTATGGGCATGAAACTGTGGGTACAGTCAACATTTAGAGCCAAATTTTTTTAAGGTCATTTCAGGGTCATCTAAGGTCAAATTAATAAAATTGGTCATGTGGGCATGAAACTTTGTGGGTATTGTCACCATTTAGAGCCAAATTCTTTAAAGGTCATTTTTGGGTCTTAGGTGGAGGCGTCACGGTCGACGCTGTGCGTCGAAAACCGTGACATCCGAGAACAGCGGTTCATCTAGTTTTGTTTTGTTTTTATGTCAAGACATATCAAGGCATTACACAGCTTTGATCATTACCGTAAAGCGACAGGTTGCCGCCTAGATAACTGCTAACCTCGTTTTGAAGCTGGTCTATTTCACAATTCCTAGAATGTGAGGCTGGAGTGCATTCAATGTGTAAAGTTAAGATTTATATTCTGTATTTTCTTTGTATATGTCTATCTAGGTGAAATCTTGAAGAGAAAGAAGACGCGTGACCGGAAAGCAAGAGATGAGAAGCGTAGAGAACGCAAGATACAGGCTGAAGAAAATAAGAAATCGGGCAACTGTAAGTTAGTGATTTGAATACTTGAACAGTCAAATATACAGCATGTAGTAGTTGATTAGGCGAGTAAAAATAAAAACATGTTTCTCATCCGGGTTTTCAAAAAGGAGGATGAGGGCTTTTTGTTTATTTATTTTTTATCGAACAATAGGTGTAAATAACCATATTAGGCCCTGTATTTAGCAAATAAAATAATGCCTGAAAAAAAAGGGGGGCATTTTTTATTTTATTGTTCTGGTAGGTACGCCCCCTCTAATGATCACAAAAACCATCCTAAAGTGTATCTTTTATATTAGGAAGGCTATACAAAGCATCTCAAATTCCTTGACATCTTGTTTCAAAAGATAACTGATTACAAATTAATTTTATTTATTAAGCTGCCTCAAAAAAGGAAGTGAGAGGGGACGAGAAACATATTCTTTATTCTGCCTTATAGCCAACTCCTGTGAAGCCTATATCATAAATGGTAATTATTGCAAATGCTTATCAAAGCCAGGGTTGCCAAAAGATTTCAGCCCGAATCGCGGGTCAAATAATCGAAAAGTCACCCAATTTTTCTCTTTACCATTGGTTTCTATGGGGCAGGAAACTATCGGAAGTCGCGGGAGCTAAAGTTGAAAAGTCGCCCAATTTTGTTTTTAAACCATTGGTTGCTATATGGGACAGGAAATTGTCAAAAGTCGCGGGGAAAATCTTCAAAAGTCCCCCAATTGGGCTACCAAATCGCGGGTTTGGCAACCCTGATCCAAGCATGATTTCCATACTGTACTTGATGGTGTGGTTTTTCACACCTTTTTTGGCCCACTCAAGCCTCTACTGTTATTTAGATTTCTTTTATTCTCAGCTGACTGATCAATGTTTTTAGTGGCTTTATATCCCTTCATTTTATGATTAGAGCTGGTCTCAGCCTGTTGTATACAGGTCTCTCCTTGTTTATCTCTACTTTGTTTATTCCACCATGTGTCACATATCCTGTTTTTACATAGTTGTACTGAATTTCTTTTTGAAAACTAATCAACAAGTCATTGTTAATTTGTCTTAGATCCTGGCCCAAGATTCTCCATAGAGAGTGCAGCTCACTTCCCGTCATACAGTGCTAATGCAGCCAACTCTGACACAGCTAGTGTACAACCACCTGACTCTCCTGTCAGTTCCTCTGTCGGATCACCTGTTGGGAGCAGCTTTGATGAAGACGTGATATTTGGCCACATATCTGGTGAGCGTCTGTTCAAATCGTATATACATGTACAAACTAGGCAATATTGTTGAAGATTGCACATGTGTCTGTGAAAGAAATAGGACATGATGGGCAAGCTTTTGGCTATTCCAGTTGAAATTCATACACCCCCTGCAGAAGACATGATGTTAATCTCCCAAAAGGAGGTGTAGATTTCAAATGGAGTCACCCATTTGGGTAACCCCATTTAAAATTCACACTCCCATGTGAAAGATTGAGGTTATGTCTTCCATAGGGGGTGTATGGATTTCCACTGGAATTGCCCATTATAGTGTTAGCAAGATAGTGTTTTGTTACAAATCGGGCATACACTGTATGTGAGTGTGTTGCTAAAATGAACCCTGAACAGAGGTATTATATTCTTCAAAAATGTGTTCACACACTGCAGCTGTGAAAGAAAGAAAAATTGTGTCCTCATCAAAACTGTAATGAGTTTAAAAAGATAAGTAGAAAATATAAACGGCCATGAGAGGTTCTGGTTAAAACTATGGGCCTGAGTTGGATCTATAGCCCCTCAGGAAAATATATAGTACTGTTGATCCCACCGAGGGACCATAGTTTTATCCAGAACCTTGAAAAGCAGTAAATATTTGTTTTATGTACTTCATTAATATATTCTTTGTTCTCAAAACAAAATTTCTATTGTCATTGTTAAGTGGATCAATCATAAAATCATGTTTGGATGTAATTCACCTCCACTTTTTAAGGTTATTTTGTTTCATGTTCAATATAAGTCACTCCTGTGCACGAAATTGACCAATCGTGTTTATCACAGCTTTTCACCCATGTGTGAATTCAGCTCGACTTTTTGGGTTTTGAACTATATTAGAATTAAAGTTGGTGTCCCTTATTAAGTTGCTCCCGTACTTATCTACCGATACATTACATTGTGTGTTCGTAACAGGTGGAAGTCAATCATCATCATCATCAGCTGTAGCCATTCAACATCAACAGCAGGTAGACATGGCAACTAGTCCACCAAGCGCTGTAGCTGGCAGCTGGAAGTCTACCGGTAGCAGTGATCTAGAGCAGAATTCTGCATTTCCATCATTTGCACAAGTAGGTTTCCTAGAATCAAGGTTAGGTTATTTTACCAGGTTCACAGAGTTGGGCTTGGGATTACGGCGATCGGGAAAAAGCATGCATGCAGGAATTTTCATAATTCTTCAGAGGGCCCCGATGCAATATTTATCATGTGACCTGTGCATGTAATTCAAAGACAGTAGTATTAAGCACATTGGAAATCCAGGTGTCTGTGTGTGTACAAGGTGAACTGGTGGTGGTACCATGATTTGTGGCACCAGCCAATTGATGTCGGTGTGTAACACAATCCTGTACATGCACATCGTGCTAGATGGATGAAATGCAACTCTGCATCCAAGTTAAGCATATGTGACACGATCAAGGGGAATGAGTCACATGTCGGCAATTTTCAATTTGAAGTTTTTTGCATAATTTTCTGGCAGTTTAAAAATGCTACATTTTGATGCAAATCCCATCAAAATCAGATATTTGGTTGCTGAGTTATGAGCAATTTATCAATGGCTGAAAACAATATAAAACAAAAGAATTTGAACACTGTTTTTGCCAATATCTCAAAAACAATATTAGCGACATCCGACTCATTCCCCTTGATCATGTCACATATGTTCAGTATATTTCAGTGGCGTAACTCCTATGGGCTCTGGGGGGGCGTGCCCCCGGGCACCCGGGCTAAGGGGCACCCAAGCCGATAGCCTTTGACACGATAGTAGGCCTACTTTGTTATAGGAAAGAAGTGGAAACCTTTACCCACCATGCATTGAATTACTCTTCATTTGGGTGCCCTTCAACACAAAATTTTGGCAAGGCAGCTTACAAGCATTGCTTTATATAAATTGTCATTTTAAAGACCTAAATTCAACTTGATTAAATACCAAATTAGTGGTATTTATGCACATTTTCAGGCACCAAGCCATACTCAATTGTTTTAGGAAGAGGGGTATTTTGTATTCTTGCCCTAGGCGCCATATGCTACGTCACTGCAGCTAGTGGCGGGTTTTCAAGAGTAAAGACATTAGAGAATGTGAAAACATTTTGTTTTATTAACATGAACTGCATTGAAACATGATATAAATTTAATCTGAAACACTTCGTAAGTTATTCGGTAGGTCTATGGCTTTCAATACTAAAATTGATTAGCTCTGCACCATGTTGGTCAGGGGCACCCGAACTACTTTCGCCCCCGGGCACCCTGACCCAAAGTTACGCCACTGGTATATTTGTGCATTGTACAATAATGCATGAATTTGTGTACAAGATTGCAGACTTCACGTAAATGTATACATACAGATTCAATGATGTACGATCAGAGTCAGTGAAACTGAATTTGCTCCAGCACTTAGCCTATTGCTGTTTTAACAAATGTTTTTTAAAAAAATGCATTATTAAAAAGTTTTTTGACATTAAAAGATTAGATTTCACAGTACAGTAGAAAATGGTAATGGGTGGTCATATTGATTGTCTCACTAAATATGAGAATATTCTATAATCCATTTGGCTTCCTCAAGAGGGTGACATTAGACTTTTTTGCAGTTACCCCACGTGTGTACACTACAGTATACCACCTTTGATCTTTGAGTTGATGCGCACATTTAATACTGTGCACACTGGAACACACTCTGATGTCACTCTCTCAAGGAAGCCAAATAGACTAGACTAGAGTTAGCGTAAGGCCTAAAAAAATTGTTTGATTGGCGTAACATCAAAAAAAATTAGGGTAGGTCGGTCAGCATTTTTTTTACACACATTTTAAGAGGTAAATTGCATACGATGAAGGCCTTGGAACATTTTGGGTTTTTTTTTTTTAAGTTTTAGGGTCGGGCATATTTTTAGGGTCGGTCGGGTTACGTCAATCAAACAATTTTTTTAGGCCTAATGTTGCTGTGGCTGTTCCTTGGCTTATCGTTGTGACAAAAGCCAAAATCTGAAAAAAAAGAATTCTAGTTTTGTTTTGATAAAGCCAATGTTAACTTTTTATTCTTGCAATGTTTCTTTCAGATGCTACGCGACGGCAAAGCAAATCCTCAAGCATGGCCCAAAGTGGTACGCCCAAGCAGCGATGGCGGAGACGTTGCGCAGCTAAAGGTCAGCCAGGGTCGTAAGGTCAAAGTAGCCGGACCAGACGGCAGCGATGATAGCGAAAACGAGGACCATGTTCCAGTGCCACAGTATAGGGAAGCATTTGGAGATGCCATACAGGCTGCATTGGATAAGGCTGTGACTGGCAAGAAAACAGGTATGTATCGAAACTTCATATGTGAAACTTTCGTCCCATGACACAATTAACAGTCACAAAACAGGTGTGGTTATTCTTGGGGAAAAGCGTGGTATTTGAGAAATTTGACAAATATCATGGCGTCCATCCAAATTTCACAATTTTCAAAAATTGTTGTGCCACATCTTCAATATGAATGGTTGCAATTTTCAAATGATGGTCGGCTTTTCCTCCCAGCTACATAAACTTTAAGTACCGGTACATATAATTAGATTTTTAATGTTTACTTCGAGGACTGTTAAATGTCAAAAATATAAATTTTTAATAATTTCCCATTAAATTTGTATCATATCACAATTTTTTTTTTTAAATCATAATTATTTGATATCAGAAGGACATTCCTCGTATTCGGAATGCATTTTGGTGTGTCTGATGTTCTCTCGGGTCCCACAAAAATGCTGTGCATATGTTGCTATCCAATCCCTTAAATAGCATTATTCACAAATGTTATGTTAAATGTTTTATGCCCATTATATTCACCCTTTATATAACAAGACATTTAAAATGTTCACTGTTTGCTGGGCAGCGCTGATATTTCAATTGAAGTGAGCAAACTGGAAAATGCGTAAAACTGCTTATATTTTTTGTTAAATTTGGTGTGAAAAACACTGTACTGTTAGTAAAGTCGCATTGTGATCTTTGTTCCAGATTCAGAGAATCCGTCACCAACTACCAAGAAGGGCAAGAAAGGACGCAAGAAACAGCAGTTGCTCTTCTCTACTGCTGGACCCAGGTTTAAATGATCTGGTAGGGTACTAACTGCTAGATAGCATACCAGCTAACATATAATGATCATAGAAAAGAGATTTGTTGCATACTTGAGTAAATGTATGCACGGATAAAAAAAAACAAGCTTTAAGATTTCATTTAGTCATTTGAAATGCAGTATGAGAGGAAAGATTGTTAGCTTGATGAAATTAACTTATCTATTTTTGTTTGTGCATGGAACTTTTGAGGTTGAAACATTGTACACCATATCATAATTATCTTCCATAATATAAGTTGATAAGGCAAAAAAACAGCTTGATTGTCCTCATCCGACCGCCCATTTTGTTGAAAATCTTTTTTTTTGTGGTATTACTGTACAAAAGACTACCGACCGTAACTTTGGAAATTCCAGAAAAAGATGGCTTTTTTTCCTTTTCAAAATTGTTGACATCCTGAAAAGTTTTGTAAACAATTTCTTCACACTTCTAAACTGTTTCAAAACATGAATGAGGTGGTTTACAGTAGAGAAATATCATAATTCACACCTATTTGGGCTATTTATTAAGCTAATTAGGCCTATACATGTTTTTGGGTATGAACTTTAAAAATAACAATTATATAAAATAAAAAATCTGACCAGCCAAGCCTACCCCTTGAAGGGGTTCTATGGACAATCAATCAGTTGTTTTTTGACCAAAGTGTGACATAATTTGTACTTGAGTGACTGTTGTCCTGAGGCACCTGTTACTGATATTATGTTGTTAATATTTACCATCATATATTTTGTAGTGTGTGTAATGTATTTTGCATACTGGCAAGATCAGGCCTTTTCAGCAGCTGTTCAGAAATTTTTGTTCAGAAAGGTGCTGTCACAAATGCGCTGTAAAGTCGGCATAGTCAATTTTTGAGATTTGGTCCTTAGGCAAATTCTCCTCAAATAAAAATGATATATTGCATGTCCATATTGCTTGTCAGGAAGGCAGTGAAAATCAGTACATAGGTTGAGAAATCTTTTTTTTTTCTATCGTTCATTGAAAGGCTCAATACGGATCTTGTTCTGCCGACGTTACAACCCCTCTATGGTAGATGGTTGAATAAGACATATCCATGTTGAAGCTAGTATTATATTTACGGTGTTATCAGCTACTTTGATCATGCAGGAACTTACCTTGAACTAGCTAGCATTATTGTGTTGGTGTTGGATGGCTTGTTCATATTGGGCTATTCCAGTTGAAATCCATATACACCCCCTATGGAAGACATAACCTTAATCTTCCACACAGCACAGGGAGTGTGAATTTCAAATGGGGTTACCTTGGTGACTCCATTTGAAATTCACACTCCCTGTATGGGAGATTAAGGTCATGTCTTCCACAGGGGTTATGGATTTCAATTGGAATAGCCCATTGCATGATGGAAATCAGAGCAGTGAGAAATCTCTTGAATGATATCATGGTGAATATTACCAGTTCAAAGCTTTGAAAATTGACAGCAATTTTAATGTCTAGAGTGTACTACGGTACTACCGTAAAGGTTCGACTAATGGCGCTATGGGTTCCCATGACATAAGTGGAATTATAGGCACAACCTTCAGGGGCGGATTTAGAGGGGCGCGCACCCCCTCTCATTTTTGCAGAGCGGCGCCTAGCTATGTGTATTTCTGCAGAGCGGCGCCTGATTTTGTGTGGGCGCGAGCCGCAGCGGCTCAGTGCCCCCTCTATTGAAAATTCCTGGATCCGCCCCTGACCTTAAAGTGCCCTCCTGTAAAATTCCCAGCAGCAAATGAGGGCACGGAACCTAAATTTTTGTTGGGATTTTAGAGGAGGGAGCTCTCTATTTTCATATGAAATTTACCCCAAGGAAAAGGAGCCCAAGTGTGCCATTAAGCGAATCTTTACGGTATTAGGTTAACCTGTAAATGCTGGATTTATATACAGGCTATATCAAACTGATTGTTACCCTTCAGTTTCCAGTGATTATGTACATGACTGCCGCATCAAAATACAACTTAGGATCTGCATAATTTGTTGATTAATGTCATAAACGGTCATACCACAATAAATTATGGTCATTTATGAAGCAGGCTTTTTAATAACCATCAAAACTGATTGGTACCAATCATTTGATACAACCCGTCACTATTATGACTGCATAAATTGTTTTAACTTACATTACTTTTGTTTTATTTGAAATGACACTTATCCTTTATACATCTCAAATTATGTATATATAGAAAGATACAATCTTGAAGAGCTTGTGTAACTGTAAAGGCCTTTGTATGCCCAATGTTTTTGCATGCATTTTCACAGTCAAGTTAGCGCAGTTGATAGGGCATCAGAATTCAGCGCGAGTGGTCCCAAGTCTGTGCCCTGGTGTGGTTAGAAAATATTCTTGCGAAAATAATTCTGATTACTTGAAATTCCTGAGCTGCCTAATTGTCTCGATTTATATGGTATACTTTTACTCGGGAGTTGATCCTGGTTACATGTGGGCAGATGAGAAGCCTGCACTTATATTGAGCCTGAATGTTGTCAATTGGTTGTGTCTTGGGCCACAGGGGTCAGTGAAAGTCTGTAAAGTGTGCAGGATGGCATCGTGCACTATAAGTCCCCCAAATCATTTTTTTATTTCAATTCAAATGCAGCTTTATTTAAGTTGCAAATTATAGCAGAATGACAACAGAAAAATGTATGCAAAAACATTAAATAATACACTGACAGCAACTGTTTATTAAATTTATTTATAAAAAAAATATTTATTTCAGAACAGACACCTGATTGGACAAATTCAATAAATGTTTATCAGAAGAATGAAATTAGTGAGAAAACCCTTATGTACACCATGTATTATTTTGTATATAAATGCAAATAAGCTTCCTTGAGTTCCAATTTAATTATCTTTTATTTCATTTTCATTGTTACTTGTTTTTTGTTTTAAACAGATAATATAGGCCAAAAAAGGAATTGTTGTGTTGCCCTTATATGGTTTGAAATCCTCCAAATATTAAATAATGTTTCTTCCATGAGGAACATTTGTCAATTTTGACTGCGGGATCTGGACATTCATTTTTAAGTGGAAAACATTGAGATTTTGAACATATCTGTCAAAATCGTCATTAAAAAAAAATCGGGATACATTTGCCAGTCGCTGAGGGCAACACAACAAGTTTTTTGGCCTAAAATTCATAATTTAGTTTTGGGAATAGGTTTTAGAAGGACATTTGTTAAGGAGTTAAGAACTCATGTACATTCATTTTGCTTTATGTGTAACTGATTAAGTTTGAAAGGATCCAAATGATCTATTCGCTGTCGTAGTGCATGTTACAATATGACCGTTGCCAGGTCAACTGGATCACGCTTGTTTTGTTACGAACCACTGATCGAAATGATCACAACACAAAGCCTATGGCATATCAAAATTCGGAACAGGTGTATGAGCACCAGCTTGGAGCAGTAACCAATGGTTACAACGTGCACTATGACAGCGAATTTGTATAGGGGTTGAACTACAGACAAAGTGGCTTTGAATATCTGTATCATAAGTTTCTCTACTGGTCAGTTTGCATCATCATTTCTTCCCACAAGGTAATAGGCATATTGCATAATGAATCCATCTTTTTAGTTATAATATGAATATTGTATTGTGGGAAGGAATTTCAGTACAAATTAACTTCTGAAGGTCAAACCCGGGATCCATGTGTTAGAAAAAGCTATATGAGAGAGGAAATGTAAGTTAATCTTGTAAATTGTTGTGTAGTTACGCACTGATGCATAAACTACTCCGTTGTCAAAAGGAATATTCCTTCATATTCTGTATCACAACTATGGGAATAGTTCTACTCATAAATATAAAAAGACTAACCTTGATCGTAACCTACAAATATTAATTAAACTAATTTGCATACTTGTGATACAGTACAAACGATGATTTATGAAGTATCAAGCTGAAATCTAAATGAATATGGTCTGTGATTTGAATGTTTAAGCTGAATTTATACTCAATCGTTGAGTGATTGCCATGCATCGTTTTTGAAAGGTTGAAAAAAGCGATATATTCAGTGGCGGCACCAGGAAATTTTTATGGGGGGCAAAGTGAATTTCAGGGGGGCAAAATTGACACATTTTGCGCAAAATTGCAGCAAAAAGTGGAAATTGACGTGATTTTGGGGTTTTGCCTCAAAAGTGGGGATATTACTCATAAAATTTGCATTTACACTATTCATGTTAATCTCAGTGATTGCAGACACAAAATCAACATCCTTTTTGTGAAAGTGATGGGTATCAATCAATTGGCTTGACGGAGTTGACGTTCTGAAAACTGAAACGATGAAGTATAAAGTCAGCTTTAAGAAGTTAACTATTAGTATGTTATTCTTATAGTTGAGATGGGAAAAAAACACTTAGAACATTTTGAGATATTGTACAGATTGGTGATATATTGTAAATTGAATATGTGCAGTATTTATGACTTAAGCTTAAGGGCTTGTTCACCCATCTTTGCACAGTATATTTTGTAGGACCTGAGTGCTCATCAGATACAACAAATTGCACTCTGAATACGAGGAATGTACTGATGTTATCAAATAATTCTGATTTTTTTTTCTTTCAAATTTGCGATATAATACAAATTTATGGCAAATTATTAAAAATTGACATTTAACCATGCTCAAAGTATACTTTAAAAATCTAACACTATGTACAGTCCTCAAAATACACTATTAATATGCTATTTAGTTTGTAACTGGGAATGTGTTTAACTGGGATGAAAAGCTGACCGTCATATGAAAATATGATGATCGGCTTTCCCTCCCAGCTACATACAACTGATGATACAAGTACATATTATTAGATTTATAAAGAGAACTGTTAGATGTCAAAATATGTTTCACATAAATACTGTGCAAAGTGGATGTTATTCAGTAAGAAGCTGAACCTTAATATTTGTCATGCAAGTCAAAGAAAGTTTGTTGAAAAGAAATAATTTATGTGCATTGCCATGCCGTATACCGTATTTCGTCAAATAAACGCGGGCGTTACATTTTCCCAAGGGGGGGCGTTTATTCAAGGTCAATTTTATAATGATAATTCCCGTTAAAATCATTAGGTAAACTAAAAACACACGCTAAAATGACGAACTATGAACTAGAAACACTGACTTCTGGTTCACTTCCGGGTTTCTGATCCAGATTTTCGCCAATTATTGACGCTATTATTGACCATGTGGGCAACTTGGTAAGCTTACTACACAAGATAGCATGGAAATATCGGCATTTTTTAAACATCTTGGTTGAAACAAGTGGTGGGGGCGTTTATTTGAGGGGGGCGACTATTTGACGAAATACGGTATATGACTATGAAGTTACTAAAAAGGATTGTTAGAATTGTTGTTGATGTTATTGAAGTCTAACCCCTGACCCCAAGTGAATCATGTTATAATGCATGTTAGCTCTATGTGTTGGTTGATGAAAAGAAAAAAATGCACGAGTATGTGGTTACAGCAATTAAATTGCAAGTTGATGATTGTATAAAATCCACGATAAATACTAAATGATTGAAATAAACCAAACTCAAGTTATAGTTATAATATCATGTCTTGATCTGATAATTTGTGCTGTGCTTTGTATTATTCAAGTTTCAATTTTTTTTTTCATTTAATTTCTTGTACCTTTAAACAGGTTACAGTTTGGGCTGTTATGTTTGAAAAACACACCCCACTGGATGATTTTGGAATTCCAACCAAATTAAATTTCCTGAACAGTTTCATCTGTAGGATTGGTTATCAAAGCTTTAATTAGGTAAACAATTCCAGTGAACAACCCACGTCTTTAGCTTTCGCCATCTCGGATGATAGCTTTCTCAAAAGTGACTTGGTTCACTGCTTCTCCCGCAGAAACCGGCTGTAGCCTCATTCTCAGGGTGTGATGGTACAAGCAGTGAGTCATATACGTGACCTAGAGTGTATGAGCTTATGTCCCGGTTCATTGTGGCAGCCCCCTTTCTCCTGATCCATATGGCCTCAGGGGAAAAAAAGACATTATGCGCCGTAGAAGTTACGTAATAATTGGATTAACTACCATAGCAATAGAATACAATTTTTGAATAGATCACCCTACACTACAAGCAGATTGCACTCATCACAATACAATACCGCTCTTTTCAAAGATACTAATCTTACAGGTGCGAGTGATCAGAATTTCTTTGACATCTATGGTTCAATGCGTAAGGTACATGTACCGTGTGAACGTTATAGGGCAGGGCGATCTATTCAATAATTGTATTCATCTATTGCTATGGTAGTTAATCCGATTAGTACGTCACTTCGACAGCAAATAATAATACAAGGGGATGGTTTCTAGTTCTTTGCGATCTGCAAGTATACACTGATCATGACAATGTATTGTCTTGCTCAACCCTGTGACCACTACATGTAAGATCAGGGAATCACACAAGTCGGATTCACACAAGTCGGACCTCATCTCTACGATCTGAATTGACATACCGGTAGGTCAATTTATTTCCCGGCATGCTTGGTAGGCACATCGGTCTTACCATAGACCCTGGAAGATATTTAATAAATATTTGCTCCACAATTTATCAATACACGTATTATAAAATATTAAAACATCGTATAAGAACTATTCTATAGTAAATCAGTTATACCAAGTAACTGATGAGGCATTTTAATACGCAGGATATTAATCATCTTCCTAATAGGCATACTATGGTACATGTCATAGACGTGACTTTTTACTTCCGCAAATGGCCGTTGGTCGGACCTCATCTCTTCTCAAATTGTGACCTAGGTCCCGACATTTAGCACTATGCAGTCTCATCCCCCTGGTAGGATATTTAATTGCAGAAGGCACTGTACTGGTTATACCAATCTGGTATTTGCCAGTGTGTGCAAATCAAGGGTATATTGCCCTTCCAGAGTGTTTCAATGGCATGCATGGTATTAGCTAGCTAGCCACTCGTCATTTTGGACGGGCAGTTCACTCTTGGGACAGGCAAAATTAATGCCTGTGACATATGCTTAATTCTAAAAATAGTGCTTGAATTAGTTCTGTGCAGTCAAAACAAGACTATAACAATAGCTTTTTGAACTTGCTGAATTCCTAGAAGGGGCAGAGGTCTGGTCAAATTTTGACGGGCAGTTTTGGTGAAAATGACGGGCACTTGTCAAATCCTAGCTAAGACTGATGGCATGTGTTTTTGCTTGTAGAGAAACTCAATAACAATTATAATAACAGAAAGTATATTCATGTACACAAATCATATTTATGTTTATTATTCTCATTCAAGACATTCATACAACATTGTCTCTTATTTGTATTGTCTATTTGTTTTACATGAAACATGTCCTGATTGATATAATAAAAGTGACCCTTTCAGATAATGAACCATTAGAAGCACTGACCCAGGCATTCATCAGGTCAAGTTATGATACTAGTCTATACTTTGATCACCTTGTAATACATCGCGGATTAGTATCAAAATATTTAATTGTTAGAAATGTCTTGCGATATCTCACCAGAACCAAAATTATTAATTCAAGTCCTATACTTGGTCTACTTTCTTTAACACACAAAATCAAGAGCAAACAGGTCAAAGTTTAGCACTCTTAACGTGGGTCTACTTTTCGGCGTAGTGGTAAAAGCCTAACATTTCCCGCCTATTACGAGCTGATCAAACTATAGGACTAGATTAACTTGGAAAATATCTGATAATCAATGAGCATATATAATTTGCAGGCCCTACCAACCCAGATTTTGCATTTTGGGAGATTATTTTTTACTTTTTGCTAAAAATCATGTAAATTAGATGTTTTAGGCTGAAATTGATTGATTTAGACTGGAAATTTTTGAAAAAATTCATAACATTTTCAAAATATGTTTCAAAATCATCAAAATGATAGATGCCAAATTTTCAAGCTCTCGGTGACCCTACTTGAAAACACCTTAAGGTCATTATTTGTGAACCTTAGTGTGCTGAAAGTAATGCAGCACTTTGACCAGTATATTCTAAAACTTCTTACTTGCATTTCTTAAGCAAATAAAGATGTTAATTCAAATGAGTACTCGATGAACTATTAATAACATTTACAGCATTATACCGGTATATACATATCTTATAACTCACTAACCCCTTTAGCATAATATATGTACATGTACCAGGGGTGCGAGTGACCACAGATAAAAAAAGTCTGAAATTTGGAAAGCTCCTATACTTTTGTACATAGGAAGTGCAGAAAAAGAGATAAAAATCAAGATCAAAAAATCTGAATTCAGATTTTAATCTGAACACCATCAATTAATGTGCTACATTCAAATGTAAGGCACTCTCAAGAAAATACAAAATTTTCACCAAAACAACAAAAGATGCACAACAGAAATAGTGTGTCAAAACCAACTGATGATTAGTCAGTATAATTTATAGTTAACCTATTTCCAAGGAGCCTGTTTTACAAAGACTTGGGCAGATCTTACAATCTTCTTGATTTAATAGGGATAATGTGTGGTAAGTCAATGGTAAGGTTGATGGTACAGCTTTATTAAACAAGGCTGGAGTTACAGTCACACATAAACCTGGGGATGAAGCCCTGCAGGTTTGTTATTTAAAATGTGAGTAAACATCGCTTAGTTTTGACAATCAATTTTGTGTCTTTGATTTGATTAACAAACCTGATGCATCTATACAGTAAGCCAAAGAATTAAGGTACCAGTTGTACTCACCCCTGTATATGAAGAGCTTAGTTTCAAAACCCCTTACATCCACTTGAGCAATTTTGAGAACACATCAAAAAATCATCAAAAAAGTCACTGATATATGGGGGTTTGCAAGAAAAGCAGTTTTTGGCGTAATGCTTGGGTAGGATGAGCATCCCGCTTGTTCTTCTTCTCTGCAAGTTGGCAGTACATGTATAATATAAAAAGTTTGGTAAAATCTAAGCAGTTCAATACATGAGTACATAATTACTGTTTGGTATAATTCAAAGCTTCTGTTATGACTGGTTCTACTTTGGAAATATGTGCTTAAATTTCAAAGTCTGTGACCCGATCAACAACCTCATCCTCCATTTTTATTCGTCAAAACTGAGATTTTAGTATCAAAAAAAGCTTATCAAATTATTTGCCTGAGGCCTAAGGATCACAAAACACAAAAATTTAATATACATGTACAATGTACATGTATGTGCACGTAGGACATATACATGTAGTCAAGTTACGAGGCTCAACAGGTTCAAGGTCAATTTGCCTATTGTACAGGGGTGAAGTTGATTTGATTTCTAAACTGTTAAGGTATTTTAAAAAACCATAGTTTTTACTATCTGTGATGTGAAGATTAATGATAAATAATTGAATCCTATTAAATCCCACATAGTTTTCAACTCTTTGCTGTGTCACATACTAACGTGACAATGCAGATTCTTTTTTTGAAACCTCTAAGCTATACAAATAATTTGCCTCAATTTTTACAAAAATTGTACAACAAGCAAATAGACCGAAGACCTCTTGTGCAAGTCACACATGTACAAACTTCATATTTCTGGGTATGGGCCACACATAATTTGACATATTTGAAATATTATTGGAATAAAATCAATTTTTGGCCACTTTGGGGGTCTTTTTCAGGATCAGTTTCAAAATACTGATTGGCAGACAACAGATTCAAGTTCGGCATGATACCCAATAAAACAACATTCAGCTGGTTGTGCTGCAAAATTCCTGAAAATCTGTACAGGGTAAGCAAAATTTTAGTTAATTAATAATTAAGAACGCCATGGGCAAAAATATTGGCAGAAGCGTGCGAATAACAAACAGCAGGGCCTTCTACCGTTACATAAAAGTCATGCGGTTAAAATCAACGTCAGAAGATTTGCTCTTTGTCACACTATGTGTTTTCGTTTTTAGTATTTTCTTAAGCATAGTGCCATCTTCCCTCACGCCAGTACCAGCCAGCATTGCCTGCATTCTGTTGGCATTTGAGTGGCTTGTACCATCAGTATCCTTTGGGTTAAGAACTTTGGGCCGATTAGCCTGTGTTGCTTTTGCGGCTTGATTTGAATCAGAACCTGCTGTCTTTGTTACATAAAAATATGTATTTGGACTTCTGCTACTTTGCTTTGTAGAACTTCTTAGACTTGTGGGTTCTTTACCGTCCAGACTAATTAATGAATCTGAAAGTTTTAGTCTCTTTGCTGCAGGAAGTTCTCTTTCAGTTTGCGGAGATGTGCCAGATGGTTGTTGAACTATCGCGGATGCTGATGTTATTGGTTCCGATTGCTTTCGAACTTGAGCTTGTAATCTTGTTGATGGTTGTGCTTCCTTCTGAGCTTGAGTCTGGGATCTTGTTGATGGTTGTGGTTCTTTCTGAGCTTGAGTTTGGGATCTTGTTGATGGGTGTGCTTGCTTCTGAGCTGGAATTTGTGATCTTGTTGATGGGTGTGGTTCCTTCTGAGCTTGGGTCTGGGATCTTGTTGATGGGTGTGGCTCCTCCCGAGCTTGAGTCTGGGATCTTGTTGACGGTTGTGGTTCCTTCTGAGCTTGAGTCTGGGATCTTGTTGATGGTTGTGGTTCCTTCTGAGCTTGAGTCTGGGATCTTGTTGATGGGTGTGCTTGCTTCTGAGCTGGAGCATGTGATCTTGTTGATGGTTGTGGCTCCTCCCGAGCGTGAGCCTGTGATCTTGTTGACGGCTGTGTTTGCTTCTGAGCTGAAGTTTGTGATGGTCCTGGCTCCTTTTGACTTTTTGAAGTTGACAGTTCTTGTGTTTTCTGAGCCTCTGAGTGAGTCGGTTGCACTTGACCTCTTTCACATGGTTTGCTTGCTGCCTTTGTCACTGTTTCATGTGCATCAATCTCTTTGGCACTATTCTCACTGTTACCTTGGTCTCCAACTTGAGCAAACGTTGCCTGGATTTTGACCTGTGACTTCGGTGGAGAGGCTACACTTTGACCCCTCTTAACTTTCATTTGATACTTTCGTGCTACTCTTGCTGAAGTTTTGACGGATATATGACTTGCCTGATGGATTCTCAAATCAGTCAAATTAGTGAATATCAAACTGCAGTTATCACACTTTGGACGTTTGTCATCTTCATCGACGTCATTCTGATGTGCCAAAGCTTCTCCCTGCCCCTCTTGAGGACTACTTTCCTCCATTGTAATCTCTTGAAATTCAACCTCATTTCCGGTACCTCCAACCTTTCCATCTTGATGATCGGTAAGCACATGTGCATATAACTCGGATGCATTTGAACTTGTACATCCGCAATCTTCGCATCTGTACATCACAGCTTCACCTGCTGCATTCTGCTCTGTTGCATTCTCCAGACCATCTGGTAGATGAACACTCATATGACTCCTCATGGCTGCAACATCTGGAGTTTGAAATTTGCATTCCATGCATTGATACAACACATCGTCGGCTGCTGGTTGCAACTCCAAGCTGCTGCCATTACCAGCTTCTTCAAGCAGCTTCGAGATAGCTTGAATAGTTTCTGGGGGAAGAGCCGAATTAACTTGATCCTCCGCAGAAGTCACAACTTCCTCCTGGTGTGCAATCTCTTTTTCTGTTCCATGTGTGTTGGTAACAGCTTCCTCTGCAAGTTGAAAGACTACATTCGGTGCGGAGGTATCAGTTTGCACGCTTTCGAGTATCAGATTGGTCCTGCTTTTATACAAAATATCCGAAACTTTGGATGCAATATGTGTCATTTTATGAGCATCCATGTCCTTTAAATCAGAGCATGAGTATGTACACTGTGAACAAGCATATGCATGCTGTTTTACGCTGGATCCAGTGTGGCGCATTTTGATGTGCTTCTTCAGGTACTCTTTGTCTTTTACTTTCAGATTACAAAAATTACACATATACGGTTTAAAATCAGAATGCACCTGTTGGTGTCTTTTCAAGCGACCTGCCGTCCTGAACGCTTTTGGACATTGGTCGCAAACATGTGGCTTATTGTTAGTGTGAAGCTTCTCGTGACCCGTGACCTCTGACATATGCCTGAACAGCTTACCACAATACCTACATGGTCGATTTCTTTCGGAATTGTGCAGTATCTGGACATGTCTTCTGTAGCTGTATATTGTCTTCAAGGAAGAACCACATAGTTCACAAGAGAACATCTTATTGTCATCTGCAAGATGCGTTGTCAAGTGGTCCTGCATATGAGTGAAGCACGTAAACCCTTCAAGGCAATAATCACACTTGTAAGGTTTCTCCTGGAGATAATCCAAGTCGTGCTTGATCTTTAGATGCCTCAGAAAGTTATAGATCTTTGCACAGTCCATCAGACACAGTTTACATTTGAAAGGTTTTGCAGGATCTTCAGCTGGGTTCATCATTTGCAACACACGCTCATCTAAACCCTTTGTGATCATTTCCGGATTGACATAATGTTGTTTGACAACATGAGCTGTGACGGTTTCTAATTCAATCTCTTCTACAGATTCTTCTTCTTCATCTTCAGAGATGTCATAATGCCAATCGGGATCATTGGTTATCTCACTTGTGTCTGGTATGACTTCAGTTCCTTCAGGACTTGAGGGGAGCTGTACATTGCAAAAACAGCAACGTTTGGGATCATGTCGTCTTTTGGTAATTAGTTTCTGTAATTCGGCTTTGACCTCTTTGACTTGTTTCTCACCGCAGGTGTCACAAAAGTTCAAGGTTGCCATACTGTGGGATGATTACTTGAAAATAGATTGGCTTCTGCAATGTTGACTAGGAACCTAGCCAAATCACCTGGAAAAAAAAGAAAAAAAATAATTTAAAAGTTAGAAATTATCACATTTGGTTTTTGCTGGTAAAACTTGTTTTACCTTTTAATGAATCATTCAACATATCTGTGGTCTCATCAAGTCTTTGAAATGAAAACGTTTGGAATTTGATATGACACATTTCGGTTAAAAGTGCACTAGGGAGCAATTGAAAGTGGGGGGCCAGGTTGTTCAGTTCCCCCGAATGGAGTCTGATTAGGAGCAAATTTTGATGTTTTTAACGTTTTCCCCCCGAATCCCCCGAATGAAAAAAAAAAGTGGGGGGCAATGGAACCCCTGCCCCCCCCCCCCCCTTTGCGCACGCCACTGTCCCATTATGACATTATCACAAGATCTACCGGTAATCAAGTAAACACAACAACTAGTTGCCTGGTTATCAAACAAACAGAGATGGGACACAGCTTATATAGCAATTTATTATAAAACACAATCACAAGAATGGTTAAAAAACAAGAGAAAATGCATGATGGTGCATGCATTAATTTTACGCATATATTGTCGATATTGATGTTCCTTATATCGGCCGATATCAGATCAGATCTGATATTATTATTTTTATATAAAAAGAAGTTATAAACCCTAAACTACTTGTTATTCAAGGTTGGAAAGCAGAAAAATATTGCTACTTCAAAAAAAAAGTTGGATGTTTTACTTTGCCTCTATTGAACAGCTAATAATACATACTAATTCTATGTGTCCATGCCTGTTCAATAGAAGCAATAGGAATTAAAATGTACAACTTGATCCAGCTTTGAAAAAAAATACTTTCAAAATAACTTTTTTGTAGTAGCAGTATTTCTCCGCTTTCCAACCTTGAATAACAAGTAGTATAGGGTCATACAGAAACTCAAATCCAGCATGTCCAGTACATGGTTCATTTTGTTTTTAAATTTTTAGCTCTGACTTACTCAAAAAGTGTAGCTTTGAATTTGTTCACCCATTCGGAGCTAGAGTAACTCCCAAGCCAAGCTATCTAAATCTGGTAGAAATCGATGAAGCATGACACCGTGAAAAGCATTAGCAATGGAAGTCAAAAGTAAACACAGCTGATCATGATGGGTGATCACATCAAAAATATTGCTCAAATTGCACTTCAACTATAAGTTTTAGAATGTTTAAATTATAGTCAACCTGTGCGCTCTAAAGATACAGAACTTTGACTCATCAAAATAACTTTTATCCAAATTTAAAATTATCCACCTACATCTACCAAAAAATGATAGCTTGAATGTGGAGTTAGTATTGATCAGTGAGCAAATTCAAAGCTGGACTTCTCAAGTATAAAGCTCTGACCAGAAAAAAAATCCACAAATTTCGTGTGAACAGAAAAATATTTCTTTAGTGTGAATTTCTTCAATAGATACACCAATTTTCCTTTTTAGGCATTTCTTAATTTCTAGCCTTAATTTTTATCAATGGTTTCTGGTTTACATGAACATGATGTCATGCTTTACTGATTACAGATATAGCTGAGCCTGAAAGCTCTATCCTAATATCCATTGTCATCCCCCATTATCAGTGGCATGCTCTTGGTTGGGCTGATGTTAATTATAAGGACCAGTACCATTGATATACCGGTATCGATAATAATCAATAAATTGACTACTAGGTATCCAATATTATTATATTATAATACAAAGCTTTTAGCTATACCACAAATTTTTAATACTGCACAGTAACACCTTGCAAGATATATTAATACTGAACGCGCGTACACATTTTCCGTTGTCACTCGCAACTCGTAGTGCATTATGCTGCATATCTCGCGCACGGAGAGACCAAAGCAGGCGTAATTGAATGAGTTACGGTACGCAGTTTGTTGTTTTGTACCACCGCCGGCAAATATGATGGAAATGATTACACTAAACGACTGGGTTCTAAATGGCACCAGCATGTTTAGTTTGATACGTTGGTACTCAAAACGCATAGTAAAAGCTTCATATTACATTGAATGGCTTTAATTCAGGTTGTATGAGAATATAATGCACTTGCCATGAATGATATTCAACTCACCGTACCGACTCGTTGAATATCATTCAAGGCGCGTGCAGTATATTCTCATACAACCCTCAATGCCATCCAATATTATAAATATCTATCACCGATATCACTTTCTGAACAAATTCGATATATCCAAGTTGCAGATAATGAAAATCAAGGGAATAGAGGAATGAATACGAGCTCCAAAAAGTCGCAGAAGGTGGCTAACACATTTGTGAGTCCAAATGGCATAGCGCTCCATTTAGTCGCTGAAAATTGGCTGGCGCATTTGGCCACGAGTCCAAATGGCATGATCAGGGACAAATGATTTGCGCAGAAAAATATAGCCAATTGCAGGGGGAAAATTGTGCGGAAATGCACGGTAAAAAATAGCAAATTACGCAAAGATTGTGCGGAACTTTGATACATAACATAAAACACACAGGAAGAAAAACAAAACATGTCAAAATATGAAATTTTACAATACCATATGTCATGTAGGATATATATTTGGCTATATCTAAATCACACAATTTGTGGCAATTTTTGATCATTTTAGGCATTTTGGTGGCCATTTTGAAAAACGTAGATCTGGAGTTTCCCACCATCCATTTGACCATTTAAAAAAAACTGAAAAAAAGACCATTTTTGTTCACATTTCATGATGAATTGAATTTCGCGGAACAAATGAAATTGCGTGGAGAAAGGAAAATTTCACACCGCGAAAATCATTTGGCCCCTGGGCATGATGCATCCTGATACATTGCTGCCCAACCTGCCGTAGTCTATACAATGATTTTTATTTTTGGGTGGATCATCGTACAGGCAAATAATGTAGAAAATACATGTCACATACTCGGCAGTGGGGTTTGACCCCCACCCTTTTTATTTTACCCCCACCCTTTTTACTGAGGCACCCTTTATACTGAAAATTCCTGACCCCCATGCTTTTTACTGAGGCACCCTTTATACTGAAAATTCCTGACCCCACCACTTTTTGTATCCATTGATGAAGTCACACGCAATTCGAAGTAAATCAAGTATGCCAAATTCTGCACCTATTTCACACGTGCTAGTCCGATGTTTTTCTCTCCATGAAGTTGATACATTATGTGAACAATGCAAATTTTATGTGAAAAGCTACTACTGTACAATAAACATTTTAATACATAACTGTACTTTGCGTCCAAATGTTGTTCTTGTCATGAACTGATTCGTTTCTCGCGTGCGCTCTGTGACTTATATCCTACCCTTCTTCGCTCAATCAATTATGCATATGATTAATGACGTCACTCATACATGTACATACGATCGATGTAAAGAATTAACTACCACACATCGTAACACGTAATGGAAAAAATCGGACATTTGCATATCACGGAAGGGCTTCCGGGGAGGATATAATGGTCTGGACTCACGTAAACAGGCGCTGGGCCTGCATCAAATGGAATTTTATCTTGCGCAGGTTTGGCGATTTTTCTTGGAATGATGATTTTAACATTCAATAAAAATATACCGTACTGTAAGCTGAAACAAGCCCACGCTTTTTATTTCATTCCCACGCTTTATACCATTCCACGCTTTTTACCCAAAAAGTTTAAACCGCCACGCTTTTACCAATTTTCAGAATTTCGAACCGGCACACATTAAAAAGCGTGGACTGCCGAGTATGTGTCACCCAATAGCTGACCGGCACTGCACAGTACCAGCTTTGGCTGGTTACCAGTTCAGTTGTACTCGTCTATGACTATGTAATCAGTAGGTATGCTAGGTGAATTCAAATTTGCCATCAAACTGCATCATTTTACATATCAAATTTTAACCCTTGAGTAAAGAAAGCTAAAACTGAAAACATTTTTGTCATAGCACTTTCCGTAACAAAGCTACATCTTGTCAAAGATTGACTTTCATCAAAAAGATTATGCTAGCAAAATTCCCCAAAACGGCATAAATAGGGGTGTTTCTAGATCTTAGTTTCATGGCGATAGCAGCTTTTTTAATGGAACTGCTATCAAAATCCTCTAAAATTCCATGTGCGACTTGATTATCACCATAAAAATCATATATTTGGGTCAAGTGAAGTATACATAGAAAACATATTTATGTAGGTTTCCTTCACCGACCTATTCTCGAAAAAAATTCAAATTTCTATGTAAATATGCATTGTGTTTGGGCCCCGGTCTCGGCGAATTTTGCTGACTAGTAAATGTGTTAACTAAGGTTTGCCTGGGATACCTATAATCAGCAATCGGAGTCTACAAAACGTGGCGCATATATCATGACATCAGGAATTGACGCAAATTTGACAGTAAAATCAGTCATACCTAGGCCTAGAAAGGATAAAATTCAAATTAAGAAAAAATTCTAGGTATGACTTGTTGTACATACTAAACCTGCCAGGTCGAGGAACCCTACGTTTTTCACTACATGTAGTACAACAATGTTCTAGCCTTCGTGCGGGAGTGGAGAAAGCTAGCTTATTCAGCTATAAAAAGGTTCATTCAGATTTCTTAAGCATACTGCTAGCCGTCCAGCGCGTATTATTTGCACAAGGTTCAATGCACACGCTTTACGTCACGCACGTATACGCGATGGTTAAGCTGTCAAAGGAAATCTGAATAAAACTTTAATTGAAATTGTCCATGAATCATAATTTTAAGCTTACTTCATCTGTCAATTTCCAATTTTTAGGGAGTTTTTACTTGTTTCTTTCTACCATAAAACTTCTTTACACTCATTAATGGAAACAAAATCATACTAAATAAATTAAATTACCTTCATTTGACGATCACAAGCTTTCTTACTGGTAAAACTACAAATTTTCCTGACACAAATCAGTCCGAAATCTTCGGAAACCCAAACAATTTGCAAGACGTTATATGCAGCCTGTCGTCTTTGTCGAAAGAGGGCAGCACAACATTAAAGAAAAAAACAGGGCTGGAAAAAAACAGCCTGGAAAAAAATTCCCTGAAAATTCCTGCTAAGTTTTCTTTCTTGCTCAATTTCTTTCCCTCCTCATTTTTCCGAACTAAGTTCATCCTTCTGCCTTAATTTTTTTCTAGTTTGTTTTTCTTTTCTCTCTTCTTTCCTTTCTTTCTTTGTGGTATGTGATGTCTCAGCTCAGGGGAAAATCTTTTGTGTCATAGTAACTTTTTTCTGAACTTGGCCTTCATTTTTTTCTATTTTTCCCCGCTTTTTCCTCCTTTCTTCTTTTTCTCCTTTCTCTCCTTTTGTTCTTTTTTTCATAGATTTTCTCAAGATCCATCTTTTCCAGTAGGGTAGACTGAGGTAAAATGGGACACCGGGTAAGACGGGAAAGTGATTTTCGGAACTTGAATAATTTTATACCTTTAAAAAAATAGTCATCATCAACCTTTGTACGGTACTCTTTTTGTATTTTATAAATAAATAGGCCTACTACTCTCTTGAGCAGATAGCGGAAAAACAAACAACCAAACAAACAAAAAACATCAAAAACAAACTTTCCTAACAGACGTTTTCTAAAGTTTGTGAAATATTTTCTATAGTTTATTAGGCCCGCAATGCTATCTTCAGAAGATAGCCGTTTGACAGCAGATGATGCATGTCGCAAAGGGCCTATATTGATTTCACACCGTAAGTGCTATCCTGAGTATATAACAAACAAGCAAACAAACAAACACGTAATAATAAAAAAAAAATGAAATTTCTGACTCGTCTCATGCTAAATCTATGATTTTTTATAAAAAAAAAAATATTTCATAAGGTTTCAAATGTTATTATCAGTAGATAACAAAATATTTTCAACCTAGTCTTACAGTTTCTAACTTTCTTTGTATTTTATAAATAAATACTATCTTGAGTAGATAGCGGAAAAACAAACAAAATTATCAAAAACAAATTTTCCTAGCAGACGTTTTCTAAATTTGTGAAATATTTTCTGTTGTTTTATTAGGCCAGCATGCAATGCTCTCTTCAGAAGATAGCCGTTTGCGCCTTCCGAGAAAATGATGCAGGCCGTGAGTGCATGGGCTATGCTCGCGCGTGTTCAAGCATTTCGCAACGGGCCTATAGGGTAGACTAAATCCTCCAGTCTCGAATATACGCACGGCCGTTACACTGTGCTGTATACGAGGACTGAACACCAAACGTGTTCTGAGCGTGGAGGACTTTTGAGCTCATTAATAAAACGCGTGCGACTTCGCGCGCTTCGCGTCGCACGGCGCATTGCCATTTAAGGAAATTTTCCCGGGTAAATTATCTTCCGACTCGCCTGTGAATAAAACAACTGTTTTTAAAAGGAATTTTAATGAATTTTATACTTGTTCTTTTCGTATGATAATTGCTTTCTTTCCTGCGATTTATATTCCCTAGGCCTATCAGTATTATATAATAGAATACTGTTTAGTTTTAAATAGGCCTATTGCTTTATTGTATTTTCCTTTCACCATTCTGATTCTGTTTAATACTCTGACTTAGTCTTCAATCTCCACTCGGCCGTCATGTCCGTCCGGTTTAATAGGGCATATTTTTGCTTTGCTTTCTTAACTTACGTTCATCATCATATACTTTTATTCGAATTGCGGTTCATCATCGTGTGTAACAAATTTCATGTTAAACAGCCCAAAGTGCATGTGTGTCGCCCAAAGGCCCCAGTGTTGTTTTGTTCTTGTTGTTGTTTAATTATTACTTAATTCAAAATGGATGGTAGGCTTGTTTCTTATATTTGCAGTTACAGTGAACAACATTTATAAGACAGTCCACGCTTATTTAATATGCCGTAGAGAATGTACAGTCAAGTTTTACGGTGCACCCACAGTAAAATAGAAAGTCAAATGAAATGTTTAAAATTCCGGTCGCATAATTTTTACCGCGTGATGATGCGACTTGATCTAATATTTTTATTGTATTTCATTTATGTATACATTTAATACCGGTACCTGTCAAGACCAAAAATGCTTAGCCTTCTTTAACAGTAGATTTTAATATCGTTACAGACCGTTGCAACAGATTGAAAAAAAAGATCATTTGAGTTTGAAAAGAAATTAGACACATGTACATCATTTGTACATTATCGGGTTATTTAGGGGGCTGTCATTTTCTTTGGAAGGGGTGGGTCATGAATATACTGCACTGGGGGAAGGGGGTCATAGAATTTTTTGACCAAAAATAGGGGGGTTATAATTTTGTACACCAAAATTAGGGGGGTTATAGAATTATTAAGGGCTGGTGTCCCAAATTTTTTTTTTCGCGCGCTCCGCATGCATTTTTTTGATCAAAATGTATGCACAATCTTAAATATGATTCAAAATTTTGGCGCGCTCCGCGCAACTTCTTTACACTTTCACAATCAAAATTTTAACGCGCTCCACACACTTTCTTTGCATTAAGCTTTTTTTTACGACCCACTTATCGCGGGCTAAATTTTTTACGACACCCTATCACGGGCTAAATTTTTTTACGACCCCCCCTATCGCGGGTCAAAAAATTTTATGACCCCCCTTCAGCCTATGCAGACTGAAGACAAATTATTCATCGGCTGAAGTAAGGCGCGGAGCGCGTCCTAATTTTGACTCACTAGCCCTTAATAATTCTATACCCCCCCTATTTTGGTTGTTAAAAATTTATAACCCCCCCCCCTATTTTGGTCTCAAAATTCTTTGACCCCCAGTATATTCATGACCCCCCCTTCCAAAGAAAATGACAGCCCCCTTAGTTCCAGTGTTGAATAATTTGTAGTCAGCCTGTGAAGGCGGAAGGGAGGGGCATAAAAATTTTTGACCTGCGATAGGGGGGTTAAAAAAATTTAGCCCTTCATAGGGGGGGCCGTCATGAAAATTTTTACTCCGGTCAATGACATATTCATGACCCACCCCTTCTGTAGAAAATGACAGCCCCCTAAGGGGGGTCATGAATATACTGGGGTCATACAATTTTAGATCAAATATGGGGGTTATAATTTGTTAACACCCAAAATAGGGAGTTATAGCATTATTAAGGGTTGGCGACTCAAAATATTCAGCGGCGCTCGGCGTGCATTCTTTAATTTAACAATCAAAATGTCGCACAATCTTTCGTGATATATATTACTTGCACCTCTTTACACACGATCAAATTTTACGCCTCCACACACTTTCTTCGCTCTAAAGTTTTGAGTGCGCTCCTGCGCCTTTGTTCGGCAATACTTTGTCTTGAGTCTGTGTAGGCGGAAGGGGGGGGGGTCATAAAAATTTTACTCTGGTCACCGACATATTCATGACCCCCCTGCCGAAGAAAATGACATCCCCCTTATCATTGCTTATTACATTCAGCTATTAAGACAAACAGCAGGGCGTGTCTGGCATTTTGAGAGGTTACATTTTAATTTTGATAATTTCCATAAATAGTTGACTTTTTTTCATGAAAATAATGGAAATAATGTCATGGTCTGGATGCAGCTCATGCTAGCATACTACCGCTCGGGGGTGGGGTGTATAAATGCTAGGACTTTTACAGTATACACATGATACATGCTATGGTACAATCATGACTTGCTAGTATATTTTAGGCCCAACAGGGGCTACGTAGGGCAGGGCCTAATTAGTTCAGACCTTTATACGGGAGAGGAGAGGACATCATGTTCAACAGTCTAGACCACAACTGTTGTCATGTTTTTGCTTACCGTTTTTCTTTTGTAGGCCTGCAGCTTCTGACAGGATGACACATTGTATACTCATGCGGTATGCCATCGGCATTGGTGCTTGTTCAATCATGCTCGGCATTGACACTCATGTGCTTGTCACAGTCAGAATACACACGACACAGTCAATAATAATATTAATGATGACATGGCCATGATGATGAATGAATGATGGAAACACTGTCAACATCAGAGTAAAACTCTCCAGTCAGTGCCAGTAGCAGTACCATGCATGAGTACACCTCATGACCTTGGACATGTTGGAAGTTGTAGGCATGCAACAATCCTGGGCAATAATCATGACATCAGGCACAGTAAATAGCAAATCAACTGATTTATCCAGGGTACAACATTCATGACATAATGACATTGTCTTGACATGCATGCATGGCATAAATGATGGAGAATCTTGCATGGAAGTCTCAGGGTTTTGATCATTGCATGATTGCAGTGACACTGTCGGTTGGTGCGACGATATTGTCAAGTAGCAGTATTCTCTTGCCAAGTCAGATGCTAGGCCTGTCTACAAGTACAATCAATGTGATGCCGTGTATGCCACTGAGGCCTAGTCAGAAGTAACAGGCTACATTTACGCACGGTCATGACGGTTTGCATGCATGATGCATTGAGTGGAGATGTCCATTTTTCACGGCAACTTGAGATGCAGACAGACCATAAGATTGAGCACACTGCCGTAAGAATGAACTTGTTTTATACTAGAATAGAGCTGATTAAATATGTCGTCATTCAACTGGGCTCAGACCATGCAGACAGTACGTAAAAAACAACCATCATCACCATCATGACATGTAAAAGTCCGGGGTAAAAGTATAGCATGCATGGTGTAGAAATAATACTGCACACAGCGGCACTCCGGGAACTATCCACATAAATTCTTCCAAATCGGATTATGTTCAACTCTTTCTTCACTTCAGTTTGGTCAAGCGATGTTTGAACACTTGCCGTTCATTATACCTTGTTTATTATTCCACAAATCGGTATATCCTGTTAAATTCCTGTACAAAATTTGTCTTCCACACGGCGCCGTGATTGAATTTCGACATCGGTGTTCAAAATTCCGACGAAATGGCGCTACGTTGTTTGATCTCCATATATAACTATAGAAGTGCCAGATATGGACTATGTATTCCTTATATATGGACTATATAAGCAATCCATATATGGATATTTATCGCGCCGTCAAAAAAACGTCGGCGCGCATGAAAAAGTCCTCCATGAAAAATGCTAGCCGGATCGTCCTCTGGCCTCTCACTCGCAAAATGGCGGACAAACATGGCGGCAGCTCTTCGAGGCCTGAGAACGATCCGTGCATTTAAAGAGGAGGATATCACGTAAAGATTGCGCGCCGACGTTTTTGATTGTTAAATTAAAGAATGCACGCCGAGCGCTAATATTTTGAGTCGCCAACCTTAATAATGCTATAACCATGACCTATTTTGGGTGTTAACAATTATAACCTATAACTCTATTTTGGGTATATTTGACCCCTAGTATATTCATGACCCCCCCTTAGGGGGCTGTCATTTTTACAGAAGGGGTGGGTCATGAATATGTCAGTGACCGGAGTAAAATTTTTCATGACCCCCCTATGAAGGGCTAAATTTTTTTAACCCCCCTATCGCAGGTCAAAAAATTTTATGCCCCTCCCTTCCGCCTTCACAGGCTGACTACAAATTATTCAACACTGGAACTAAGGGGGCTGTCATTTTCTTTGGAAGGGGGGGTCATGAATATACTGGGGGTCAAAGAATTTTGAGACCAAAATAGGGGGGTTATAAATTTTTAACAACCAAAATAGGGGGGTTATAGAATTATTAAGGGCTAGTGAGTCAAAATTTTTGCGCGCTCTGCGTGCCTTCTTTACACTTACGATCAAAATTTTTAACGCGTTTCGCGCACTCCGCTCTAAAATTTGGGCGCGCTCTGCGCCTTACTTCAGCCGGTGAATAATTTGTCTTCAGTCTGCATAGGCTGAAGGGGGTCATAAAATTTTTTGACCCGCGATAGGGGGGGGTCGTAAAAAAATTTAGCCCGTGATAGGGTGTCGTAAAAAAATTTAGCCCGCGATAAGTGGGTCGTAAAAAAATTGACTCTGGTCACCGACATATTCATGACCCCCCTCCTGCCGAAGAAAATGACCCCCTAAGGCACGAAGCGCACAAAAGCTTAATGCAAAGAAAGTATGTGGAGCGCGTTAAAATTTTGATTGTGAAAGTGGAAAAGAAGGTGCGCGGAGCGCGCCAAAATTTTGAATCATATTTAAGATTGTGCATACATTTTGATCAAAAAAATATGCATGCGGAGCGCGCAAAAAAAAAATTTGGGACACCAGCCCTTAATAATTCTATAACCCCCTAATTTTGGTGTAAAAAATTATAACCCCCCTATTTTTGGTCAAAAAATTCTATGACCCCCCTCCCCCAGTGCAGTATATTCATGACCCACCAGGGGTAGCGCTAGAACTAAACACTCGAGTGTCCGCAGGGACCCCCGAACTTGCAAAAAAAATTAAAAAGTAGGGAGTCCGGAGTAGAGTTTGGTGAGTCCCAGTTGCACAAATGCAGCATAAATAGTATATCTGCAATAGCGCTAGATTGAAAAACTGGGGGTCTGCAGGGACCCCTGAACTTGCAGAAAATTTAAAAGCAGGGGGTCCCAACTCTATTTTGGTGGGTCCGGGACCCCAAAAAGCAACTTAGCGCTACCCTTGTGACCCACCCCTTCCAAAGAAAATGACAGCCCCCTAAATAACCCGATAATGTACAAATGATGTACATGCAGGGCCCTGTGTACATGTGTGTAATTTCTTTTCAAACTCAAATGATCTTTTTTTTCAATCTGTTGCAACGGTCTGTAACGATATTAAAATCTACTGTTAAAGAAGGCTAAGCATTTTTGGTCTTGACAGGTACCGGTATTTAAATGTATACATAAATGAAATACAATAAAAATATTAGATCAAGTCGCATCATCACGCGGTAAAAATTATGCGACCGGAATTTTAAACATTTCATTTGACTTTCTATTTTACTGTGGGTGCACCGTAAAACTTGACTGTACATTCTCTACGGCATATTAAATAAGCGTGGACTGTCAGTGTCTTATAAATGTGTCACTGTAACTGCAAATATAAGAAACAAGCCTACCATCCATTTTGAATTAAGTAATAATTAAAAAACAACAACAACAAGAACAAAACAACACTGGGGCCTTTGGGCGACACACATGCACTTTGGGCTGTTTAACATGAAATTTGTTACACACGATGATGAACCGCAATTCGAATAAAAGTATCCGTCTTGCGAAATAATTAAATATGATGATGAACGTAAGTTAAGAAAGCAAAGCAAAAATATGCCCAATTAAACCGGACGGACATGACGGCCGAGTGGAGATTGAAGACTAAAGTCAGAGTATTAAACAGAATCAGAATGGTGAAAGGAAAATACAATAAAGCAATAGGCCTATTTAAAACTAAACAGTATTCTATTATATAATACTGATAGGCCTAGGGAATATAAATCGCAGGAAAGAAAGCAATAATTATCATACGAAAAGAACAAGTATAAAATTCATTAAAATTCCTTTTAAAAACAGTTGTTTTATTCACGGGCGAGTCGGAAGATAATTTACCGGGAAAATTTCCTTAAGGGGCGCAACACTAAATAAGCGTCCCATAGGATAACGTGTGATTTCGGCCTACTTCGAGCGCCATTCCTGGCGTCCCTGCAATACTTGGCAAAATTAATTTGGTATCAAATTAAAGCTGTGTTTCTGTAGATTCCAAAACTTTTGTCGGCATATATCGATGACCGTTGACTTTTTTCGCTATTTCGCGGTGCAAAAAATATGGCCTAAAAATATACTAAATTCACCACTCACATTTCAAAATCGGAAGTTGTCTTCATCCGCCACAGAGAATTGCTTTTGAGATTAAATGTCCGGTTTTTCTGCATCTTATCATTGAAGACACTTGTCGAATTCATATGAGCTGATTTTGAGTGATTTAAAGTGAACATGTCGGTAGATATGGTCGCTATAATCTTCTATTCACTATGGACTATATTAGCCGAATTTCGTTCTTACATAAATGCGTAGTGATTTAGTGTTGCGCCCCCTTATAAGGATTTAAAAGTTTTCAAAATCCACATTTGTCACTTGTTAATTAAACTAGAGAAAATTTGTAGCTCAACACCGAAGATTTCATGTCTCTGCGACATTTCGTTCAAGAGAAATGATGTTTTAAAGATCAGTGCCGAAACGCGGAAAATGGCATATTTCGACTTTCCCCCCAATATGCGAGAGTTTGTACAAAACTCATTAAACTGGTGACAGACAACAATTTAAGCACGTCTTTGAACCAAGTTTAATTTCTTTTCTAGATTATCTGTCTTGCCATTTTGTTTTGGAAAGCACTTGTTAATGAGTGTAAAGTATAAACACCCCCCCTGTTTCAGTAGTAACAATTATGAACTTTTTTTTTTTTTTTTCTGAATATGCAGCAAAACGCCTTTATGCAGATTAACAATGTCTATTAACTTTAAAACCCGTTTTTGAGCCTTTTTGAAGATTTTTGGGTACAATTTCTAGACTTTGAAGGCGCCTGCTAGGCCAATAAAGCGTTTTTCCCAATAATAATTCATCAGGGTGACTTTTTGAAATACTTGTTTATCATCATGATTGAAATAGAACACATTTCATGAAACGCATTTCTTATTTTGCGCGAAGAATGTAAAAAGAACGCGTTCATAGCGACGGCCGTTACAAGGGGGCGCAACACTAAATAAGCGTCCCATAGGATAACGTGTGATTTCGGCCTACTTCGAGCGCCATTCCTGGCGTCCCTGCAATACTTGGCAAAATTAATTTGGTATCAAATTAAAGCTGTGTTTCTGTAGATTCCAAAACTTTTGTCGGCATATATCGATGACCGTTGACTTTTTTCGCTATTTCGCGGTGCAAAAAATATGGCCTAAAAATATACTAAATTCACCACTCACATTTCAAAATCGGAAGTTGTCTTCATCCGCCACAGAGAATTGCTTTTGAGATTAAATGTCCGGTTTTTTCTGCATCTTATCATTGAAGACACTTGTCGAATTCATATGAGCTGATTTTGAGTGATTTAAAGTGAACATGTCGGTAGATATGGTCGCTATAATCTTCTATTCACTATGGACTATATTAGCCGAATTTCGTTCTTACATAAAATGCGTAGTGATTTAGTGTTGCGCCCCTTATAAGGATTTAAAAGTTTTCAAAATCCACATTTGTCACTTGTTAATTAAACTAGAGAAAATTTGTAGCTCAACACCGAAGATTTCATGTCTCTGCGACATTTCGTTCAAGAGAAATGATGTTTTAAAGATCAGTGCCGAAACGCGAAAAATCGCATATTTCGACTTTCCCCCCAATATGCGAGAGTTTGTACAAAACTCATTAAACTGGTGACAGACAACAATTTAAGCACGTCTTTGAACCAAGTTTAATTTCTTTTCTAGATTATCTGTCTTGCCATTTTGTTTTGGAAAGCACTTGTTAATGAGTGTAAAGTATAAACACCCCCCTGTTTCAGTAGTAACAATTATGAACTTTTGCATAGGCCTACTGAATATGCAGCAAAACGCCTTTATGCAGATTAACAATGTCTATTAACTTTAAAACCCGTTTTTGAGCCTTTTTGAAGATTTTTGGGTACAATTTCTAGACTTTGAAGGCGCCTGCTAGGCCAATAAAGCGTTTTTCCCAATAATAATTCATCAGGGTGACTTTTTGAAATACTTGTTTATCATCATGATTGAAATAGAACACATTTCATGAAACGCATTTCTTATTTTGCGCGAAGAATGTAAAAAGAACGCGTTCATAGCGACGGCCGTTACAAGGGAGCTCCACACTCATTCAGCGTCCCATAGGATAACGTGTGATTTCGGCCTACTTCGAGCGCCATTCCTGGCGTCCCTGCAATACTTGGCAAAATTAATTTGGTATCAAATTAAAGCTGTGTTTCTGTAGATTCCAAAACTTTTGTCGGCATATATCGATGACCGTTCGACTTTTTTCGCTATTTCGCGGTGCAAAAAATATGGCCTAAAAATATACTAAATTCACCACTCACATTTCAAAATCGGAAGTTGTCTTCATCCGCCACAGAGAATTGCTTTTGAGATTAAATGTCCGGTTTTTTCTGCATCTTATCATTGAAGACACTTGTCGAATTCATATGAGCTGATTTTGAGTGATTTAAAGTGAACATGTCGGTAGATATGGTCGCTATAATCTTCTATTCACTATGGACTATATTAGCCGAATTTCGTTCTTACATAAAATGCGTAGTGATTTAGTGTTGCGCCCCTTATAAGGATTTAAAAGTTTTCAAAATCCACATTTGTCACTTGTTAATTAAACTAGAGAAAATTTGTAGCTCAACACCGAAGATTTCATGTCTCTGCGACATTTCGTTCAAGAGAAATGATGTTTTAAAGATCAGTGCCGAAACGCGGAAAATCGCATATTTCGACTTTCCCCCCAATATGCGAGAGTTTGTACAAAACTCATTAAACTGGTGACAGACAACAATTTAAGCACGTCTTTGAACCAAGTTTAATTTCTTTTCTAGATTATCTGTCTTGCCATTTTGTTTTGGAAAGCACTTGTTAATGAGTGTAAAGTATAAACACCCCCCCTGTTTCAGTAGTAACAATTATGAACTTTTTGCATAGGCCTACTGAATATGCAGCAAAACGCCTTTATGCAGATTAACAATGTCTATTAACTTTAAAACCCGTTTTTGAGCCTTTTTGAAGATTTTTGGGTACAATTTCTAGACTTTGAAGGCGCCTGCTAGGCCAATAAAGCGTTTTTCCCAATAATAATTCATCAGGGTGACTTTTTGAAATACTTGTTTATCATCATGATTGAAATAGAACACATTTCATGAAACGCATTTCTTATTTTGCGCGAAGAATGTAAAAAGAACGCGTTCATAGCGACGGCCGTTACAAGGGGCGCAACACTAAATAAGCGTCCCATAGGATAACGTGTGATTTCGGCCTACTTCGAGCGCCATTCCTGGCGTCCCTGCAATACTTGGCAAAATAAATTTGGTATCAAATTAAAGCTGTGTTTCTGTAGATTCCAAAACTTTTGTCGGCATATATCGATGACCGTTCGACTTTTTTCGCTATTTCGCGGTGCAAAAAATATGGCCTAAAATATACTAAATTCACCACTCACATTTCAAAATCGGAAGTTGTCTTCATCCGCCACAGAGAATTGCTTTTGAGATTAAATGTCCGGTTTTTTCTGCATCTTATCATTGAAGACACTTGTCGAATTCATATGAGCTGATTTTGAGTGATTTAAAGTGAACATGTCGGTAGATATGGTCGCTATAATCTTCTATTCACTATGGACTATATTAGCCGAATTTCGTTCTTACATAAAATGCGTAGTGATTTAGTGTTGCGCCCCTTATAAGGATTTAAAAGTTTTCAAAATCCACATTTGTCACTTGTTAATTAAACTAGAGAAAATTTGTAGCTCAACACCGAAGATTTCATGTCTCTGCGACATTTCGTTCAAGAGAAATGATGTTTTAAAGATCAGTGCCGAAACGCGGAAAATCGCATATTTCGACTTTCCCCCCCCAATATGCGAGAGTTTGTACAAAACTCATTAAACTGGTGACAGACAACAATTTAAGCACGTCTTTGAACCAAGTTTAATTTCTTTTCTAGATTATCTGTCTTGCCATTTTGTTTTGGAAAGCACTTGTTAATGAGTGTAAAGTATAAACACCCCCCTGTTTCAGTAGTAACAATTATGAACTTTTTGCATAGGCCTACTGAATATGCAGCAAAACGCCTTTATGCAGATTAACAATGTCTATTAACTTTAAAACCCGTTTTTGAGCCTTTTTGAAGATTTTTGGGTACAATTTCTAGACTTTGAAGGCGCCTGCTAGGCCAATAAAGCGTTTTTCCCAATAATAATTCATCAGGGTGACTTTTTGAAATACTTGTTTATCATCATGATTGAAATAGAACACATTTCATGAAACGCATTTCTTATTTTGCGCGAAGAATGTAAAAAGAACGCGTTCATAGCGACGGCCGTTACAAGGGGCGCAACACTAAATAAGCGTCCCATAGGATAACGTGTGATTTCGGCCTACTTCGAGCGCCATTCCTGGCGTCCCTGCAATACTTGGCAAAATTAATTTGGTATCAAATTAAAGCTGTGTTTCTGTAGATTCCAAAACTTTTGTCGGCATATATCGATGACCGTTGACTTTTTTCGCTATTTCGCGGTGCAAAAATATGGCCTAAAAATATACTAAATTCACCACTCACATTTCAAAATCGGAAGTTGTCTTCATCCGCCACAGAGAATTGCTTTTGAGATTAAATGTCCGGTTTTTTCTGCATCTTATCATTGAAGACACTTGTCGAATTCATATGAGCTGATTTTGAGTGATTTAAAGTGAACATGTCGGTAGATATGGTCGCTATAATCTTCTATTCACTATGGACTATATTAGCCGAATTTCGTTCTTACATAAAATGCGTAGTGATTTAGTGTTGCGCCCCCTTAAATGGCAATTCGCCGTGCGACGCGAAGCGCGCGAAGTCGCACGCGTTTTATTAATGAGCTCAAAAGTCCTCCACGCTCAGAACACGTTTGGTGTTCAGTCCTCGTATACAGCACAGTGTAACGGCCGTGCGTATATTCGAGGCTGGAGGATTTAGTCTAGAAAAATGCACGGATCGTTCTCAGGCCTCGAACGAGCCGCCGCCAGGCGGCATAGGACACGCAACACGGACGTACGAGGCTGGCGAAGATACAGGGCTGACAGCCCCATTCACAATACACGGTTAGCGATTATAAATGGACAATTAACATACTTACAGTGGGGTACTTTGCAGAACCCCAACGGTTTTAGAGTAAGATAATTTTGCTTTGACACCACATAACAAATTTAGAATTGTTTGTGAAGATTTCATGATTATGTGTTAATCCAATGGCGACGTCAAAAATAGCGATATCGCATCCACCATCATCTGCCGCCGCCATGTTTTGTCCGCCATTTTGCGAGTGAGAGGCCAGGGACTCAGGCTAGCCTATAGGGGCCGGGCCTAATGAATGATTGGCAAATCGCACCGTAAATGCTATCTTGAGTAGATAACAAACAAACAAACATAAAATTAAAAAAATATATACCAAATGACCATTCTGACTTACATGCTAAATCTATGATTTCTTTCTTTTTTGTATTATTTCATTAGGTTCAAAATGCTACGATCATAAGTATATGACAAAATATATTCAACCTTTCTCAATTTCTTTGTATTCTATAAATTAATACTATCTTGAGTAGATAGTGGAGAAACTAACAAACAAATAAATAAACAAACAAAAAACATCAAAACAAACTTTCCTAACAGACGTTTTCTAAATGTGTAACATATTTTCTGTTGTTTTATTAGGCCCGCAATGCTATCTTCAAAAGATAGCTGTTTGCGCGGCATTCCGATAAAATGATGCAGGCCGTAAGTGGGCTATGCTCGCGGGTGTTCAAAGACGGATAATGCATGTCGCACGGGCCCACATAAATAAATAAATATCTTGAGTAAATAGCGGAAAACAAACAAACAAATAACCAAACAAACAAACAATATATTCAACCTTTCTCAATTTCTTTGTATTTTATAAATAAATACTATCTTGAGTAGATAGCGGAAAAACAAACAAACAAATAAACAAACAAACAAAAACATCAGAAAAAAACTTTCCTAACAGACGTTTTCTAAATTTGTGAAATATTTTCGTTGTTTTATTAGGCCCGCAATGCCTTCAGAAGATATATAGCCGTTTGCGCGTTCCGTGAAAATGATGCAGGCCGTAAGTGGGCTATGCTCGCGTGTGTTCAAAGACGGTAATGCATGTCGCAATGGGCCTATAATGATTGATTGGCAAATCGCACCGTAAATGCTATCTTGAGTAGATAGTAGAAAATATACCAAATGACCTTTCTGACTCGTCTCATGCTAAATCTATGATATCTTTCTTTTTTGTATTGTTTCATTAGGTTCAAAATGCTATCATCAGTAGATAACAAAGTATGTTCAACCTTTCTTACTTTTTTTGTATTTTATAAATAAATACTATCTTGAGTAGGCCTAGATAGCGGAAAAAACATACATACAAACAAACAAACAAAAAACATCAAAAATAACCTTTCCTAACAGACGTTTTCTAAATTTGTGAAATATTTTCTGTTGTTTTATTAGGCCCGTAATGCTATCTTCAGAAGATAGCCGTTTGCGCGTTCCGAGAAAATGATGCAGGCCGTAAGTGGTTATGCTATCGCGTGTGTTCACGTCACAGAAGATCATGCATGTCGCAACGGGCCTATAATGAACATGATGAATGATTGTCAAATCGCACCGTAAATGCTATCCTGAGTAGCTTAACAAACAAGCAAACAAACAAACAAACATGTGATATAAAGAAATAGGCCTATACCAAATTAAATTTCTGACTCGTCTCATGCTAAATCTATTATTTCTTTTTTATAAATTATTTCATAAGGTTCCAAATGCTATCATCAGTAGGTCATCTTGAGTAGATAACAAGCAAACAAACAAACAAACAAACAAGAAATATATAAATAAATACACCAAATGACCTTTCTGACTCGTCTCATGCTAAATCTATGATTTCTTTCTTTTTTGTATTGTTTCATTAGGTTCAAAATGCTATCATCAGTAGATAACAAAATATATTCAACCTTTCCTCAATGTCTTTGTATAAACCCATTTTCTTGGCTAAAGAATCTTTTCTAGATATAACCTTTGAAGGATTCTTTATTAACGGTTCCTTAAGGTTGAATGCCTCCCCCTTAACGTAAGTGTGAAACCCGGTGTGAAATATCGCAGTTAAAGCAGTTTTCTATATTTTATTGATAATGTAGGCCTACATGAATAATTTAGAAGATCGCTGTTTAGATTAACAGTTTACAGCCAGTCACACCACAGGAAAGTAATTAACACACAGGAAACAAGAAGCAAGCATTAGATGTTATTTTTTATATTAAGTGTCATCCACGTCCATCTAAAGCAGGTATAGGCCACCTTTTTAACTCGCCGAATTAGAAATAACCAAAGAAAAACTGCACGGGCTGCACATTTTTTTCCAAAATGCCATTAAAAGCATTTTCAGACGATTTTGAAGTAAAAATAATTTAATTTTCTAACCATTTTGTCTGAATTGATTTGGTAAACTATGTAAATTAATTGATATGTTTGCATGTTTGCGTAGGTCTATAATCCTTGGCCCAAATCTATGGTTATGAATTTTGAAACTTTGATGATTGCAAAAAAAAATGGAAGAGGAAGTCATGCCGTCTTTTTACCATCGTAACTAAATTCCTAAGTCTACCTGTAATGAACCGCATGAATCAAGTACCTGATGGAAACCTTTGAAAAAATAATGTATAGGCCTACGTAAATCCCGGGGATATGAATCATTTCCTGTCAACAATTGACATCATTATTTGGCAATGGATTGGAACACAGATATTGGAACACATCTGTGATTGGAATGAATTCATATATTTGTCTGTTCTGGGACAAAGTCCGTTTAATTTTCTATAGAAAATATTTGACATGCAATTTAAGGCCAAGAAAAAAAAATTTGTTTGCCCCAACTTTGCCCTTGCCCGACCGACCCAAAAATCACTAAAATCTTGGGTCGCGTTTTTATTTTTTTCACCTTTCATAACCTCAAAAAATCACTAAAATCTTGGGTCGCGTTTTTATTTTTTTCACCTTTCATAACCTCAAAAAATTCGGAATTTTTTGCAAAAAAAAAAAAAAATCATCAAAAAATAATTTATACTTTTCTAAGATATTTTTGAGCGTTTTGAAACCCAGACTTTGGCAAATGATACCCCATGATTATGTTTCCATGACTGTTCTCATTTTTCTTTGTTTCTGTTTTGTTTTAAAAACAAATGTGGGACATCATATACAACTTTTTTTAAATCGACCTACCGAAAGGGCAAACAAACAATTTACTTTTCTTGGCCTTAAGGAAAAAATGTGGTTACATCGCAACGTTAACTCTTTTCCATGAGTCATCCAAACTATCAGAATTGTATTGTTCTATGGGAAATTCCTACTGGAGGACAGGGCAGGCGTAATTTTATTGGGTTATTCCAAAAATCAATGGCACCCCCCTAAAGAACATAATTTATGTAAGTTTGTACCATAAATTTTTGGGAATTCCTATACCAAAATTGTATCCCATTTTGACTATATAATTTAATGAGTAAAAAATTCGGAATTCCCAGTGTCCCTAAAGAAGACAGGCAAATTTTTGCCAAAATTGTAGGGAATACTTCTTAAGGGATCTAAAATGAGCGTTTATTGCGTTTCGACAGTATTTTTGTGGGACATGAGAGCACCTCAGACCTATCGAATTGCATTCTGAATACGAAGCATGTCTTTCTGATATCAAATAATTTTCATTTTTGAAAATCACAATATAATACAAATTTTATGACAAATTATAAAAATTTGATATTTTTCAAATTGTTGATATATAACAGTCCTCTAAGTAAATTATATAAATCTAATGATATATTCTTAAAGTGTATGTAGCAGGATGAAAAGCCGACAGTCAATTGAAAATTTTGACCTTTCATATTGAAGATATGGATTTTTTCCCAAAAAGACCTAATTTTTTTGGTGTTTTGGAAAAAAATCCATATCTTCAATACAAAAGGTCAAAATTTTCAATTGATCGTCGGCTTTTCATCCCACCTACATACACTTGTAAGTATAAATTATAAGATTTATAAAGTTTACTTCAAGTACTGTTAAATATCAAAAATATCAATTTTTAATGATTTGCCATAAAATGTGTATTAAATTGCGAATTTCAAAAATCAAAATTATTTAATTATTTGAATGACATTCTTCGTATTCAGAATGCAATTCGATATGTCTGATGTGCTCTAATGTCCCAAAATAAATACTGTCCAAACGTTCATACCCCAGCCCTTAAGGGTTGTGAAAATAATTGCCTTTTTTTTGGGGGGGGGGAATTCCCAGAGCAAAAAATGGTGAAAAATTTTTGGAATCACGTGTCTTCTTTGGGGGGGTGCCTTTAATTTCTGGAATAGCCCATTTTCTGATGTAGAATAGTTACCAAGGAAACACAAAATGTTCTACAGATAACATTTTAAATGTTGGGTTATATAAACGGAATTGAATAACATTCAGAAAACATTTGTGAAAACTTGATGCAAAACATCAAACATTTCTAACATGTCATTAAATGTTGACAAAATATTTTGCAAATATATTTGCCAAATCTTATTTTACAATAACATTTTAAAAATGTTGCTGTGTTTTTTCATATAAAAGGTTCTAAAAATGTTTTCATGACCTTGATACATGTTATTAAAACCTTTCAATCAAAATCAAAACATGTTTATAACACATTTATAAAATGTTAAAAACATTTTTGTGTTTGCTGGGTATGAATGGCATCATAGACTACTATCCACACAAAGAGAGAACCATTTCAATAATTAACATCAATGTGAAATTTTATTCAATGCCTCTACAATGAGGCATACACGGAAGTGCACAATTATATATCTACAAATTAGTCAAAATATCCATATACCGGTACCTGATAGATGTTTATATTATTTCTCACAAATAATTCACAACCAATAGGTACTATTACACAAAATTAATACAAACCAGCAATGATATGTACCACCAGGGCGTAGAACCAGGATTGCTAATGTCCAAAATTTATGTTTTGTGTTTCAAAATATAATTCTGAAAATACAGAAATCCCTACAAAAATAATGATTCTTGAATTCTCCTTGATGTAATTGAAAAAATAGTACTTAAATTTGGCACATTTTGATAACTTATTTCTGTCAATAGACCCTTGAATGTTGCCATGGAGACCAAATGAATGAAAAAGGTGCAGATTTTCAAGTTGCAATTATAGCCACTGACAATGTTGCTTTTGTTGGAGCAAATTTTAATTAAGAAATGTAATGCATGGTTTTTGAGTTGTTATATTCCACAGAAGGGGCTATTTTTTGTGATGCGTGTTTAGATTCCTCAACCGCAGTTCACGTTCATCCTTCCTTCCTTCCTATATATATTCTAAAGCAGTGGACAAATCTGAACACTCTTAAACAAGTTGAAGTGGACAAAATCAGTTCTGGATCTAAGCCCTTGACCAGTGGATCAGAGCATTAGGTAATAAAGAGAAGAAAAAAAAGTTGGATTAACTCTTAGTTACACATCATTTAGACACTAAGTATGAGGCACTATTTGATCACAAAATCAAACACATATTATTACACAATCTTCAGAGCCTATATTAAAACATACAAGCTACTGAAATCACTACCATTCTTAGTGTTTGGTCCATAATCTAAAATAAACAAAATTAGTATAAAATTGTATGATAAGGCCAAAAAAAAAAAAAGATTGTTTGCATATCCTGTTACGACCGACCAACTGTCCAAATGTGTTTATTTTTTTACCATTTTGTTTCATCAAAAATGCTTGAATTTATTTGAAAAAATTGTTTGACATTAAGAAGCTAAAAAAAGTTTCACAAAGTTCAGGTTCACCACCGTTGGATATACCAATATAACGCAACTGCAGCATCACATCTCTTCTGTGCATTTGAGAAAGGAGTTTGTTGACAAAAGTGTTGTTGACAAGAATTGAAATGTCCGATCGTGCCTCCAGTCCTTAGCAAGTTGTAGACTTGAGTAAGAATGGAATGAATATTGGTATGCTGGTCACTTAAAAAAACCCTCTAAAAACAAAAAACTGAAAAGTGGTGTATGGACAAGCAAACAATCTCTTTATTTTGGTCTTACTGAAAGGCTGATATTCACCCAATAGAAAAATCCCATGGAAAAAAAAAAAAAAAAACAGTAGTAGGGTGGAGGCAGAAAAGATATCTTGCACTTCCCACAATGCATCTCTTCCATTCTGATTTGCTATTTAGTATACATCATAGGTTGCTATAGTGACAAGTAATCACAAGATCTTGATGAACTCTGTTAATTGAGGTATTTTTTGTTGCTACTGACCCATGTTGCACTGAAGAGCAAATTAGTACAGGAAGAAATGCATTATGGGAAGTGTAAGTTATCTTCTCTGGGATGGAGATAGGGAGGCTATAATTGGTAGATTGTCCTTCCGAATAAAAAAAATGCAAGGAAAATTAGTAAATATAAACAATATTTAAAAAATTAATGAGCCCTTTTACTTCATTAATAGGCACTTTTGCTTTACTCACTTAAAATTTAAAATAATACTTTTTGGGAAATAAAAGCGATTAGTACTAGCGGAAACATTACAATGGTATATATATATATATTAATATCATTACTTTGACATATTTTGAGAAAATACTTTAAACCTGATTAACTGGACATGTTTGGCATTTGCTACCTAAACCCCCTGAGCACTACCTGTCGATCTAACATTGCCTCTGATTGGTCAAGTACATAATATCTTCACTTTAATCACCAATCGGAATGGAGCTTTACAAATAATTCACCCCAATGTTTTTGTGTGGTGAAATTATTCTCACAATGTTGCTGATTGGGCCAACTAATCATGAAAACTTCTTTTTTATTTTAGCCAATCGGCAGGTAGTTCTCATGGGGTTAAGATGTTTCCTTATTTGGACTGTTACCTGAACAAATTAGGTAAACAAGGATAGTGGTCTATGGGTGCAGCTCAAAACTTGGCCATCAAGAAGAGATATGCTTGAACCACTGTTCTGGCAAAACCTTGTAACTCCAAAAGCTGCTGTGTGTTAAATATGTACAGTACAATATTGTAGTGTACATATTTAACACATAGCAGCTATTGATCTTGTAACTCCAATAGCTGCTATGTGTTAAAAATGTACAATACATTATATTGTATTGTACATATTTAACACCTAGCAACTATTAGAGCTACTAGGTTTTGCCAGAGCAGCAACGTTATATGTGGCAAACCAATACACACTCTTTTCAGTAAATCCCATAAGCCTTTGCGAGTACACCTGAGATGTCGTCATCTGACGTCACACTGTCTTGCAATGCGCAGTAACGACATTCGATAAACGATGTGCACATCGGCGCATATCAGTGTGACGTCAAATGACGATATCTCAGGTGTACTCGCAAAGGCTTATGGGATTTACCGAAAAGGTCAATTCTGGACCTATTACCTCTTTGTATTGCACTCATCTTTGACCAATTAACAATATCGTTAATTTCTTCCCAAGTTCCCAGTAACAGGTCAGTAAGAGATTGCGGCCAAAACATTAGTATGCCTAGCAATGTACAATTTACTGGTGAAATGCAATACTGCAGTCTGCCAAAATGTCCAAATACTCAATTTTGGTTTATTTTCTCAAATTTGCTATCATCTAACTGACCATAGAGGTATACCTCCATGAACTGACTCACAACATTTACTCCAATATTCAGTATACTGTTACTTGAAAACACTGGTAGGCACGTAAGATTTGTTAACTATTATCTACAGATTTATGATCTGATACTAAAAAAGTGGTAATTTTTACGAGTATAATTTATTTGTGATTTGCCAATTTTTGCCTACTTTGCTAGTTTTTTAAGTTCATAATTTTTGAGTTTTCTTACATAAACCTATATGTAAAAGAACACATATTCACTCATTTTTATTTCGGTGAAACTTTCCGTTTTTACAGTACTAAAAATACTTTTTGAGTTGCGAATCTTTTTTCATGATTTGTTATTTTAATATAAAATATAGAATTTGCATATTACAGAGATGTTTAAATGCCATCTACTTTTCTAAGAAAATAGAAGACATAATTGATTGGAAAAATTAGAAAAAAAGCCCATTTGATGGATGAAAGTTAACATTGGTTGTAATTTAAATTTAATGTCAAATCATTGTTGGGCAGGAAAAACCTCATATGTGCTTGTGGCCCCTGAATGTTTGAAACTGCCAACAGGTTACATAGGAGGTTTGGTTCCAGTGTTCGAAATATGCCTCAAAAAGTTACAGGCCAGCCAGGCTTGACTTTAAAAAGTTACCGGCCAGCCGGGTCGGCAACTAGATGCCAGTCAGAAAAGTTACCGGCCAATGGCCGGCTGACCGGCCCTATTTTGAATGCTGTTTGGTTCTAAACATGTTCAGGGGCCAATGACACATAGGAGGTTTTTCTTGCCAAGCGACGATACATAATTTGAACAGGAGAAGGCAATATAAATTTTCTCATTTTTATTTGTCCTTTTTATCCCCGTTTTCTTTTCTTCAGGCAAAAATGTTTACTGTCTTAACTTGCCTGAATGTAGTCCTGGAGTTTTCACATTGATACAAAACCATAGAATTCTGTCTACAAGCATTATGCATCTAGAAGAGGGTATTTTGATGTAAGAGAAGAAGGGGAGACACCAGGGCTCGAATTTCAGGGAGGAAACCAAGGCCATGCCATTGCATGGCCTTGGTGCCCTCATTTGTCTTTGCCCAGTGGCCTTGAAATGGGTGCCCCAAAAAATTCGAGGCCTGGCAAACACCCTCCACAAAAACATTACAATAGATTGGTCTTACAGTAATACATATTTGTACAGCTGCCTGTATCAGTAACATAGTTGGTCAACTCTGAATGTTTTTGTGGAGGGAGTCTGGCTTATGTATCTCCATAAAAACCCTCATTTAGTGGCATATATGCTTGTAGATGAAATTCTATGGTACATCTGAGTTGTGAATCACTGGTACTTTGGTCCATCAAATATACAAATTTTAAATAAAAAACCCAAACCAAGCAGTACTTTTATATTCAATTGTTAGGCACTTTGTGTCACGATCTCCGATAAATTTGACATTTTTAATTATCGTCGCTGGGCGGGAAAAAACCTCCTGTGTGCTTTTGGCCCCTGAACATGTTTAAAACAAAATTATCAACATGTTACATAGGAGGTTTTGCCTTAAACATGTTCAGGGGCCAATGACACATAGGAGGTTTTTTCTGCCCAACGACGTTATGATCCTTTGAAATATAAGAGTACTATTTAAAGACATGAAACCAAAACACTTGTTGGGTCGTAATGAATGACTCTGGTAATAATTGGATTGTAAGGTTTCAGAGAATGATTATTACATGAAAAATATATATGATATTAATATACTAATATACTAACTATATGACACACAATATGAAATAATACTACAGAGATCAAAACATTAATAAGGCGGCAGTTTCTATACAAGACCATTGGCACACAAAATTCAACTTAATATTCAAGAAATTGAAAAAACAAATGTATTGTGTTCTATTCTCTTAATTTGAATTTGAAACAATGCTGACTGAAACCAATTACAAAATATTAAAAAAAAATATTGATATTATTACGAAATAATGTGTTCTATTTTCTTAATTTGGAGCAATGCTAACTGAAACCGATATTAAAAAATATACTTGACTGAAACAGATTATGAAATAAAGGGGATATGAATGACACAGCATCGCAATTTCGAAACATTAATGTTGCAGTTTCAGCATTTTCCAATTTAATTTGTCCAACAATATCAGTCAGCAATGTGTCAAATTAACCCCAGGGTACTACTCCCTTTCTTACAATACCCATGATTGGTTAATTACATGATAGAATCATTTGAGTAACCAATCAAAATAGCTTTTAGATATCTTAGCAATGTTAAGCTTAATCTCTTCAGTCCCTACTGTAACGCGGCTGGGCCGCGGGGGTGAATACTGAGAATCCGGAACCTGGAACGACTGGACAAAAAGACAAACTGTACGAAATGCCATCTAAAATGGTGAACTATTCTTATTGCTAATTTCACTGGTTCTTAAAAATATTACTCATGGCGGGAGCTTTCGACTGATGCCAGCTTGTCTATCAGTTTGGCAATTGAGCAATTTAGGCCAATCAGAAGTCGACTTTGTGATATATAAAAATCAATAAATAAATTCAGAAAATAATAGGCTTCAGCCTATTTAATTACTTTTGAAGTCACTGGCAGATTTTCCACGTACTTTCCTTGATTCTGAAGTATAGAACTGCACAATTGATAGAATAAACAGGAAGTTCCTTTTTAATTCATAAACGACGAGTGTGCCTTTAATTCATAACACCTAAATTCAGAGCTACCATCTGCATGGCATGCATGCACATCATAATGCAAGGCTAAGCTTAGCCTTTCTTGAAGACTAGGAACTTCCCCTTTTATATTCTATCGTAATTAAATTAAGATGATTAAACCATTGTTTAACAGTCACGATGAACCAAGATGTCCAAGAGAAGCAGAAGGCCCAAGAGCCTAAGTAAGCTTAAACTTTCCAGGCCACCTACAGGCGCTTAAAAGTCGCAAGGCAGCAGCCTAGGCCACCTAAGCTTACCGATTTATGACGATTCGTGACACTAAAGATGCTAAAAATGGTGCAGTTCTATAGGCCTATCTTCGAGGGAGACAATTAAGCATTCATGGGAACCAAAAATTATTAAACTACGAAGTGGAGAAAGCTAGGCTAGCCTTGAAAAAGGCTCGATGATGACAACCCACTTTTTACACTGCTGACAGGGCTGACATGTCGCTGTCGCCTGCTACATTTTGACCATCATTTTTGGCTGAAAGTTCCCATAAATTGCGTTAAATGTCTTCCACATCGAAGCTGAAATTTAGTGAACCAATGTCAAGGAAAGCGAGGCTACGGCAGTGAGTGGCAATCACTTCCAATGCCCGATGAGTCTCATTTCAAATCTGCTGTGACAGAGCTGACCAGGGGCGTGACTGCCCCTGGCAGCGTCAAACCAAAAAGTGAGCAATTTTGGCGAGCAGCCGCTTTTATAGTGAGCAATTTATCGCGAAAACACGCACAAAACGAGAGTTGAGTGAGCAGAAAAATCACTTTCCTTGCTCGCGAGCAATTTATCGTCTTTTCTCGTGAGCAAGAAAACAGCACATTCTGCTCACGAGAACTCACTCACCGAAAAGGTTTCTGATTGACTGAAAAACATGAAAAACGAACGCTGCACAAACCCAGACAAGCGAGAATCCGACCATAGACATCCCCAGACGGGGTCGATCTCCAGAATTAAAAGCGAGTTGCCAGGGCCGCAAATTTGACAGAATCTTTTCTAGATTCAGAGAATTACGCCCAAAAATCGACAAAGAACTGGCAACATGTAAACAAATAAAAACTTTCCTAGATCGAAAATATGCACGAAACACATCATTTTAAATCAATTAATTTGAGCTGAAATTCATTTCAGATTTCAATAAAAGTAATTTTGATAGTATTTCCACCTGTGCTTTACTGTAAACTTTTATTACTTTGCACAATAAAATAATTTGGATCATGAAAATCTGGCGACAAAATCAGTGACTGGTGAGTAATACAATACTCTTCATTCAGTAAGCTTATAAAAATGCATGACCAGAACATCGAAATCGAGGATTCATCAAAATTGATCAAATTTGGTTATAAAAATCATGATAACTAGTCCAAGAGAGATAGGTACGTGTAACAATACAAAAATAAGACCATAAGCCGCACACGAGCTCAAATAACCAATTTTTAGAGAATGAGCGAAAATCCATTTTCGTTACACTACCCCCACCTCTGAAAAGAATTTCGTCCTCGAAATTTAATTTAATTTCTGAATTAAGTGAACAATCTAAATTGTGAACTATTATTAAAATTCAAAACATTCAAAAGAGAATCAAATTTGCAAAAAATTTGAATAAAAGCCAAATTTCATTAAAAAAATTGCACAGGATTTAAACTGGTTAGATCGACCAATTCCATACCTAAGTCATTTTAGTGCACTCATCATTGCCAAAAATTATTCGTCTTGTGACACGTGAACATTTCCATCAGGTCTCCAGCGCTTTGCTTTAAGAAGCATTTTTAAAGAAAACTTAACACCATGCACCATGAAGACCTTTGCAAGACAATCTCTGTCAACATTGAGCACACAATACATAGTATAAAATCTTATTCTACAATTTGGTTTAATTTTGTTTTGTTTTCAAGAATTTTTGTTTTTAATTATTTTTATTATTATTATTATTTAAATTTTGCAAATTAATTTTAAATTTAACTGAAGTTGAGTTTAAAAAGTTATTCCAGAAATATGATCACAAGTTTTCAAAACATATCAAATTCCAAACTATTTTCAAAAATCTATTTCAAAATCATCAAAATGTAAACAAAGGTTATTTTTATCTTCCAAAATTTCAAGTTACAAAATTTCAATCAATTTTCAAATTTCCAATTATCCAAAATAAAATAAAATCTTGGCATGTTTCCATTCATCACACAATTTTGATATCAGAAATAATAGTATTTCACTTTCGGAGCTTTTCAGAATAACCAAAATTCATATAAATTTCATTTTCCAAAAATCCAATTTTCAAAATTCAAAGATAAATTATTTATCAATTAAAATTTTGTGCTCAAAATTATTTGCTAGATTTTTGATGTGTGAATTTACAAATTTTACATGCTGAATTAACTGAATCTTCAGTATAGTCTTCTTCTGCAGGTTATCAGTCTCTCAGATGATCATCAGCTTGTACACCATCACACAGGTAGCCTGTCATCTGACATCATGCTGAACCAGGTTCCAGATGGCAGTGAGAGTCACCTTGTCAAGACTCAAGTTGGGAAATGTTGCTTTGAAAAGATTTAACACTGGTATTGTTGGAAGAACCATCAAAGTTTCACCATACACACTCGGTAGCGCAGTCATCCCATCACACCATGTAGCTAGCACAGGGCTCTCATCAGAACAGGTTCAGACCATCACTCACATGACATCCCACATAGAGCCCAAGGTAGAGAATAAATAATACCAGTGTCAAACTTCTCATTGCAACATGTCCCAGGTGCGTGCCATCTCCAGGTTGAATACCTTCGAAGACTGAAGAACCACCGTCACCACATGCTGACTGATGAACCATTGCTGAAAAGATACAACTAGTAAAGATGGTTGTTTACACAAGCAAAACAATGGTACATTCTGTAATTCACATCAACACAGTAAAGTTGATAGCATCATAGATGTATTGTACATGTACAATGTGTAGTACCAAATCATCAGAATTAATAAAGTTGGTTGAACAATAAAATATCATAAAACATGACATTTTTGCAGTTATTTTGTAAAGTTGAAGGTATATGTTAGATTTGTCTTCTCCATCAAATAAAGTTGACCATCAAGGTTGGCAAGGTGGAGTGTAGCCAAACCATCTCTCCCTGAAAGGTAGGTAGGAAATATTGAAAATGAATTTTACAGTGTGATCAGTACTGCAAGCATCAATGTCAACATCCCAGAACACATTGTAGGACCGCTGATGATGTGGTGCACTCAGCAACACCAGTACGTCATACAGGCACAAGGTAGGTATGCTTCATCACCCCAGGTGAGATCTATTTGATGAAATAAAAAAAAGCCAAATCTAATAAAATTGGTGAAAATAATTGTTGGTTGGTAGCCACTCACTTCTAAAATTTCCAGTCAGCAGCACTGCACAATTAGTACAGCACTGCTGATACAGCCACATCTTACCTCTCTCAGTTTATGTAAATTAAGTAGAATGATAAGAGTCTCACACACTCTCAGTCTCCCTGCAATCATCCTAAGGTTCCACCCATTTTGTAGTAGTCGTCTCAAGGCGTAGTACCAGATCAAAACAATGGCGCTTACTCAACCATTGCGATCAAAAAAACACATCTCCGTTAGCTGCTGAGCTTACCCTGCTCGTCCTGGCTACAACGGAGGTATCAACAAAAGCGGACCGGTCCTTTCCAATTCCAACAAATTCACATGTAAAAATACATCTTCCAGGCATGGCGCTATATCTCCCTCTTCCTCACTCCTTTAATCGAGCACCTCTCTGGGAACGGCGGGTGGTTACTACGTGGCCTTGCGACTACTTCCAGTTCAATGGGCAGTGGCACCTACTACTGTATGTATCCATTGCTGCAACCCCTGCTACAGCATCTGCAGCCCCTGCTACTGCGCCTGCAGCCCCTGCTACAGCGCCTTGAGCCCCTGCTGCTGCGCCTGTAGTCCCTGCTACAGCGCCTGGATCACCATCCACAGTATTTTCTATCTAATTTCGGAGTTGGGTTGTCTACCAACCTTAGGATTGCTATACCACCAGATAATGTAAGATGAGGCTGTGGTTGTGACTGTAGGCCATCTGGCAACACTAAAAGTATAAAAACTTTGATAAAAGTTAACATGTAGAACATTTATGCAGTTGTAAATACTTGCAATTACATCATTGCATATTAAAGATGATAGACTGATCATTTGGTACTGAAGCTGCATTTGTAGGCCATAATTACATTAAGGAATACAGGCACTCACATGCTCAAAAGGGTTTGAAGCATTTCAGACTCAGTTCTGACATCACAAACATCACCATAGGCTAGCATTGGTAGCGTAGACACGGCATGGGTAGCGTAGAAACTGAAGCGGCGTAGAATCAGTATACATTACAACACCATAGGCTAAACATGTAAATAGAGATTTGAAGCCACATCACAGGTAAGCTTACCATGGAATGTCGAAATTCATGTCCAGGCTGTTCGGACGCTCTCAGTACTCGGTAGGTCTATCATCGATGAAGAAGGTCAACTCTCCTAAGAAGCAAAGTTCATCCACACAAGCTGCCACCAAAAATTTGTAATGCGGCTGGGCGCGGGGTGAATACTGAGAATCGGGAAGATGGAACGACGGGACAAAAAGACAAACTGTACGTAAATGCCATCTAAAATGGTGAACTATTCTTATTGCTAATTTCACTGGTTCTTAAAAATATTACTCATGGCGGGAGCTTTCGACTGATGCCAGCTTGTCTATCAGTTTGGCAATTGAGCAATTTAGGCCAATCAGAAGTCGACTTTGTGATATATAAAAATCAATAAATAAATTCAGAAAATAATAGGCTTCAGCCTATTTAATTACTTTTGAAGTCACTGGCAGATTTTCCACGTACTTTCCTTGATTCTGAAGTATAGAACTGCACAATTGATAGAATAAACAGGAAGTTCTTTTTAATTCATAAAGCATTTGCAGTGTGCCTTTAATTCATAACACCTAAATTCAGAGCTACCATCTGCATGGCATGCATGCACATCATAATGCAAGGCTAAGCTTAGCCTTTCTTGAAGACTAGGAACTTCCCCTTTTATATTCTATCGTAATTAAATTAAGATGATTAAACCATTGTTTAACAGTCACGATGAACCAAGATGTCCAAGAGAAGCAGAAGGCCCAAGAGCCTAAGTAAGCTTAAACTTTCCAGGCCACCTACAGGCGCTAAAAGTCGCAAGGCAGCAGCCTAGGCCACCTAAGCTTACCGATTTATGACGATTCGTGACACTAAAGATGCTAAAAAATGGTGCAGTTCTATAGGCCTATCTTCGAGGGAGACAATTAAGCATTCATGGGAACCAAAAATTATTAAACTACGAAGTGGAGAAAGCTAGGCTAGCCTTGAAAAAGGCTCGATGATGACAACCCACTTTAAATTACACTGCTGACAATGACATGGCTGCATGTCGTCTGCTACATTTTGACCATCATTTTTGGCTGAAAGTTCCCATAAATTGCGTTAAATGTCTTCCACATCGAAGCTGAAATTTAGTGAACCAATGTCAAGGAAAGCGAGGCTACGGCAGTGAGTGGCAATCACTTCCAATGCCCGATGAGTCTCATTTCAAATCTGCTGTGACAGAGCTGACCAGGGCGTGACTGCCCTGGCAGCGTCAAACCAAAAAGTGAGCAATTTTGGCGAGCAGCCGCTTTTATAGTGAGCAATTTATCGCGAAAACACGCACAAAACGAGAGTTGAGTGAGCAGAAAAATCACTTTCGCCAATTTATCGTCTCTCGTGAGCAAGAAAACAGCACATTCTGCTCACGAGAACTCACTCACCGAAAAGGTTTCTGATTGACTGAAAAACATGAAAAACGAACGCGGCACAAACCCAGACAAGCGAGAATCCGACCATAGACATCCCCAGACGGGGTCGATCTCCAGAATTAAAAGCGAGTTGCCAGGGCCGCAAATTTGACAGAATCTTTTCTAGATTCAGAGAATTACGCCCAAAAATCGACAAAGAACTGGCAACATGTAAACAAATAAAAACTTTCCTAGATCGAAAATATGCACGAAACACATCATTTTAAATCAATTAATTTGAGCTGAAATTCATTTCAGATTTCAATAAAAGTAATTTTGATAGTATTTCCACCTGTGCTTTACTGTAAACTTTTATTACTTTGCACAATAAAATAATTTGGATCATGAAAATCTGGCGACAAAATCAGTGACTGGTGAGTAATACAATACTCTTCATTCAGTAAGCTTATAAAAATGCATGACCAGAACATCGAAATCGAGGACGAATCAAAATTGATCAAATTTGGTTATAAAAATCATGATAACTAGTCCAAGAGAGATAGGTACGTGTAACAATACAAAAATAAGACCATAAGCCTCACACGAGCTCAAATAACCAATTTTTAGAGAATGAGCGAAAATCCATTTTCGTTACACTACTGAGTATTCATACCATGCCTCCAATTGGCTTAATTAATACATGATTACTCCTCATTGTAATTTATAACCAATCACAACAGTTAACAGAGGCTGATACTTTGGCTGGTAGTTCCAATGGGGTTAATGATAAGAATATAGCATGCAATTGTCTATTTTCAATGTTTTGATAACAAGTTAAATTTCTAACAGCCTCTACAAGCCTCAAAATATTTTTTTTCTTTACGGAAAGATAAACAATTTCCACACAAAAGTAGAGATACCTGCAAGATTGTGCAATGTTTTGCTTACTTTTGGGAGGTTAGCCCCCTGAGCACTACCTGCCGATCTAACATTGACTCTGATTGGTCAATTACATGATATCTTCATTTTAATCACCAATCAGAATGGAGCTTTGCAAATAATTCACCCCAATTTTTTTATGTGGTGAAATTATTCTAACAATGTTGCTGATTGGTCTAATTGATGATGTAAACTTCTTTTTGGCCAATCGGCAGGTAGTTCTCATGGAGTTAAAATTCTTTCCATATGCCAACATTTCCCTGGAAAGGCTGGCTTTCTGGATTGCACATAGGCCCTTGTATGGGAACTGGTGCCTCTTTTATTTTGAGCACTGTACTTGTTGAAATGATACATCTTGACATACTATTTCATCAATTTACAACAAATGTTTTGTTCATCCAACGACAAGATTTTTAAATGAGTAAATATGAGTGTATATTCACTTCTGAAAAGCAAAAAATGTCAAATCTTTAACACGTAAGAGTAGTTAGTAGCTCAAAATACATGGGGCTAAGGGCGAAATACCTCAAAATAGCCCTTGTTAAAAAGTGTCATGTCAAAAAGTAAGGCCTACTTTTTGTAGAATCCAAAATACACGGAGGCTAAGGCAAATTGCCCCAAAATGTTATAAAATCGACCCTGATAAAAATTTCATGTCAAAAAGAAGCTGCTAAAAATAGCCCTCGTAATAAAAAACATTATATTTTGAGCCCTGACTCACACTATTCTTTGGTCCACCTCAAAGTTCTGTAGTGGTGTACGTGCATACTTCTCTGGTCGCAGTATTAAATGACGGGTGTGAAGTTCATTGCACAGAGCATACACATACAAAGGCAGCATGTTGGTATGCTTAAGGTGCAACCACAAAAAGGCATTGACAACACTACCGAACTTGAAGCGAACCAATGTATATGTCTGTTTGATTACTTGCTGCCAAAACCCTTAAGCATATCAATAGGCAGTGGGAATATGATGGTGGAATTCTTCTCAGCCGAGATGGTGTTGAGAGTCTGCAGATAACGAAGCTGAAGAGCTGATGGTGACTGGGCGATGATGTCGGCGGCTTCCTTGAGGGCCCGAGATGCGTTCTGTTCTCCTTCAGCTGCGATGACCTGTGGGATAATTAGAAAATAATGAGAGTGTATCATGCCTTCATGGGGACCTTCCACTCTTCCAATTTGGTAGTAGTTGGCATAAGTAGATAGGCCACTATCAGAGCCTTATAAGGTGAGTGATCTGAATTTTTTGGTTTCACGTAACCACGTTCTGTGTAAATTCGTGCGGTTGGTTTACCAAAAACATATCACAATTTCCCATCGCACAGTGGGACAAAACTATCACTTAATGCCATATTGTAACATTTCCATAAGAAATAGAATTGTATTTCTTTTCCACAAAATGTTAGTTTTCACTATCCCTTTGGCCTCCATGGACCAGATCGTGTCACATATATGTGTGTGCATTGTCTATCGTGGGGTGGGGTGTGCATGCGTATGTTTACCTGAAACCAAGGACACGCACCAGGCTTTTCATATTCAAACTGTGGACCTAATTAAGAACGAGCACCAGTTTGCGGAGGTCTGCCGTAGGTCCCAATTGCATGCCAAATACTATTACGTATAACAAGTATCGTCCACAGTTTGTAGGCGTATTTCACACTGCGTGCCTCTACTTGATTACAATGCCAGAATCCATCAATTAGGGCATTGTGAGAAAGGGGATTCTGGAACTTTCAGGAAGTGATTGAACAGGTATCAAAACCAGGATTGGCCCCCCTTCTCTTTTTAAATATCATTTCTGGGTGGGAAAAATTTCAAAGGTCAAATGTAAAACCTCATAAGTAAAAAGTGAGCCCCAATTACAAAACCTCATATGTGACACGATCTGGTCCATGGGGGGCAAAGGCGGCAAATTTGAAACTGAGATAAAGGCAAAAATATGGAGTAAAAAAACAATAAAATACATAAGAAAATACACACAATAAAACCACAAAACTTTAGAACCTAGTATGCTAGACCTTTGGTGTTTTCAGTATATGATAGCCTAATGTTACTACAAGGTAATAATTATAGTAACTCAATTTTCAAAAATGCCTCCTTTGGCCCCCATGGAGCAGATCGTGTCACATATATAACGATTTTGCCATTTTGTGTGAGACGCAAAAATGTTTAAAAATTAACAGGATTTACATAGAACATGGTGTTGCTCTTTTGGTTATTTACAGACACTTATGCAATTTACAGTTAAAAGGTATGTACCAGAAGGTGTGGAGTATTGAGACATTTTCTTCACGTTGACATACAAAAATATAATTTGAGCAAAATTGCACATCTAGGTTTTGTAATTGGAGCCCACTTTTTACAAATGAGGTTTTGCATTTGACCTTTGGAATTACATATGAGTTTTTTCCCGCCCAGTGACAATATCTTTGACACTTGAATGTAAACAAGGTTAATTATCCTCACAACTAGCTTCACGTCCACAACTATATACACAAACAAATCCGCTATTTTGGGCCTTGGGTTGGTGAATACATGTTGATTCATGCTTCCTCGGATGCTCAACAATACAAAATGTCTGTGTTTGCTGACAGGCGTGTGTGGGTGTGTATATGTATATTTACTCATGTATTTACCTTAGCTCTGGCCTCCCTAGATGCTTCAGCTTCTGCTGCCATGGCACGCTGCAGTTGGAGTGGTAGACGTACATCCTTACTGTAATGCAATGAGAAAATAAAACCATCAGTTTCATGGAACAAGATTCCTTAAATGCGTTTGGGTGAATTTAAAAATGAAATTGGTTTGTTTGATATAATATGTGACACGATCTGGTCCATGGGGGCCAAAGGCGGCAAATTTGAAACTAAGATAAAGGTAAAAATATGGAGTAAAAAAACAATAAAATACATAAGAAAATAGACATCAAAAATCTTCATACCTTTAGAACCAAGTATGCTAGACCTTTGGTGTTTTCAGTAAATGATAGCGTATTGTATTTATAATGTAATAATTACAGTAACTCAATTTTCAAAAATGCCTCCTTTGGCCCCCGTGGACCAGATCATGTCACATATGTTATGGTATCACATGTTCAGCCCCTGGAGGGGCACCACGCATGTAAAGGTGGTACAGGTATGTGCAGCAGTCAAGGTGCCCCCTTTTCAGGCTCTCCGGCAGTTTCTTAAGACCTGCACTGTGTTCCAGTTCTTTAGCCTCTAATTCTTACAATTGTAGCTTTTAACCATATTCTGGAATTTTTAGCTCCACAGCCTATAATAATTTGGGCCAATTTTAATTCACTAGACGCCTAAAATGTTGAAATTTCAGTTCATCAAGTCCTTATTTTGCCCGAAAATCAGTTCTTAGTTCTCAAAGTCTTTTGAAAACAGGAGAAAACCTGAGATCTCAGAGAAAACCTGCAAGAGCGAGCATTGATTGGGATGAACCAAGTGCACATACAGTCCTTGGGAATGGCCGGGGCTTGAACCCGGGACTTAGTGGTGCAAGGCGAGGGAACAACAGCTGTGCCAACTTGCTCTTCCATTGTCTGTCCAAGCGACAGGTGGACTAAAGTCTTGAATAATTGATCTACTAGCTGTGCTGATCAAGTCAGCCGTTAAATGTAGATCTGGCCCCTGGTCTACAGAAAGAATTCCACTTGAATCGTATTACAAAGGACAACATGTGGGCTGGGTGGGGCGGGCGAAAATACTGGTCAAACCAATCAAAAGACATTACAAAATACCAACCAATCAGAGTGACTTGGATTCACACAGTGCATGCATGTATTTGTTTTGCTCCACATTATTTGTCATCTCAATTCACTTTCACCTCCTCTACTCATTCTAAGAACACTCGAAGTCAATCACATAACAAATTGGTTGTTCCAAGGTGGAAATTATCTTCTGGGCAGAGAACATTTCATTATAGAGCTGCCACTTCATGGAATAGACTTCCTTTTAATCTCTGTGCAAATTTGGATTCACTAAGCTTGAATGAGTTCAAGAATGTCTTATAATTTTGTTTGTGTTTAAGACATCAAGTAACTTATTGTAGCCTTCCTCATTAATTTGTTAATTTGAACCTGTTCTTTATTTCTATGTTTGTATATTAATTATTCATATTCTTATATAGTGTTATTTGTATATGAATGTTATGTATGTTATCAGGGCTTCCAGGGAGACCAGTACTTTTGTATTGATGGAATTTTCCTGAATAAATAACGAATAAATAAATAATAATAAATAATTCTGTGTTCATTTAAATGAAATTCTTACTGTACATGTAGGGCCCACCCCCAACCACCACCACTCCCGCCCCTCAACACAAAACTTGGTATTTACCATATATGGCAGCAAAGGGGTATTTTTTTACCAATAGTAAATTGGCAAAGGTATTTAATTCGCACTGTCCGTAAAATTTGGATAAAAGAGTACTTAGGGAAAATCTGTAATGTATTGCATATAAAATATCAATATTGAGTGTCATTGACAAGGGATGTCTAAATTCTAGTCATTAAACCCCCTGAAACTATAAAAAGGGTGTTTCTTTGCCAAATTTTGTCCTCGATTTTGCATGAAAAAAAAAATTGGATGAAAAATCGTTGCAAAGGAGGTCTTTGTGTAAGATTTGGTAACACGCATGGTTACCAACATTTGTGTTGAGTGGGGGCAGGATATAGGTCTATTTCCTTACATTTCCACACGTTCCACTTTGACACCCCATGGATCGGTCCCAGAATCAAGCAGTCGCTGCAATTCGGAGCTCACTTCGTCACGGTGGGCAAGCATCTCCGCCAAAGTCTGTAGAATAGGGATTTAACCAACGAGATTGAACCAAAGAGTACCGACTTATGCCATGTTTGCGTGTCACTCATGCAGGGCCAAGAGAGTGCATTTCCGAATAATTAATTTTGCCATGCACCTGGCAAACTTTGAATCTTAAGTGTTGTATGCATTCTGCGTATAATATTGTCCAAAAAATGTGTGCAAAACTGTAAAGATGCAAATTATCAATCAATGGGCTGGTCCATTTAAAATCCACACTACCTCTGTGGAAGATTTTGGAAATATCTTCCACAGGGGGAGTATGAATTTCAGATGGAATTAAAACATTAGGCAGCTCCATTTGAATTTCACACACCCTCTGAGAAAGATTCAACCTGAATCTTCCCCTGAGGGAGAGTGAGTTTCAAATGGAGTTGTTAATGTGGTAATTCCCATTTGAAATTCATCCCGAAATTCATACTCCCCCTGTGGAAGATATTTCCAAAATCTTCCACAGAGGTAGTGTGTATTTTAAATGGAATAGCCCAATTTCAGGTTCTTGCTGAAAAACACCAGAGGTACACTATAACTATTTGCCCTCCATAATGAGCGACAAATCAAAATGATAGAGTTGCAGGTCAATTTTAAGTCGGTACTCTTTGGATATTATCACACTGCATAAAACATGAAATGTATGTGTGTGACATGATCAAGGGAATGAGTCACATATCAGCAAGTTTTGTACTTCATTTTCTGGCAGTTTATGAATGCTACATTTTGATGCAAACCCCATCAAAATCAGACATCTGTTTTCTGAGTTATGAGCAATTTATCAATGACTGAAAACAATGAAACAAAAGAATTTGAACACTATTTTTGCCAATATCTCAAAGACAATATTAGCGACATCCTACTCATTATCCTTGATCATGTCACATATGGTGTCTGACTACATTAATTAATAATTTATCATACTTATAGCCATCCCTGTCGGAGTTGATTGCAAAATGCACCCCCACATTAACATACCTTGGTGCCCAGAATATTACGCAGAGTAGTAGCGGCTAACAGTCGAGTTGATCCCTGGTAATTCTCCACATTAATGACAGACATAACCGGATCAAATACCCTGAAGTATACTACAGCGTCAACAGTCACAGTTACACTGTCTTTTGAAAGCACCTGAAAAATCACATCAAAGACATCATGAATATGGTTGTTCTACACATTCACATACCTTGGTACCCAGAATATTACGGAGGGTAGTAGCAGCCAACAAGCGAGTTGATCCCTGGTAATTCTCAACGTTAATGACAGACATAACGGGATCAAATACTCTAAAGTATACGACAGCATCAACAGTCACAGTTACGCTGTCTTTTGAAAGTATCTGAAAAATCACATCAAAGACATCATGAACTATAGGTGTTGCAGTATTAAAAAGTGGATTAGTAAAAAATGTGCCCACTTGCCAGAAGGGTGGTTCTCAGGCTTTTATGGTTTCAAGCAGGCTTTCATATTGTAAAAAACAACCCAAAACAAACAAATTATCATATTTGTAAATTGACCTCTAGTGACCCCTAGATAACCTTTGACCTCACATGGCATGGGGGGAAGTGAATTTCAGGAGGGGGGGATCAACAAATATTGCACACATTTGCCGCAAAAAGTGGCCATTTATGTAATTTTTGGGGTTTGCCTCAAAAGTGTGCAGGGGGGAGGAAACTGGGGGGGGGCAAGAAAAATATTGGGGATTTTCCCCCCACCTGTAGCACCGCCACATATTTTAATGCCTTAATAACTTATTTTAATGCAACCATGTGTCAGGTGCGGTAACTAGGCAATCAGGTAACCTAGGCAACAGAATATCCAAGCAGTGCACTTAAATTTAATGATGATATGGATTATTACCAACCCAATGCTTAAAAAAATGTTTGATGTGATTTTGACTTCACAGTAAACAAAATTTCAAAATGACTTTCTAGGGCTTGGTCACCTAGGCCTCTTTTGCACAGTATTTTATGGGACCTGATGAGAGCACATCAAACACACCAAATTGCATACAACTTACAAGGATGTCCTTCTGATATCAAATCATTTGTGATATACCGTATTACAAAAATAGTCATGTCATAAGTAATTTATTAGATTTTTTCAGATTTGTCATGCTTTCAATGTTTTTTTAGGTACATTTACCCTCTCCTAGAAAAAAAGAAAGAAAATTCTGACCAACAACTGACCCTACATTGTACTTGGCAAGTCTGTTCGGTGTTCGCCTGTAGAACAGCATTGGCTTTAGTTTTTTCATCACCACATTTAAATTACACTGAATTGGGAAGAATGGGCTATTCCATTTAAAATCCATACTCCCCCTGTGGAAGATTTTAGAAATATCTTCCACAGGGGGAGTATGAATTTCAAATGGAATAAGCTCATTTGGCAGCTCCATTTGAAACTCACCCTCTCTCAGTGGAAGATTCAGGTTAAATCTTTCTCAGAGGGTGTATGAAATTCAAATGGAGCTGCCTAATGTGTTCATTCCATTTCAAATTCATACTCCCCTGTGGAAGATATAATGGAATAGCCCAATCCATTATGTTTACCATTTTCAAAACCAATGCAAAAATTGATTTTTATTCCAGTAATACACAATGCAATTACCTAGTAATGTACATGTAAGAATGGAAAAAAAACCCATAATGATCATATTTTAGCAAAATTGAAATTCTATCCATGACAATAAACACCGCTCGAATACACTAGAGATGTGCTGGATCATATTGCAGAACGATTAAATTGTCAATTTTCATATCCATGGGTGACATGCATTTTATAAACACAGCATCTAGTAACAAATAGTTTAAAGGGACGTGGTCCAATTTGTTCATGTTATGTTTACGTTGACGCCAAACAATATGTTACCAAATTTTGAATTGAATATTCAGTAGTTTGATATGAGGAGCAAAACATATTGCAATGCTTAACCCATTAGCTCTAAGAGTGAAGGTTTTGACTGGTGTTATGTGTCCTGGTTACGTATTTACTAGGTTTACCTCATTGATTATACATTAGGGGCTGTGCAACAATTATGAGCCCTGGGTTGAGGGTATAATGGGGGGGCAAGAAATTTTTGGCAAGTCGAAAGTGGGAGGGGGAAAGCAATTTTTGGCAAGCTGAGAGGGGGAGGGATTTTTGGCAAACATTCATGGGGCGCCTTTTAAATAAAACACTCTTAAAAGGCTTAAGAAAAAAGTACAGAAACGCTTATATGCCAATTTTCCTGTTCGCTGTGCTCGCAACATGTATCTAGACCATTTAAAGGTTTGCAAATTGGGATCCCAAATATTTGGCCGAGGGGGAGCAAGCGATTTTTAGCATGCCGAGAGGGGGGGGCAAGCGATTTTTGGCGAGCCTCCTGATATGTTTTAGTGTCTGAGTGTGCAAGTATGAGTTTTAAGCATGAGGATTTGTGTGCTGTGTGCCTGAGGGGTATGTGTGGGGGTGGGTGCACATCTGTAAAATAATTTATAGCATAAAATTATCTATTGAAAATTCATTGTTCTCAATGGTTGTTGAATATGATCAATTGTCTTTTAAATATTCTATGTTTAGATTTGACAGTGTTCAGGGGAGACCACTGCAATGTTTTGCAAACTTTCAGCTTTTATTTTACATTTGGTAGATTTTGTTGAGTATCCACTGTAGACAGACTTTAAGGTGGTTTTTATATGGAGGCATAATGAAAGTGCTCTAAGCATGTTTTAAACAGATTAATTGAGTAGAGCAAAGCACACTTATCAATATGCCTTTTGTTTGATCGGACATAAGGTTTTTAAAATATATATCAATTTATATTTTCTTTAATATATCTTATTGTTTTTATTAATAATCAATATAATTAATGAGCTACAATGACTGGAGAAGTTCATTAACATATAAAGTTTGCCAATATTTTGCTAAAAATCCATGCATAAATGTTCATGGTACATGCATATGGCTTCACTATATAATACATTAGAACACATTAGAAACACTTTGACAAAGTTTCAGGGCAAAAGTATGCAAAATAAAAGTAACCCTGAACATTTATGCATTGATTTTTAGCAAAATATTGGTACAAATTACATATTAATGAGCCTTTGCAGTCCTTTTAGCTCATTAACTATATTGATTATTGACAAAAACAATAGGATACAAAGAACATATAAAATCAATGTATTATGGAAACCGTATGTCCGATTTGCTCCAAACAAACTCCAAACAAAAGGCATAATGATCAGTGTACTTTTACCCTACTCAATTACTCTGTTTAAAACATGCTCAAAGCATTTCCTAATTTCTAGAAAATGCATCCAATACCACCTTAAACTGGTCAGCTATCTAGATCTAAACACAAACAAAAAAATTTATTGTCTGTGTTTACCTTTATGATAATGTTATGTAACAGCAAAACACTTGTAAGCATTTACGTACAAAGTCCAATTGTTTGGACTTGTCGACTTTCTTTCCTGAATTACCATTTGCCTACTTGCATTCTAGTGCTTGCATTTTAGTAATTCAAACATATATTATTACTGTATATTATATACTTATGTAAGCCAATATTTTTAGGTATTTTCTCAATTTGAAGCAAAAAAGGAACAATTTATAGCAATATATTTATCCTGGGCTCAATCCTGCTCCTTATGCCAGAGAAGACATCTTACCCTTCCCAGAATCCTTTGCAACATGATATATCACCTCATTTCATCAAATGACACTTCCTCCCATTACTTTGTACAGATTCTCTTTGTTTTCATTTTGAGAATAGACTGGCTAAACATGGGTCGATAGTCAAGAAATAAACATATTTTGCAAGATCTGGATGGTCTTATCAGGAGTGTCACCCCCGGTGGGGAAAATAATTTTAATACATTTTTTACTTCTTTCTCTTTCACTTGACACCACTTGGGGGCTCATATACCATCTTGGCATTTCAAGATATGAAATGGACCCAAAATATGAATATTAACCCAGGTCCTTTGAGGAGTGCTACCCCGTGGTGGGAAAATTATTTTTATTATATTCTTTGCTATATATAAAATTGCTGAAAGACCCATGATTTTGACAAATTAAGTATATAAATTGCTCATATTTCTGGAATTTTTCAGGCGATTTTCACAGCTTCCAAAGACCCACCATCTCTGAATACCGGCAAATTGGGGGGGGGGGCACAAAAACTGACACACTTTTGAGCTTCATAATCTCCCCTCTGGGAAAATTCAAAATTATTAATATTAAAAGTGACACGCGACCTCTATCATTGCTAAAAGTTTGTTGACATCATACGGCCAATCAGATCATGGATCACATGATATTATTATTGAAATCTTGTTTCTCAAAACTACACATGTACTCCCCGTAAATTTTTACAGTCCTACCATTTGCCTACCTAGAACTTGCATTTTGGTAATTCAAACAAATATTATTACTGTAAGCAAAAAAGGAACAATTTATAGCAATATATTTATTTCATTTGCTCAATTCTGCTCCATATGCCAGAAGACATCTTACCCTTCCCAGAATCCTTTGCAACATGATATCACCTCATTTTAGGGGTGGTGCAATAATTATGTGTACCCCTGGGGGTGAATTCTCAAAATGGTCTGCCAAAAAACGCTTGCCCCCCTTTGGCCATGCCAAAAAATCTTTGCCCCCCCCTTTCGGCGTGCCAAAAAACATTTGCCCCCCCTTTTGTCGTGCCAAAAAATCTTTGCCCCTCCCCTTACACATGCAAGATTTTTGGGAACCCGAATTTAAAACCTTAAATTGTCTTATCATATAATGCGAGCGCAGCGAGCAGGAAATTTTGCATATTTGAATGTGTTCCTAACGTTTTCCTATGCCTTTTTAGGGCGTAATGTAGAAACGGTACCCAAACTATCTGTGCCAAAAATTGCTTGCCCCCCCCTTTCGACCTGCCAAAAATCGCTTGACCCCCCCTTTTGACCTGCCAAAAAATGCTTGCCCCCCCTTCTGGCCTGCCAAAAATCTTTGCCCCCCTATAATTCACCCCGGGGTACACATAATTATTGCACCACCCCTTATCAAATGACACTCCCATTACTTTGTACAAATTCTCTTTGTCTTCATTTTGAGAATAGACTGGCTAAACATGGGTCGATAGTCAAGAAATAAACATATTTTGCAAGATCTGGATGTGCTCTGTTCATTTTGTCACTATCGGCCCATGTTGCACTACCAAATCAGAACAGGAAATAAATGGAAGAAATGCATTATGGGAAGTATAAGATACATCTTCTCTGGTGAAATGCATTCTAAATTGAACATTTTGTTAATTTCATAGTAGGTTTAAAAGTGGCATGATTTGCAAATTTGAGAGAATAAAACCTGATCGCGAAAAAAATAACAGCTGCAGGTGATATCATTTTCTTCGGAGGGGCGTCCAAAATATATAGGGGGTCATAATTTTTTGAAAAGAAAAATAGGTGGGGGCATAAAAGTTTTGATGACCAAAATGTAGGGAGTCACAAGATGACCACAGATAGTGTGTTTATTTTATTCAAGAAGACTGATATCAATACAATTTTAGCCTATCGGTGGTGGGGAGGTCATAAAATTGTTGTTGCCGAAATAGGAGGGGTCGCAATTTTATTGACCCCAACTTTTTGTAAATTTTGGACCCCCTTCCGAAGAAAATGATAGCTCCCTAAATATAGTAATCAATCTTTTGATTGATTCCCTAAATATTAATATTGGAAAAATCATTTTCCATAATAAAAAGTAACTAAATAAATCAGTAATTAATTAAATAAATAAATAAATAAATAAATAAATAAATAAATAAATAAATAAATAAATAAATAAATAAATAAATAAATAAATAAATAAATAAATAAATAAATAAATAAATAAATAAATAATTAATTAATTAATTAATAAATAAATAAATAAATAAATAATAAATATATATATTTTCAAAGTTTAGCAGGGGTGTGATTCAAAGCTTGTCAATGTCAATAAGTAAGTCAGCAATTCAATCAATCAGCAATTTGATACTGGATATTGATTATTTAAAAGCAATATTTTTAAAATTTTATATTTGTAAATAAAATTCTTTGGTCCTAATGTGCTTCCAAATATATCAGAGTTTGTAAAACATTTTATTTTTCAAAAAAATTATCGACCCATTTAATATAGTGAAAGTGAAAGTAAATTCAGAAAATGTATCCTTTACAGTTACACCAAAATCATGTGTCTGAGATACCGGTAGTAAAAACATAAATGATGGGCGAGGCACAGGTGATCCTATCATTTAAAAATTTACTGCCGAGGACACATTACTTGGATGTAAATGATATGGCAGAAACTTTAATAATATTTCCATTCTTTTACTGGGTATATCAATATAGTGCAATTTAAAGAGAAAATATCACTTTTTGCCTAAATATAATAAATCATTTACATCAAGGTATTAAGTGCGTAGATGTATCCACTGGACACTGCAATTGACTTCATGTTTCCCTGGAAAATTGTCCATAAAGGAACCTCTATATATTATGTGCATGCTATATTGTGTTCAATGCAATCAGAGCATTTATTAATTTCTAGAGTGCTTTCTCGTGACATGTTTTGACAAAGCACAGTGCGTGTTTTCAATAATGGGTTTTGAGGGTAATGGAATAAATAATAAGGCATAAAAATCATATAACAAGTAAATTATAGGCCTACTGGAATGAGCTAAGGCATATATTTATTATGTTGCAATGTCTTTTTTACAGACATTTCTTGTTTTTTTCATACCTCCTGCGGTGGCACATCAAATGAAATGGTCCTCTGATCCACAATTCTGATCTCATCTGTACACGGCAAAATGAAGAATAAACCTGGTCCTTTGGCTCCACCTGATATCCGACCCATACGGAATATCACAGCACGCTCATATTCTTGTATAATCTGTGAAAAGAATGAGCAATATCACAAATTTTAATTTAAAATATTTAAAATATTTAAAAATGTTAAATTTTTAAATTTTTAAATAGTTCCCAACTTTGATCATTAGAAGATATATGACAATTTAAACCCCAGTTGGGAATCAATCTACAGTGGCATAGTAAAAAAAACCAACAAAAAATCAGTGATTTATACTTGCACTACAGACAAACATGTCTATAGATGTAGACATTGATCCACACGCCTCAGCACACTTTAAAGGGGGAAGGCTCCCCCCCCAAATGAAAGTCACCTTGCACCCTCTCCCTATCTAGAATACAGGACAGTAAATAATAGGTAAACTGGGTGGGTATATTATTTGACATCTGACAGGTGCTAATTAATGTTTTAATGTTATTGCATCAATTAGCACCTGTCAAATTCAAAGATAACATTGTCAATGATTAATTTGATAACCAAGCAGGTTTGGTTCACCCAGAAGAACTACTCTGCCGGGACTTCCTCTTTAACACAAAATCTGTTTACACAAAACTCCTGATAACACAAAATGCTTTTCAAGTCCCAAGCATATATTTTATACATTATTTTAATTTTATTAAATAATGTATAAAAGACCTGATGATAACACAAAATCCTGTAAACAACTAAAAAAATGCCCTGACAATTTTGTGTTATTAATGAGGTTCCAATGTACTTTTTGACAAAATAAACATTTTAGTTAATAATTAATATTATTAGTTTGTTCACTTCCTTTCAAAGATTTAATTATTCCCGACCTTCATTGTTTTACGTAATTTCTGCATATAAAGACATTGTTTAATAAACCATGAATGAGTCTCTCAACAGGCAAGGTTAATATTGTTTGGTTATTTAATCATGTGTAAATAAATTTTTGCTCATCTGAATTTCGTTTCTATACCAGCCTCCCCGGGACCAGCCTGTTAGGCAAAAACCTAGTGAGATCCTTTTTTCTGTATCAATAGCATTGTACAGTAGGTCAACAAGAAAGTTTCCCATGACAGTTATACCTTTGGTATCACAATTAGTCCCTGTTGAGAGTTAAGTGTGAAGTTCTACTGTCATATTTAAATGTATTCAGGAGACAAAAATCTGTGATCAGTAGAAAAATCAGTGAAAAATCTGTAATTTTTCAACAGGTCAGAGATTTATCAAAAAAAATGTCTTCTAGTGATTGGCTTGAACTGCTTGATTAATTGTTATCTGCGAGTACTAATTTTGTCATAGAATTTCTTTCAAATTCTGCCCTGAACAATGTCACTTTAAAGGCTAGTACTAGTAATAAATGTGAGCTCATTCACTAATGGATTTTACTGATGGATTTAAAAATCCTTTTCAGAATTGCCTGGAAAGCTGAAACATAATAAAGTGGAAATTATGCGAACTCCATATTGCAGCAATAATATAAAATTTCTGACAGATATCAATGTTTAAGTTTATTTATTTTATTATTTATTTTCTAATTTAAGCTGGTGTGACTAATCAATGCACTGGCATTGTTCTCCCTTGGTTCCCAGGTTATTCACAAAACGATAAAATTATGTCATTAGTTATAAATGTGAACCATATAAACGGTTAAACTTAAAGCGGAATATTGGAATGTCATCTTTCCCTGGGTAAGATCAGCCAGCAGTCCAGACCGTGGTCAGACGGTAACACAAGTACGTTTATTTTACCTTGAAGGCATGGATAGTCTTGCGAATATGGGCTAACTTTCCCCAAGGCCATCAGATATCAGTGGCGTATCGTGGCCGCCCCAACCCGGGGGCTGAAGAAGAAACAATTTTGCCGCCCTTCCTTTAAACAGCCCGAAAAGGTTGACAAAAAAAAAAAAGGATTTTAGGTGCTAGCGCCCTAAAAGCAACCTTTTACTTTTTTATGCTTTTTCAATTTTTTTGCGCCATTTTTTCTTTGCTAATTCGTTTTGCCACCCCCTTCGTTATTGCCGCCCCCGAGGGGCTGGCACCCACCCCCCAAAAAAAATACGCGCATGGATATGCTATGAATTAGCAGGACTACAACTGGTATCTACTGGTCAATTTATACTCTTATTTCCACATCCGTTATTTTTATATGGGCCTTTTATGAATGCAAAAATGTACCCCAGCACTCAACATATTTATTTAAATCTAGACATGATAAAAAAAACCTTGAAGGTGGGTAGTAGAGGAGCATAACCTACAGGTGTTTTCACAAAAATATAGAGACAAATAAAGCTGACACACAAGATGGGTTCTATTAGGAGAACCTAAGGCTTGGTGTACATGTATGGGGTATCATTTCCACCCAAGTCAGTGTGCATAAATTCTCTCTGGATGGATAAATTGACCAAAATGTTCATTTGATTCTGTTTTGATATCATTGGCTGACGGCCGTAACTTAAGAACCACAAGACCTAAGAAATATTATAAAGTTTGCATGTACGCGACCACCCTGGTCCCACGTAACAGATGCCACTTTCTGGCACAAGTTACCGAGGCATATTCATAACCTCATTAATATACACAGCAAGTGCGATCCAATCACAGATAATAACTTTTAAATATGCGGACGCAAATGCAGGTCATTGAAAAAGTATAATGACCGTGTGTCGTGACGTACCTAAAAGTATGTTCTACAATGACCGCGTTATGTGACGTGTTACGCATTCGAACAATTTATGCGGACGCTGGCTGCCGTATTTGGACATCGCATGATTGCGTGCTAGTGAGATTGGTCGCTAGCAGCTAGTATTTCCTTAAGGTTAGCCGAGAGTTTTTCCGACCGCTTGATTTCAGAGGGGCGTAAGTTCATAACAGAAACAGCCATGCAAAAAATGAACAAGCGTGCAATAGAATATCGATCCACGGTCAAGACATGAAAAGGCTATGAAACTTGGGAGTAAATGTATTTTTATCATTGACATTGTAGTTATAGTTGTAATCACATTTTTATAATCATTTATAATTGTAGTTGGATTATAGTTGCATTTATAGTTGTAGTTAGAATTGTAGCTGGATTGAGAGTTATAATTAGAGAGTTATAGTTGAGTCTAGAGTTATAGTTGAGTTTATAGTTACTTTATAGTAGTTGTAGGGTTAGAGTTAGGGTTGAATATTTCACTTATGCTACATAAGATCACAGAAGTAAGAAATCTTTCATGATGATCAGGTATTAAACCTGAATTCAAAACCTAGGTCTATACACCTATCTGACTTCGCCATTACTGCGGTGTCCCCGATGTAAAACTGCGGTGTCCCGAGGTCGGGGGTTCCATCCATTATTTAGTGTGCTATACAGAATTGTACCCGGAATTGTACACAACAGTGATATTCAATACACAATCATGAGTATTGAATTACTAATTAAATCTCCCGCTCTGGTACATCTGTGTTGCCGTCAATAGAGGGCCAAATACAGTAAACGCTTCTCGGATTGGTCTATAGATTCAAATCTTCTTAGACTATACTCCAACATCAGATACTCTTTTTTTCTGGAAGACCTGGGTAAATTACTTGAGGGCACAACAAAGGGGAATTAGTTTTATGGCCATATTAAATGTTTTCACTGTGGGAGACTATTAGCATGATTAGTAGTTGTGAAAACAGACCCTGGAAATAAATTCCAGGATCTGTGATGTGACTTGGTATAGATCTGATCACCTACCATGCCTATACTGTAAAAATAGTCATGATAGTGGGGTGGGTGTAACCACAGATATTGGTGGTGTAACAATGCGGTACTTAAAAACAATAATTGTGCCATTTAGTACCATTTAGCATAACATAATTAGTGCAACAAATTCAATTGCACTCTATTAGTTTAATTAGTGTTCAGTGGTGTAGTTCAGGGGTTAACCCAGGGGCCAATGATACATGTACATGATGGTGCCCATTTTTTTCCTCAGCCCCCCCCTTACAAGTGTTTGTGAACGGTCCATAAATAGTTTTGCGAGCATAGCAAGCATGACATTTTGCACACATTTCTGTACTGCCCCCTCTTTTAAAGTGCCAAATCCCTACAGCTCATGATTAGGGGTATATGAGGGCTGATGGAGCCACCTTCAAAAGACAGGGTATAAACTCTTCTACAGGAGTGTGAGAATTAAGAAGGGGCCAAGAGGTGAAAAATTTCCAAATTTTCCTGCTGTCCCTCTACTAAAATATATAACTTGATCAGTTCCCTCGGATCGCGATGTCCAAACAGCAGAGGCGTGTAGCGCCGACCTCGAGGCGTGTAGCGCCGAGGTGTGAAGAGGCGCGTAGCGCCGAGGCCTCATATAAATTACTTGTGCTATTGGGCAATGGCAGAGAGGCTCTAAACTAGAGCTACGGTACTAAAATATTGTTGATATTCACTAAGAATACTTTTGGTCAATTTTGTCCCAGTATTTTGAGCCGAGGCAATATCGACCAGCCCGGGGTGGGGGCATCAAAAATTTTGGTGGGTATGCTCCCCCGAAATTTTTATGCGGTGGGTCTTTGGGAGCTGACTTCGTAACGATAAAAGGGGGTCTTTTGGAGCTGCGAACAAGTAAAACAGGGACCTTTGGAGCTGCGAACAGTCCAAATCAAGGGTCTACCTTGGCTTTCTGGTTGAAAATCGCCTGAAAAAACCTTTCAGAGCTGAAATTATCAAAATCAAGGGTCTTTCGGAGTTCTATTTTGGTCAAATATAGGGAGTCTTTCGAGCTGCGAAATCCAAAAGGGGGTCTCTCCGGGAGCATACCCGTATGGTCATTTGTGTTGAGTGCCCCCCCCTGGGACCAGCCTCTCCCACTCCCCATTACTGCTGAATGCTGATGCTGGTATGCCTCTGTTCTTCTGGGTCTTTGAATTGATGAAGGATCATGCTATAAAAATTAATTAAGTCATGAAGTGACATGAGCTTGGCCATGATTTGACCATCCAGAGGCTTTAATTTCCTGCTTAACCATCAACACATTGACCCCTCACTGTGTGTCTCAACTCCAAGCATGAAGAACTCCCAGGACCCCAGTTTAGTATCTTTGTTTACCTTGACAAAAAGGCATTATGGGAAGGCATTCCAGTACAGAGTACGGAATGCATTTATGGAAGGCATTTGACTACCGGTATAGCATAGTATCAACAATGCATTATGGGAAGCTATGGCATAATTTCATCAATCCTTTGTATGGGAATATAAGGTACATGTGATGCATTCTGGGAAGAATACATAGTGTACATGTAGGCCTATTTAACATGACAATAACATGGTTTAAAAAATGCATTATGGGCAAGAGTTCCAACAATGCATTATGGGAAAGCATTCCAATACAATCTACAGCAATGCATTTATTGGGAAGACATTCCGCTACAGAGTATGGGTATAGCATATAGTTTCAACAATGCATTTTGGGAAACTATATCATAGTTTCAACGATGCATTATGGGAAAGCATTCCAGTACAGGTTACGGAATGCAATATGGAAGGCATTTGACTACAGGTATAGCATAGTATCAACAATGCATTATGGGAAGCTATGGCATCATTTCATGGGACTGAAATAATTTCATAATTTTATGGGAAGCTATGGCATTATGGGAAGCTATGGCATTTGACTACAGGTATAGACCTTTTCATACTGAGTAATTCCGATAAAACCCGAAGCATGAAATAATTTCCTAGTCGCGGCGCCGTCACAAGACGCATAAAAGTACCTCTTCAGCATCATGTACAGTGTGAAGTTCCAATGTGTAACAGGCATCATAACTACGATGAACTTTCGATTGTCAATTTAGGGACGAGAGAGGTACTTTTGCCAATGATACTCAACGTGCAATTGAGCGTGTGGTTGTAGCGTTGTGTAAGAGACTGACTATGGAAGAGGTGATGAACGTAAACAAACACGTTCTGGAAAAAAATTTAACTGACGAAAAATTACGGACATTATCCATTTCTTTCCATTAGTATCTTATTGTGAAAAACCAAGTAGCTGAGGTGTTAGCTCAATATGCTAGGAAAATATTTCTGGGCGATGACCCATGTTCAAATTGGCTTAATAAGCTGTATTTTCGTGCAAAAGGGTGTCGTAATTCATGACATTTCTTGTCTGCCAGTTTGGGTACAATTTGACCCCCTAGCTTACTAAATAAATATCGCGGTTTTCCGAACTTTTCCGATCTTGATATGAAAAGGTCTATAGCATAGTATCAACAATGCATTATGGGAAGCTATGGCATAATTTCATCAATATTTTGTATGGGAATATAAGGTACAGCTGATGCATTCTGGGAAGAATACATAGTGTACATGTATTTAACATGACAATAACATGGTTTAAAAATGCATTATGGGCAAGAGTTCCAACAATGCATTATGGGCAAGAGTTCCAACAATGCATTATGGGAAAGCATTCAAATACAATCTACAGCAATGCATTATGAGTATAGGTATACATGTAGCATATAGTTTCAACAATGCATTATGGGAAAACATTCCAGTACAGGGTATGGAATGCATTACGGAAGGCATTTGACTACAGGTATAGCATAGTATTAACAATGCATTATGGGAAGCTATGGTATTTCATCAATACTTTGTATGGGAATATAAGATACAGCTGATGCATGTAGGCCTAGGCCTATTTAACATGACAATAACATGGTTTTAAAAATGCATTATGGGCAAGAATTCCAACAATGCATTATGGGAAAGCATTCCAATACAATCTACAGCAATGCATTATGGGAAGACATTCCGCTACAGAGTATAGGTATAGCATATAGTTTCAACAATGCATTATGGGAAGCTATGGCATAATTTTAACAATGGTACAGAGAATGTCTTTAGTTATCTAGCCAACTATAATTCCAACTACAACTATAAACTCACCTATAATTCCAACAACTATAAACTCAACTATAATTACAACTACAACTATAAACTCAACTATAATTCCAACTACAACTATAAACTCAACTATAATAGCAACTATAACTACAACTACAACTATAACTACAACTATAAACTACAACTACAACTATAAACTATAAAATGTTAACACTCTTTTCCTTAGCTCGTGCCCGGAGCTCGTGAGTCGCGGGGGGAGGGGTCATGAGGGGCGGCATGCCGGGTCGGATGCCGGGGGGGGGGGCACAAACCGTTTTCGGCAATTTTCATAAGGATGTTATCAATTTTAAATTTGATTGGGGGCACTTCGTCAAGCTATTTTGTTGATTTTGAATTTATATAGCCTTGATATCTTTGATGAAACCACTGAATGCTGCTATTCCCCTAATTCAAAATGTAATAGGGTACAACAATAACATCAACAACAATATCAACAAGCAAGTTATTTGCAAATCGAATTTGGGAAGAATATCAACAAGACAGACTTAGCAGGCCTACAAATGTCTGAATCATATAAAGTGGAAAACAATCAATCACGATTCACTGCAGTCAGCGAATCAATCAAATAAAACTAAAAAGAAAGGAGCAAGAAAGAATAAAGAAATAGTGAAAAAGAGAAAGAAAAAGAGAAAGAAAGAGAGAGAAAGAAAAATAACGAAAAAGAAGAAAAGAAATAAAGAAAAAGAAAAAAAAGAAATGAAAAAAGAAAGGGAGAAAGAAAAGAGGAAAGAAAGGAAGTATAAAAATGGGAAAAGAGAAAAAAAATTCAGCCACACGGGGACTCGAACCCATAAAAATAGTTCACAACAGCTTCCCAGTCCAACGCTCTATCCACTCGGCCATACATCAGCTTACGCAATTGACTGTTCTCGAAGCGGATATATAACTATAATTGGATGCAATTACATGTTATACAATCGCGTCCGCACAATGGCTCTTAGAATAAACACGCATGTCGGCGCTGAAATTTTGAACGAACTGATGGAGGAAAACCTCGTTTTTTGCAATACTAGCTTCAATTTGGAGTGAAAATCAAATGGGATAGCAATTGGCAGAATGTTGAGAAATAATGTAGATATTCAGATGTCTAAATTAACGTCCCGTAATCAAGATATCGATAATTTCACAAAACAGTTTTTTCTCAGTCAAGATTCTCGAAAATGTTCCCCAAAAGCGGGCTTTTAAAATTTAATCGGTACTGTATTTGGTTCTTCCCCATGGCAACATTATTTCTTTGAGCGATTTGTAGTACAATACAAAAAAGAAGAAAACAATCACTCAGCGTGGTTTAATATGGAGCGCACAAATGAAAAAAACGTCATGGAACATGTTTTTGATCTTGTGAACATGGTGCGAAAAACGGCTTTAAACGAAGGATTTTCAAATTTATTCAAAAAATTTGTATAAATACACAAGAAAAATGTTAAGCTACACCCAATGCACCAACATTTCACTCCCTGCGATATTTGATTACTGAGAAAACTCTGTTTTAGAGAACAACTTTATACGTCTTTTATACGTTTCTTTGTGTAACCTTAATGGGCTATTCGATTTTTTACAGGAAAACGACAGATAAAGTTAAAATAGTGTTCTGCTTTCAAATTAAAAGTAGAAAATGTGATGTAAATTGGATTAAAAAAGTGAAAAGTGACGTTTATGAATGAGGTTAATGACTTTGCATCAAGTATTTTTCGGATATTGTGAAATATCTAAGCATTGTGCTTTGGACCTCGGAATATCCTTGGTTCCAAAGCACAATGTTAAAAATATTTCACAATACCCTAAAACAACTGATGCGCAGACAATACATGACAGGGAGTGTGAATGGGTAACTCCATTTGAAACTCTACAACCCCTGTGTGGAAGGTCAAAGGTCATGAATGTCTTCCATAGTGGTGTGAATTTCAAGTGCAATAGCCCATTGTTAAAATACCTTTATTGATGCACAGAGACAGAAGGGGAACGTAAAAAACATGAGAACCCAGGAGAAGAAAATCAGTATATATCTGCAGCAGGTTGCGCAACCATCTGGCTCATTATTCTCTTCTGTATGCGAACCTGTATCATGAAATTCAATGAAAATAACACATTAATATAATGACTAAAAGCAAATGGAGGGTAAAATGTGACGTGTCATGTCAAAAGGAGACACTTTTGGGCAGGATCGTAAATGGAGAAATAGCCAAAAATTGCCCGGGGTGATTTTTTTTCACAATTTGGATTTGTTGCGAATTTGTGATGTTATTAATGTTAAAAATATTGTCTGATAGTTTCAGACCGGAATATAACTGGCATGGCATCTTGTATTTGTTGAGACATTTTTCAAGATAATTCCTACTCTCAACATTGTCAATAATATTTTTAAAGGACGATATCTCAATTTCCAATTTTATAATAACTTACGAACTCATTATCTTCGCTTAGGAATGTCCAATTTCATTGGGGAAAACGGCGTTGTGGAGCAAAATATCTATATTTAAGATATGTTAACACCTCAAAATTGATAACCTGGCCCAAAAGTGTCTCCTTTTGACCAGGGATGTGAGTACTCTCACATCCCTGTTTTGACAGACACATCATAAATGTGTTTGCCTAAATCATTGGTTAAAAAAAATAACAATGTGTATACTTATAAAATGGCGTACACATGCGCCCATATGAATTTACGCGAGCGTCATATCGAAATCTTTGGGGAACTAAGATTTCCGAGCTATTCCAAATAAAATTTCTTCGAAATATCCGCTTTCCATTGATTTAACATTCATTTTGATGGCTTCAGATTAAGACTCGCGTGTGTTCAAGAAAGAAAAAACCGTGAATTCGAAGTCGGACTGAAATCTTAATTTGTCATCAGGCCGTCATATCCTAGTTGTTTGCACAGACCTAAACATTTCGACACACTGAATGCGCAAAGCCAATCAATCAGGAAGTAAACAAACAGTATTGTGTGTAACACGGACATACTTCTTCGCAAAGTTCGTGTAGATTCTTTCGTATTTGTGGCCAAAAATTGTAATTAAATTTTTAATTTGTATTATTCTGTAACCACAATATTGTAAAATAAGTAATACAGAATAAAAGGTGTGTATTTGTTTGCAATAAAACACAATATAAAGTGGTTAAAATAGCAATAAACGAGTCGTATGTCAAAATTTTAAAAATTTGACCGATCCTCCAATGTCGTTGACAGTATCGATCGGTGTCACTATGCGTGACCTGTGCGTTCAGGCCAATTTTGATAGGGTCCTTTTCACTAAAAAGTTTTCCATATATGATGTTGGAACTTCCTTGAGTCTGGGGGGGGGATGACCCTTGGGGAAAGGGTAAGGGTTTTTGCCTTAGGCCGCTCACCCCTGTCAAAAAACAATTCAAGTCCCCGCCCACCACCAGAAGGAGCCTCCTTAATCAAGGCTACCCTTGGTCAAGTGCCTCCTAGCATTTTCCAAATGGTGCGCCAAAATATGCGGAGCGATTGCCGAATAGGGTGCAACTCTACTAGTCTTATTACAAGACTGCCCTCCCCCAACCATAAACCCTAACCGTAAACTCCGTAAGCTAGGACTGGTCTCAAGTCTAGCAGGTTGCACCCTATTCGGTATTTTTACCAAAATTGCTTTCCCCCAGTCACTGCCAAAACCCCCCCTGCACATGCCAAATTTTTGGGATTCCAATTTGTACCTGTCTAGATATATTACAAGCACAGTGAGTTACATGTAGATGTTATTTTCCTTTTTAGAGAGCATTTTATTTAGAAGGTGGCCCATGAATGTTAATGTGTGCCAAAAATCGCTAGCCCCCCGCCCCCTCCTCTTGCCTCGGCTTGCCAATTAATTGCTCGTTTGCTCCCCACTTTTTAGCTGGCAAAATTTAAGCCCCCCTCCCAATTTTACCCTCCCACAAGGCGCAGTGGCGGCAAATGCCCCCCAGTCAGAACTCTTGCCCCCCCCTCCCCCCGTTGTTCCCCTGGTAAAAACCCCAAATTAGGAAATGTTCCACTTTTTGCGGCAATTCTGCGCAAAATTTGATGATTTTGCCGCCCCCCTGAAATTCACTTTGCCCCTCAATGCCCCCCTGAAAAAAAATTCCTGGGCGCCGCCAAGGCAATCTATTCAAAAATTGTATAATCAATTAATTAAGAGGGCCTACATGCAGTGACATGTATAAATTAGTAAATTAAAATGGTATAAACCATTTTAACTTGATGGCAATACATGTATTAAACTTGTAAGTAAGCTTACCTCGCAAGTGCTGCATGCATCAGTTAAATTGGAATATAAAAATTTACAGCATCACTCAGTGATTCACTGTACAGACCTTAAGGGTGAAAGTTAAGTGGGAGACGGGAGCCGTTTAGGCCAAATAAAAAATAAAACATGTTTCACGTCCCCTCCCGCTTCCTTTTTTGAGGTTTCTTCAATTTTATTTTTATTTTTTGAAATTCAGTTATAACTTTTCAAAAAATATGTCTAGGAAGTAGAGATGCTTTCTATAGCCTTGCTAATATACAAGAAACACTTTTGTAAGGTTTTGTGATAGTAAGAGGAGGCCTATCTCTCAAAACAACAAATAAAAAGAGGCCTCCTCCTTTTTCCAGGCATTATTGTATACGCTAAAACAGCTCTAATTATGGGTATTTACACCGATTTTGCGATAAAAAATAGAAAATTAAAAGCCCCCTCTTCCTCCTTTTTTTCAAAAACCCGGACGTGAAACATGTTTTTTATTTTACTTGGCCTTAGCCCCCAGAAACCCTGAAATGGCCCCTGGTTCCATCTAAATTTAAGCTGACCAGGGGACGCTTTTCTTCAGAAACTGGCCCCTGGTCACTACACCCAAAAATTAAATTCTATAGCCATTAATGCATGATGAACTTATGATTATCCATAACAAATATTGGCCCCTTGTTGATTAGAAGTGCCAGGTGGCCCCTGGTTCCATGTTTTAAAAATGAAGTGTACCAGGCCAGGGCCATTTTGTGTAAAAAGGAGCCCCTGGTTCATCATTTCTTATTTTCACCCTTGACACTGTCACTGACTGAGACATCATGATCATGCACGCATGGATGTTCACCATACCACGATGATGTATACATCATCATTTACATGTACACATGATAGTGATTTACATGCAGAGATGCACGTAGATTTCAGCCCATGTAGGATGCATCATTGCTTATTCGCATACATTCATCCCTTACCCTTTTCATCAATCAATCACCTCTGCACATTTTAGCCCTGCAGTTATAATTTGTTTTCACTTACCATAACGCTTCCCTTGGTCCTCCATTTCTAACAATTCTTCTTGTTGTATATCTCTTGGTGCACTGTTTGACATTGATCACAATATAGTATGGATATGACCTTTTAACTAAAATCTCGACGTCATACTATTGTGAGAGTGATCACTTGACTATGATGATATAAAATACGCTTATTGATTGCACAAAGACACTGCCCTATTTGTAAACAATCCCCGTGATCATGCGCCACATGGTAATAGTCTCATTGTTTATTCTTGCACGTTACATGATACAGCGCAGCTTTTTACGTTTTGGACCGACTGGTACAACAAGTTGTAGTATGAGACTATTAAGTATAAGCTGCAGTAATTGCCATAATTGCAAAATTGACATTTGATTTAGGGGGCGGGGCGCAATACATTATTTTTACAGTATTTTTACCCGGATTTTTACAAATTGTGCAATCTTTTTTCCATCTCTCTCTCTCTCTCTGGAATTTCCCATGATCGATGTTTAAATCTAAATTTTTAGGTGACGGAAAAAACACTGTTCTACGGGCCTGACCGACCCAGAAAAAAGTTGTGTGATTTGTGTACATAGTGTCAATCTATCTTGAAATGTAGGGGTGTGTTTCAGTGTGTTTGTGTGTGTGTGTGTGTGTGGGGGGGGCATTCAGGCTGTATTGTCAAAAAGTGCCCCTCCCCCCCCCCCCAAAAAAAGTCATTTTGCCAAACAGGGATGCCAGTGGCCGGGGCCTGACGTGACTTTGCATGGGCTACAAATCCTCAAAACGAGCTGAAAATAAGGGAGCATTCAGAAATAGGCCTACTTTGGTGTGGTAGGGGTGGAAAAGTTGGAACCTTGGACATCAAAAAAATTTCGATCCCCCCTAAAAAAGGGTGGATTATTTTGACCCCCCCATTTTTTTATGGTCTAAAATTTTTTTGATCCCCCCTTCATGTCCTGAAAAAGAAACCAAAAATCATACATCATTATAACAGTGGCAAATTTCTTGAAGTCCAGTGAATCCAGCACCTTTTGTCGACAAAATAAGTTCATGGTATAAATGCGTGTGAAGTGCATAAACAAATATGCCATATTGAAGCTAAACTGGTGAAATATGGTACAAAACTGTTGCACAAACTGCAAACAAATGGGCACTTTTTAGTTTAAAATGGCCAAATATGGGGTTAATTTTGGTCAGAAACCCATATACAGGCGTCAGCATTGGGGGGATGATTGTATGGACCATCTCCCCTATCAAAATATTGGGGGGAGGGGAGGTTACTCCCCCATCCCTCCAGGATCTATGCCTATAACTCATTAGCTAAAAAGTACTGTTTGAAGTTATTACTCATGGAGTCATAGTGTTGCACCCAAATTGTAAAGTGTGCACATTTTGTTGATTTGAAGCTTGAGAGTACACAATTGAATACTTTTCCATTCAAGCACGCCGAGCGCGCACATTTTGGGAATGTACATGCCTTCTCGTACATTTTACCCTGGACTTTTACCCTCAAATTTTTTTGATCCCCCTGTTAAGGACTGAATTTTTTTTAATCCCCTTTTTAGGACCCAAAATTTGTTTGATCCCCCCCCCCCGCCATATTTTCCAACCCCCCACCAAAGTATTTATGAACACTCCCTAAGTAAAAGTGAAATCAGGTAATTGCCTGAAAACTGGCATCCCTGGCTGAAAGCGGGGTGCAGGTCACATCTCCCTGTCCCCCAGGATTGACATCCAAATGGGTATCCTAGTTGAAATCCATACATCCCCTAGATTAAGACATGACCTCTCACACAGGGGTACACCACATTTCGCCATAATTCATTCTAGAAACGCTTGCTGTTAGAATAAGAAAAATTTTAATGCTAAATTATTGCACATTCTAGGGAAGCGTGGTTACTGTTTTGAAATAACCGAGTGAGAGGGTTTTCAAGAAAATATTTTTCCTGTCAAAACTGAAGCATCCTCTGTATAAAAGAAAATATGAATATTAACTGCACATCATATATAACTATTCATGATACCCAATTGTGGCATATTTGAGGTCGTTTATGAAGCAGAGAATTTTATTTAAATTTTATATACGCCAAAATATTTTTTTAATTGAGCAAGAATAAGGATAGAAAAAACGTTAAAAAATCTATGTATAAATAACATTAGACCCGGCAAAAGATTACTGTTTCGTTTTTATGGTATTCTAATCTTTTATTTCCCGAAGAAACATTTGGGGTCTAAAATGGATTTTTTTGTAATTGATAAAAACATCGAACGTGTATACAAGAAAAATGGTAGGTTTTTCTCTATAGTATTTTACTGACCATGGAAATGTACTGAGACACAAGCACGTGTCAAAATCGATATAATGTATTGTCCATATAGACGCCCAGTTATCATGCTTATCGTTGATTTTTTTTGTATAAAACACGCAGTTAACCACAATTGAGCGCTAATAATACACATTTAATGTTTTTATTTGAAATATAATTCCAAAATATGGTACGCCGGTTTTCTGCCTTTGCTTGTCACGTGGTAGGCCTATGTTGAAGTTGCGATTATATCTTCGAATAAGTTCCAAATGAATTCCAACAAGACAAGTAGCCGAGTGGTCTAAGGCGCTGATGGGTTTATAGTGTGTCCAAAGCAGTCCGCCGCCGTGAGTTCGAACCCCGCCTCCGCCAAACTTTAATGAAGTAAAATTAAAATTGAAATTTTACTTTAAAAAAATTTCATATTGGGGAAATGTGACTGGCAGAATTTATGTATGGCGTGGAGTGGTGTGGTGTGGGGGGGGGGGTGTAGATTTCAAATGGAGTCACCCATATTGGTAATTCCACGTGAAATTCACACTCCCTGTGATTAAGATTAAGGTCATGTTTTCAATATGGAGTATATGGAATAGTGCAATAGTATGATTCCTAGTGGCATAGTTCAATGATACTTGGGCCAAAATAACAATTGTTGTGTTGCCCTCAGCGACCGACCCTAAATCTTTTTTGGTTTTGGGTTTTTTAATGATGAATTTTACAGATATGTTAAAAACAATGTTTTTCACTTCAAATAAATATTTTATTGAAAGACTAGTCTTAAATTGATTATCTAACAAGTATCCAGTAGTCAAAATTGACAAATGTCCCTAATGGAAGAAGCATTATTTAATATTTAGTGAGGATTTTTAAAAACAGAATGTTAAAAAAATAAAAAACGATAATCGACCGTCCGACCCAACGTTTCCATTTTTCCCACTTAGGGCAACATTTCATGAGCTCGTTTTGTGGCACCCTTGAGTAAGTTGAGTTTCACCACAACGGCTGTGGTAATCAGCAACCACTCCTAGTTTTTAGTCGTGCCAGACTGTAAAAGGAGTATATAACTACTGAAGACTGAATGTTTGAGATCAGAGGATGATTTAAGGAAGCCCCATCATGCACTGTAAAAGTGTTATCACTAGAGTTTCAACTGCCACTTTACTTTTCAAATCCCATTGAATTCTGTGCAAAAGATGCTGTTTTAGAATTGTGTGTGTGTCATTATTACTTGGTTGCCGGGCTTGGTTGATTTCAGATCTAAAGTGATGTATGCATAAAGGATAATTCACACCTTCTGTAGATAACATAAAATGTGAAATCGACCAGCTTTTTGAAGGTGTTTTTATTGTAAATATATCTGTCCAAATTCAAATTTAACCATGCACGTCTATGCAGTGGGCGGGCAGTGGTGTCATGTTCACTCACACAGCTGTGCTAACCGCAAGACTTGCTGGGTAGTGCTTAAATCATCTTCTGGTTTGAGATCCTGTTACAGTATAAAGTATTTTATTTGACTGAACACAGCATGATGAACGCTATGCGTACATATACCAACTCACTCCCGATTGGTAAACATGATTTGTTGATCAGTATTTTCGCCCTGCTCACATTTTGTCCATTTAAAGGGGTGTGGTCCAATCGACAGCCTCGTCCCCATTTTCTCTTCATCAAAACTGGATTTTGGTATCATAAGAAAGCTCATGTTTCGTTTAGATGAAGTGAACAAAAATGTGGTGAACTGTGGTAACCACACCGTCAGCATACCGTACGTATGTACTATCCTTTAATTAGGGCATTGGTGTACACATTTTTGCTTCTCATATCAAAACCACTGGAGCTAGACAATTCAAAATATGGAAACATTGTTTAAAAGGGCATTTAGTGATCTACAGCCTCATACTTTTCTCAAAAAAAGTTGAGATTTTTATACTGGAAACCTCTAGCTACATAATCTTTATGTACAAAAAATTCTTGCAGATTAATTTATTTAGCAAATTTGAATTTGGTGTATCAGAACGAAATTACAACAGTGGCCTATGGAGCAGCGTAATACACATAATCATGCATAACTAGCAAATGCAAAAAATTGGAATCAACTGAAATTTTGGGAATAAGCTTTGTTGTCGGTATCTACTGAAGTGTCATAAAAAGAAGATGCTAGGATCACGAAATACTGCTTTAATGGTAGGTCCCAATGCTAGAAAACAGAACATGAACAGATTGGACCATGCTTGTTGAAATACAATCTTGTATTGTTGTGTTTATTCAAATGAAATTCTTATTGTAGACACAAAGTCTAATTTTATCTGAGACGAATATAACTAATTATCATCTTGGTCTAGATTATTCATCCAGTAGTTCAAAACATTATTTTGTAAATAAAATAAAATACTGGAACTAAAAGTTGCAACTCGCTTTGCTACATTGCGTCTGACGTCACAACATCTGACGTCATTACAACATCATCAATCAGATGCCTGATGAAGTCTGAAGTTATCGGACGCAACGTAGGAAAGTGAGTTGCAAATTTTAGTTCCAGCATTAGATTTAATTTACAAAATAATAATAACTACCAATTATAATTATTATTGTTATATACTTATATGCGTCTCAGATTTTATCTCGTTTGCAAACATGTAATGGAAAAACATTCTATAATCTTTGGTTTCACTGCATTTGAGTTGATTTTATTGACAGTCTATTACTATAAGTTTATTAATTCAAAAATATTTATCACTAAGTTAAGAAATAATTTTTTAGTAATAACAATGCACCTTCAAACATTTTTATATAATTCAAAAAATTTTTCAATGTTTTTGTAGTATTTAGTTTTTAAAAAATCCAAAATTTGAACTACCAGTACCAAAATTTAACAACCAATCATTCCAGAACATAAAATAAATTATGCATGTTTTTATGGTAGATAATATCATTGTTATTAATTTAAGACAGAAACTTGGAAAGCACATAGGTACAAACAGGCACTCAAATACTTTTTTGTCAAACAATACAAATTCTGGTAACTTGTGTTTTAACATCAAGATAATTGCAATATACACAACCTGACTCCTATTGCTGCAGACCCTAATAGGTACTATGCTGTCCAGTACCAGTGCAGTACCAATCCAGTACCAGTGTGTGTACTGAACATGTGATTCTGATATGAGTACACATGCAGGTGCTCTGGAGTGCCAATGAAGTAGCTGGCAGCAGTGTACCTCTAAGGTCGGCAGCATTAGGAATCTGGTAGTGCAGTTGGGGTCCAGCCGCCAAAAAACCTCTACAAAACATTAGGGTCTACACAGAGAGCCACAAAAAGTTTAAGAGTGATTCTTGGTCAAGGAGGGGGGGAGGTGCTGACATCTGTATCAAGACCCTAAAATTTGACCCATTTCCTATCTCTTGAGAACAGTACATCGCTAGAAAGTCCAAGTATACTTTTTCTGAATCCTGAGCAGTATAGCGACACTACGGGGTGGGGCATTTTCCCCCACATATTTGTCTTGCCCTCCCCTCCAGTAAAAACCCAAAATTACGAAAATGTCCACTTTTTGTGGCAATTTTTGTTGTTTTTGACCCCCCTGTATTTCACTTCCAACCAATTCCTGGCATCACCACTGATCCTGAGGACACTTTGGTCTAATTTTAAACCAAAATAGACCTACTTTAAAAATTTGATGCCTGTGTTACACTTTAATGCCAGATTTGAAGACCTTTGACACCCAAATTGACCAAGAACCACTCTTGAACCTTTTGTAGCTTTCTGCTCAAAATTCACCACCCATGGACCCCAACTTTTATTTTATTAATGGTTTCAAAAAATACTCTAAAACCTACAGGATGACCCGTTGCTATATCAAGAATCTCACATCCAGTGGGTCACCTCACACACACACAAAGTGACTACAGTTTTTCACAAACCCTTCAGCATATTCTTTGTAGTGCCTGATGACTCATCAGTGATGAGTGTATTCACACAGCTTACATGGTATCTTATTACAAAATCATGCATGCAAATAAATGAGACGTCAATAAGTAGCTGTCATCAACTATTATTAAATATCATAATACTAATCACAGAGTGTCCGTCCGTCCGCGTGCTATCGCGTTCGCGCGGTGCGACATCGCATACGCGCGGTGCGATATCGCGTGCTCCAGAGATTGAGACACCATACCCATATCCACCAGAAGTTGTTTTCACACTGAAGTGATAAAAAGTCTTTATGATAAGTCTTTGGTCAGAAGAAATGAATGGGACACTCTTCTAGGTAACCCCCTCCAATATTCAACAAGGGGTGTCCTTGCAATAACCTCCCACGTGTTATATGCATGTGTTTTTGACCATATTAACCTCATATTTGAAATTGTTAGCTTGACAATTTGTGAGCGCATTTGTTCCAGGAAGGTACAGGGTCTCCCTGTCAGTCCGAACCACCGCTAGTCTGAATTTTTAGGGTAAGGGCCAGGTTTAGGGTTAGGCTTAGGGTTAGGGTTAGCGTTTCGGACTAGCGGTGGAGCGGACTGACAGGACTTCGGATTGATGGGGTGTACCTGAAGATACATTATTGTGGGACCGAAAGATGCTCCAATCACATGGCTTCACGAATCCTACACCAACCTCCATCCCCTCATATGAAAAACAAATCTACACCAATGTGTGCTACTAGTTCTGCATTATTTACCCCCACCCCTGAGCCCTACTCTACCACAGAAATGTTTAAACCTGGAATAATTGCTGAAGGGTTTGATCCAAACTTATGCGCCAAGTAAATATTACTTACTACATGTAGTCATATATATAGGCTATATCTATTTAACATATATACATAGTAATGTAAAAACACTAGATGTACAAGTATTAACAATAGATTAATAAAAAATTGAGTGCTTTTTTTACATGTGTCCTAAAAATACTGGAACAACGGTGGTTTTAATGTATTATTATTATTATTTACCTTTATAAAGCAGAGCTGCCAACGTTTGAAAATATTTTTCAGTATTCTAAATACATTCTAAATAAATTTTTCCATACATATTTACACACTTTCATACATAAAAGTATTATATTCAATTAATAGCATTTTCATTATTCATTTAGTACTTTGTTAGTCAAACCAGTACAAAATCAATACCATTGTTCGCAGTTTGAATCCCCGGACACAACATGTATATTTGAAGGCAGGTGCGTCACAAGCGAATCTTGTAAACTATATGCAAGATTTCAAAAAACCCATACAATCACAGGACATAATGTTGCTTCAAAGCAGTCAGTTGCTAAGTTCATAGCATCTGCGAGGTACGCACACACATTGACCAAACGCCATGCATGTACACCTGCGTCACAAGCGAATCTTGTAAACTACACACAACTTAAAAACCCATACCAATCACGGTACATAATGTTGTTACCAAGCATTCGGTCGCTAAGGTCAGAGCATCTGCAAGGTACGCACACGCATTGACCAAACCCCATGCACATACACCTGTGTCCGAGAATTAAATTTAGAAACAGTAGTAACTGTTGACAGCTCCGAATACTACTTTGGAATACTACATTTGGTATACTACTTTGGAATACTAAATTTGGTAATGGAATACATTTTTACTATCCATGGCGTTGTCTTTTTAAAGACATTTCTTGTTACTACATATCTGGCCTCATAATCTAAGTTCTCCTTCACTAAATTAAATCAAATCTTGGTCAAATCAAAGAAACAGAAAGTCCGAATAATTTTGACTTTTGTCTGACAAACTGAAGGTGGTAATCATCGTTTTGCACAGAAAATGCCCACAAAATTGTTTCATACAAAAAGTTTTATGCAAAATGTACTTAAGAGCTTGGTGGGCTATTATTTACATGTAGGTCAAATATGATGGTACATGCTTTTGTTCCAGTACAGATAATGTGCTATTCCAGTTGAAATCCATACACTCTGTATGGAAGACATGATCTTAATCTTCTACACATGGAGTGTGAATTTCAAATGCGGGTACCAAATATGGGCGACTCCATTTGAACTTCCTCCTGTGTGGAAGATTAAGGTAACATTGTCCATGGGGTGCAGGATGTCAACTGGAACAGCCAAATACAATAGGTGATCTTGCACTCAATATATACAAGAATAGAAAGATGCATGAAGAGGGAAAAAATATATAATCAAAATTTCAAAATCTATTTCTGACCACCCTCTCAATAGAATGTTACACTTTTAAAGTGTCTTGGATGTGATAATACTAGAGGCTGTGCATTAATTAGGGGGATTCAAAAATAGTCTGCTAAAAATTGCTAACCCTTTTGGCCTTTCATCAGGCAAAAATTCTTCCCCCCTACGCCAGATTTAAGGGCCCAAATTGAAAACCTCAAATGGTCTAATTATGGGATGAGAGCCCTAGAACATTTTGCTTCTGTTTTGTAAGGCCTTTTTACAGCGTAATATCAAAAAGATACCTCCATACTTGCTTGCCCCCCCTCCAAGACTGGGCAAAAATGTTTTCATCCCTTTAAAGAACACTAAACAGAGACATTCTTTGTGTTGCTCATGATGGGGAAATAGTAAAACAATGTACCTTACAATGCGAAACTTTTGCAACGCTCATAGTTTAAGACACCAACTGTGCCACTCCAGTTGAAATCTATACAGCCTTTATGGAAACATGACCCACCATGGCAAAGGGAGGGTGAATTTCAAATGGGATAACTAATGGGTGACACCATTTGAAATTTACACTCCCTGAAGTGAATAGATGACTCTATTTGAACTCTACACCCCCTGTGTGGGAGATACATCTTCCATAGGGGGTGTATGGATTTCTCCAGGAATAGCACAATATCTAGTTTGTCAACAGAGGGACAATAGCATCCACTAAGAGTTGCACAACAACAATATAATATTAATCACATTGGAAAGTCAGTGAAATCACAAGCATATCAAATCACAAGCATTCGCTCAAAGCGCTGATGTACCAATGCATGCATTTAAAGACACTGCACAGATGTGAATTTGAAACAGCTGCCTCAATTAAGGGGGTACTTAAATCCAACACAGGTCTACAGGTGGACGGACTTGCCGAGTAGGGTCAGACGGTGAGGATTTTTTTACTATTTATTAATTTTTGGTAGCAGCTAAATGACCGGCCCTAAAAAATCATCAAAAGTTTGAAAAATCAACATAAAATTTGAAAAAACATATTTTTCATTTTTTTTTTTGTATTTTTTATTGACAAAAAAAAGTACAACTGGTTTTCATTACAGCGGAAGAAGAATAAACATATAAAAAAAACACAAAATCTGGGTCAGTCGGGCATGTAGAACCCTTTTTTCTTCTCTGTTGACTTACCTAAAAGTCTTGATTCTTTATATAATGAACATGTTGATAATTCATTCATACCTTAATTCGCCGTAGAAGTAGTGATGTAACATGATTCATTATCATAGCAATTCAAAACAATTTTTGAATGTATTGCCCTACACTAAAAGTAGGCTGCACTCACCTATCATGTATGTGTGCAATCATCCAGCAACTAATCATACAGGAGCGCGTGAAACATAATGGGACTCTGTCAGACTTGTAACGAGTCATGACTCGAGATTCAAATTTTCCCCATAGAGATTGTACAGTGACTCGAGTCATTTGACTCGACTCGACTCGAGATATTGCAAGAAATGACTCGACTCGACCATGAAATGACGTGACTCGTTACAACTCTGGACTCTGTATAACATGACATTTCCATAGAATTATGATCCAGGTCATTATGCCTATTCTTTGATAATCAATGGTGCGATGCAGAGTTACAGCCACCGTTTAGTGCAGGGCAATACATTAAAAAAAATGTTCACCTATCGCTATAGTAATTTATCCTGTTACATCACTACTTCTATATTGGTGTGAAAGCTTCGGATTAGTGGCCCTTGTAATAAAAAAACAATTATTTTGATGCTTGACTCAAGCTATGCCTGTTAGATTACTTGCTGCCAAAACCCTTAAGCATATCAATAGGCAGTGGGAATATGATGGTGGAATTCTTCTCAGCCGAAATGGTGTTGAGAGTCTGCAGATAACGGAGTTGCAGAGCTGATGGCGACTCATTCATGATGTCAGCGGCTTCCTTGAGAGCGCGAGAAGCGTTCTGTTCTCCCTCCGCTGCGATAACCTATGGGAAAATTGATGGAAACAGATAAGATTCAATTTCAATTCTGACATTCATGGTTGAAATTATACTGCATGATTTCTGTCAAACTTTAATTTTGTTACCTTTTACCCAAAATGCTGAAATAATATCAGAAACTGGTAGGAAGGGTTTCTGTTCATTTCAAGCAGGAATAATGATGAAAGGTGTAAGAAACTCCACTGGCTTATAGTGGTATGGAAGACTTCCACTACAAGATTCCTATTGGGCCATTTGCACAGGTACACCGTCAGCAATGTACTTGGCTGGTAGCCGGTACTGTGAAGTACCAGTGTAGTACCACTGCTGGTGAGTCCTGTGCAGTAGCAGTAATCACTGATACTAGTGATAGTGCCTTTAATTCACCACTGAATTTCAACAATAGCATTATAAATCCCTATAAAATCGGGGGTGGGAGTTGTTGGGTACACATTTAAGTTAAAACACTGATTTTTAAAGTTTTCTGATCATTGAAGTATTTGACAATTGACCCAAATTAAGTAACTTTGGGAGTTTTGCAAGGTGCAAATGTACAAACAAAAAATAAATTAATTTTAAACCAAACATTCTCATCTTCTTCATTGCATTGCATCATGTACTATAGATCTTTGCATGTACGACCATTTTTATTGCTTCATGTAAACATATCAATAGATGAGGACTGAAGTGTTTTTATCTGCTGTTTATCAAATCTGACACAACAGAAGGTTCCCATAATATCCCACAATACATTGTGCACTGAAAAAGATGTGTACCCCTGCCTACATGGACTGCTACAACAGAATCCGCAGTAATTGGAAAACTAGAGGGTATTTGGAATGTTATTTAGCTGTATCTTCGCAACAAATTCAGGCAATTCAACAAATTTTTACAATGTTTTGCAGAAGCAAAAATCCTAGCAGAAAAATTAACTCCAGAGGATGATTTCAAATTTTTATGTGGGCACCCTAAATACAGCCTATAATCAGTGTTGCTTCAACTGATGCAAAAGGCCCATTAGCAGTGTAATGTGGGATGTTGTGAATATTATCTGATATATGAGCCCAATCATGCCACAATGTCATAATTGGTCAATTAAGTAATAAAGAAGCTAAATGACCTTTGATATGTAATCAATCAAGTCAATTATTTAGTATCCTATAAATACATAAGTCATGTCCAGACAAAGGTTGAAAATTTGAGGTGTCATAAAATTTGGGTGGTAATTTGGAGTTTCGAACAGATTCTGATTATGTGGATTTAACTTGGGGTGTCAGACCCCAAGAAAATTTGAAGTGTTAAACCACAAAAAAAATAGGGTTGTCAACTGACATTCCAAGTTCACTGAAGTGCAACTTGGGTGTTTGTGCCAATACTGCATGTCGTCGTTGGGCAGAAAAAACCTATGTGCCTGTGGCCCCTGAACATGTTTAAAACAAAACTGCCAACAGGTTACATAAGAGGGTTTACTTGAAACATGCTCAGGGGCCAATGACACATAGGAGGTTTTTCCTGCCCAACAACGATGTTCAAATAAAAATGTCCTTCGTTGCTAAGGTGCTACCTGCAGGCAATACCATGGCTATGGACAATCAACCCACACTACTAAATAACTCTTAATCACCAGATATGTGTATTTTGAGGTGTTTCAACATAGACATGGCCTAAAAAAAAAAAAAGCTCTGCGATATGCGGGTTTTTTTTACAGTCACGGCACAATATTTATGTACTTTTTGATATTCATATACAGAAATATAGTAACAACTAACATACATACACAATGAATAGTTTTGTTTGATACGATACTGAAAATATCAGAAGAAAATTGAATATAATTTTATGGGCCATAGCAATAAAATGGGGCATAGCAATGCGTGTGGGTGTCTGAGACCGACTTTCTCCTTTTTTTTGGCCTAACAAAGAACTCTATATTATGTCCTTCAATTGGTCACACAGCAATGTGTTTTTTGTGTATTTAGAAAAAAAATTGTGAAGAAAATATTGATGATTGGGTTGAGACACAAAATATTCCTTGATTTAAGTAGAATAAATATGATAAACAATGTTAGATTTGTCCTCTTCAAACATGACCTTTGTGAGCTAAATGCATGTTGAAGTCATTATGTGTACTCACTATGCATGTGTATGTGTGCATTTACTAAATGCATATATTTGCATAATATATTTACCTTAGCTCTGGCCTCCCTAGATGCTTCGGCTTCTGCTGCCATGGCACGCTGCAGTTGGAGTGGTAGACGTACATCCTTACTGTAACGACAATGAATAAGCAAACTTAAGTAAGTCAACTTTCAAGTTAACACTCAACAAGCACAAATGAATACATAAGGGGGGATACCGAGTTACACTCTCAGTCTTCAAGGCCAATACCAAGAAGATATATAACTCTTCCCAGAATCCTTTGCAACATGATACATCTCATTTCATCAAATAATACTTCCTCCCATTACTTTCAACAGGTTCCCTTTACTTCCATTTTCAGAATAGACTGGCTAAACATGGGTTGATATAGGCAAGAAATAAACATATTCTGCAAGATCTGGATGTGCTCTGTTCATTGAGGGACATCGTTTTGTCACTATCGACTCATGTTGCAATACATGTAGATAGCAAATCAGTACAGAAAATTGAAATGGGAGAAATGCATTATGGGAAGTGTGAGGTATCTTCTCTATAGTCTGGTTACTTTACAACATCTCAAAATTCAGTAAATATTGATTGAAATTTGACCTTTAGTGACGTTTTAGTGACGAAGTGACGTAATAATCGCATTAACAACCATAGCAATAGATTAATACAATTTTTGAATAGATCACCCTGCACTACGGGCAGGTTGCAATCATCACTTGTGTCTGTCTGCAATCATAGATTGAATACAATACCACTCTTTTCAAAGATACTTATCTTACAGGTGTGAGTGATCAGCATGATATAAATATTCTATAGAACTAAGATCCAGGGGGTCTTTATCCCTGTTCTTTGACATTTATGGTTCAATGCATAGGTACCATGTGAATGTTGTAGTGCAGGGCGATATAGTCAAAATTGTATTCATCTATTGCTATGGTAGTTAATCTGATTAATTACGTCACTTCTACAGCGTAATTGCTCAAAGGAATAAGTCCAGTTTGAAAGAAAAAGTCAAGATTGACTGTCAATTTCACTAAGGCATTCTAATATTCATTCATTAGGCTATACCAGTTGGAAATCCATACACCCTTACGACCATAATCTTCCATACACCCCCTACGGAAGATATGACCTTAATCTTCCACACAGGGCATGTAAATTACAAGTGGGGTTACCTGAATGGGAAATTTTAGATGGGACAGATACTGCATTTGAATGTGAATTGCCCCTGCTTGTAACATTTGCAATTTCCTTACATTTCCACACGTTCCACTTTGACCCCCCATGGGTCGGTGCCAACATCCAAATTTGCCTGCATCTCTGCACTCACAGTATCACGATTACTGAGCATCTCAGCTAATGTCTAATATAAAATGAAAAAAGAGAACAACATATGCAACTTATCAGAATTAGAAAAATCCATCATTGCTGGTCTTAGCATTGCTGGTGTAAGATTCTTTGCTGCGCACATATATAATTAGGCCAAAAAAAATAAATTGTTTGGTTGCCCTTCCAATTTGGAGGGTTGGTAGGTCAATCCTTTTTTTTTCATGGGCTCTTCCTCCATTTTGAAAAGGCTAGTATTGACAATTCTTGATCATTTTACAAAAATTGTGCATTTTTGGACAGAATTCAATGGAAATACTTCTTTTTTTAATCAAATACACAATTGATAAATGAAAATGAGTGAATAACAAATATAAAATGTCCTTGATACTATCCAAATTTAAGGTTTCTTCTAAAAAAGTGATTGAAAAAAAAACCCTGACGATTTCTAGATATTTTGGGTCAGTCTCTGAGAGCAACCAAACATTTTTTAGCCTCATATGGAATCTATCTATCTATCTATCTATACTAATAAAATAATAAGCGGGCTGTATCTGTCTGTCTGTCTGTCTGTCTATCTGTCTATCTATCTGTCTGTCCGGCTATGCGTTTCGCCGTTCTTCGACGCATCGCGCTGACATTTCGCATATAGATAGGTATCGGGAAAAGCATGTTGGCCATGTGCTTTTCAAGGTCATCGGCGGTCAAGGTCAAAGGTCAAATGGGGGAAAATACCCCACGTGGATACAAAGCAGCAAGTGGATAAAAAGAATCCAGTAGACAATCTACAACAAGTTTCAAGCTGCCCAAGCCGGTGTCATTCAGCTTTTGGCTATCTGCCCAATTTGAAATGCACTGTAATGTCTACCCAGAATGCATTGCTGCAAATGATTTGTACATTTCAAACTTTGTCCGATCGGGCCCAAACTTGCTGCCAATGAATTCTATAAGCGCCCATACGCCAATAAGCGCCCACACCCCAATAAGTGCCCATACCCCAATAAGCGCCCATACCCCAATAAGCGCCCATACCCCAATAAGTGCTCTCACAGCATCAGGGCTCTCACAGCCGCAGGTGCACTAGTACTAATAAAATAATAAGCGGGCTGTATCTGTCTATCTGTCTATCTATCTGTCTGTCCGGCTATGCGTTTCGCCGTGCTTCGACGCATCACGCTGAAATTTCGCATATAGGTAGGTATCGGGAAAAGCATGTTGGCCATGTGGTTTTGAAGGTCATCGGAGGTCAAGGTCAAAGGTCAAAATTTCAAACTTTGTCCGATCGGGCCCACCGGGTGGGTGGAATCCTTGATAGGAGGGGAATATAATGCATAAACTAAAATCGAGGTCAACCGAGGTCAAAGGTCATTAGGGAGGGGTCAAATTTCAAACTTTGTCCGACCGGGCTCAAACTTGGTAGGTCGAAACCTTTGTATGAGGGGAGCATGAAAAACATTATATGGAGGTCATCCGAGGTCAAAGGTCAAAGATTTCAAACTTTGTCCTATCGGGTTCAAACTTGGTGGGTGCAATCCTTGATACTGAGGGGAATATATGCGCATAAAACAAAATTGAGGTCAACCGGGGTCAAAGGTCATGTAGGGGCTAAATTGAAACTTTGCCCTATTGGGCTTAAACTTGATAGGTGGAATCCTTCGTATGACTGAGGGGAGCATGAAAAAATTGCACCAAGGTCATCCGAGTTCAAAGGTCATCTGGGGTCAAACAGTATCGCTATCATGCCAGTGCTCTCACAGCATCTGGGCTCTCGCAGCCGCAGGTGCACTAGTACTACTAAAATAATAAGCGGGCTGTATCTGTCTATCTATCTGTCTGTCCGGCTATGCGTTTCGCCGTGCTTCGACGCATCGCGCTGAAATTTCGCATATAGGTAGGTATTGGGAAAAGCATGTTGGGCATGTGGTTTTGAAGGTCATCGGAGGTCGAGGTCAAAGGTCAAAATTTCAAACTTTGTCCGATCGGGCCCAAACTTGGTGGGTGGAATCCTTGATAGGAGGGGACTATAATGCGCGAAATAAAATCGAGGTCAACCGAGGTCAAAGGTCATTACGGAGGGGTCAAATTTCAAACTTTGTCCGATCGGGTTCAAACGTGGTGGGTCGAAACCTTTGTATGAGGGGAGCATTGAAAACATTATATGGAGGTCATCCGAGGTCAAAGGTCAAAGGTCATGGATTTCAAACTTTGTCCTATCGGGTTCAAACGTGGTGGGTGCAATCCTTGATAGGAGGGGAATATATGCGCAAAACAAAATTGAGGTCAACCGAGGTCAAAGGTCATGTAGGGGCTACATTTAAACTTTGCCCTATTGGGCTTAAACTTGATAGGTCAAAGGTCATCTGGGGTCAAACAGTATCGCTATCATGCCTGTGCACTCACAGCATCTGGGCTCTCACAGCCGCAGGTGCACTAGTCTATCTATACTAATAAAATAATAAGCGGTCTCTATCTATCTGTCTATCTGTCTGTCTGTCTATCTGTCTGTCCGGCTATGCGTTTACGCGCCGGCGCATCGCGCTGAAATTTCGGATATAGATAGGTATTGGGAAAAGCATGTTGGCCATGTGGTTTTGAAGGTCATCGGAGGTCAAGGTCAAAGGTCAAAATTTCAAACTTTGTCCGATCGGGCTCAAACTTGGCGGGTGGAATCCTTGATACGAGGGAATATAAGACCGAAATAAAATCGAGGTCAACCGAGGTCAAAGGTCATTACGGAGGGGTCAAATTTCAAACTTTGTCCGATCCGGCTCAAACTTGGTGGGTGGAATCCTTCGTATGAGGAGAGCATGAAAAACATTATATGGAGGTCATCCGAGGTTAAAGGTCAAAGGTCATGAATTTCAAACTTTGTCCTATCGGGCTCAAACTTGGTGGGTGGAATCCTTGATATGAGGGGAATATATGTGCAAACCAAAATTGAGGTCAACCGAGGTCAAAGGTCATCTATGGGCTAAATTTACTATTTGCCCTATTGGGCTTAAACTTGGTGGGTGGAATCCTTCGTATCAGGGGAGCATGAAAACGAGGTCATCCGAGGTCAAAGGTCATCTGGGTCAAACAGTATCGCTATCATGCCAGTGCTCTCACAGCATCAGGGCTCTCACAGCAGCAGGTGCACTAGTACTATAATAAAATAATGTGCTCTGTCTGTCCGTCTGTCTATCCCGCTATGCGTTCCGCCGCGCTCGACGCATCGCTCCAATATTTCACACATAGATGGGTATCGGGCGTGCGCTGTTTACCGGGTAGTTTTGAAGGTCATCGGAGGTCAAGGTCAAAGGTCAAAATTTCAAACTTTGTCCGATCGGGCCCAAACTGGGTGGGTGGAATCCTTGATAGGAGGGGAATATAATGCGCGACTTAATCGAGGTCAACCGAGGTCAAAGGTCATTACGGAGGGGGTCAAATTTCAAACTTTGTCCAATCGGGCTCAAACTTGGTGGGTCGAAACCTTCGTATGAGGGGAGCATGAAAAACATTATATGGAGGTCATCCGAGGTCAAAGGTCCAAAGGTCATGGATTTCAAACTTTGTCCTATCGGGCTCAAACTTGGTGGGTGGAATCCTTGAGGCGGGGAGAATACTGCCCAAAACAAAATTGAGGTCACCCGAGGTCAAAGGTCATGTAGGGGCTAAATTAAACTTTGCCCTATTGGGCTTAAACTTGATAGGTGGAATCCTTCGTATGAGGGGAGCATGAACAAAATTACACCGAGGTCAAAGGTCATCTGGGGTCAAACAGTATCGCTATCATGCCAGTGCTCTCACAGCATCAGGGCTCTCACAGCTGCAGGTGCACTAGTACTAATAAAATAATAAGCGGGCTGTATCTGTCTATCTGTCTGTCCGGCTATGCGTTTCGCAGTGCTTCGACGCATCGCGCTGAAATTTTGCATTATATAGGTAGGTATCGGGAAAAGCATGTTGGCCATGTGGTTTTGAGGGTCATCGGAGGTCAAGGTCAAAGGTCAAAATTTCAAACTTTGTCCAATCGGGCCCAAATTTGGTGGGTGGAATCCTTGATAGGAGGGGCATATAATGCGCGAAATAAAATCAAGGTCAACCGAGGTCAAAGGTCATTACGGAGGGGTCAAATTTCAAATGTTGTCCGATCGGGTTCAAACTTGGTGGGTCAAACCTTCGTATGAGGGGAGCATGAAAAACATTATATGGAGGTCATCCGAGGTCAAAGGTCAAAGGTCATGGATTTCAAACTTTGTCCTATCGGGTTCAAACTTGGTGGGTGCAATCCGTGATATGAGGGGAATATATGCGCAAAACAAAATTGAGGTCAACCGAGGTCAAAGGTCATGTAGGGGCTAAATTTAAACTTTGCCATATTGGGCTTAAACTTGATAGGTGGAATCCTTCAGTATGACTGAGGGGAGCATGAAAAAATTGCACCAAGGTCATCCAAGTTCAAAGGTCATCTGGGGTCAAACAGTATCGCTATCATGCCAGTGCTCTCACAGCATCTGAGCTCTCATAGCGCGCAGGTGCACTAGTACTAATAAAATAATAAGCGGTCTCTCTCTATCTGTCTGTCTGTCTGTCCGGCTATGCGTTTCGCCGTGCTCCGACGCATCGCGCTGAAATTTCGCATATAGGTAGGTATCGGGAAAAGCATGTTGGCCATGTCGTTTTGAAGGTCATCGGAGGTCAAGGTCAAAGGTCAAATGGGGGAAAATACCCCACATGGATACAAAGCAGCAAGTGGATAAAAAGAATCCAGTAGACAATCTACAACAAGTTTCAAGCTGCCCAAGCGGGTTTCATTCAGCTTTTGGCTATCTGCCCAATTTGAAATGCACTGTAATGTCTACCCAGAATGCATTGCTGCAAATGATTTGTAAATTTCAAACTTTGTCCGATCGGGCCCAAACTTGCTGGAAATGAATTCTATAAGCGCCCATACGCCAATAAGTGCCCACACCCCAATAAGTGCCCATACCCCTATAAGCGCCCATACCCCAATAAGTTCTCTCACAGCATCAGGGCTCTCACAGCCGCAGGTGCACTAGTACTACTAAAATAATAGCCGTTGTCTGTCTGTCTGTCCGGCTATGCGTTTCGCCCCGCTTTGACGCATGGTTCCGATATTTCAGACATAAACTGGTCCCAAAAAGTAACTTACCAGGTAAGAAATTCGTCTGTCAAGTTCAAACGACAAATCGTATTATACTGAATAGCATATGAGTGGAAGGTGTACATTTACGCGAGTTTGACACCTCATTTGTCGCAAACAGATCAAAACTTTTGAAGTTATGCTCATTTGAACAAGCCTACTATCAAATTTGAAAGTTGCAGGTCCGCCCCAATGAATTCACACAATAAACAGATTACACCTGTATACTGCCAACCATCTCAAGTGGTATGAGTGCAACTTTCATTCCAGTGGATAGGTTCGGTTAAATAAGCATAACTTCAAAAATACTCATCCGTTTGCAACAAATGAGGTGTCAAAATTCACGTAAATTAACACTGCTTCCACTCATATCCCATTTAGTGTAACACAATTTGTCGTTTGAATTTGACAGACAAATTTCTTACCTGGTAAGTTTCTTTTTTGGAGCAGTTTATATGGGTATCAGGCGGGCGCTGTTTACCGGATAGTTTTGAAGGTCATCGGAGGTCAAGGTCAAAGGTCAAAATTTCAAACTTTGTCCGATCGGGCCTAAACTTGGTGGGTGGGATCCTTGATACGAGGGGAATATATGCCCAAAATAAAATCGAGGTCGACCGAGGTCAAAGGTCATTACGGAGGGGTCAAATTTCAAACTTTGTCCAATCGGGCTCAAACTTGGTGGGTGAAACCTTCAGATGGAGGGAGCATGAAAAACATTATATGGAGGTCATCCGAGGTTAAAGGTCAAAGGTCATGGATTTCAAACTTTGTCCTATCGGGCTCAAACTTGGTGGGTGGAATCCTTAGTATGAGGGGAGCATGAAAAAAATTACATTAAGGTCATCCGAGGTCAAAGGTCATCTCGGGTCAACATTTCAAACTTCGCCCAATTTGGCTAAAAGGATTCTCCATATCACGGGAGCATTAACAAAATAGAACCGAGGTCACTCAAGGTCAAAGGTTGTATGGGGTCAAATGTTAGAGTATGCCTAATTGGGCATAAACATGGTAAAAAGAATCATTGATATGTCAGGAACATGTCATAAACTCAAAAAGGGTCATCAAGGGTCAATCAGTATCTCTATCATGCAGCTGGCGCCCTAATAGCTACAGGGCCATTACAGCTGCAGGTGCACTAGTACTAATAAAATAATAAGCGGGCTGTATCTGTCTATCTATCTGTCTGTCCGGCTATGCGTTTCGCGTGCTTTGACGCATCGCGCTGAAATTTCGCGATATAGGTAGGTATCGGGAAAAGCATGTTGGGCATGTGGTTTTGAAGGTCATCGGAGGTCGAGGTCAAAGGTCAAAATTTCAAACTTTGTCCGATCGGGCCCAAACTTGGTGGGTGGAATCCTTGATAGGAGGGGACTATAATGCGCGAAATAAAATCGCGGTCAACCGAGGTCAAAGGTCATTACGGAGGGGTCAAATTTCAAACTTTGTCCGATCGGGCTCAAACGTGGTGGGTCGAAACCTTTGTATGAGGGGAGCATGAAAAACATTATATGGAGGTCATCCGAGGTCAAAGGTCAAAGGTCATGGATTTCAAACTTTGTCCTATCGGGTTCAAACGTGGTGGGTGCAATCCTTGATAGGAGGGGAATATATGCGTAAAACAAAATTGAGGTCAACCGAGGTCAAAGGTCATGTAGGGGCTAAATTTAAACTTTGCCCTATTGGGCTTAAACTTGATAGGTCAAAGGTCATCTGGGGTCAAACAGTATCGCTATCATGCCTGTGCACTCACAGCATCTGGGCTCTCACAGCCGCAGGTGCACTAGTTCCCAAAACAAGGGTGAAATTGAAAATTCAAAACGCATTTTAATGCCATGGACGTTCGTGGTTCCTGCGTTACCGCTGCTACACAGCAATCATCATGTGTGAGTCCTTGTTAGCCAGTTTACAGACACACTCCACACACCAACATACCTTGGTACCTAGAATATTACGCAGAGTAGTAGCAGCTAGCAATCGAGTCGAATCATGGTAATTCTCCACATTAATGACAGACATAACGGGATCAAATACCCTGAAGTATACTACAGCGTCAACGGTCACAGTTACACTGTCATTTGAAAGGACCTGAAAAATCACATTAAAGACATCATGAATATTGTTGTTCTACACATTCACATACCTTGGTACCCAGAATATTACGCAAAGTGGTAGCAGCCAATAAGCGCGTTGACCCCTGGTAATTCTCCACATTCACAACAGCCATCACAGGGTTGAACACCTTAAAGTACACCACAGCATCAACGGTCACGGTGACACTGTCTTTGACAGCACCTATAAATTCCAAATATGAAAGAATTATGTCAAGCAGTGCTACTTTTGAGGTTTTCAATATCGGGACATTTTAGCTGCTTTAGTATTTAAGATGGGCACAACAGCGAAAAAAATTAACCAAGTTGCACAAATGTTGCTACAAAATATTAGGGGCTGTCATTTTCTTCTGAAGGGGAGTCGTGAATATATTGGTGACCGGAGTCAATTTTTATGACCTCCCCATCCCCGGCTGAACAATTTTTATGAGCCCCCCCTCGAGTTGAAACATTTTATGACACCCCTCTTCTGCCCATACAGACTCACACAGCCAAATTATTTATTGTTGGAGTAAGTAATAGAGCATGCAAACACTTGATTGCAAGTGCAAAGAATGTGCGTGGACGCACAAAAATTTTGATCGTAAGTGGAAAGAGTGTGTGTGAAACATGTGAAGATTTTACATTAACTGATGATTGTGTACACATTTTGATTGAAGGTTAAAAGAATGGGTGTGTAGTGTGTAAAAATTTAGAGTAACCAGCCCTTATAATAATTTTATAACCCCCCATTATTTTGGTGTAAAAAATTATGACTCCTCCAGTATATCCATGACCCCCAGCCTACCCCCCTTCCAAAGAAAATGACAGCAAAACAAAACATGTTTAGTTTAGTATCCAACATATTTTACAAAAGCTTTTGTGACACAAGATCTAACAATTATAATTTTAAGTCACATATTTACTCAGTATGGAAACTACATGTAAGTGTTAAAAACTATTTCTCAATAACCACATTTAAGGGGTACTACACCCCTGCCCAATTTTGTGCCTATTCTTGCATTTTGCTCAAAAATTATTACTGCACTGGAAATTTTTATCTCAGCACAGACAACAGTTGTGGAGTTACAGTCAAAAATGAGGGAAAACCAATATTTGATCAATAAATCAATAACTACTTGCCTTGAGTTGCTGAATTTTCAGTGCAGTAGTTATAGTCCTTGCCCCTATAATATACATATCTTACTTGTCACCAATGCACTATAATTTTTGAGGAAAATGCAAAAATAGGCGCAAAATTGGCCAGGGTGTAGTACCCCCTTTCAGTGCCTATATTATGTTCTGCTCCAGAATGCATCTTTTAAAAGGAAGATTTACACAAAAACTTTTAGAAAATTTTTTTTTATCACTGAGTACTATATGAGAAATGCTTTTCAACACAAGTCTCTACATGTACACAAATACCAGCGTAAAAATACACTGACCAGTGCACCATCCATGATTGGAACCTGAGGCTCTACATGTACCAACCAAGCTAATGACCCGAGGAGGGGAGGGGGGGTATATTTCAAGTTGTATATCACAGCGTACAAAAAAGCAAGTAAAAAAAGGGTCCTTTTTTACAGCTGGGCATGATACGCGATTATCTCGTTTTAGGTCTCAAATTTGACAGCAAAAATGGGGGAAAAGTGTACCTTTATTGCACTACATGTTACTTGAAAAGGGTAGCTTTTAACTCCGTTGAGTGAAGGTAAAATTCTGGGAGAAATTAGGCCAAAAACAAATATTGTTGTGTTGCCCTTAAGTGGGAAAATGGATAAGTTGGGGCGGACGGTCGGATTTTTTTTTCCAAACCTTCATTTTTTTCAAAATCCCCTCAAATATTAAATAATGCTTCTTCAATTAGGGGACATTTGTCAATTTTGACTTCTGGATACCTGTTAGACATCAATTAAAGACTAGTCTTTCAATAAAATATTAATTTCAAAGGAAAAACATTGATTTTTTGAACAAATCTGTAAAAATGCAACACAACAATTTTTTTTTTTTTTTTACTCCTCAAAATATGTGCTTTTTCATTGGTTTTTATTCAGGCGTCTTGACTGATTGCTACCAGCAGTTTTATGTTCATTATGACTCATAACGGTAAAATACTTGCTTAGGGTAGGAAAACGACCGCATACATGCAATGCTTGCTTTGGGTCCATTTGACACTGACAAAAATTACTTGCTTTGGGTACTTTTTGTGCCCGGTTGATATACAAATTGAAAATACAAAACCTTTATCCCCGGGCCTTTATCACTATAATCAGATCTGCCCCACACATTATTTCAGATGCACAATATAATGCATGTACATGTTCATTCCATTAACCGCCCATACATTTATAGCGCCCGCCCAGCGACTTTAATACATGTGATCCCCCATCATCAATGTGGTGGAATCAACAACACATGATCCCCCATCATTTGCAGGAACCAACTACACAGTACACACTAAGGCTGGCATTTTCGGTCGGGTAAACGGGTACCCGCCTGAGATTACATTACCGGGTAGGAAATACCTCCCGGGTACCAAATTCAAAAAAAAAAAAAAAAAAAAAAAATTTTTTAAAGTTTTTATTTTTTCGGTTTTGTAGTGTCCCTGGACCTAGACCTAAATGCTAGGATCATTCATGGTTGACCTAAAAAAAAAAAAAAAAAAAAAAAAAAAAAAATTCAAGATATTTTGTTATTTTTAATATGAAAATTGATAATTTGTATTCATGTCATAGTCTATTAATGATTTCAAAATGCATTCAAATTCAATACCATTTTTTTTTTTTTTTGTATTTGGTACCGGTTACCCGCCTTCGAAAATTGCGGCGGGTACCGGGTACAAAATTACCCGAAAATGCTAGGTCTAGTACACACGATTCTCTTTCATTATGTGCAGGAACCAAATACACATCAAACATGGATCCATCTATATTAAAATCAATATCATGGGCCATTATTTACATAAATTTGCAATTATGTAAACAATGTCAAAAATACACATCCACCCAAAATGACTGGCGGTTAATGGAATGAATATGGTACTTTGTAAATTACACAAAATACAGTCCTGATTGATTAATTCAATATTCAATGTACATCATCCCAAGTGTGTTCACTCTTCAAACTGTTAGCTACTCCAGGGACTGACTTTTGAGACGAGTGTAAGCAAACGTTCCAACTGCTCTCCTTAAATCTGATACATGTAGGAGAGTGATTTTTAGCTCTTCTTTAATAGTTGACCATTCTCTCCAATTATATTCTATTGTAAATGCTCTAACAGCTCTCTTTGAAGGCTCCAGAAGAGCTATTTAATGCTCTCCTGCAAATTCAAAAGAAAGTGCTACTTCATATACAGTAAGCAAAAGAATTAAGGTACCAGTTGTGTTCACCCCTGTATATTCTAAATAAAGACAAATGTGTCAAAATTAAAACAAGCAGCCGATGCCTGTACTTTTTAGCTCTGATTTAAGACCTTATTTGTTGAATTTGGTTGAAAATTAAAGAAACGGTAGTCCAAAACCTGATGAAGATACGAAATAAAAAGTTGCACTTTTGTGTTCTAATCAATGAAAGCACGATGCTAGTTTTTCGTGCTAATCAATGAAAGCACAGCGCTAGTTATCTTGTTCGCGTACGCTTTGTGTACAAATCAATAGGGCATGTAATGTGGCTAACTGCAACTTTTATATTTGCATCTGGTCATTTTCACGGTAAAGGGTGTAACTTTGGATTTTTAACATTTTAATCCGTAGTGTTCTAATAAAGCCACAGAATTCCATGATTTTTGGCCACATAAGTCATCTAGTTAGCAGCTACCTTGGGTAGCATAATCAGCTTTGGGAGTTACTGCGTTCAGTTTTAGCAGGCTTAAATGTACTTAATATTGCCATTTTGAAAAACTATAAAAAACAGTAACATTTTTGTAAAACCCTGTGTTTTCTTCAGTTAGTTCATGGATAATTTTTCTTATCCTGAAAGTACAGTCATATGTTCAGTAAACACTGCCACATTAGATTTAATTGTGAACGGCCCTGTATTTTTGAGAACCGGACTTGATATTTGTCGTTTCGAGGCTTCATTTTCCGTTAACAATTGTTAACAAACTTTGTGGGTGTAGCTTTGGTTCATAATTCTTGGTTATTTCTTCACTTCTTCTTGATTTATAACAGTTGTTATCTTAACTTGAAATGGGTAACAAAAATTAGTCGATTTACAAGCTTTTAAAATTTTTATAAAATCTTGACTTCAAATAGCCGTTTTTCCGTTAACTTTTTGAAGCCTCCGAAACAAACTGTTCAGCAAGCTTGTGCAAATATAAATAAAAGAGCTCATCCAATCTATTTATCAAAATGTAGCAAAGTAGATCCTCAAGTCACATGTTTTTAAATTGTGGAGATATATATCACCGTTTGAAAATGGGACCCAATACAAACTTTCCGTTAACAAATGAAGCCTCCGAAACAAATGAAGCCTCCGAAACAAATGAAGCCTCCGAAACACCAATAAGCTTAATTATCATCTATGCATATCTAAATTGGTGTGTTGCATACTGATATCTGCATTGTAATTATTACTTGATATGTGCAGAATGTCATAAATTAAAAAAAAAATTGACATTATGGTTAATGTTTGAAAAATATACTGATACCTTAAAAAGCCTGTTTCGGAGGCTTCACATGCAAAAAACACCATACTTAACAAATGGGTGAAAAAATTAACGTGTGATAAATCTACAATATCTGCCGCATAGAATCATTGATTCAATACACACAAGAAAATAACAGCTTAGATGATCCCAACACTGTTGTTTTCAAAAAACTACTTCTGCAATGTTTAACAATTGTTAACATGAAGCCTCCGAAACAAAAAAATGACTTGCTGTGATAATTTAATTTTGTCACAACTGAAATTCAATACTTAGAAGCAAAGCATGAAAATTGGTAATTGTGATATTTTTTACCTATTTTTTATGTCAACTTGTAGTAGTTAGCTAAATATTTTACTTTTATGATCACCTGTGTTGTTAACTGAAGCCTCCGAAACACAAATTGCTTGAATTGCCAATTCTAAAAAACAACTCCAATTTCTGTGAAACTTGGCTGGGAGGTTCCTTTCATCAAGTAGTATTTGTACATGAAGTTAGACATTCAAATTATTTTAGGAACCCAATTAAAACTTAAAAATATGTTTAAGGTTTGGAAATTTTCATTGTAAATGACACTTGATGTTAAAAATTTTCAAAACTGCAATTACAAACATAGCAAAACATGGTATAAAATTTAACTTATATCTGTTGACTTACTTTGGAATGGGATTTCACATGTATTCCAGCTTTCATGTCATAATTTTCTGAGGTTATGTAAAATACATTTTTCTTAGATTTTAACCAAAATGTTATGCAAATGTCAAATTTTTATTAGAAATCAAAAGGTTTAAGCCTTGAAACATTATTTTACTGGAATTTAAGTTGCTTCTATGCATGATTTCAGTAAACAGAAACATATTTAAGTGGTTTGAAATTTTGACCCTAAAAATCAAAAGTTACACCCTTTACCGTGAAAATGACCATCTACTTTGGGGTTTTGGATCGTCGTGTCTTTATTTCTTGGACAATGTCAACGAATGAGGTCTTAAATTTGAGCTGAAAGATGTAGCTATTGGCTGTTGGTGCCAATTATGACGTGTTTGCCTTTGTTTAGGATATACAAGGGGTGAACGCAACTGGTACCTTAAGGGGGTACTACACCCCTGTAGCAAATTTGTGACTATTTTTGCATTTTTCTTAAAATATAATAACACACTGGAATCAAAAGTTATGTATATTATTGGGGCAAAGAATCCATGTACTACACTGAAATTTCAGTGACTCAAGACAAGCGGTTCAGTATATATGATAGGAAATGAGGTACATCCTAGCGGTACCTTATTTCTTATCATAAATAATCGAACCGCTTGTCTTGGGTCACTGAAATTCCAGTGTAGTAATTGATTCCTTGCCCTATAATATACATAACTTTTGTTACCACTGTGAAATTAGTTTTTGAGAAAAATGCAAAAAAACACATAAATTTATCGAGGGGTGTAGTACCCCCTTAATTTTTTGGCTTACAGTAATACTGGTACCAAATTGGCTAGCGATGATACATTTGCAGCAAGCTGTTAGGGTTTTGTGGTTATTAGAGTTAGGATTAGGGTAAGGGTTATGACATGCCAGGGTCAACGAAAAATGCAATACTACGCACCTATGAATATGTTGGCCTCTCATTGGCTGAACAAGCAAAGAAGCATTTAATCCCTGCAAGACCTAGTTCTTTTCTCCCTGGCGAAACATAAAAGTCCAAGCGGACTGCACAAGCCCCAAAATGTGCCATGCATGTCATGCTGAGTGAAGCCTGAGCCCATGCTCACGTTTTCCCAGGGGCCCACTTAAGTTTAAATCAGAGTGTAAACATGCGTGACAAGAGATCTTCAAAACATACCCTAAACATGATTTTTCCTTTCAGCAAAATAAACCCCTGAACAGGAATTTAGCACTATTTCGCAGAAAATTTCACCCCTGAACAGGTTTATACCTGAAAGATACCCCCAAGCAGGATTTCATCTGAAAGGTACCACCCTTACAGGATTTTGATAAAAGTAAACCTTAGAGTACATATTTTTGTTTATAATTTTCTAATATTTATGCTTAGGTAATGTTCCTTATGCAAGACATGCCAGGGAAACATGCTTTGTGAAATAGCAAGATCCGAAAATGACCCCTTAAGGCTGCGATCATATAGAAGTATACTGTATACGGTATTCGCTATACGATATATATACTCATTCGATCAGGCTGAGTTCACATAGTCCTATGTGAACTCAGCCTGATCGAATGAGCATATATCGTATAGCTTAATGAACGCAACCTGATCGAATGAGCGTATCGTATATAGCGAATACCGTATACAGTAAACTTCTATGTGATCGCAGCTTTACGCACCAACTAGAGGTTTTAAAGCAGCCCTTTTCCTTGAAAACAGGTATTTTTGACCCCCTGAACGGGATTCGCGCGATACACGTTCATTCTCTGAAAAGACCCTTAATTCGTATTTTTGGTCATGCTTGTGTACACTATGATACTTTAGTGACCCCCTGGGTAAGTTTTAAATCCACTATCAGTGATTCACTAATAAGAAAATCTAAACATGCAATCATCAAAAATCTGATTTTTAATTTTTTGTAAAATTAGGACCCCAATTATGTACCTATTTACAAGGGTGCAGCTTATGTACAGAATTTACTAAGTAATAGTAATTCTATTGAAGGAGGAATCCCAGCCAAACCCCTCTCTGTTGTACAATTTGAATTCAGTTTTGTAAATTTGCCATTTTCTGTTTTCTCAAACCAGGTGATTTGAAGCCATTATTATTGATTATTATGTGTGATAACATTATTAAATAATTTTAGAAATAATCCTTTTTTAAATATATATGGATTGTTGTGTTATTTTACTGGTCAGTAGGTCGGTACAAGGGGTTTTTTTTCTTCTGAAAACACTTTCTTTTGTAAAAAAATAGTAGCACTAGCTACAACCCTGGAAATGAGTGTTTTTGGCCTAAGCCAAAGGTCAAATTGGGCATTTCAGCCACTTTTGGAAGAGTCTAGATCACTGATAGTGTATTTAAAAGAATGGATAAAAATATGTGTTACTTACATACATACAGTACAAATCAAAGCTGGACCTGATACATTTATATATAATGTATATCATACCACTGTAAAAATTTCTGGAAAAAGTAAAATAAAATCTTTTGACATTCTAATCACTGCTTGAACACATCGAAACATTCTATCTTTTAACACATTCAAATATAGATGTGGTGACAACGATGAATAAAGGCAAGGGACTGGTGTAAGACTTCACAAAGAGTAACACAGCCGTTATATGTCTGTAGCTTCAGAACTATAAATCATATTCATATGACATAATCACAATATTTATATAGAAAGATGGGTGGTAAATGTATGCACATTTTGATACCCTATTCACCCAATTATTAACAATACAGCAACAAATTTAAAAGTTGCACTTACAGCCAATCAGCCATCGATGGTTATTAAATGCAAGCATAATCTGTCATTATCTTCGCGCCGGATTCAAATCAATACAATGCACCACAATTTTTAAAGTCAGCTTTTTTTCTTTAAAAATACTGTGTTTTCAATATTAAACGAAAATGGATCAAATGGAGTATCAAAATGCATGTCTTTCTGTATTAAAATATTGTGAATACGATTTTAAATAATTCTGAATGTCAATCATTCCAGAACATAAAATAAATTATACATGTTTTGTTGATAGATAATATCATTGTTATTAATTTAAGACAGAAACTTGGAAAGCACATAGGTACAAACAGGCACTCAAATACTTTTTTGTCAAACAATACAAATTCTGGTAACTTGTGTTTTAACATCAAGATAATTGCAATATACACAACCCGACTCCTATTGCTGTAGACCCTAATAGGTACTCTGCTCTCCAGTACCAGTGCAGTACCAATCCAGTACCAGTGTGTGTACTGAACATGTGATTCTGATATGAGTACGCATGCAGGTGCTCTAGAGTACCAATGAAGTAGCTGGGAGCAGTGTACCTCCGAGGTCGGCAGCAATAGGAATCTGGTACTGTAAAAGTCAATATTTTCGCGAGAAGATATTTTGAAGATTTTGTCAATTGCACAAGAATTGAATTTCGCGGTTTTGATATTGATACAATAGAAACCTAATGCAAAAGTTTATTTTCGCGAGTTTTTATTTCTGCGATTTTATGTCCACTCATGAAATTAGCGAAAATAAAAATCTGAAAATTTCTACTTTTACAGTAGTGCAGTTGGGGTCCAGCCGCCAAAAACATTAGGGTCTACAGTCTCTACACAGAGAGCCACAAAAGGTTTAAAGAGAGTCTCCGGCAATCGCAACATTATGTTAGAAAAATAATTATCAAGCACAAACAAACTCATATTGACCACAAAAACGAATAAAAACATTCGGCTCTCAACACGCGATATTCAAAATTCCCACGCCGAAATTGTCTAAGTGCAATGACGTAATGGTTATTTGTGTTCAATTGTCGTCAGCCTTCATTGTATTACTGGGACGTCATTGCACTCGACAATTTCGGCGCCCAGGAATTTTGAATATCGCGTGTTGAGAGACGGATGTTTTTATGGTCGTTTTTATTTGTTTTAAATACAACCACATGATTCGTGCTTGAAAAAACAATTTTCTTACATATAAGGCACAATGTTGTGATTGCTGGAGACTTCCTTTAAGAGTGATTCATGGTCAAGGCGGTGGGGGCAGGCTGGTGCTGGCCCCTGTATCAAGACCCTAAAATTTGAAATTTGACCCATTTCCTATCTCTTGAGAACAGTACATCGCTAGAAAGTCCAAGTATACTTTTTCTGAATCCTGAGCAGTATAGCGACACTACGGGGTGGGGCATTTTCCCCCACATATTTGTCTTGCCCTCCCCTCCAGTAAAAACCCAAAATTACAAAAATGTCCACTTTTTGTGGCAATTTTGCACAAAACTGGTTGATTTTGACCCCCCTGTATTTCACTTCCAACCAATTCCTGGCATCACCACTGATCCTTAGGACACTTTGGTCTAATTTTAAACCAAAATAGACCTACTTTACACATTTGATGCCTGTGTTACACATTAATGCCAGATTTGAAGACTTTTGACACCCAAATTGACCGGGAAATTGACCAAGAACCACTCTTGAACCTTTTGTAGCTTTCTGCTCAAAATTCACCACCCATGGACCCCAACTTTTATTTTATTAATGGTTTCAAAAAAATAGTCTAAAACCTACAGGATGACCCGTTGCTATATCAAGAATCTCACATCCAGTGGGTCACCTCACACACACACAAAGTGACTACAGTTTTTCACAAACCCTTCAGCATATTCTTTGTAGTGCCTGATGAGTCTATTCACACAGCTTACATGGTATCTTATTACAAAAACATGCATGCAAATAATGATACGTCAATTAGTAGCCGTCATCAACTATTATTAAATATTTAATATATTTATGGTTATGCCGCTGAATTCCAGAGATTTAAACACCATACCCATATCCACCAGAAGTTGTTTTTACACTGAAGTGATCAAAAGTCTTTATGATAAGTCTTTGGTCAGAAGAAATGAATGGGACACTCTTCTAGGTAGTTATACATAGGTGTAGATCCGGGGGATGGGGGATGATGAAGGCAACACCCTCCAATATTCAACAAGGGGTGGTTCTTGCAATAACCTCCTCCCACGTGTTATATGCATGTTTTTTTGACCACATTAACCTCATATTTGAAATTGTTAGCTTGAAAATTTTTGAGCGCATTTGTTCCAAAAAGGTACATTATTCTAGGACTGAAAGATGCTCCAATTACTTGGCTTGTCAGATCTTACACCAACTAGGGGTGTGATTTTTGGGTAATTTTGTGCCCGGGTACCCGGCGCATTTTTCTGGCGGGTAACCGGGTACCCGAAATTGCAAAAAAAATTTTAAAAAAAGGTTTTTTTCGGTTATGTTCTGTCTCTGGACCTAGACCTAAATGCTAGGATCATTCATGGTTGACCTAAAAAAAAAATTGAATTTTGCACATTGTTTTGTGTTTTAAATATGAAAATTGATACATAGTTTTCATGTCATACTCTATTAATGATATCAAAATGCATTCAAATTCAATTTGGTACCGGTTACCCGCCGAAAAATGCGCTGGTACCGGGCACAAAAATTACCAATTTTTTTTTAAATTTCAGGGAAAATTTCAGGGAAATTCCTGCCCAGGTAATAGGATTATCGGGCCGTACTCGAATTCCCGGGACTCACTCACACCCTTAACACCAACCTCAATCCCTCCCATATAAAAAACAAATCTACACCACTGTGTACTCCCACCCCTTCTCTACAACTGACATTTTAAAACCTGCAATAATTGCTGAAGGGTTTGATCCAAACTCAAGTACAAGTAAATATTACTTACTACATGTAGTCATATATATAGGCTATATCTATTTAACATATATACATAGTAATGTAAAAACACTAGATGTACAAGTATTAACAATAGATTAATAAAAAATGAATGCTTTTTTTACATGTGTCCTAAAAATACTGGAACAACGGTGGTTTTAATGTATTATTATTATTATTCACCTTTATAAAGCAGAGCTGCCAACGTATGAAAATATTTTTCAGTATTCTAAATACATAATATCCATTTTTTCCATACATATTTACACACTTTCATACATAAAAGTATTATATTCAATTAATAGCATTTTCAATATTCATTTAGTACTTTGTTAGTCAAACCAGTACGAAATCAATACCATTGTTCCTAGTTTGAATCCCCGGACACAACATGTATATTTGAAGGCAGGTGCGTCACAAGCGAATCTTGTAAACTATATGCACGATTTCAAAAAACCCATACAATCACAGGACCTAATGTTGCTTCAAAGCAGTCAGTTGCTAAGTTCATAGCATCTGCGAGGTACGCACACACATTGACCAAACGCCATGCATGTACACCTGCGTCTGGCGAATCTTGTAAACTACACACAACTTAAAAACCCATACCAATCACGGTACATAATGTTGTTACCAAGCATTCGGTCGCTAAGGTCAGAGCATCTGCAAGGTACGCACACGCATTGACCAAACCCCATGCACATACACCTGTGTCCGAGAATTAAATTTAGAAGCAGTAGTAACTGTTGACAGCTCCGAATACTACTTTGGAATACTACATTTGGTATACTACTTTGGAATACTAAATTTGGTAATGGAATACATTTTTACTATCTTTGGCGTTGTCTTTTTAAAGACATTTCTTGTTACTATATATCTGGCCTCATTATGATTCGTTCATCAGGTAATGGGCACTCACTATGAACTTTTTTTTTCAATAAGGCCAAAAAAAAAAAATATTGTTGTGTTGCCCTCAAGTAAAAAAATGGGAAAGTTGGGTCGGGCGGTCGGATTTCTTTTTTTTTTTTTTTTTTTTTTTAACCTTCAGATTTTTAAAAATCCCCTCAAATATTAAATAATGCTTCTTCAATTAGGGGACATTTGTCAATTTTGACTTCTGGATACCTGTTAGACATCAATTAAAGACTAGTCTTTTAATATAATATTAATTTTAAGTGAAAACATTGATTTTTGATCAAATCTGTAAAATCATCATTCCAAAAAAAAAAAAAAAAAATTGCGACCCTGATTTTTCAGGATTTAGGACCGGACGGTTGAGGGCAACACAACAATTTTTTTTTTTTGGCCTAATCTAAGTTCTCCTTCACTAAATTAAATCAAATCTTGGTCAAATCAAAGAAACAGAAAGTCCAAATAATTTTGACTTTTGTCTGACAAACTGAAGGTGGTAATCATCATTTTGCACAGAAAATGCCCACAAAATTGTTTCATACAAAAAGTTAATGCAAAATGTACTTAAGAGCTTGGTGTGCTATTATTTACATGTAGGTCAAATATGATGGTACATGCTTTTGTTCCAGTACAGATAATGGCTGTTCCAGTTGAAATCCATACACTCTGTATGGAAGACATGATCTTAATCTTCTACACATGGAGTGTGAATTTCAAATGGGGTTACCAAAATGGATGACTCCATTTAAAAACTTCCTCCTGTGTGGGAGATTAAGGTCACATTGTCCATAGGGGAGGAGTATGTCAACTAGAACAGCCCAATACAATAGGAAATCTTGCACTCAATATATACAAGAATAGAAAGATGCATGAAGAGGGAAAAAATCAAATAATCAAAATTTCAAAATCAATTTCTGACCACCCTCTCTATAGAATGTTACACTTTTAAAGTGTCTTGGATGTGATAATACTAGAGGCTGTGCAATAATTAGGGGGATTCAAAAATGATCTGCTAAAAATTGCTAACCCTTTTGGCCTTTCATCAGGCAAAAATTCTTCCCCCCTACGCCAGATTTAAGGGCCCAAATTGAAAACCTCAAATGGTCTAATTACGTGATGAGAGCCTTAGAACATTTTGCTTCTGTTTTGTAAGGCCTTTTTACAGCGTAATGCTTCCGTCAATTGCAAGTCCGGCTACCAGGGACCCGGGCACTGTAGACACAATACCCGGGACTGTCACCCTGAAATTACCAGAAAGTACGTCCCCGGTACCCGGGACTGTACCCAGGACTGTACCGGGATGTACAATCAGTCGTCCCGGTAGCGGGGCCATGAAAATACTTAAATTTTGGATTTGCTGATTAAAAACATTGAAAATTAATACAGCACTTTGAAACCCGGCTGGCATGGGCGGGGACAGTACCGGGGGTTTCACCCACAATTTGTGCCCGGTACCCGGGACAATACCCGGGGCATAGCGGGATTATTACAATTGCCTTTGGTAATCTCCCCCCCTACGTCCTCGCTGTGCCCGGGTCCCTGGTAGCCGGGCTTGCAATTGACGGAAGCATAATATCAAAAAGATACCTCCATACTTGCTTGCCCCCCTCCAAGACTGGGCAAAAATGTTTTCATCCCTTTAAAGAACACTGAACAGAGACATTCTTTGTGTTGCTCATGATGGGGAAATAGTAAAACAATGTACCTTACAATGCGAAACTTTTGCAACGCTCATAGTTTAGGACACCAACTGTGCCACTCCAGTTGAAATCTATACAGCCTTTATGGAAACATGACCCACCATGGCAAAGGGAGGGTGAATTTCAAATGGGATAACTAATGGGTGACACCATTTGAAATTTACACTCCCTGAAGTGAATAGATGACTCTATTTGAACTCTACACCCCCTGTGTGGGAGATACATCTTCCATAGGGGGTGTATGGATTTCTCCAGGAATAGCACAATATCTACTTTATCAATAGAGGGACAACAGCATCCACTAAGAGTTGCACAACAACAATATAATATTAATCACATTGGAAAGTCAGTGAAATCACAAGCGTATCAAATCACAAGCATTCGCTCAAAGTGCTGGTGTACCAATGCATGCATTTAAAGACACTGCACAGATGTGAATTTGAAACAGCTGCCTCTACACATTGATATCACTGATTCACCAAGAAAGTTGAATTTTATATAGATATTGACCTCCAGAATTCAAATAGTTGTTGAATTGGGAATCAACAAGATGAGTACTATACTAGCAAAAGCTGTTAAATCATAGCATCCACATCTGCACTAAAAAGTGGAAATTTGTGCGCAATAAATTTCTTGCACTTTGCCAAATTTTCTAATTAGCAATTTGTTGATAAATTGGCTTTTCCTTGCTTCCTTACACCAATTCAAAAGGAACATACAGGGTTCCCACATCTTGAAGCCTTTAAAATTCATGGACTTTGCAAGGAATTTCAAGGTCCAAAAAGCATGATTTGCAAGGACTTATGGTAACACAAAAATCATGGGGAGGCTCTCCATGCGGCACGTATTAATGAGAGTGACAGCTCCTCTCAACTCCCCAAATTTTGTCAAAATTATACTTTAGGTAAAATTCCAATTTTCAAGGACTTTCAATGACCTTTCCAGGACTTTCAAGGCCTTGAAACGGTGTTTTCAAATTCAAGGACTTTCAAGGGAACCCTGAATAAATATAAATGTAGCATGAAAATTTTCACTTTTACACTATTCACCACAAAAAAAACTACAGGTGGACAGACTTGCCGAGTAGGGACAGACGGTGAGGATTTGTTTACTATTTATTAATTTTTGGTAGCAGCTAAATGACCCTAAAAAAATCATCAAAAGTTTGAAAAATCAACATAAAATTTGAAAAAACATATTTTTCAATTTTTTTTGTATTTTTTATTGACAAAAAAAAGTACAACTGGTTTTCATTACAGCGGAAGAAGAATAAACATATAAAAAAAACCCACAAAATCTGGGTCGGTCGGGCACGTACAACCCTTTTTTCTTCTCTGTTGACTTACCTAAAAGTCTTGATTCTTTATATGATGCACATGTTGATAATTCCTTCATACCTTAATTCGCTGTAGAAGTGATGTAACATGATTCATTACCATAGCAATTGAACATTTTTGAATGTATTGCCCTACACTATAAGTAGGCTGCACTCACCTATCATGTATGTGTGCAATCATCCAGGAACTAATCATACAGGAGTGCGTGAAACATAATGGGACTCTGTAACATGACATTTCCATAGAATCCAGGTCATTATGCCTATTCTTTGATAATCAATGGTGCGATGCAGAGTTACAGCCACCGTTTAGTGCAGGGCAATACATTAAAAAAAATGTTCACCTATCGCTATAGTAATTTATCCTGTTACATCACTACTTCTATATTGGTGTGAAAGCTTCGGATTAGTGGCCCTTGTAATAAAAAACAATTATTTTGATGCTTGACTCAAGCTATGCCTGTTAGATTACTTGCTGCCAAAACCCTTAAGCATATCAATAGGCAGTGGGAATATGATGGTGGAATTCTTCTCAGCCGAAATGGTGTTGAGAGTCTGCAGATAACGAAGCTGCAGAGCTGATGGTGACTCATTCATGATGTCAGCGGCTTCCTTGAGAGCGCGAGAAGCGTTCTGTTCTCCCTCCGCTGCGATAACCTATGGACAAATTAATGAAAACAGATAAGGTTCAATTTCAATTCTGACCTTCATGGTTGAAATTATACTGCATGATTTCTGTCAAACTTTAATTTTGTTACCTTTTACCCAAAATGCTGAAATAATATCAGAAACTGGTAGGAAGGATTCTGTCCTTCTGTCCATTTCAAGCAGGAATAATGAGGTAAAGGTGTAAGAAACTCCACTGGCTATTTTGGCCGTTTATAGTGGTATGGAAGACTTCCACTACAAGATTCCTATTGGGCCACTTCACAGGTACACCATCACCAAGGTACTTGGCTGGTACTTTGAAATACCAGGGGAGTACTAGTGTAGTACCACTGCTGGTGGGTCCTGTGCAGTAGCAGTAATCACTGATACGAGTTATAGTACCTTTAATTCACCAATGAATTTCAACAATAATATTATAAATCTTTGTAAAGTCAGGGGTGGGAGTTATTGGGTACACATTTAAGTTAAAACACTGATTTTTAAAGTTTTCTGATCATGTTGAACTTGTTTAGAAAAAAATTGCCAAACTATTTGACAATTGACCCAAATTAAGTAACTTTGGGAGTTTTGCAAGGTGCAAATGTACAAACAAAAAATTAATTAATTTTAAACCAAACATTCTCATCTTCTTCATTGCATTGCATCATGCACTATAGATCTTTGCATGTACGACCATTTTTATTGCTTCATGTAAACATGCATCAATAGATGAGGACTGAAGTGTTTTTATCTGCTGTTTATCAAATCTGACACAACAGAAGGTTTCCATAATATCCCACAATACATTGTGCACTGAAAAAGATGTGTACCCTGCCTACATATATGGACTGAATACAACAGAATCCGCAGTAATTGGAAAACTAGAGGGTATTTGGAATGTTATTTAGCTGATCTTCACAACAAATTCAGGCAATTCAAAAAATTTTTACAATGTTTTGCACAAGCAAAAATCCTAGCAGAAAAATTGATGATTTCAAATTTTTATGTGGGCACCCTAATTACACTTTGAGCCTATAATGAGTGTTGCTTCAACTGACGGCCCATTAGCAGTGTAATGTGGGATGTTGTGAATATTATCTGATATATATGAGACCAATCATACCACAATGTCATAATTGGTCAATTAAGTAATAAAGAAGCTAGATGACCTTTGATATGTAATCAATCAAGTCAATTATTTAGTATCCTATAAATACATAAGTCATGTCCAGACAAAGGTTGAAAATTTGAGGTGTCATAAAATTTGGGTGGTAATTTGGAGTTTCGAACAGATTCTGATTATGTGGACGAACTTGGGGTGTCAGACCCCCAAGAAAATTTGAAGTGTTAAACCACAAAAAAAAAATAGGGTTGTCAACTGACGTTCCAAGTTCACTGAAGTGCAACTTGGGTGTTTGTGCCAATACAGCATGTCGTCGTTGGGCAGAAAAAACCTATGTGCCTGTGGCCCCTGAACATGTTTAAAACAAAACTGTCAACAGGTTACATAAGAGGGTTTACTTGAAACATGCTCAGGGGCCAATGACACATAGGAGGTTTTTCCTGCCCAACAACGATGTTCAAATAAAAATGTCCTTTGTTGCTAAGGTGCTACCTGCAGGCAATACCATGGCTACGGACAATCAACCCACACTACTAAATAACTCTTAATCACCAGATATGTGTATTTTGAGGTGTTTCAACATAGACATGGCCTAAAAAAAAGAGCTCTGCGATATGTGTTTTTTTTTTACAGTCACAGCACAATATTTATGTACTTTTTGATATTCATATACAGTAATATAGTAACATACATACACAATGAATAGTTTTGTTTGATACGATACTGAAAATATCAGAAGAAAATTGAATATAATTTTATGGGCCATAGCAATAAAATGGGGCATAGCAATGCGTGTGGGTGTCTGAGACCGACTTTCTCTTTTTTTTGCCTAACAAAGAACTCTATATTATGTCCTTCAATGTGTCACACAGCAATGTGTCTATTTGTTTATTTAGCAAAAAAAAAATATTGATGATTGGTTTGAGTCACAAAATATTCCTTGATTTAAGTAGAATAAATACGCTAAACAATGTTAGATTTAAAATTGTAAATTCATACGTAGTGGTATAATTTAAATTAGAAGAATTTTTTGACTTCAACACTACTTAAAATTTGATCGCTTACGGGAGCGCTTTCACAGTACCAACTGCGTACTCAGCCGGATGTTATGGCTCTGATGGTTTATGGCTTGTTGACAACCTTCGATGGCGTCACACTATTAGTAGATGTCGTCAAAGGTGTTGTCCTCGTCCCCCTGGTGGTCTTGGGTATGAGTAGGTTGTCCCAAACTGGATCTAAATCCAGTCCAGTGTCTCTGTTCAAGTTGGGTCCTTTTTTCCTTATGTGTATGGCTTCTAGGACCCTTCTGGAAAATTCTTTGGGTTCTTTTTCCAGCACATTTACGTTTTCCCAGTCTATTTGAAGGGTGTTTTTGCTCCTGGAAATATGCTCATGTACAGCAGATTTGGAATCGGCAGCCTTTGATTTATGTTCAGATAGCCGTTTTTCCAACTTTCTACCTGTTTCACCAATGTACATAGCATCACACTCAACTTGAACAGAGACACTGGACTGGATTTAGATCCAGTTTGGGACAACCTACTCATACCCAAGACCACCAGGGGGACGAGGACAACACCTTTGACGCCATCTTCTAATAGTGTGACGCCATCGAAGGTTGTCAACAAGCCATAAACCATCAGAGCCATAACATCCGCTGAGGACGAGTTGGTACTGTGAAAGCGCCCCGTAAGCTTATCAAATTTTAAGTAGTGTTGAAGTCAAAAAATTCTTCTAATTTAATGTTAGATTTGTCCTCTCCAAACATGACCTTTGTGAGCTAAATGCATATTTAAGTCCTTATGTGTACTCACTATGCATGTGTATGTGTGCATTTACTAAATGCATATATTTGCATAATATATTTACCTTAGCTCTGGCCTCCCTAGATGCTTCGGCTTCTGCTGCCATGGCACGCTGCAGTTGGAGTGGTAGACGTACATCCTTACTGTAATGACAATGAATAAGAAAACTTAAGTAAGTCAACTTTCAAGTTAACACTCAACAAGCACAAATGAATACATAAGGGGGGATACCAAGTTACACTCTCAGTCTTCAAGGCCAATACCAAGAAGATATATTACTCTTCCCAGAATCCTTTGCAACATGATACATCTCATTTCATAGACTGCTGCCCTCAGTCGTCAACCGTCTGGATTGACGACTGAGAAAACTACGTGGAAAAAAAGTGACGGATTTTGCAACAGGATTCCTGTGGCATAGAGCATCTTTGAGTCGTGTTCAAATTGACCTTTTGACCGAGTTTGTTGTTTTAGAAGTTCAGAGCGCGATCTTGTCACAGCGGGCGGTACAGCGACAGCGATGCACGCTGGCGCCGCTAGTCAATCGGCCTTCTGGCGCACAACTGAAGTCGCATTGAATAGTTTTCAGAAGTCCGTCATGATATTGGCTGTAAGATAATCAGTCGTCACTACGAAGCATACACAGTACATGCGAAGTGTAGACGGCTGATTGGAATTAGTCTACTCATTTCATCAAATAATACTTCCTATTTTTTTTCAACAGGTCCCCTTTACTTTTATTTTGAGTATAGACTGGCTAAACATGGGTCGAAATATATTCAAGAAATAAACAAATTATGCAAGATCTGGATGTGCTCTGTTCATTGAGGGACATCGTTTGTCACTATCGACTCATGTTGCAATACATGTAGATAGCAAGTCAGTACAGAAAATTGAAATAGGAGAAATGCATTATGGGAAGTGTAAGGTATCTTCTCTGTAGTCTGGTTACTTTACAACAAAATTCAGTAAATATTGATTGAAATTTGACCTTTAGTATTGTATTCGCCGTAGAAGTGACATAATTATCGCATTAACAACCATAGCAATAGAGGAATACAATTTTTGAATAGATCACCCTGCACTACGGGCAGGTTGCAATCATCACTTGTGTCTGTCTGCAATCATAGATTGAATACAATACCACTCTTTTCAAAGATACTAATCTTACAGGTGCAAGTGATCAGCATGATATAAATATTCTATAGAACTAAGATCCAGGGGGTCTTTATCCCTGTTCTTTGACATTTATGGTTCAATGCATAGGTACCATGTGAATGTTGTAGTGCAGGGCGATATAGTCAAAATTGTATTCATCTATTGCTATGGTAGTTAATCCGATTAATTACGTCACTTCTACAGCGAATTGCTCAAAGGAATAAGTCCAGTTTGAAAGAAAAAGTCAAGATTGACTTAATTTCACTAAGGCATTCTAATATTCATTCATTAGGCTATACCAGTTGGAAATCCATACACCCTTACTACCATAATCTTCCATACACCCCCTACGGAAGATATGACCTTAATCTTCCACACAGGGCGTGTAAATTACAAGTGGGGTTACCTGAATGGGAAATTTTAGATAGGACATATCAGTGGCGTATCTAGAAGGCCCTTACCCCGGGGGGCTGAGATGGTTTGTGCCGCCCTGGAGAAAAGATACAGGATGCCGCCTACCCCCCACACACACACACACGATTATTTGGGAAGTCTGAGGGGAATGTTACCTCTTAAGAATTTGGAAAAAAAAACCATTTGGTGGACGATTTTGACACTATTATATTGTAAAATTATACTTAGAAAAAGTGAAAATGAAGGCCCAAATGAAGCAATTCGTGGACCAAAACTGATTTTGTGTTCTAAAGAGAAGAGAAAACGGCCACTTGTTTATCTCTACGTAGGAGGTTGTCTGCTCAGAAGTTGGAAAGTTTTGGTAAATGATGGTCCAAATTGAAGCCATTTTGTGCATCATTTTTCACTTGTTTATCCACAGGCAAGGGGTGTCTGAGAGATGTCCCCCCTCATAAAATGTTGTAAATGAGGGTCCAAATTGAGACCGTTTGGTGCATCACTTTTTACTTGTTTATCCATAAGCTGGAGGGGTGTCTGAGGGAGATATTTCCCCTCCTCCGAAGTTGGAAAATTTTGCCAATTAAAGGTCCAAATTGAAGTCATTTGATGTATAATTTCAAAGTTGTTTACCCAATAGCAGGGGAGTGTCTGAGGAGGATCCCCCTCCGAAGTTGGACAATTTTGCCAAATGAAGTTCCAAATTGAAGCCATCTGGGGTGTAATTTTTCATTTGTTGAACCAGGGGGAAAGGTGTCTGAGGGAGATGTTCCCCCTGCCAAGTTGGAAAATTTTGCTAAATGAAGGTCCAAATTGAACCCGTTTGGTGCATCGTTTTTACTTGTTTAACCATATACGCAGGGGAAGGGGTGTCTGAGCGTGGATGTCCTCCCTCCAAAATTGTACAATTTTGCCCAAATTAATAAAGGTCCAAATTGGAGCCATCTGATGCATCATTTTTCACTTGTTTAACCATATGCAGGGGGTGTCTGACAAGTCTGAGGGTGGATGTTTTCCCTCCTCCGAAGTTGGAAAATTTTGCTTTTCACTTGTGTTATTCATTCACAGGGGGTTGGTTGTCTGAGGAGTGATGTCCTTTTGCTGGTCCCTGCGCAACATGACTGCCACCTCTGGCCCATCAAATAGAAGACACCCCTCCCCACATCTGTAACCCAAGTTTTTTCCGAGCTGTCCCCATAATTCCTTTACCGGGAAATTTTGAAAAAGTGCGCGCGTAGCGCGCAGAAATTTGCTATTTCAATGCTAAAAATTCAAAAGGGATGTATCGGCATGATCGGAGTCACCGAGCCAGGGGCCGAATTCCTAAATCATCCCACTGATTTACTAGGCCTACTAAGAGAACATTACGGGACAAGTGCAGCAAGCCTTGCTAAAATTGCAGTTTCAATGCTAAAATGAACACAATTGAGGACAATTGTGCCAAAGGAAGATGTATAGGCGTTTTACAACATTTGGTAAATTTAGTCCCGGTGTTTTGATCCAGCTCATGAGTTTTATGCTTAGGCATCAGAGGAGCTGCATATTGCACTCATTTTAATGATTTACATAATAGAAAGGATGGAATTATGACTCTCCTTTTTGAGATTCGTGATTGTGTTCAAGTTTGAGATGAAAAAAAAAAAGAATTTCCAATGGGGCGCCTCACAGATCTACTCACAGCGAATGAGCTTGCCGCGATAAAGGCGCGAGCAGCGCGATCCAATCTGGCATTCTAATACGAAATGTTCCAAAATGTTTGGCTTAAGTTTGGGTCTAAAATAGACCAAAAGGAAGATGCAAATCATAAATTGTCACAACATTTCTCTCGAATGAACAGGGAGGGTACTGACTCGCCACCCTGCTCTATGGACAGTGGCGTAGATATCTTTTTAACATGGGTGGGTTGGAAAATTTCTTGAAGTACAGTGAATCCAGAGCCTTTCAGTGACAAAATTAGTTTCTGGTACAAATGCGCTCGAAGCGCCAGAAAAATTTACCATGATTGAAGCTAAACAGAAGTGGAATAATTGGCACTTTTTAGGTTTATATGACAAAATATAATTGACTTCCATGCAACGCTAATGGCACGGGCTATATGATTTTGTTACCCTCTGAAAATTTTGGCTTTGAAAAACTGTCTTTCATAAGGATTAGTTTTAAATTCGCAAGAGAGTGCGGAAACATTTTTGCCGCTTGCATCATGGAAGGTGCTCAAAATCCACCGACGGGTGTTGATTCCAACACCGGCTGCACGTTCCTTTTTTACTCTCTTAGTTTTAATGATCAAAGCAAAATAATCAGTTTTGTTGAAATTCGCGCTTAAGCCTTTAATAATTTTGATTTTTACTGGGTTGGAAGGGCTCAAAATCCATCGAGGGGCACTGTATCTGATCATGCGTTTATTCGGTTTTTTTTCTGACCCTCTGAATTTTGCCGGCCGTAAAACAATCTTTCATAATGATTAGTTTTGTTGAAATTTAGATTTTCACTGCTTGGACGCGGGCTCAAAATCAATTAAAGAGGCGCTGAACCCAACGCAGGGCGGCAAGTTCCCTGTTGTCTCCATTAGTTAAGGAATGGTCATGCATGGCGTTAATTTTCCTCTCCTTCTCCCCTCTTCTCTCAGTGCTAGTTGAAAGCCAGTGGCATTTCTGGGGGGTTTGGCGCCCAGGGCTAAGGATACACAATGGAGCCCTCCTAATCCTTGAAACAAATGCCATGGAGCGCTGTAAAAATGTGCACAAATAGGACCTATCACTCATTAATTTCGGTTATAATGAAGTTGAATATCGTCAATTGATCTTTCCAATTAATTTGTGTTCAAATGCGCGTGAAGCGCGCGAAAATTTGGAGGGGCGCAGAATCGATGTTGAATTGGTCAATTCGGCGCCCTAAGGGTGGCGCCCAGGGCGTGCCCCCTCTGCCCCGTCGTTACAGCACTGTTGAAAGCCACCATATACACCAGGCACAAAAAGAAACTCGTCAGTTATATTCATCCTTGCTGTTCAATAACTTGATGATTTTGGATTATTCTGAAATATACATTTTGTTATTTGGAGTTTCCTTTCTCATTTGACACCTTGTTCGTGAAAAACAAACAAGAATTGACCAAGATATGTGCCTCCAAAGCCTCAAATCCCAAAATCAAAAGTTGCATTTTCAACGATTTTCAATGGGAACGCATCGTTGTATTCCACACAAGCACCACGGGCCAATCAATAAAGCACACATAGCAGTGTAACAGGCACAATTGAATCGTTAAAATTGCAACATTACTTTTCATTTTGGGGTTTGAGAGTTTGGAGGCGCATATCTTGGTCAATTCTTGCTCAATGTTCACGAACAGGGTGTCAAATGAGAAAGAAAAGTCCAATTAACAAAATGTATATTTCAGAATAATCCAAAGTTATTGAACAGCAAGGATGAATATAACTGACGAGTTTCTTTTTGTGCCTGGTGTATCTGCGGTTTTCTCATCTTCATCTGCTTTATTCCTGGTTATAAGCCATCTTCCTTGTATGTGCCGCCCATAAGCCACCTTACTTTTATGTAGTGCCGCCCACAAGCCACCCTCCTTCTATGTGTCACAGTGCAGGCCCATAGTTAAACAGCGTGATATACCGTTTTCCACTAAGAATCACGACGAATCTATCTCTCTATCATGGTTGGTTGGCTGCAAGCCGCCCTCTATCTGCATTCCTGGTATGTGCCGCCCCTCTATCTCTCTATCAAGGTTGGTTGGCTACAAGCCGCTCTATCTCCCCTTTTCTTCTGACTGGTTACATCTCGTACTTGATATGTGCCGCCCTACAAGCCACCCCTATCCCTCATCTTTTCTTCTCAGTGCTGATTACAAGGAGCCTCCTTGTATGTGCCGCCCCACCCATAACTCAGGTCGTTTTTTTTTTGTTCTTTTTTTCCTTCTTTCTTTCTTGCTTTCTTGCTTTCTTTCTTTCTTTCTTTCTTTCTTTCTTTCTTTCTTTCTTTTTTTTTCTTTCTTTCTTTCCTCTTTCCTTTCTTTCTTTCCTCTTTTCTCTTTCTTTCTTTCTCTTTCTTTCTTCTTTTCTCTTTCTCTTTCTCTTTCTTTTTCTTTCTTTCTTTCTTTCTTTCTTTCTTTCTCTTTCTCTTTCTTTCTTTCCTCTTTCTCTTTCTTTCTTTCTTTCTTTCTTTCTTTCTTTCTTTTTCTCTTTCTTCTTTCCTTTTTTTTTTTTTTTCTTTTTCTCTTTTTACGCCCTTTTTTTTCAGCTAGGCCCAAAGCCCCCATAAAATCTGCGCATGCATATACTGCATTTGAATGTGAATTGCCCCTGCTTGTAACATTTGCAATTTCCTTACATTTCCACGTTCCACTTTGACCCCCATGGGTCGGTGCCAACATCCAAATTTGCCTGCATCTCTGCACTCACAGTATCACGATTACTGAGCATCTCAGCTAATGTCTAATATAAAATGAAAAAAGAGAACAACATATGCAACTGATCAGAATTAGAAAAATCCATCATTGCTGGTCTTAGCATCGCTGGTGTAAGATTCTTTGCTGCGCCCATATATAATTAGGCCAAAAAAAATAAATTGTTTGGTTGCCCTTCCAATTTGGAGGGTTGGTAGGTCAATCCTTTTTTTTTCATGGGCTCTTCCTCCATTTTGAAAAGGCTAGTATTGACAATTCTTGATCATTTTACAAAAATTGTGCATTTTTGAACAGAATTCAATGGAAATACTTCTTTTTTTTTATCAAATATACAATTGATAAATGAAATGAGAGAATAACAAATATAAAATGTCCTTGATACTATCCAAATTTAAGGTTTTTTCTAAAAAAGTGATTGAAAAAAAAAAACCCTGACCCAAGATTTCTAGATATTTTGGGTCGGTCTCTGAAACAACCAAACATTTTTTAGCCTCATATGGAATTCCCAAAATAAGGGTGAAATTGAAAATTCAAAACGCATTTTAATGCCATGGACGTTTGTGGTTCCTGCGTTACCGCTGCTACACAGCAATCATCATGTGTGAGTCCTTGTTAGCCAGTTTACAGACACACTTCACACACCAACATACCTTGGTACCCAGAATATTACGCAGAGTAGTAGCAGCTAACAATCGAGTCGAATCTTGGTAATTCTCCACATTAACGACAGACGTAACAGGATCAAATACCCTAAAGTATACTACAGCATCAACGGACACAGTTACACTGTCGTTTGAAAGGACCTGAAAAATCACATTAAAGACATCATGAATATGGTTGTTCTACACATTCACATACCTTGGTACCCAGAATATTACGCAAAGTGGTAGCAGCCAATAAGCGCGTTGACCCCTGGTAATTCTCCACATTCACAACAGCCATCACAGGGTTGAACACCTTAAAGTACACCACAGCATCAACGGTCACGGTGACACTGTCTTTTGACAGCACCTATAAATTCCAAATATGAAAGAATTATGTCAAGCAGTGCTACTTTTGAGGTTTTCAATATCGGGACATTTTAGCTGCTTTAGTATTTAAGATGGGCACAACAGCGAAAAAAAATTAACCAAGTTGCACAAATGTTGCTACAAAATATTAGGGGCTGTAATTTTCTTCTGAAGGGGAGTCGTGAATATATTGGTGACCGGAGTCAATTTTTTATGAACTCCCCCATCCCCGGCTGAACAATTTTTATGACCCCCCCTTGAGTTGAAACATTTTATGACACCCCTCTTCTGCCCATACAGACTCACACAGCCAAATTATTTATTGTTGGAATAAGTAATAGAGCATGCAAACACTTGATTGCAAGTGCAAAGAATGTGCGTGGACGCACACAAATTTTGATCGTAAGTGGAAAGAGTGTGTGTGAAACATGTGAAGATTTTACATTAACTGATGATTGTGTACACATTTTGATTGAAGGTTAAAAGAATGGGTGTGTAGTGTGTAAAAATTTAGAGTAACCAGCCCTTATAATAATTTTATAACCCCCATTATTTTGGTGTAAAAATTATGACTCCTCCAGTATATCCATGACCCCCAGCCCCCCCCCCCTTCCAAAGAAAATGACAGCAAAACAAAACATGTTTAGTTTTGTATCCAACATATTTTACAAAAGCTTTTGTGACACAAGATCTAACAATATAATTTTAAGTCACATACTTACTCAGTATGGAAACTACATGTAAGTGATAAAAACTATTTCTCAATAACCACATTTAAGGGGGTACTACACCCCTGCCCAATTTTGTGCCTATTCTTGCATTTTGCTCAAAAATTATTACTGCACTGGAAATTTTTATCTCAGCACAGACAACAGTTGTGGAGTTACAGTCAACTAGAGCGGTTACCGCACCATAGCTGAACCATGGGGTTTTGGCAGTATATTGTGGTACATGTATATATCATCCCTTTATGACCCCTTAATGACCTTAAATGAATTTTAAAATATTTAAACATGTTTAGAATGTCATAAGGGATCATTGCATTTAAATATCAGCTCAATTGGAGCATTTTCGGAAACTTGACCTTTGACCTCTTAATGACCTTAAATGAATATTAAATTATTTTAAACATGTTTAGAATGTCATAAGGATCATTGCAGTCTCTACATGTACACAAATACCAGCGTAAAAATACACTGACCAGTGCACCATCCATGATTGGAACCTGAGGCTCTACATGTACCAACCAAGCTAATGACCCGAGGAGGGGAGGGGGGGGTATATATCAAGTTGTATATCACAGCGTACAAAAAAGCAAGTAAAAAAGAGGGTCCTTTTTTACAGCTGGGCATGATACGCGATTATCTCGTTTTAGGTCTCAAATTTGACAGCAAAAATGGGGGAAAAGTGTACCTTTATTGCACTATGTTACTTGAAAAGGGTAGCTTTTAACTCCGTTGAGTGAAGGTAAAATTCTGGAAGAAATTAGGCAAAAAAAAAAAAAAATTGTTGTGTTGCCCTTAAGGGATCTAAAATGAGCGTTTATTGCGTTTCGACAGTATTTTTTGTGCGACATGAGAGCACCTCAGACCTATCAAATTGCATTCTGGATACGAAGCATGTCTTTTTGATATCAAATAATTTTCATTTTTTGAAAATCACAATATAATACAAATTTTATGACAAATTATAAAAATTTGATATTTTTCAAATTTTTGACATATAACAGTCCTCGAAGTGAATTATATAAATCTAATGATATATTCTTAAAGTGTATGTAGCAGGGAGGAAAAGCCGACGGTCAATTGAACATTTTGACCTTTCATGTTGAAGATATGGATTTTTTCCCAAAAAGACCTAATTTTTTTTGGTGTTTTGGGAAAAAAATCCATATCTTCAATACTGAAAGGTCAAAATTTTCAATTGATCGTCGACTTTTTATCCCACCTACATGTACTTTAAGTATAAATCATCAGATTTATAAAGTTCACTTCAAGTACTGTTAAATATCAAAATTATTTGATATCAGAATGACATTCTTCGTATTCAGAATGCAATTCGATATGTCTGATGTGCTCTAATGTCCCAAAATAAATACCGTCCAAACGTTCATACCCCAGCCCTTAAGTGGGAAAATGGATAAGTTGGGGCGGACGGTTGGATTTTTTTTTTTCCAAACCTTCATTTTTTTCAAAATCCCCTCAAATATTAAATAATGCTTCTTCAATTAGGGGACATTTGTCAATTTTGACTTCTGGATACCTGTTAGACATCAATTAAAGACTAGTCTTTCAATAAAATATTAATTTCAAGTGAAAAACATTGATTTTTTGAACAAATCTGTAAAAATCATCATTTAAAAAAAAAAAAAAAAATGCCGACCCTGATTTTTTCAGGATTTAGGGTAGAGGCGGTTGAGGGCAACACAACAATTTTTTTTTGCCTTATACTCCTCAAAATATGTGCTTTTTCATTGGTTTTTATTCAGGCGTCTTGACTGATTGCTACCAGCAGTTTTATGTTCATTGCGACTCATAACGGTAAAATACTTGCTTAGGGTAGGAAAACGACCGCATACATGCAATGCTTGCTTTGGGTCCATTTGACACTGACGAAAATTACTTGCTTTGGGTACTTTTTGTGCATGGGTGATATACAAATTGAAAATACAAAACCTTTATCCCTGGGCCTTTATCAGATCTGCCCCACACATTATTTCAGATGCACAATATAATGCATGTACATGTTCATTCCATTAAGGGGGTACTACACCCCTGACCAATTTTGTGCCTATTTTTGCATTTTTCTCAAAAATTATAGCACATTGGTGTCAAGTAAGATATGTATATAATAGGGGCAAGGACTACAACTACTGTACTGAAAATTCAGCAACTCAAAGCAAGTAGTTATTGATTTATTGATCAAATACTGGTTTTCCCTCATTTTTGACTGTAACTCCACAACTGTTGTCTGTGCTGAAATAAAATTTCCAGTGCAGTAGTTGCAGTCCTTGCCCTATAATATACATATCTTACTTGTCCCTAATGTGTTATAATTTTTCAGAAAAATGCAAAAATAGGCACAAAATTGGGCAGGGGTGTAGTACCCCCTTAACCGCCCATACATTTATAGCGCCCGCCCAGCGACTTTAATACATGTGATCCCCCATCATCAATGTGGTGGAATCAACAACACATGATCCCCCATCATTTGCAGGAACCAACTACACAGTACACACGATTCCCTATCATTACGTGCAGGAACCATTCTCTCCAATTATATTCTATTGTAAATGCTCTAACAGCTCTCTTTGAAGGCTCCAGAAGAGCTATTTAATGCTCTCCTGCAAATTCAAAAGAAAGTGCTACTTCATATCAGTAAGCAAAAGAATTAAGGTGCCAGTTGTGTTCACCCCTGTATATTCTAAATAAAGACAAATGTGTCAAAATTAAAACAAGCAGCCGATGCCTGTACTTTTTAGCTCTGATTTAAGACCTTATTTGTTGAATTTGGTTGAGAATTAAAGAAACGGTAGTCCAAAACCTGATGAAGATACGAAATAAAAAGTTGCACTTTTGTGTTCTAATCAATGAAAGCATGATGCTAGTTTTTCGTGCTAATCAATGAAAGCACAGCGCTAGTTATCTTGTTCGCGTACGCTTTGTGTACAAATCAATAGGGCATGTAATGTGGCTAACTGCAACTTTTATATTTGCATCTACTTTGGGGTTTTGGATCGTCGTGTCTTTATTTCTTGGACAATGTCAACGAATGAGGTCTTAAATTTGAGCTGAAAGATGTAGCTATTGGCTGTTGGTGCCAATTATGACGTGTTTGCCTTTGTTTAGGATATACAAAAGGTGAAATAACTGGTACTTTAAGGGGGTACTACACCCCTGTGGTAAATTTGTGACTATTTTTGCATTTTTCTTAAAATATAATAACACACTGGAATCAAAAGTTATGTACATGTATATTATTGGGGCAAAGAATCCATGTACTACACTGAAATTTCAGTGACTCAAGACAAGCGGTTCAGTATATATGATAGGAAATGAGGTACATCCTAGCGGTACCTTATTTCTTATCATAAATAACAAACCGCTTGTCTTGGGTCACTGAAATTTCAGTGTAGTAATTGGATTCCTTGCCCCTATAATATACATAACTTTTGTTACCACTGTGAAATTAGTTTTTGAGAAAATGCAAAAAAACACATAAATTTATCGAGGGGTGTAGTACCCCCTTAATTTTTTGTCTTACTGTAATACTGGTACCAAATTGGCTAGCGATGATACATTTGCAGCAAGCTGTTAGGGTTTTGTGGTTATTAGGGTTAGGATTAGGGTAAGGGTTATGACATGCCAGGGTCAACGAAAAATGCAATACTCGCACCTATGAATATGTTGGCCTCTCATTGGCTGAACAAGCAAAGAAGCATTTAATCCCTGCAAGACCTAGTTCTTTTCTCCCTGGCGAAACATAAAAGTCCAAGCGGACTGCACAAGCCCCAAAATGTGCCATGCATGTCATGCTGAGTGAAGCCTGAGCCCATGCTCACGTTTTCCCAGGGGCCCACTTAAGTTTCGTAGTGTAAACATGCGTGACAAGAGATCTTCAAAACATACCCTAAACATGATTTTTCCTTTCAGCAAAATAAACCCCTGAACAGGAATTTAGCACTATTTCACAGAAAATTTCACCCCTGAACAGGTTTATACCTGAAAGATACCCCCAAGCAGGATTTCATCTGAAAGGTACCACCCTTACAGGATTTTGATAAAAGTAAACCTTAGAGTACATATTTTTGTTTATAATTTTCTAATATTTATGCTTAGGTAATGTTCCTTATGCAAGACATGCCAGGGAAACATGCTTTGTGAAATAGCAAGATCCGAAAATGACCCCTTAAGGCTGCGATCATATAGAAGTATACTGTATACGGTATTCGCTATACGATATATATACTCATTCGATCAGGCTGAGTTCACATAGTCCTATGTGAACTCAGCCTGATCGAATGAGCATATATCGTATAGCGAATGAACGCAGCCTGATCGAATGAGCGTATCGTATATAGCGAATACCGTATACAGTATACTTCTATGTGATCGCAGCTTTACGCACCAACTAGAGGTTTTAAAGCAGCCCTTTTCCTTGAAAACAGGTATTTTTGACCCCCTGAACGGGATTCGCGCGATACACGTTCATTCTCTGAAAAGACCCTTAATTCGTATTTTTTGGTCATGCATGTGTACACTATGATACTTTAGTGACCCCTGGGTAAGTTTTAAATCCACTATCAGTGATTCACTAATAAGAAAATCTAAACATGCAATCATCAAAATCTGATTTTTAATTTTTTGTAAAATTAGGACCCCAATTATGTACCTATTTACAAGGGTGCAGCTTATGTACAGAATTTACTAAGTAATAGTAATTCTATTGAAGGAGGAATCCCCAGCCAAACCCCTCTCTGTTGTACAATTTGAATTCAGTTTTGTAAATTTGCCATTTTCTGTTTTCTCAAACCAGGTGATTTGAAGCCATTATTATTGATTATTATGTGTGATAACATTATTAAATAATTTTAGAAATAATCCTTTTTTAAATATATATGGATTGTTGTGTTATTTTACTGGTCAGTAGGTCGGTACAAGGTGTTTTTTTTCTTCTGAAAACACTTTCTTTTGTAAAAAAATAGTAGCTACAACCCTGGAAATGAGTGTTTTTGGCCTAAGCCAAAGGTCAAATTGGACATTTCAGCCACTTTTGGAAGAGTCTAGATCACTGATAGTGTATTTAAAAGAATGGATAAAAATATGTGTTACTTACATACATACAGTACAAATCAAAGCTGGACCTGATACATTTATATATAATGTATATCATACCACTGTAAAAATTTCTGGAAAAAGTAAAATAAAACCTTTTGACATTCTAATCACTGCTTGAACACACGAAACATTCTATCTTTTAACACATTCAAATATAGATGTGGTGACAACGATGAATAAAGGCAAGGGACTGGTGTAAGACTTCACAAAGAGTAACACAGCCGTTATATGTCTGTAGCTTCAGAACTATAAATCATATTCATATGACATAATCACAATATTTATATAGAAAGATGGGTGGTAAATGTATGCACATTTTGATACCCTATTCACCCAATTATTAACAATACAGCAACAAATTTAAAAGTTGCACTTACAGCCAATCAGCCATCGATGGTTATTAAATGCAAGCATTTGTGGCATGTAAAATCTGTCATTATCTTCGCGCCGGATTCAAATCAATACAATGCACCACAATTTTTAAAGTCAGCTTTTTTTTCTTTAAAAATACTGTGTTTTCAATATTAAGCGAAAATGGATGAAATGGAGTATCAAAATGCATGTGCATAACCCACCTGTCTTTCTGTATTAAAATATTGTGAATACGATTTTAAATAATTCTGAAGCTATAGACATATTTGTTACGGCTGTCGGCTGTGTTCCTATTTGTTAAGTCTATGCTTGAGAGAACAGCATGTGACCCAGTTGACCACTTCATGTTTCAACAGCTTCTTTGCCCTTTGATTTAGCACAGGTCCTCACCATTAATTATAAGGTTGTATAAAATTGATGTTTTCGTTCTCGTCCAGAGGATTTTCATGAATTGATGAGGGAGGGACAAAGACAAAAAGTCTTGGAAGTGACCCATGTTCTCTAATAAACTTATTTATATGTACTATAAAGTTTTCCTAAAGTATTCCAAAGTCTAAAAAATTTAGAAACAAAATCTGACAAATCCCAGAAATTGAGGCGGGAGGGACAAGTATAAAACATTTATTTTATACGGCCTAACAGGATGTACGTGCATACTGGCAGACAAAGAACATCGCATGTCACTTCATCTATACTTCCCTCTTCAGGGATTCTCAATAGGTGGCCCGCTGGCCAGGTCCGGTCCAATCGACTAATTGTGGTCTGCCCTTGAACAGCATTGAAATACAGTAAACCTGGCAAAACAAGGTGCATTTGGTCCTCAAACACAGACCTTTGAAATTGGCCCTCTGTGACCAGCAAGCATATAAATTGAGAATCCCTGCTCCACATTGACTGCAACAAAACTTTTTAGTTGTTGAAAAATTTTACCTCTTGTGGTGGCACATCAAATGAAATGGTCCTCTGATCGATGACCCTAATCTCATCTGTACACGGCAAAATGAAGAACAAGCCGGTCCTTGGCACCACCAGGTGCAAGGCGACCCATGCGGAATATCACGGCACGCTCATACTCCTGAATGATCTGTTGTTATAGGCAGAGAAAAATTTGAAATGTATTTACATTTATTTATGTTACATGTATCTGCATTTAGTGGGTTTTGTGTTTGATAGTATGATACTTATTCTGCGCATTTTGATGCTTTAATGCAAAATAATAAAATAAAATATAAAATTGCATTCATGATTTTTCATCAAATTTACCCCCTTTCTCGAGGAAAAAATTTGGTCAAAAAGAACCCCTTTTTTGTGGTTTTCAATGACTAAAATTTCAAACACCCCTTTTCAATGACTTCGAATTTCAAACACCCCTTTTCAATGACACTAAATATTGACATAAAATTGCAGGATTTTCTCAAGTGCCCCTTTTATCCAAATTTCGTGGACAGTGCAAATTAAATACCCCCTATTTTGCTCATTTCATGATCAAATTTCGAGGACAGACCAAATTAAATACCCCTATTTTGTCAATTTTACGGTCCTTGCTACTGGTAAAAAAATTACCCCTTTCCGTGCTATTTGGTAACTCTCATGGTTGCCAATTTTGGGTTGAGTTGGGCCTGTTGGGGGCAGTGTTCGATTTACCACCTGCACATATGCAGGTGACTTTGATTCGGTGCAGGTAACTTTTCGAATGTACCTGCACAAGTGCATGTAGAATTTTAGTCATAAATTACACAGATGGAATCAGAAACATACAATGTGCCTCTAAATCAAAGAAGTAATATAAATATCCCTTAAGAAATGATACCAATTTTTACTTTTCATCTGTAAAAAAGATGATTAGTTTCACAGCACTAACTTTTTATTTTATATGGTTAAATTGTGTGCAAGTTACTTTCACTTTGTGCAGGTAGATTTTCTATGTTACCGTACCTGCACAAATGTAAGTAACTTTCTTGTGGTCAGTCGAACACTGGTTGGTGGGCCGGGACCCAGACCCAATCACTGTTCTACCAGGGAGCTGGCATACAGTCAACAGGCGGTTAGCTTTTGCAGTCATCCAATAAAATTTTTTGCGACCTTGACCCAAATGCTTACGGTAAATTTTTTCATTTGATTTGTTGGTAGTGACCTTTGTTTTCAAACCTGCAAATAACCCCCCCCCCCCCCTGAGTACTACCTGCCGATCTAACATTGCATCTGATTGATCAATTACATGATATTTTAACTTTACTCACCAATCAGAATGGAGCTTAATTTGCAAATAATTAATTCACACCAATTTTTTTGGGTGGTGTAATTATTCTATTCTAACAATGTTTCTGATTGGTCCAATTGATAATGAAAACTTCTTTTTGACCAATAGGCAGGTAGTTCCCATAGGGTTAAAAACAAACATACCGTAGGCCTACCTTTATTGCTGCACACAGACAGAATGGGAATGTGAAACACCCCCTGAGCACATGCTGATCTAACATTGCATCTGATTGATCAATTACATGATATTTTAACTTTACTCACCAATCAGAATGGAGCTTAATTTGCAAATAATTCACACCAATTTTTTTGGGTGGTGTAATTATTCTATTCTAACAATGTTCCTGATTGGTCCAATTGATAATGAAAACTTCTTTTTGACCAATAGGCAGGTAGTTCCCAAAGGGTTAAAAACAAACATACTGTACCTTTATTGCTGCACACAGACAGAATGGGAATGTGAAACACCCCCTGAGCACTACCTGCTGATCTAACATTGCCACTGATTGGTCAATTACATGATATTTTCACTTTACTCACCAATCAGAATGGAGCTTTGCAAATAATTCACACCAATTTTTTTGGGTGGTGTAATTATTCTAACAATGTTGCTGATTGGTCCAATTGATAATGAAAACTTCTTTTTGACCAATAAGTAGGTACGGTAGTTCACATACATGTAGGGTTAAAAACCCACCTACCTTTATTGCTGCACACAGAGAGAATGGGAATGTGAGAAACATGAGGATCCATGAGAAGAAAATGATCAAGCCCTGGCAGCACGTGTTACCGCAACTTGGTTCCTCTTCTTCATTCTGTGTGACCCCTGCAATAAAAGATTGAATTGATTGATTGAATTTATTTGAATTAAAGAAAAAGATAACAAATATTGCACATTATTGTTTTCAGAATCTTGCTTCCTATACCTCTCCACACAATTTAGAATTTAAAACGTCAAAAAAATAGCATATTGGATCCATTTTGCATCCAATTTTAGTGATAGTATGGCACTAATTGATACATCTACTAGGTATGCGAGGCAAACCTTAATTTTACACATTTGCTAGTCAGCCAAATTCGCTAGAACACAATACATAGAAACAGGGGCGGCGCCAGGGCAGGCTTCGAAATATGCCGCAAAAAGTTACAGGCCAGCCGGGCTTGACCTTAAAAAGTTACCGGCCAGCCGGGTCGGCAACTAGATGCCAGTCAGAAAAGTTACCGGCCAGGCCAAACAGTTACAGGCCAATGGCCGGCTGACCGGCTCTATTTCGAACGCTGCGCCAGGGTATTTTGATAGGGTAGGCAAAACAATTTTGGAAATTTTGTATGCAGTGCAGAAAATTTTCAAAATGAAAGCACAAATGAAGCCATTTGATGCACCATTTTCACCCTTTCTAGGGTTATTTATTTATTTTCCAACCGGATATTTTTATGGATTTCATTCACGGGCCCGACTTTCAGCCCGCTGGTTTTAGGCAAGGACCTACTCAATTAGTAAATCCAGCACCTTTTGGCAACAAAATAAGTTCATGGTACAAATTTGCACGAAGTGAAATATGGTGGAAAGCGCGAAAAATTTAGCACTTTTTAGGCTAAAATGGCCAAATATGAGATTACTTTGGACAGAAACTCACATACAGGCGTCAACATTGGGGAATGATTGTATGGACCATCTACCCTATCAAAATATTGGGGGGATTTATACCCCACACCCCGGGTCAGATCTACGCCTCTACATGTACGTCAATTGCATTGTAAATATGCCGGGTTTTTTTTAAATATAAATTTGCACTTTATGAATGGGGGGGTACCCGTCTTGAGGTTGGAAATATTTCAAATTGAAAGCCGCAATCAAGAGCATAGGCGGGAGGTAGTCGCCCCCTATGATCACTAAAAGCTGAAAAGGTCCACTTTGCGAGCGTAGCGAGCGAAAAAAAAAGTTTTTGTATGCTTTTTCAGTCGGAAAAGGACAAAAGGACAGCATTTGCCCATTTGCGAGTGTAGCGAGCGAAAGTAGTTGGGAGAATGCAAGAGAGGCCATGTGACTTTTATTGGGGAAAAATTTGCCGAAAATGGGCCCAAAATATAAAAACCAACAACTTAAAATCGCGTAGGTGATCAGCATTCCACAAGGGGCAAGATGTCCGATGGGGGGGAGTTTCCTCCTTCTAACCATGGACAGGGAGGGAATGGCTCCTTTTCTTCTTCTCCCTCCTCTCTTTTCTCCCCCTTTTCTCTCTCCTTCTTCTCTTTCTCTTTTCCTTCCTTTTACCTTTTTTTGAAAATCATAGGGGGCAATTGCCCCCTTGTGGCGCCGCCCTGCATAGAAATATAAAAGAACTGGCCGATCAAGGAAACCTACATAAATATGTTGTCTATACTTCACTTTTAAAACCCAAATACATATGATTTTTTATGGTGATAAGTCACTCGCACATGGAATTTTAGAGGGATTTTGATAGCAGGTCGCATGTCATGAGGTGGTCCATTTTGTGTTACATGGTCAAAATGGTCAAAAATTTTTTTTAATATGTTATAGATATTGTAAAACTGCAACATCTCATACCATTTTTACCTCAAAATGTTTATCGTTTTAGGCGTAATTGCCTAATTAATAACTAATTAGCCCATAAGCCGGAATGTAAATCAACATTTTCAAATGCGTTTTTCTCAAATTGAACCTTATTCACATAAAATACCCCACAACAAATGTCTGAAGTTGGATTTTGTCTAATGTGCTAGGATATGTTCACAACATAGTGATGTATCAGTCTCCCCCTTCAAAAAAAAATTATGTAATCGCATTCACGATATACAGGGTGCACCAAAAAAGTTGATATTTTTAAATTAAAATTTAATTAATCATTCATATTTTCCCAACACTACTTCCTACCATATTTATAATGCAAACATTAGTTTCCTTGTGCAATTTCCTTTCAGAAAATACATACATTTATCATGATACAGTGAATATTAAAGGAGATATGGACCTTGCCGTTTTTGCATGTGATTGCATTGACTTCTGTGCATTTAGAGGCAACCCGTGGTACAAAATGTAATGAGAAACTAATATGAAATATGAAATTGATCAATTTTGAAGTCAATCTTGTTTCTTTGAGTTATTGGCTCTAACATGAGACATTAAAAAGCTCAATATGACAAGGAGTTATGAAGATACAATAATTTATTCAAACCAACACTGTGGAAATCTTACATTTTCCTATGCTGATTCATTACTCCTGACCCACCTGCTCCTGACCCACCTGCTCCTCCACCCCGTCAATTTTCAATTCCAGCTGATGTCATTTATTTAGTTTGACTCACTTTTCAGTACTAGTTTACACAGTTTTAGCCCTGTTCTTTAGCTAGTCAGGCTCACATCACACACTATAGGTGGCGCTATTCGTCCATAGGGAAGTGGAATGTGCCTGTACAGTCAAAAAATGGCTTTACTGTGGGGCTCAATGGAAAAAATTACTAAAAATTTATTTTGACACCCAAAACCTAAGTGATGTTGACAAGTTTAGCTTTTAAATGAGACCCAAAGTAGCTCAATAGGACAAGGGGTTGGTTCACTATGACATTTTCATTCGCCTACATTAGAAAAATTGTAACACCTCCACCTTTTTTGGGGTACCAACTTGTGACATGCGACCAGCAGTTCCATTAAAAAAGCTGCTATCAACATGAGACTAAGATCTAGAAATACCACCGAAATGCTTTTTTTGGGAATTTTGCTAGCTGAATCTTTTTGATGAAAGTCAATCTTTGACAAGATGTAACTTTGCTATGGAAAGTGCTATGAAAAAAAGGTTTTCAGTTGGCTTTCTTTACTCAAGGCCAAGGCAAGGGCTTTAATTCGCCCTTCAAAAAGTCGAAAATAAAACGGACTTACCAATTACAGCACTGCGCAATCACGCCATGTGCAAATATGGTAGTTCGCGTGCACGCATGTAGAGTTCGCGCAACAGATGCGCACTCACGCGGAAGTCATTGTACATGTGTACCGCGTAAGCATACGCAGAGGTCATTGATGGATATCATCAATAACCTCCGGGCCGGTGTGCGTATATCATCTAACGAGCAATTTAATTGGGACGCACATATGGCGTAATACGCGGAGGTTATGAATAATACTTTAAATGATTGACTTCTGGGACTGCATGCAGACTGATTGATTATTCGGTGCAAATGCATCATGCATGAACATGCATTGTCTTGAATGACTCAATGAGTGATGACTGATTTTTTTAAGCTTCCTTCCAAAAATGTTCTTAAGCTTTCCTTACCGTTGTGGTGACGATCCATTCTCAACAGTTGTAATTCTTGATCAGGAGCTGAGCCAACTCGAGTCATGAGAAGGGCCTGCTAAAATTACTGTAAGAAATTGCAGCTCGATACACCACACAGCAAAATCAATGGTTCAGTAATTTTCAATTCAATCGGAGATCTATGACATCATCATCAATGATCATGATCAATCAATTATTGTGTACAGCCAATCAACGATATCGATCATCTCCATAGCGATCCGATTGACAACAACTATGGCATGCCATATATGCCAAAACCACACAGAGTGACAGATTGCTGTAAATAGTTGGTAGGCCTAGACATACCGTAAAATGGGGTAGGCCTAACTTAGCACTGGCTTCTGTGCTGTACTCTGATACCTGTATGATGATTTTCAAACTGTAGGATAGTAGCTACGCTCGGTGCTCCCTTCGGTCGCTATTCGAGAGGCGTCGCGGTTTGTGGAACGGGCGGCTAGTTCTAGCCTAACTTATACCACTTTTCAGAGTTTTTAAACCACTGCTTCTCAACAAAACCAATAACAGTTTTTATTAACCGTTATTTAAGACTTAGAGTTCCCCTCTAGGCCTACACCTTGAAGTTGAAAAAGATTTCTAAAACAATTTTGGCGTGGGGTTAAAAATAGCCCGACCAAAATTAGGCCTACCCCTCATAGCTCCTCATCGGGTAACTTTGGTCACAGTAGGCCTATCATTCCATGAAGAAGAAGAAAAACAAATGATCTTCACTGTATGGGCAAGTTGTTGTTTTTTGTGATATTTGATGAACCTTGCAAAATTAATCAAGCACACATCCTTGACCACATTAAAGATCGATTATTTTTTCTGAAAAAAATGTATGAAAAAAATGTATGAAAAAAATCTCAATTATTTCGTCAATTTCGAGGAAATTGGACATGAGAGAATATTGTTTCTTCCAAATATATTTCTTAACAAATTGACACCTATGACTAAAAACAATAGGCCTATAGCTGGTTGGAAATATGACCGTTAAAAAAAAAAAAAGATTTGACCGACCAAAGCTTTACCCCGCTGACCGCAGGGTTTGGGATAGACTATGCCATAGTCGAATTTTGATTTAAAAATATATATTATTAGGGGCCTATTATTTAAACATGATGAACGCATTCCGTTGAACTCAAAAGTATACTGATGTTTATTAAAAGCTAAACATGTTAAAATTAAAGTGTTCAATAGTAAAATGGTCATAAAGAGTTTTTATAATTATAGAGGATTAGTGACAATAAAAGTTATTGAATGCAAAATATAATAATAACTTCAATACTAAACAATTCTGATTTTGGAATCTACCAGTTTATTGATCGCGAAAGCCCGAGTAAAGCTAACAAACAGAGGGAGTATGGTGACTGAAAATATCAGATGTGAAAATCTATCAATTGCACACAAATTAATACAACTCAGTGTTTTATGCTTAAATGTAATAGCCAGAGTATGCAAAATGGGCAAGTGGACTACGGAGAAGTTTAGGGTTGAGAGGTTTTTTAAAAAATTCAAAAACCCAAGAGTTCTTCAATGTTTAAAGCAGAGGTAGGCCTAGGACTAATGCCTATGGCATGCATCTGCATTTTGTGATAAGTGGTTTGAAAAACGTGAGCGAAGAGAGTGAATTTTACTTGACAGATTTTGAAGACATTTAGGCCTACTAGGCCTATAGGGCCAGTGTTTTCTTTATAATTAAGCATTTTTGTTGAAAAGAGGTAGGCTCAATTGGCCTATAGGCTTATCCCTATTCATTTTGTTTTTGTTTTTTTGAATTGTGAATTGTTTCCTTTGCCCAGGGGTAATTTTTTTGGAAGACTTTTCTTGAAATGTGTATTTCACTGAATTGCCACCCAGTATGCTCAAGAAGAGGGTGGGGTAGACATGAGGCAGATGTAGACCCTATCATGCACACAAATGTAATTTATATTGAATGGATTATTTGCAATTTTGCATTGCACTTTGGACTTTGAATTTGATGGGGTATACACAAAGTGTGTGAACTCGTATTTAGTATTGACTACTCAGTGCCAGAGGAGGGCATGTGCAATAGCTGCCATGTGTATATTCATGTGTAGATGAGTGCAATAGGCCTATATTGTGTAAATTGCTAAATGTTCACAGGGCAGCTATAGGCATGATAGGGACCAGTCCCATAAAATTTCCGCGTCGTTGGATAGATGTTTCAAATGGACAAACTTTTGTAACTCACGAAATTTTTTTAAATGATGAAAAATGGCCTGTTATTGACCAAAATGACCAAAAGCACCAAAAACATGCCTTTTAGGCCTAGGCCTATTTATAAATTACAGGAGGTCATAGGTCAAACACCATAAGTCACAGAAAAATGTTGTGGTTGACTGTTTTGATCCAAACATCCATCAATTAATATTATTAAATTGATACACTTTCTATGATGCATTATAGGCTATGTCATTTTTCAAAAAATAATTCCCATGTAAAATTACATTTTTTTGGTCAAAACTCAACGGAAATCACACAAAATGGCATTTTTACCCATAAATTAAATGTATTGAATTAAGCGATGATTTAGTTCATATATTTAACGGTGCCATTTATTGTGTTCTCTGCATATCAAATATAAAGTTTCTACTCCATTTAGTTTTAAAGAAATTGCTTTTTTAGGTAAAAAATTACCAAAATCCTTAAATAGCATGGCCGTTGCCATGGAAAACAGGGTAACGCGGGTTACAAATTTGACCACATGGCAGAAAATATTCTCCAGGCGGCAGTTCTGAACATCTTGATATATAATTTATCCATTTGAAACATCTGTCCTATGAAACCGTTAGAGCACTTTTGGCTGCATAGCCCCATACTGCATGGATGACCAGTACATGCAGCGATGACTGATTTTTTTACAAATTCTTTAAGATTCATTCAAAAAATGTTAAGCTTTCCTTACCGTCGTTATGGTAACGATCCATTTTCAAAAGTTGCAATTCTTGATCAGAAGCTGAGCCAACTCGAGTCATGAGAAGGGCCTGCTAAAATTACTGCAAGAAATTGCAGCACGAAGTACAATAATCAAATTTCATGCACTGGTTCCGTAATTTTCAATTCGATTGGAGATCGATGGGATGCGCCGACATCAATTATCAATCAATTATTGTCAGAGATAATAATAATAGGCCTACATAATAATAGTTTAACAATAGATTATTGGAAAACAATTTCAAAACAGTGGAACAGGTGTAAATCGGTGCATCCAAGAGACATACAAAAAAAAAAAAAAAAGGGTTACAGGTAGATTAAAGGAGTATTTCGTGATCCTAGCATCCTCTTTTTATGACATTTTCAGTACATATCCACGAAAAAAGCTTATTCCCAAAATTTCATGATATCTTTGCTAAACGAATTAATCTGCAAGATATATTTTGTACATAAACATTATTAAAAATAGCCCGACCAAAATTAGGCCTACCCCTCATAGCTCCTCATCGGGTAACTTTGGTCACAGTAGGCCTATCATTCCATGAAGAAGAAGAAAAACAAATGATCTTCACTGTATGGGCAAGTTGTTGTTTTTTGTGATATTTGATGAACCTTGCAAAATTAATCAAGCACACATCCTTGACCACATTAAAGATCGATTATTTTTTCTGAAAAAAATGTATGAAAAAAATGTATGAAAAAAATCTCAATTATTTCGTCAATTTCGAGGAAATTGGACATGAGAGAATATTGTTTCTTCCAAATATATTTCTTAACAAATTGACACCTATGACTAAAAACAATAGGCCTATAGCTGGTTGGAAATATGACCGTTAAAAAAAAAAAAAAAGATTTGACCGACCAAAGCTTTACCCCGCTGACCGCAGGGTTTGGGATAGACTATGCCATAGTCGAATTTTGATTTAAAAATATATATTATTAGGGGCCTATTATTTAAACATGATGAACGCATTCCGTTGAACTCAAAAGTATACTGATGTTTATTAAAAGCTAAACATGTTAAAATTAAAGTGTTCAATAGTAAAATGGTCATAAAGAGTTTTTATAATTATAGAGGATTAGTGACAATAAAAGTTATTGAATGCAAAATATAATAATAACTTCAATACTAAACAATTCTGATTTTGGAATCTACCAGTTTATTGATCGCGAAAGCCCGAGTAAAGCTAACAAACAGAGGGAGTATGGTGACTGAAAATATCAGATGTGAAAATCTATCAATTGCACACAAATTAATACAACTCAGTGTTTTATGCTTAAATGTAATAGCCAGAGTATGCAAAATGGGCAAGTGGACTACGGAGAAGTTTAGGGTTGAGAGGTTTTTTTTACCCATTCAAAAACCCAAGAGTTCTTCAATGTTTAAAGCAGAGGTAGGCCTAGGACTAATGCCTATGGCATGCATCTGCATTTTTGTGATAAGTGGTTTGAAAAAACGTGAGCGAAGAGAGTGAATTTTACTTGACAGATTTTGAAGACATTTAGGCCTACTAGGCCTATAGGGCCAGTGTTTTCTTTATAATTAAGCATTTTTGTTGAAAAGAGGTAGGCTCAATTGGCCTATAGGCTTATCCCTATTCATTTTGTTTTTGTTTTTTTGAATTGTGAATTGTTTCCTTTGCCCAGGGGTAATTTTTTTGGAAGACTTTTCTTGAAATGTGTATTTCACTGAATTGCCACCCAGTATGCTCAAGAAGAGGGTGGGGTAGACATGAGGCAGATGTAGACCCTATCATGCACACAAATGTAATTTATATTGAATGGATTATTTGCAATTTTGCATTGCACTTTGGACTTTGAATTTGATGGGGTATACACAAAGTGTGTGAACTCGTATTTAGTATTGACTACTCAGTGCCAGAGGAGGGCATGTGCAATAGCTGCCATGTGTATATTCATGTGTAGATGAGTGCAATAGGCCTATATTGTGTAAATTGCTAAATGTTCACAGGGCAGCTATAGGCATGATAGGGACCAGTCCCATAAAATTTCCGCGTCGTTGGATAGATGTTTCAAATGGACAAACTTTTGTAACTCACGAAATTTTTTTAAATGATGAAAAATGGCCTGTTATTGACCAAAATGACCAAAAGCACCAAAAACATGCCTTTTAGGCCTAGGCCTATTTATAAATTACAGGAGGTCATAGGTCAAACACCATAAGTCACAGAAAAATGTTGTGGTTGACTGTTTTGATCAAACATCCATCAATTAATATTATTAAATTGATACACTTTCTATGATGCATTATAGGCTATGTCATTTTTCAAAAATAATTCCCATGTAAAATTACATTTTTTTGGTCAAAACTCAACGGAAATCACACAAAATGGCATTTTTACCCATAAATTAAATGTATTGAATTAAGCGATGATTTAGTTCATATATTTAACGGTGCCATTTATTGTGTTCTCTGCATATCAAATATAAAGTTTCTACTCCATTTAGTTTTAAAGAAATTGCTTTTTTAGGTAAAAAATTACCAAAATCCTTAAATAGCATGGCCGTTGCCATGGAAAACAGGGTAACGCGGGTTACAAATTTGACCACATGGCAGAAAATATTCTCCAGGCGGCAGTTCTGAACATCTTGATATATAATTTATCCATTTGAAACATCTGTCCTATGAAACCGTTAGAGCACTTTTGGCTGCATAGCCCCATACTGCATGGATGACCAGTACATGCAGCGATGACTGATTTTTTACAAATTCTTTAAGATTCATTCAAAAAATGTTAAGCTTTCCTTACCGTCGTTATGGTAACGATCCATTTTCAAAAGTTGCAATTCTTGATCAGAAGCTGAGCCAACTCGAGTCATGAGAAGGGCCTGCTAAAATTACTGCAAGAAATTGCAGCACGAAGTACAATAATCAAATTTCATGCACTGGTTCCGTAATTTTCAATTCGATTGGAGATCGATGGGATGCGCCGACATCAATTATCAATCAATTATTGTCAGAGATAATAATAATAGGCCTACATAATAATAGTTTAACAATAGATTATTGGAAAACAATTTCAAAACAGTGGAACAGGTGTAAATCGGTGCATCCAAGAGACATACCGGGTGTCCCAAAAAAGGGTTACAGGTAGATTAAAGGAGTATTTCGTGATCCTAGCATCCTCTTTTTATGACATTTTCAGTACATATCCACGAAAAAAGCTTATTCCCAAAATTTCATGATATCTTTGCTAAACGAATTAATCTGCAAGATATATTTTGTACATAAACATTATGTAGCCAGAGGTTTCCAGTAATATACAAATCTCAACTTTTTTTTTGAGAAAAGTGGGGGAGTGAGGCTGTGGATCACGAAATGCCCTTTTAAGTTAAGGGGTGGGGTATGAACGTTTGGACAGTTTTTATTGTGGGACATTATTAGAGCACATCAGACATATCGAATTGCATTCTGAATACGAAGAATGTCCTGATGATATCAAATGATTTAGATTTTTTTAATTAGCAATGTACCGGGGTAATACACATTTTATGGCAAATGATTAAAAATTGATATTTTGGATATTTAACAGTGCTCGAAGTAAACTTTATAAATCTGATGATTTATACTTAAAGTGTATGTAGGTGGGATGAAAAGCCGACGATCAATTGAATATTTTGACCTTTCGTATTGAAGATATGGATTTTTTCCCAAAACACCCAACAAAAATAGGTCTTTTGGGAAAAAATCCATATCTTCAATATGAAAGGTCAAAATTTTCAATTGATCGTCGGCTTTTCCTCCCAGCTACATACACTTTAAGAATATATCATTAGATTTATAAAATTTACTTCGACGACTGTAATATATCAAAAATGTGAAAAATATCAACTTTTAATAATTTGTCATAAAATTTGTATTATATCGTGAATTTCCAAAAATGAAAATTATTTGATATCAGAACATGGAGGTAGTAGAGCTACTACCTCCATGATCAGAAAGACATTCTTCGTATTCAGAATGCAATTCGATATGTCTGATGTGCTCTCATGTCCCACAAAAAAATACTGTCGAAACGGTCAAAACGCTCATTCCAGATCCCTTAATGTTAACAAAATGTCCTTTTGATATGCAGACACTCTCAAATAAAAAAATATTAGTAATTATAAATGGCACTGGCGTATAGATTTCTTTTTGACATGGGGGGGTTGTGGGGGGGAAGTATATTGAATCCGGAACCTTTTGGCAACAGTTGCGCCAGAAACGTGTTTTTCCGCTATCTACTCAAGATAGTATCTATTTATAAAATACAAAGAAATTAAGAAACGTTGAAAATATTTTGTTATCTACTGATGATAGAGTTTTGAACCTTTTGGAATAATTAAAAAGAATCATAGATTAAGCAAGAGACGAGTCAGAAATTTCATTTGGTATATTTTTTTAATGTTTCACGTTTGTTTGTTTGTTTGTTTGTGTTTTACTCAAAACGGTGCGATTTGCAAATCATTTAGCCCTTTGTGACATGCATCATCTGCTGTCAAACACACGAGCGCAAAGCCCACTTACGGCCTGCATCATTTTCTCGGAACACAGGGGAACACACAAACAGCTACGGTATTTTCTGAAGATAGCATTGCGGGCCTATAATACAGAAAATATTTCACAAATTTAGAAAACGTCTGTTAGGAAAGTTTCTTTTGATGATTTTTGTTTGTTTATTTATTTGTTTGTTAGATTTTCCGCTATCTACTCAAGATAGTTTTTATTTATTAAATACAAAGAACTTTAAGAAAGGTTGAAAATAATTTGTTATCTACTGATGATAGCAATTGGAACCTTGTGAAATAATTTAAAAAAAATCATAGATATAGCATGAGACGAGTCAGAAATTTCATTTGGTATTTTTTATATTATTTTTTAAAATTCTTATATTTACTTTTTTGTTTGTTTGTTTGTCACCTACTAAAGATAGCATTTACGGTGCATGATTTGCAAATCATTATAGGCACTTTGCGACATGCATCATCTGCTGTCAAACACACGCGCGCATAGCCCAATTACGGCCTGTATCATTTTCTCAGAACGCGCAAACAGCTATCTTCTGAAGATAGCATTGCGGGCCTAATAAAACAACACAGAAAAATATTTCACAAATTTAGAAAACGTGTGTTATATAGGAAAGTTTGTTTGTGATGTGTTTTTGTTTTGTTTTGTTCTTTGTTTGTTTGTTTTTCCGTTATGTTTTTTGTTTGTTTGTATAGTTTTTATTGATACAAAGAAATTAATAAAGGTTGAAAACATTTTGTTATCTACTGATGATAGCATTTTGAACCTAATTTCACTTGAGCAAAGCCCAATTACGGCCTGCATCATTTTCTCGGAACGCGCAAACAGCTATCTTCTGAGATAGCATTGCAGGCGTAACAAAATAACAGAAAATATTTGACAAATTTAGAAAACGTCTGTTAGGAAAGATTGTTTGTGATGTTTTTGTTTTGTTTTGTTGTTTGTTTGCTTGTTTTTCCGCTATCTACTCCAGATAGTATTCAATTCATTTATAAAATAGAGAGAAATTAAGAAAGCTTGAAAATATTTTGTTATCTACTACTTGAATGATAGCATTTGGAACCTTATGAAATATTCTTTAAAAAACTGATAGATTTAGCATGAGACTAGTCAGAAATTTCACGTGTTATATTTTTTACATACTTGTTTGCTATCTATACTCAAGAGAGCATTTACGGTGCGATTTGCAAATCATTATAATTATGCCCTTTGCTACATGCATTATCTGCTGTGAAAAGTTGAAAATATTTTGTAATCTACTGATGATAGCATTTTGAACCTAATTTCAGTTGAGCATAAACCAACTTACGGCCTGCATCGTTTTCTCGGAACGCGCAAACAGCTATCTTCTGAAGGTAGCTTTGCGGGGCTAATAAGACAACACAGAAAATATTTCACAAATTTAGAAAACGTCTGTTAGGAAAGTTTATTTTGATGTTTTTTGTTTGTTTATTTGTTTGTTTGTTAGCATACCGCTATCTATTCACGATAGTATTTATTGATACAAAGAAATTAATAAAGGTGGAAATATTTTGTTATCTACTGATGATAGCATTTTGGACCTAATCTCACTTGAGCATAGCCCAATTACGACCTGCATCATTTTCTCGGAACGCGCAAACAGCTATCTTCTGAAGATAGCATTGCGGGTTTAACAAAGCAACATTCAATATTTCACCATTTAGAAAACGTCTGTTAGGAAAGTTTCTTTTGATGTTTTTTGTTTTGTTGTTTGTTTGTTTATCCGCTATCTACTCAAGATATAAAATAGAGAGAAATTAAGAAAGGTTGATAATATTTTGTTATCTACAAATGATAGCATTTGGAAACTTATGAAATAATTTTTAAAAAATCATAAATTTAGCATGAGACGAGTCAGATATTTTTTTTATATTACATGTTTGTTTGCTTGTTTGTTATCTACTCAAGAGAGCATTTACGGTGCGATTTGCTACATGTATCACCTACTGTCAAACACACGCGCGCAAAGCCCACTTACGGCCTGCATAATTTTCTCGGAAAGCGTGGGCCAAATACAACAACACAGAAAATATTTCAAATTTGAAAACGTCTGTTAGGACAGTTTGATTCTTTTGATGTTTTTTGTTTGTTTGTTTATTTGTTATAGTAGGTTTTCCGCTATATACTCTAGATAATATTTATTTATAAAATACAGAGAAATTAAGAAAGGTTGAAACTATTTTGTTGTCTACTGATGATAGCATTTGAATTATTATATAGGCCCTTTGCGTCATGCATCATCTGCTGTGAAATACACACGTGCATAGCCCACTTACGGCCTGCATCATTTTCTCGGAACGCGAAAACAGCTATCTTCTGAAGATAGCATTGCGGGCCTAAGGCTGCGTTCACATAGAAGTATTCTATTCGGGTATACGGTGCACGTTTTACAGGTGCACGCGTATATAGTTCAATCGAGCAAGGCAATTTCATAGTACCGGGTCACATAAGGCTACGATCGCATAGAAGTATACTATTCGGGTATATACGATGCACGTTTTGCAGGTGCACGCGTATAGATTAAATCGAGCAAGGTAATTTCATAGTACCGGGTCACATAAGCGCTATTCGAAAAGGCTGTATACCTGCGTATAGTATAGTATAGTGGGAATCGGGTGTTCGATTTTAGTGCAGCGTATACCGTCCAAATTTTAAAAACCTAAACCATATGTGGGCAAATTCATTTTTTTAATAGATGCACTATCTAATTCTGCACATTATTTCATTTTATTGAATGCTATGTGACCTCATGATGTAAAGTTACAAGCATTTGATAAGACAAAGAAAATGGGTAAACTGACATACTAAGCTATTAAGCTATATGAAATACGCTCATTCGATCAGGCTGAGTTCACATAGTATACTCCTATATGAACTCAGCCTGATCGAATGAGCGTATTCATATAGCTTAATACCGTGATACTTCTATGTGAACTCAGCCTAATAAAATAACAGAAAATATTTCACACATTTAGAAAACGTCTGTTAGGAAAGTTTCTTTTGATATTTTTTGTTTGTTTGTTAGTTTTTCTGCTATCTACTCAAGATAGTATAGTTTTGATTTATAAAATACAAAGAAATTAAGAAAGATTGAAAATATTTTGTTATCTACTGATGATAGCATTTGGAACCTTATGAAATAATAATAATAATAATAAAAAAAATCACATTTGATATTTTTGGAACATTATATTACACGTGTTCACAAACAGCACTGAAACCCAATGCATTAAAAGGGCATTTCGTGATCCACAGCATCATCCCCCCACCCGTTTATGTACAAATAATTTCTTGCAGATAAATTTACTTCGCAAAAATATTATGAAATTTGAATTACGTTCTGGTACACCTGAACGAAATTACAACACATTGTCTACTGAGCAGTGTAATACACATCATCGTGGATATCTTGCAAACCCATAATCGGAATCAACTGAAATTTTGGAATTTTTTGTGTGTGGATATCTACTGAAAAAAGTCATAAAAAAGGATGCTAGGATCACGAAATTACTCCTTTAAATGGGCTACTACTAGTTTCAATTCATACATACCCTGGAAGACATTAATACTGATCTTCCAAACAGGGAGTGTGAATTTCAAATGGGGTTACCAGAATGAGTGACTCCATTTGAAATCTACAACCCCTGTGTGAAATTAAGGTCATGTCTTCCATAGGGGGCGTATGGATTTCAACTGGAACAGCCCAGTGTGTTTCTAAACTAAAATATGAACACTAAAAATAAATACTAGGGACTGTCTTTTGAAATTTGCAGGAGAGCATTAAATAGCTCTTCTGGAGCCTTCAAGGATAGATGTTTAGAGCATACAATATAATGTAAGAAGAGAATGGTCAACTAAGGAGAGCTAAAAATCACTCTCCTACATCAGATTTAAGGAAAGCGGTAGAGAGGAAGTCCCTGATATACACTATTTATGAATTACTATTCATTCAAGTTCAGGTTGCATGTCAAAAAAATTTATTCACCTTGTGAAATAGTAACATAAATTCATAAAATTTCAACATTTTAAATATTTGAGCAATATTTACTGAACTTTATACACAAACTGTCGTATGTACATATTTTATACACTAAATGCATTTACAGCAGAAGCCATGTTGGTTATTGGCAAGAATTAATTGACCTTTTTGGTAAATCCCAGAATTCTTTGCGGTTAGACCCGAAATGTTGTCAAGTGTTGCGCACAATGTTACTGTCTATTTTCCGGCTTTCAAATGCGCAGTCGCCAGTCAATCTTCACTTAATGATGTGCACATCGGCGTGATGTCAAATTACGACATCTCGGGTATAATCGCAAAAGAATTATGGGATTTTAATAATGAAAAGGTCAGTTCTTTAACCCCCTGGACATCTAACAGCATTTCTGATTGGTTGATAACTTGAAATGCTTATTTCAATTGCCAATTATGACTAGGCTTTAAACTATTTGTGGTCAAACTTGCATTTGCAGGTGATCTTATTAACACCATCCTTAATTGGTTTAAAATTGGATGCAATATTCATTTTGGCCAATTGGCAGGTAGTTCTCACAGGGTTAAGGACCAATGGGAAAAAAATAAAATAAATGAAGGTGAGATTCTAGTTGAAATCCATACAACCCCTATGGAAGACACCAATTGATCATCCAAGCAGGGAGTGCAAATTTCAAATGGGGTTACCTGAATGGGCAACTGTATTTGAAGTCTGCTCCCCCTGTGTGGGAGATCAAGGTCATGTCTTCCATAGGGGTGTGTGAATTTTTACTAGAATAGCCCATTTCCAACACTGGTTTGAAGACTGCACACCCATTTATACATTCAAACATTAATTAATCAGTATTGTCATGGCTTATAAGCAGCGGTACGGGCCCTACCTCGCAATCAGAGAGTTGGAAGTTCAAGCCCATGCGGTGCCATCGTGTTGTGCACTTGGGCAAGGCACTTTACCCATGGAGCTTAATAAAGCTCTATGGCTTTACCTCACTTGCCTCTCTCTACCCATGGGTGAAATGGAGAGCTGTTAGGAATATTATATTAAACTATATATTCTTGTATTTGCCGTAGAAGTAGTTGCATAATCGGATTAATTACCACAGCAATGGGTGCACACTGTCTTTGAATCTATCGCCCTGCACAAAAAGCAAGTTGCACCCATGACATGCGTATGTTTTCAATCATAGATTGAATACAATACTGCTCTTTTCAAAGGTATTTCTGTGTGATATTAATATTCCCAAGAATTACGAATTTATGATTCAGGTCTTTGTCCCTGTTCTCTGATAATAGATGTGCAATGCAGTGGGACGGTGTAACATCTAGTGCAGGGCGATACATTCAAAGATAGTGTGCACCCATTGCTATGGTAACTAATCTGCTTACGTAGCTACTTCTATGGCTAATACTTTAATTCCATTTAATATTCACACTACCCCTGTGGAAGATTTAGCAGTTCAGTCTTCCACAGAGGGAGTATGAATAGAATAGACAAATTGGGTAACTTCCATTTGAAATACTCACTTCAGGGAAGTATGGGTTTCACTGTGACCAATTACATTTGAAAAACATACTCCCCTGTGAAAGATTCCACAGGGGTAGTGTGGATTTCAACTGGAATAACCCAATATAAGAAATAAATAATGTATCAGATACTGGCTTTTCTGAGAGGTCAGTCCATTCCCAAAGTAAATCTTGTCTACTAATAACCAAAGTAGCATTGCAAATGTAGCAATTTGAGTAATTGTATTTGTAATTTATGAACAAAAAGTTAGCAGACAATGGGACAAAAGAGAAGTAACTTTGCAATATCAATTTGGGACCCACAAATTTCAACTAAATGGAATCTGAATAGGTCCAGCATAAAACAAGTAGACGCTGTTATTTTAGAGGAAACTGTGAACCTACTCCTCAAGTAAGAAGCAGTATCTTCTTCAAGTGTAACACACCAGATACTGTTATTTCAAAATTTCTATTGTACAAATCCAAAATTTTGGTTCATGTTACGTGCCTCAATACTTCTTTCTCAAATTAACTGACATATTCCTACACTTCATACAGTGTCCGCATCTGGTGCTGACATAGATGGCACTGTAAGGACTTGGTCAAATACTGATTACTGGTCAGTCAATTTGATAAAGTATGAAGTCTTACCAGCATGAAATTGTCATTGAGGTGTATGTAACATCAAGAAAATTTTGGATTTGTACAAAAGAATTCTGAATTATCTGTATTATTGACAATCTTGATCAGGGTTGTAGCTAGGATATTTTTAGTGCTGGGTGGTCTTTGATAAAAGCTTGGCATTTGGTAATTTGTTGCCAAATTGACCAAATTCCTGATTAATTCAATGAAATTTTGCAGTTTTGGACTTTTGAGTGGTGCATTCCAGTGCTAAAATTGCAGCTGAGTGGTGGGCTCTAAAACTGAGTGGTGGGCTCAAAATAACCAAGCACCTAGGAGCCATTTACCCAATGGTCATAACATTTTGGCTCCTGGTCTACACCAAAATCATATGAATCAGGCTCTACATTTAAAAATTTTTTTAAATAGAGATGGGTAGTTATAAGCAGATTTTGTATTTAATGTGTAGTTGTGTACAATTGAAATTTAAATGACTCTTTAAAAATGGCTCCTGGTTCACTAGATAATCACAAGACTAGGAGCTGCTTTTTCCAAATGTGTGGCTCCTGGTCCAGATTTGCTTATTTTGAGGCTTGCCACCGCCCACTGTAGCTGCAACCCTGATCCTGATGAACTTATTCGCAAAGCAACAGATACTGAGCTTTGACAGTGTTGCTTCATACTTCCAAATCAGGCATCACTTGTACCTCAAGCATGCTCATCCACCAGTACACAGTTCTTTTACCCAAATATGTTTCCACACTGATAGAATGACCTTTGACTGAACTTGAGGTCAAATTGTAAGCTTTCATAGTTATGAAGGTTAATGAACTGCACCGATGGCAATGAGGCTATTCACTATTGTGATATACAATTGGATCAATTGAGCCCATATTTATTGGTCCAGCTAGAAGTCTTAGACAAGATGTAGTCGAGTCCAATATTTTAAAACTCGTAGCTTGACCATTAGTGTGAAGCATCCAATTTTATCATTATATTTTGGATCCAATATTTTCTGGATACATCAAAACATAATGATGCATGGAAAACAATAACTTCTTAATAATGAGAGTTGCAACAAACAATGTCAAAAGAAACTATAATAAAAGTCGGAAATAAAAACCCTACTTTTGTGTCTGATGATTCTATCAATCAAACTTGAGCACAGCTTATGATTGGTTAGTATCGTTTAACTACTCCTTGATCCAGAAAAATACAGCACCAATTTTTTGGGATTCGAAAAAAATTATACTGTGTTGCCAAATGAAACATAGCCAAATCCTAATCAAATTTAACTATTTGGCCAATTTTTTGGAACTAAGGGGCAAAAACATGCATTTTAAGGTATTTTTGGTATGCTGTGACAATCAAGCCCAAAGACTTGTACTAAGACTAATTTCAGTTCATGCATTCTAATTTTTGAAGAAAATGTTTCTTATATTCAATGATCAAAATTAACATAAAATATTAAATTTCATAGCCTACAAATTTTGAATACTTAGACTTGTGCCAAGTCTTTGAATTTTGTAACTGAAATTGTCAGAAATCATGCAAAATTGCATGTTTTTGGCCCAATTGGCCTCAAATTGAAAGGATTAAGAATTAGCCATGTTTCATTTGGCAAACAGGATAATATCTTTTTAATCCCAAAAAATTAGTGCTGTATTTTTCTGGAATAGGGAGTAGGGGGGCCCTACATGTAGGGAGGTCCGGTGTGATACTAACCAATCACCGACCACAGGGAGTTTAATTGACAGAAGCAAATTAGTTTCTGCCTTTTAGTTTCAATATACCATGTTGTGATCCCAGCACACCCCAAATATTTTGTTACATTTTCAAAAGGACTTACAATGATTGCCAGAAAACATCCAAAACATTTTAATAACTTTGTTTTTCAAGTTACCGCAAAATATTTAACATAACATCATTCAAGTGAAAAAAAAGTGTTCATGTTTGCAAAAATTTACAATTCAACATTTTGATATCAATGTTTCAAAATGATTCCATATTTTTAATAATACAATATACACTAAGACAAAAAAAGAAACTTGTAATATTTCACAAGGTCATATCTTAAAATCCTGTTCATCAAGCTGTTCCATATCAGTGCATTTTGCTGTTGTGTCAGTTGGACAACTGCTTGGTTACTGACATGTGTTTAGGGTAGAGTATTTAGGCAATCCTGTGTGTAATTTTGTCAATTTTGATAGGCAGGATTTTACAATATGACTTTGTGAAAAATTATAAGTTTCTTTTTTGGCTTAAGTGTATAAAGTAATTTTAATATTTGTTAACTTTTGAAAAATGTTTTAAAAGATAATTTGCATATGGTCATGTTTTTTGAGGTGGGCACCCAAAAAAGGTGGAGCTGTCACATTTTCCAAAAAATTTTTCTTCTTCTTCATATATTTTTGCTAAAATCCATCATGAAGAAATGGTTTTGGTCTCATTTTGAAGATAAATTATTAATCTAATGAAATAGTAACAAATACAGTTGAACAAATGTATTAATTAATTACAACCGCTTAATTACAGTTAATTAGCCAGGGGTGGAGCCGGTAGAGGAGGAGCCGGTAGAGGAGGAGCTCTGTGTAAATCCAATGAGAAGTTGGTGTTCAATAACAAAATATATGCATTTTGTTGCCTAGTAGAAGTAAAAATGCATTTGCATAATGTTAATAACTATAATTGCCCAGCTAATCTTAATAAACTTAGTAATTAAGGATTTAATGAGCTTTTAATTAATACAGGGGAATGTGTGTCATGCAATACAATGGGCTTTAAAGTTTGCATGCATGAAGAAAGGAATGAAAATAAATCTCATCTGTCATAAATAGATCTTTTAAATTGTTTTATCTTTGAAATATCTATCAAATAAATCTTCTCAAAGGAGATTATTGCAGTCAAAGGATTTAATCTGATGACATATTGATCTCTGGTTATTGTTAAATAGTTTATGGATGTCTACAGGCTAATTGTGCATCTATATGCCAACATGTACATGTACCATTGTTATAATTTATTCACTGTAAATTGATTTTTGAAACACCCTATATGGAATTGGATATTTAAATGTGATATTATAGCAATTCTTTAAACTATTTTGTTCCAAATTTGAAGTGCTTTTGCTTACAAATGGCACTTAGGGAAATTTTACATTAAATTTAAAATACATCTTTTTTCACACCCTGTATAACACAATGGGCTTAACAAATATAGTGCAAACTAAATATTTGATGAAACGACTAATTTTGTACATTCCAAATATCAAGTTCATTTTCCAATTTAATATACTATGTAGAAATATTGGAGTGGTAAAAAAATGTAATTTTTTAGGTATTTTTCAATGGAATCGCCCTGTATATTTTTGGCACACCCTGTATATCCACTCAAACTTACCAGATTTGCAATCCTGACAATGTATGCTTTCTAAAAATATATACTTTTACATAGTTTGAATGAAAACTTTTTGAAATATAATCAGAAATACAAAAAAGGAGTTGATTTTTGACAAATTGCAAAATGTGACGCAATTGGGTCCCACCTCAAAAAACATGACCATTTACTGTGATGACAAATACTGAACATAGATCCCGTTCACCCTGTAAAAATCGCTTCATTCGATTAAGATTAAAAATGGAGTTTACCTGGTGTGACCGCACATTTTTCATTCTATTCTCATAAATAATGATGAACAAATGAGCCATCATTTGATTAGATAATTGCTTACTAGAATGAAGCTATTGTGTGGTGGGAATGCAACGTTTGATTATGTGAGCTCATTACTGTGTAATGAGTAGCATAACAGTAAGTTTCCATTTGCAGAACTTTGACAATATGCAACTGCTGATAACAAGCTTATGCAATAGTGCAGAGAATAGTATCTTCATGAGATCATCATTAAGTGTCATGTCATCTAATCGTCATCGAATGAAGACATTTCCTGGTGTGAACGGGTCGTAACCACTGCAGCAACCTGGATCATTCCCCCGGTCCCCTAAATCTTGAACATATGACCGAATACAGAATAATCACAGGGGACTAAGCAAGATCCAAGTTACTGCGTTGGGCTCTTCCATTTAAAATACACACTACCCCTGTGGAAGATTTGGCTCAAGTTTGTCACAGAGGGAGTATCAATTTTGAATAGAATAGACAATTAGGTAACTGCCATTTGAAATACTCACTCCAGTTGTGGAAGATATAGGTACAGCCATAATACAGGGGGAGTATGGGTTTCAAAATGATTACCTCTGACCAATTACATTTGAAAAACATAACTCCTCCTGTGGAATATATTTCCAAAATCTTCCACAGGGGGAGTGTGGATTTAAACTGAAATAGCCCATTGTCACTTGCCAAAGACACCAAGGACCAGTTTTACAAAGACATAGTATCAATGTCTACACCTGGGGGGAAAAAGGGAATGCAGGAACACATTTCCTGATAATTTTGACAAGGGTGGATTTTGGTTCCCTAGATGGAAGAAGTTTGATTTCACAGGGGTCAAAGGCATACAGATTTTATGAGGGTGGTCAACTAAAACTTATTTTGACATCATGTGGTACATTCGTTTTCAATTTAACATGAAATAATAAATTAAGTTGTAACAACATTTTTTTAAATTTTGACAACATTTGTGGAAAAATTTTGAAACTTAAAATTTGTGAATGTCCCTTTATACTTGAGATCATCTGTACTTCTGGTTTCATAATATCATGCATTTGCCGCTGCCGCTTACATTTTTCTGCACACTGGCGGTCACTAAGCAGCACACTGCTCAGCAGCATGACTATGTAAGCTAGTGTTGGCGCTCTTTTGCTCATTGGTAGCATTGGAAGTAAGACATTTTTTATGCGTAGCATTATCAACTTGCACTACAAGATTTTGATTAATTTTGCACACTTCACTGTATGGCATAAACTGCTACATGTACATATTTCCAAAATTGTGTAGCAACGTGATCAAAATTGAGTTGCATTTTGCTCCGCGATACCAGCTACGTCCAATGCTGCTCATTGGCCAAAAATCATATCCATATGTCATGCAATGCTCCCGACTTCCCTTTAAACTCAAGCTAGGGTAGCGCTAGGTTGCTTTTTGGGGTCCCGGACCCACCAAAATAGAGTTCGGACCCCCTGTTTTTAAATTTTCTGCGAGTTCAGGGGTCCCAGCAGACCCCCCATTTTTCAATCTAGCGCTATTGCAGACATACTATTTATGCTGCATTTGTGCAACTCGGACTCACCAAACTCTACTCCGGACCCCCTACTTTTTAATTTTCTTCAAGTTCGGGGGTCCCTGCGGACACTGGAGTGTTAAGTTCTAGCGCTACCCCTGAACTCAAGGCGATTTGCCGCTTTGGGGAGTGATCGGTATATGGGGTTGCCACTGGCTAGACTGTAAACTGACTTCAAAATCATCATCAGAGAGGCGTCACAACTAGATGAAACTAGCTTTTATGCTTTAGTAAAATGACCCCAAGGTATGATTCAAAATATTGTTTGAACCAAAACATTTTTAATTACTAAGTTTGTGTCACATATGTTATAGTAGCCTCGTGATCACCCCCCTCTGGGTTTGGCTCTTCCGTAATATACGCAACGGTCGTTGCCTCTCCTTCCACTATCGGATGAGCCGCTTCTGTCACGTATGTCACTGTTTCCTGACCAGATTCTGAGGTTGTATGCTGGGCGACATACGTCACCATACCTTCTTGTCCTTCACCCTGCGTCACGTACGCAACTGTCGGTTCCTGTCCCTCCTCCGTATTTGCGTTTTGTGTGACGTATGTGACAGTACCGTCCTGTCCCGACGATGAGGCAAACACCCTGTTGGCACTGTCAAATTGAAGAAGAAAATCAACAGCGCTCAGCATCTCCTGATGCGGATGATCACCCTGATTGATAATCAAAGTAGTTGGAATGACCTCTTCTTGAACTTTGTCCTTTTGACCTTCATCGACCTGAATAACTTCCTCTGGTCTAATGGCAGGTTCATAATGCTCTTTTTCATGCTTTTTACACACAAGTTGCGAAGAGAAGGTCATATCACAGTGGACGCACTTATATATGCTACCGCCACCGTGCGTCTTCATGTGGAGTTTGACGTACTCTTTCCGACTGCTCCTGTAACTACACAAAGTACATTTGAAAGGTTTCTCTCCTGTGTGCAGAACCAGATGTTTTTTAATATCGCCACGTTCTTTGAAACTTCGCCCGCAAAACTCGCACACATGAGGGCGGTCACCAGTGTGGATTTTCTCGTGCCGTCGCATGCTTTCGATGCGTCGGAACCCCTCGCCACAATGCTGGCATTTGTAAGGCAGCTCTCCTGAGTGAATCATTTCGTGATTTTGCAGCTTGCGTTTTTCCTGGAACCTCTGCCCGCATATGTTGCAGAGGTGCTGCTTGGGATTTGTGTGAATTTTAACATGCCTCCAGAGGCCGCTTCTCACTTTGAAAGCTGCTTCGCAGAACCGACACTTGAACGGTCTGTCTTCGGCATGCGACATGGCGTGTATTTGTAGGATTCGACTTTGTTTGAATGTCTTGTCACAGTCTTTACACCTGTATGGATGACTCATGGGCTCTTCTCCCGTGTGTGTTGTCATGTGTTTTAGGAACGGTTTCACGTGTGCAAATTCCACAGTTTTACAGGTTGCCATCTTGCACTTAAAAGGCAATTCTGGCTTTGCATCCGGATGCATCATGTCTTTCACAGCTGGATCCAAACCAAGCATAGCATAAGTCAGACGATTTTCCTTCTTTCTTCCGTCGATAAACATCGTTCCCTCATTGTCGTCGGTCTCGCACAGTGGCGCCAACTCTTTCGATACAGGCGCATTAGACGGTGTTCTCTCCTGTTTGCTTTTCTTGTCTTTGACTGTTTTACGTGGACGACCTGGACGGCGGTCATTGGGAAACACGAGTGGTTTCCGTCCTCGCTTTTTGCGACTCATTTTGTGAATCTTCTTTTGTGTCCATTGGCTCCGAAACATCATCTCCCTCATCACCTGCTGTTGTTTCCGAGCCTTCTCCAGTTCCTGTCTCCGATTTAACTTCTGATGGCTTTGCAACACCATCTCCAGATGCATCTACATCTGGCGTGTCGTCGACAGGGTAACTAATCAGAGGCGCGCCCATATCATCCCCTTTGTTCTCTTTGTCAGACTTATCACCAGCCTCTTCGTTGTCCACTTCCTCAGTTTCATCCGAGATTTTTCGCTTTTTTGCCAACCTACTCGGCCTCTTTGGCATCTTCTCGACTTTTGCGGGAGTTACCTCCGTTCTTGTTTCGCTCTCTTCTTGCTCACCGTCTTTAACCTTACTTGTGGTTTTCGGAGGTGAGACCGCATTTCCACATATGGCACAGGTCCTGTTTGAGAGTTCCATCTTGCCCGACAGAATGCCAATGATTTCTGATTTGACTTTGAACAGTTGCTTAGCACCACATGTTCTGCAGAATCTGAGTGTATTAGGCACAAAGTCTTGTTTAATAATCTCCATTGCTGAAGCAACTTTGGTCTTTGTGGCCGGAGTGGTGGAGACGGTGGTAGATTTTGCCTTCTGATTCTGAAAAAGAAATAATTGAAATTGAAAAATCTATAAGAATGCTTGAGATCACACAAATAAAACATTAGTATTGAAATGGGTTATTTCTCTGTACCAGTTATGGAAGACATGACCTTTATCTTCCACATAGGGAGTGTGAATTTCAAATGGGGTTCCTAGCCTTGATCAAGGCTTCCTCCTTACTTTTTCTCTATTCATGCTCTTCTCAGGACCCATGGTCGAAGTATCATATACTGGACTCCCTCAGATTTTTAGTCAGGTCAGAATTTTTGTGTAGGACGATCAAGGCTTCCTCCTTACTTTGTCTCTATTCATGCTCTTCTTAGGACCCATGGTCGAAGTATCATATACTGGACTCCCTCAGATTTTTAGTCAGGTCAGAATTTTTGTTTAGGATGAAAGCCTTGACGGGTTTGTAATTGGATTAAATCTGGCCCTACACAAATGAATGGGAGAGCAAATAATCTGCAACACAGACCAGAAGAAACCAATCATATGCTTCCCTGTTTAAGTCACTGCTATTTGGGAATCGTAACTTTTAAAAAGGATCAACTTTGAATTTCATTAAAAAAAAATTAGTGGTTTTGTTAAGATATGTTCAACTATTTATTTTATAGGAAGAACTATATCCCATTCTTGGGAAGTCAAGCTTAACCATCATAAAGGAAGTGACATTATTTGTATAAATACAGGGTGTCCCAAAAGTAACTTAACATTGTGAATTGGCCATAACTTGCATTGCGTTAATAGTGTTGTTACAAAAATTGCACAGTATGTAGATACTTCTTTTAGAAATGTTATGATACCAAACATGCCTATGTGGTCATGACCCTTTGGTATAAAATTAACGGATATCTACCGTATCGTAAAACCCACTTTTATAAACGCAAAATAAGTCTCGTCATTTGAGACGTAATAACACGATATAACGTGTTATTGTTTTCAAATCTGTTTTGTTTAATTTTGCTATGTTTGTTTGATTGTTTGTTTGTTTTCAATGCGTAATCTTCATTTTCTGTTTTATCTGGATTTTATATTAAAACAAGTGCTTAAGTTTTTTCTGAGGATTCGATGAACAGTTGTACGCGGTACGTTGTTTTCCATTTAAAGTCGACGTACTGATCGTCTTGGGTTTTTAGCCACCACTCTTCATATAACATCAATGTTTGTACCCGTTTTTCTGTTCTTCCACGTCCTGCCCGAGGTAGATTATGAACAGATCCAGTTGATAGGAATTCCTGCACTAGTTGCTGGATTGTATTTCGGCTGGGTGCATAATTTACATTAAAATGTTCCCTAAACTTTGCTTGAGTGAGTTTGTCCGACTTTGTCTCGGCAAAAAAACATGAATCCGTTGATCTAAAGGAAATTCATCTTCACTTCAACTGTTTTAAAGTAAAGTTTAATATTGTCAATATATCCTAATTACAATCTAAAACAGCAGTCACGCTTACTCTAGGCCATGTTATCCATGAATGTTCATACCTAAATGTAGTGTGTGCAGTGAGTGAACCAACTCTATTGTTGAGGGAAGCACATCATTCATGTGCTTGAACATTCATGTGCTAGAACAAACCCACAAAAGCTTGCTTTTGTGGGTTTGATACACACATATGTACAGTCACACAGTAAGGCCAAGGAGTCATCAATAATGCTGTTTTTGGTATCAGAATAATTCTAAAAGATCAATCTATGTGAATATGTTCTCCATTTTGGTATGAAGTAGGAAATATTTGAGATAGGGCAAATTCACAATGTTAAGTTACTTTTTGGACACGCTGTATTATATATTTCTTTTTACATTTTGTGTATAAATTTGCAGTACAAGCCTACTAAAATAAATGGACTTTCCCAGATTTTGAAAAATAACTGAAAGCCTCCCATGGTATATGTAATCAATTACCAACTCTACAAGTCCTTGGCGTGGGCAACATGAGCTTTAGGGAAGAAGTACACCTTGTGGGCATGGTGTGCATTTTGCTCAAACACTACCCCTGCAGTACACAGTGGTAAAGTATGATAAGAAAGTCCACTATCTAGCAATTCAAGTGCCAAATAGAAAGTTATTATGGTAAATAATTATTTTGAAAGAATAAATGACTTCAAATTTTGGAAAGAAATAGAAATTTCTGGAAGATGCGGCAAAGCTTCCATGAATTTTACATTCACTAACTATGGACACCAAAGGACTTGAAGTAAGTCTAGGGGTTCCCTGAATGGGTAATTCCATCTGAAATCTACATCCCCTGTGTGAGAGATTCAGGTCAGGTTTTTCTTAGGGGGTGTATGGATTTCAACTGGAGTAGCCCAATATATATATCTTATGAGTCTATAAAATTAAAAATAATTTTTCTTAATTTTAAAATTATGTCAGATATTGTTTGTTTGTTGAATAATTCGGCCTCTACATGACTTGAGTTTATTATGTCATACTGTCTCACACAGTGATATTTAAACATTCAATTTCTGTTTCAGCTCTCAAGAAATGAAGAGCTTTGTTTCAAAACCCCTTACATCCACTTGCCCATTTTAGAGAACACATCCAAAAATCATCAAAACAATCACTGATATAAGGGGGTTTGCAACAAAAGCAGTTTTTGGCAGGATGCTTGGGTAAGAGCATCCTGCCAAAAACTGCTTTTGTTGAAAAACACCTTATATCAGTGATTATTTTGATGATTTTTTGATGTGTTCTCAAAATTGGGCAAGTGGATGTAAGGGTTTTTGAAACAAAGCTCCTCAAATACATGTACCATGTATGCAGATGACGAAGAGATATTTGTTGCAATTTGTGGTTAAGTAATATGATTATGTGTTATGGAACTTACCCTTGAAAGGGGTTGGAATACAACATGTATTGGTTTTCATGACAAAAAGCAGCCATGCCTTCAGTTTTAGAACAGTGCAGATTTTCCTTCAATTTTTGTGGTGGGGGGGGGGGGGGGCAAAATATGATATATGTGGCGTGATAGAGAAAATCAGTCTGAAGTCGAGCATATTCAATTATCAGTTTTCTACATGATTGTATAAGGCATTTGCAAAGCTACATTTAAAATCGAACATTTAGTTCCAAAGATATGAACAGTTGAAGTGTTTCCAAAACAAAAGACAGCAAAAGAAATTATTTTCTTTTTTTGGCTATATCTGAAAATCAATATGTCCAACTTCTGACTGAGTTTGCCTGAATCTTCTATTATTTGAAGGAATATTGACCGAGACTTGTTTACAGGTTATCATTAAAACAAATTTGCCACACATTTGTACACTCATTATCACCCTTAAGTGCCCCCTCCCCCCATATCACACATATAGGTGTACTCTTGTTTTTAGCAAAATTTCAAAACAAGTAGGTGGGATTACATACGCACAATATTCGGACTATTTAGCACCCAGTGTGCTTTCAGTCATTCATGGGAGGGGAGGGGGTTACAAATGGGAATTTACTTGCAAAATTCAGTGTATCTTAAATCAAAATCATCATAATTCTAAATTGGAAGGCTTAGATGGAACATTTATTTAGCCATTTGATGGCATTTACAGCGGGAATTCCAATTGAATGAACGCAGCTTTCAACAGTTGTATTCTATCCAACCACGATTGTATTTTTTCGGATTTCAAAATCACGAGTGTGTTGGCATGGTTGGATTCACTTACGCGTTACCCATGCACAGTCGCACACGCTGGCGTACATCACGCAGTGTACGCAAAAAATCATCACGCTATGTCAGGCTGTGTTCATTCAATTGGAATTTCCACTGTAGTTGAGCAGGTGCATCAAACATATGGGGAGGGGGTGCCTTAAACAGTTGTCACTCAAAACATTCTGTACAGGTGCTTATTAGGGAAGGGGCACTAATTAGGTCCAATATGCAGGGTTGTAGCTACAGTGGGTGTCAGTGGGTGGTGGAGCCCACCACTGAAGGTTCATTTTGATGCTAGAGCCCACCACTCAAACTAAAAAGTCCACTTTTGCTGAAATCTTGCTAAATCAAGCAAATTCTGTACATTGCTGCCCGGCACTCAATTTCTGCTAGCTACAACCCTGCCAATATGGTACAGCTAAAGATGGGCTTAACTTACTCCTCTACTGCGTGTATTATGAACCCTTGGCTGTGCTGCAGGTGCGACCACTGCCTCCTCTATCTCTTCACTCTTCTAGAAACACAATAAAACAGGATAATCAGATTTTGATTTGTTGTCTAAGCAAATGCAGTAATGAACTGCGGTAAAATGTCACAACTGATGAAATAATCACCTGTTTGCTTGAAGCCCAGTCATGTGATGGGATTTCACTGATAATGCAGTAAGCAACTACAGGCCTATTATGTGTAAACGGTTGGTACACTTTTTTTGGTCTCCATCCAACATGGCAGATTTCCCATAATGCAACACATGGAGCCAGTTTAATTCTATGCTGTGCATACATACTGCATCCGTTTTCTCTAATCAAAGTCCATGCTTTACTTTATATATATTACTCGCGGTATATAAATGTCCTTCTACTCAAAAAACTATTTTGATTATTCCCTAGATCCTTTGCACAAAAGGCAAGACTATAAAGTATGCCTTTGTCCACACGCACATCTTTAGTTCCTTACTGTGTTCGCACATCCTTACTGCGCATGCACAACCAGTTTCTAGTGTGCATAGATGATGACATAGACTCTGTTTCTGTGCAGCACATTTTTAGAACTGCCAAAAACAGTGAATTTACCTCTTGCATTTTTTCCTCCAATTCCTTGAACTCTTGCTCCTTCAGTTCTAATGAATTCTGTGTTTCCGCCAACTTCTGTTCCATCTCTTTGCCTGTCAATAAAATGGCATATGATTATCAAACATGTTTAAATTGTGTGAAATTTCCATTGCTTATCAATTATGTGGTTAAAGAATATGCAGAGAAATACCAGAGACATTCTAATAGAAAGTAATTTGTCTAAACGCCTCGCAGAACTGATCCATAAACATTTTACATATAGACAAATCCAATTTCACACATTCCTACACCTCAATAGCAGCCATTACTGGGTCCCTGTCAGGTCCATCCCACCTGAAATGTGAAATGATGCGGTCTTGGCGAAGATTTTAAACTGCATTCAATCACCCGTGTTACACATAAAAGAATGATGAACGTTTACAACACAATACAATTATCAGATTGATTTTTAAGCAGCTTTTAATCCACCCAATTGGGCAATCACAACACCAGTTTGGTGCGGAGGGGACCCAGTAATGGCCAACTGAATTCTGACCATCACTTGGCTCGTCGGATGCATCTATATCGTGAAGCCCTTCATGGCAAATCCGATTTCACATACCTAGGCATGCAGGGCCTCAGGGACTGCCTTTTGAGGAGAGCGAGAGCAATACTTTTACCTGGTTGCACCGCATGCGACCATGCGTGTCAATAAACCGCCCTGTAAGCTCTGTGCAGTCAACTTTACACACGCGATTAGATACTCTGCCAAGTGAAATACACACCTACTTTAGTACCAAACTTGTGAATTAAAGGTGAATTAAAGTTAAAGACAGAGCAGTAATAATTACCTTTGACAGATTGTGCTTGGAGTTCTTCCTGACATGATCTAAGTTTTGTCTCCACAGTTTCCCTGGATTTCTTGTTCTCCTCCTGACAATTCTCTAGCTCGTCTTTCCTTGAGTCTAGTTCAGCTTGGAGAAGAACTATAGATGCATTACTTGTGTCCAAGGCATCCCGTATCTGTGGAAATCAACAGGATACATTAACAGGTGCCAAGTTTAGTCAATTATCAATTGGCAGATATAAACACACTGTATACCAGTTCAGCTTGGAGTAGGACTATAGATGCATTACTTGTGTCCAAGGCATCCCGTATCTGTGGAAATCAACATTAAGTAAGGCCATCTTAAATCCTATGTTTCAAAGCTTGTGAGAAATTGAAAACTTAATGCGGAATGTTTATTTTTTTACGTGTCAGTTCAGGATTTCGGACAAGAATTTTGTGCAAAAATTATCCAATGTTGCAAATGTCGGAATAGTAGACAAATAAAGTCACTGCTACAAACTACAGTATTATTCTTCTCAAGATTTTATTGGATTTGTGTCCAAAATTTGCAAAAAAATCTGAACCTTATGATTAAGTATGAATTTTGGGTTAAAATTATTTTTGCCTTTTTGTTAAAAAAAATAAAAAGACAAGAATTTCTTGATTTTCAAAGAGTGCTGGATTACGCGCACTATTTTACTAACACACGCCGCAGCTTTGAGACACAGGATTTTATGGCCCAAGTACACTGTATAACAGGTCAGCTTGGAGTTGGACCAGAGATGTATTTACTATTACTTGTGTTTAAGGCATCCTGTATCTGTGAAGATCAACAGAACAAATTAACAGGTGCCAAGTTGAGTCATTTATAATGCAGCCACAGTGCACAGGCATGAGAATGATCATCCATGAAAAAACCTAAAAAGTTTGAAAAAGCCTGAAAAAGCTGTGAAATGAGGCTAAAAAGGCAAAAAATGGGCTGAAATTAAAAGAAAGTGCGGACATTTGGACCACAAAAAAGCAGGAAATCCTGCAAAAGCAAGAAAAATTTTCATGCCTGAGTAAAAGTCTTTTGATTGAAACTAATTAATGTACCGTACCTACCTCTTGATTTTGCTGTTGTAAAGCATGCACTGCCTCCACATTTTGTCTCAGTTGGTTTTCCATTTCAACAATGTGATTCCTGATGTGTTCATCTACACCAGTCACATGAATGATCTGCTGTTCCTCAACAACACCTGCAGCAGCAGCGGCGACTGCAGTGATGTGATCTTCAACGACGCCTGCTGCCGTGATGTGATCTTCAACAACGCCTGCTGCAGTGATCCCATCCTCGGGTGGTGCTTCAGCAATCTGATCTTCTGGTGGTGCTTCAGCCATTTGATCGTCAGCAGGTGGCACTGCGGCCATCTCATGCTCAGCTTGCATGACAACAATCTGTACAGGCGATGCTTGTTCTTCACTCTGGGACATTGTAGTCTTTAAACAGTCTGGCAAAGTAAAGATTGGACAGACACAGACAAAAATTATGTTATGGGTTTTAACAAAATATTTTCTTTTTCTTGAAAAAAAAAGATTAGTGTAGTCAAAAACCTCAATTCTGTGACCATTCTCTGGCTAGTATTAGTAAGGTTTGACGATTGATTTGACTTCCAGGGACTATTTAGAAAAAATTTAGCCCCCCATGTCCCTTGCGAAAATCCCGGCATTTATTGCTATAATGAAAGACAAAGATTTATAAAGACAATTTATCGCGTCTGACGTCACCTGTCAATCAAACTCGAGCACGGTTTGTTAACAAGTGTCGTGATGATGACTTGCTGAATGCAGATTTATAACCGGGCGCCTTATTGTTAATTTTGCACCTTTCGACATGCAAACCATCTCAAAAGTTAGGTCTTTATAGTTGGAAACTTTCTTTGGTGAAGGCACCATGTCCACAATGCCTAGAAAAGCTGCTTTTTGCCATTTGCTGCTATTCCTTTTCTCCGATCAGCACCAGATATATCGGTCTTCCTTTTACGCGCTGATTAACCTGTGTAAACCAATCAAGGATCATAATAGACAGTGACAGCACCTATAATCATGTAGAAAGACACTTTTTCAGGTATGTCGAGCACAAGGATTCCGATTCTGACATTAGTTTGACATTACGGCATCATTTTCACCCAGAAATCTAAGATGGTGGCTGGCACCATCTTGAAAAATTTAGTTTTGAACCAGAAGACCTGAAATCGTGTACAAAGACACTTTTTTGGATAAATCGACCACAAGGATTTCAAATCTGACATTACTTTGACATTATAACCTCATTTTTACCCAGAAATCCAAGATGGCAGCCGCCGGTGCCATCTTGAAAAAATAAGTTTTGATCCAGAGTACCTAAAATCATGTACAAAGACACTTTTTCGGGTAAGTCGACCCCAAGAAATCCTATATCCGACATCCAAATCCAAATGGGGGCCATCTAGGATTTTTGAGCAAAAATTATGTTATAACGTCAAATTAATGTTTTTTTAATTTACCTTTCTCGATTATTAACTTTTGGTAATGAATTAATTCAAAGCAATAATTATTGATAGCAAAAAATGTATTTTGTGGCATTTAGAATATAAATTGTCGTCTGCAATCGCTATCACCATGATAAGTACAAATGCAATATGCGACAAGTGATGCATCGCAAAATTCGGCGATTGCCCATCGGCATTGCTTTCCAAAACTACTACCGAACTAATAGTATAGAGGTACCGTAGTCATTGTGACGTCAACGCTAAGATCGTGACCAATCTCACGCACGTGATTGGCTGGTTTTGAGCATGTGATAGTCATTAGTTATTTAGTAGTAGTGCCTTTGCTCATTTGCATAGATGAAATTCGGTTGGCAAGTTTGATTGTGTGAGGTCAACACAATCAATTAACCTTTAGGGCCAGTCATTTTGTATTTCAAAATAAACAGGCAGCTAGGACACGACGAGATTGTGCTCAAGACGTGACTACAAATTGTTTTTTTTAAACGAATGCAGAACGGCTTTTTACGTCGATTGTACACCCAAACCTTCTATTGTATACAAGCTAAGGCTGGCATTTTCGGTCGGGTAAACGGGTACCGCCGAGATTACATTACCCGGTAGGAAATACCTCCCGGTACCAAATTCAAAAAAAAAAAAAAAGTTTTTTATTTTTTCGGTTTTGTAGTGTCCCTGGACCTAGACCTAAATGCTAGGATCATTCATGGTTGACCTAAAAAAAAAAAAAAAAATTCAAGATATTTTGTTATTTTTTAATATGAAAATTGATAATTTGTATTCATGTCATAGTCTATTAATGATTTCAAAATGCATTCAAATTCAATACATTTTGAAATCATTAATAGACTATGACATGAATACAAATTATCAATTTTCATATTAAAAATAACAAAATATCTTAAAATTTTTTTTTTTTTTTTTTTTAGGTCAACCATGAATGATCCTGGCATTTACGTCTAGGTCCAGAGACTACTAAAACCGAAAAATAAAAACTTAAAAAAAAAAGAAAATTTTTTTTTTTTTTTGCAATTTGTATTGGTACCGTTACCCGCCTCAAAAATGCGGCGTGGTACCGGGTACAAAATTACCCGAAAATGCCAGGCCTAATACAAGCAACAATTTAAATTTGGAGTGCTTCATATATGCAGGTGAGACAAATTAAACTCAAAAGTGACATCAATAACACCATGCCCAAACGCGGTGGGACCAGTTCAGTCGATTTTATAGAATGTATTTAAATCGACTGATTATTCGGTCTACCACATCACCACGTCCACGATACAAGACTCCAAAGATTTCAAGAACCAAGCAACCAACTACCTAAAGCCTCCAGCATACTTTCCTGCCGCTTGCCGCTGCGGCAAGGCGTTTCAGCCAATGTCAATGACAAGCCCTTGCCCTTGAATTGTGTCCGTTTGTCTGCAATACGCGTGCGCCACGCCGCTCAGCGGCAAGCGGCAGGGTAGTATGAAACCAGCACTAAGGCAAGCAACTCCAATAAATAGCAATCCGTATACGCACAACTATTCCTGTTCGTCTGGCTTCACTTGAAGCGTTGAGCAGTATTGAGCACTACTAGCTCAAGATACTCTAGATAGCTAAAATACAGGTTTACATTTACTATCTTACATTATCTTGCTGTATTTCAGCTAGAGCTCCAAACGACAAGCTTCCTGGGTTTTTTTTGAGAACAATACTGTTATGTAAGATGACGAAGAAACCCGCCTCGGAGCCCGCCCTACTCATTATTTCATTGTACTTATTGCAATTTGCCTCCACACATTACGTAATCAACACAAAGCTTTTGTGAGGATTAGTGAGTGGATATGGATAAGAAATTGACAGTGGAGGATACGAAGGACACGCCGATTGTTAGTTGTCAATCATGAATTGCCGCAAGCCGCAACGTATTAATATTTTACTGCATGGCATTCCGCAAACACCAACACAAATTATGCCGTATTTTTCCAAAGATCATCTCATATGAAGTAAGCTGAATGCGATCTGTACTTTTGTAACATTCCGATCGCTTTTGATCACCTATTATCGGCGAATTTGCTTGAAAACATGTGAGTTCATGTTGTAGGTATGCTAGGTGAATTCAAATTTGCCATCAAACTGCATCATTTTATATATCAAATTAAAGCCCTTGAGTAAACAAAGCCAAAACTGAAAACCTTTTTTCATAGCACTTTCCATAGCAAAGTTACATCTTGTCAAAGATTGACTTTCATCAAACAATGTCAAAAAGATTCAGCTAGCAAAATTCCCCAAAACGGCATTTCGGGGGTGTTTCTAGATCTTAATCTCATGATGATAGCAGCTTTAAGGTTACACAAAAGACGATAAAAAACGATAAAAGACGTATAAAGTTGTTCTCTAAAACAGAGTTTTCTCAGTAATCAAATATCGCAGCGAGTGAAATGTTGGTGCATTGGATGTAGCTTAACATTTTTGTGTGTGTTATATACAAATTATTAGAATAAATTTGAAAATCCTTCGTTTAAAGCATTTTTACCCACCATGTTCACAAGATCAAAAACACGTTCCATGAGGTTTTTTTCAAATGTGCGCTCCGTATAAATCCACACCGAGCGATTGTTTTCTTCTTTTTCGTATTGTATTACAAATCGATCAAAGAAATAATGTTGCCATGGGGAAGAACCAAATACAGTACAGATTAAATTTTAAAAGCCAGTTTTGGGGGGAAATTTTGGAGAATTTGCTTGAGAAAAGCTGGTTTGTGAAATTATCGATATCTTGATTACGAGGCGTTAATTTAGACATCTGAATACCTACATTATTTCTCAACATTCTGCCAATTGCTATTCCATTTGATTTTCACTCCAACTTGAAGCTAGTTTTGCAAAAAACGAGGTTTTCCTCCATCAGTTCGTTCAAAATTTCAGCGCCGACATGCGTGTTTATTCTAAGAGCCATAATGCGGACGCGATTGTAATCATGTAGATTATTGCATCCAATTATAGTTATCATCCGCTTTGAGAACAGTCAATTGTGTAAGCTGATCTATGGCCGAGTGGATAGAGCGTTGGACTGGGAATCTAGTATGAACTATTTTTGTGGGTTCGAGTCTCCGTGTGGCTGAATTTTTTTTTCTTTTCTCATTTTTACTTCCATTCTTTCCTCTTTTCTTTCTCCCTTTCTTTTTTCATTTCTTTTTTTTTTTTCATTTCTTTCTTTCTTTCTTTCTTTCTTTTTCGTTCATTTTCTTTTTCTCTTTTTCACTATTTCTTTATTCTTTCTTGCTCCTTTCTTTTTAGTTTTAGGCCTATTTGATTGATTCGCTGAGTGCAGTGAATCGCTTGATTGTTTTTCACTTTATATAATTCAGAAATTTGTAGGCCTGCTAAGTCTGTCTTGTTGATTTTCATCCCAAATTCGATTTACAAATAATTGCTTTTTGATATTGTTGTTGTTGCCTACCCTTACATTGTAATCAGGGGAATAGCAGCATTGATTTCATCAAAGATATCAAGGCTATAAATTCAAAATCAACACATTTTCCAGGGCGTAGCTTGACGAATTGCCCCCAATCAATTTTAAAATTTATAAAAGCCTTGTGAAAATTGGCGAAAACGGTTTGTGGCACCCCCCCCCCGGGCACGAGCTAAGCCAAGTTTCATAGCCTTTTCATGTCTTGACCGTGGATCGATATTCTATTGTAAGTAGGCCTACGCCCCGGTACGCTTGTTCATTTTCTGCATGGCTGTTTCTGTTATGAACTTACGCCCCTCTGAAATCAAGCGCATGAAAAACTCTCGGCTAACCTTAATGGAACTGCTATCAAAATCCCTCTAAAATTCCATGTGCGAGTGACTTATCACCATAAAAAATCATATAAATTTGGGTCAAGTGAAGTATAGAAAACACATTTATGTAGGTTTCTTTCTTCGGCCAGTTGTTTTAAATTTCTATGTAAAAATGCATTGTTGACATTCATGCATTGTCGGCGAATTTGGCTGACTAGCAAATGTGTTTGCCTGGCATACCTACATGTTGTGTAAACATAATTAGCATAGACACAAATGAAATTACGATGCAATACAATGCAATTTGAATGCGCAGCAGATCTATTCTGTCGGTCCGTGTCACGTCACTTCCGGTTGATGATGTTCGAGTGAAAACAAGTCCCTGATTCGATTTTTGTTGATGATTTCTGACATTGGTGTTATGTAAATTTCGATCGCAAATAGTCAGTGGAATCAAACAACCGTTTCTACTAAGTCTTAAGAGTGAAAGAAACTTCCTTGATTTACCGTTTATATACTGACAAACTTAAAATTAAATTCCATTGTCGAGTGTCGTTTTTTCCCGAAATTGAATGCCACTCCAGCAACATCGCTATGACTATGTAGCCTCCTTCACAGCCGGTTTCTGTTGTTCACAACAAACCGTGCGCCACATGCAGTTTGGGCCCGAGACTAGAGATAGCCCGGATGTTCGACCGACAGAATAGAAATAAAGCTGGTTTCATACTACCCTGCCGCTTGCCGCTGAGCGGCGTGGCGGCGCACGCGCATTGCAGACAAACGTAACGGACACAATCAAGGCTTGTCATTGGTTGAAACGCCCTGCCGCTTGCCGCAGCGGCAGGAAAGTATGCTGGGGGCATAACGTTGCCCGGTTTTATGCAGAATTAGATCCTGTCTGATTGCTACAGATACAGATACATGAATGGGGATGCAAGTCTGTCGAATTCGGCTCCTGCAAATTAATTTTCAGCGAGTAGGGCCCACTTTCCAAGCGTTTTTTGGAGGTTATTATTTAATATTATGTAGACTTACCACCACCCAAAACTGGATGCGATATTAAAGACTGCAATTCTGAAGTTCCAGCACACACTGAGACTGTTATTATTGCAAAATGATAAATTTATCGACAAAAAGATATCAACTACCGGAAAATTGGCGGAAATACGGACGCCAATCTGTAAACTTTGACCCGATTTTGACCTCAAATTTTTGTCACTTTTTGTTTTAATTCAATGCTAATCATCAGATGTATTTTATTTTATATATACTTTGTATAAATCATTTAAGACGGGAAACTTTTAAACTTCAGATATAGAGTAAATTGCAAAAAAAAAAAAATATTGATTTCCTTCCTCCACTAATTCAATATCAAGCGCTGCAGCATCCAGCATCATACAAAATCAACCACTCTCATGCTCTAAGAAGTCCTGCATGTTTTCATGTTTTTATGTGTCATGGTGATGTCTGAGGCCTGTTTTGGACTGCATTTCTGAGCTAGTATCACCCTGACTTGAAAGGTGATGGTAAGAAACTCAGTCTCTGTTTTTTAGCGCATTAAATTGAATGCTGGACGGTTCGCACCCTTTCAATTTCGGACCCGTGCACTTTCGCCCCCTTTCTATTTCGCACCCGTGCACTTTCGCCCCCTTTTTATACCGCGGGTATTGTGCTGCTGTTGATTGATGCACGATCGATTGCTTGAACTCCCGGCGGTGCGGCGTAGTATGTTAATGCTGGGGCCGTCGGGCATGCACTTATTAAGTCATGATAAACCCGGGAAGGAAGGAAAGAAAAGATATTTTTATAACAAAATAGAGGAACGATTTTTTTTTCTCAGTATATATTACAGGCCAGATATTTTAGCAGCAGGCTTACCCAAAATAATGAAATAATTAGAATTCAATGATAAAAATTGTAATAATAATAAATAGTAATAATAATAATAAATTTATATTTAATTATTAATTATAATATGTATAAAAACAGTGAAAATTTGTTCCAACTGACGACCAAAGGATGGATCCAAAAGGATACAAGTGTCAACAAGCAATGGATAAAATTAAAAACAATGAAAGTATGACACAACATCCAATGGGGGAGTAACACAAAACGAATACAGGACACTTCGCCCACAATGCACTTCGCCTACACGCCATTTCGCCTACGTGCCATCTCGCCCCCTAATTAGCTATTGCGACAATGCAACGCAATGGCATTGTGGAATGTATACGATCGATGCGCACAGGATGTGTGTGTATTCAGATCGTACTATCAATGATGTATTCATTAAATCGCCCCCATTGAATGGACGAGAATATAGTGACCACTAGGGTGCATCTCTTGCCCCTCATGTTACCCAAATTTCTTGTCCCTAGTCTCAAAATGTGCCATTGGTCAAAATATTACCCCATACCAAATTTAAAATTATTCAAGTCGTTTAGGGGGCCTCCGTGACGTTGAAATTGTTGGTCAATGGCCATACCATATGCATAAGGCAGCTATTTTTTGTTTTGCATGGTTAACATTAGAAATGACTGCTGCCTTATGTATTTTGTTCATGTAGTTAGGACTATTAATGATTCAAGATGTTAAAATAGTCTAACTCAACAAAATAAAACATAAGGGAGCTATCTACAGAGGTCAAGTTTATGTAAACATAAATGGCTGCCCTTTGCAGTCTTTACTGCGTAATTGTGAATTTGTTGAGATATACATATCTTTTCCTGTTTTCGTGCCAACTTTCCTGTTAGGCTGATACTACTACAGAAGAGTGATCGCACACTTGCACATTTATAAACTTTGCTCAATTTGCTGAGACAGCATCATGTTAAATAAAAAAAAGAATGGAAGGCTGAGGTTCTTCAAATCTTCAGATCGGAGTTCTCAGCAGAGATGGTTTCATGAAGTTGTGAATTGCATTATTGTAGGTAGTGGTGAGCAAACTCAGAAGTTAAGTTAAAGATTCCAGAGCATTGTAGATGCTAGGCCAGGTGAATGGCAAAACTTTTGTTCCCCATAAAGAGCTGCTTTGAGGTTCCAATCCAAGAACTACACATGTACCTCATGGAAATATTCATAGGCCTACAAAGGTTACTTGATGTATGATGTGAATCATATAATTTCAAAAAGTGCCAGTTAAATCATAGCTACATAAAAGAAAGTTGCAATGTAAAACCAAATCAAACAAAATGGTATGTTATACACTTTGCAGTTGCACTCTGCAGTGACAATTGACAAAGTACCAACACAGGAGAAGCACTGGCTTAAACGGCTACAACAAAGACAATGTATAAAGCCGAATGAGGTAAATGATCATGCCAGTACCAGTCGGAGATATCCAATCTCAAGATTTGAAGAACCTCAGTCCTGTGTGTGTTGTCTCATCAAATTCAGCAAGGTCTAGATGCAAGTGTGTGATCACTATAGTAGTAACTATCAGCTTAACGGTTCAAAGTTGGCATGGAAACAGGAAAGTTATGAATATTTAAGTAATTTCGCAATTACACAGTAAAGGCAGCAAAGGGCAGCCATTTATGTTTACATAAACTTGGTCTTGTAGATAGCTCCCTTACGTTTAATTTTGGGACATGGGCTTTTTTAACATCTTGATTCATAATAGTCTCAACTACATGAACAAAATACATAAGGCAGCAGTAATTTCTAATGTTAACCATGTATAACAAAATAGCTGCCTTATGCATATGGTATGGCAATTGACCAACAATTTCAACGACACGGAGGCCCCCCTAAACGACTTCGGAATAATTTTAAATTTGGTATGGGGTAATATTTTGACCAATGGAACGTTTTGAGACTAGGGACAAGAAATTTGTGTAACATGAGGGGCAAGAGATGCACCCTAGTGACCACGTCCTGTTGTAGTCTTGAGAATAGCCCGGTGTCGTTATAGGTGATGATTTGATGATGGTGCTGTGGTGATTTGAAGTTGAGAAGTATAATAGTTGTATTTCCCCCTCACCTAATTTAGCTATATCGGCAATTAGAATAGTAGCTCAGTATTGCGTTTTGAAATAAGGAAAGTATAGTGCATCAAAATTTAATAGGCCTACGTTTCCTACGGTACCGCTTTTTTAATAGTCTTTTGGACTTTTGCATGTTTTCTTTATTGGGTAATTTGTAATATTCTTCTTTCATATTTCGTAATGTTTTTTTAGTGTTTGGCTTTGTTGTTGTTCTTGGTTCTTGCTATAATTTGTTATGTTGTTTAATGTTTATTTGTTTTTCTTCGTTTGGATTTATTACAGCTTTGTCTGAGTGGGTTTTGGGTTATATATTTTCAATTTAGTTTTTTTCCTTTAATTAGTGTATTGTTTATGCTTTTCTTTGTTTGGTGAATAATTTCTTTGTTTGGGATAGGTCTATGGCTTTTTGCTTGTTTTTTGTTACGTTTCTAGTTATATTTTGGCTCGTTTTGATTTGGTTATCCTTTTCTTTATTTTGTAATGTTTTTTAGCCTACTACATACTAATTTGGTACGATCGTATTGTTTTTTGTATATTATGCGTTTTTGTTTGTTTTATTTTGTCTGTATCAATTAATATTATGTCTGTCTGTATTTTGTACTGTTTCCTTTTGATTTTGTTTATTTGGTATTGTTTTTCGGACATGTTTGGGGGTTGGGCTTTTTTTGTCCTATTTTTGTTTTTCCATTTTTTCCACTTTTTTTTTTTTTTTTTTTTGTGTATGTTTTTTTTGTCTTTCTTTCTTTTTTTATTTTGGTCTTTTTGTTCTATTTTTATGTTTGTTTTTCTACTTTTTGTTATGTGTTATGTTATTGTTTTGTTATGTGGTTCTACTTTTTTAAAAATATTTTTAGTCACAATTTTGTTTTACTTTTATTCGCCTCTTTTATTTGGTCTGATTTTATGTTTTACTGCATGTGTTCTTAACTTCTTCTTATTATATTGCCACTTTTGGATGGATTTCCGTGGTTCCTGGTGGGTTGTTGTTGGCATCTGAGTCTGACTCATGGTAGGCCCTATCTGATCGGTATGGTTTGGGTCCATAATTTTCCTTTAGCTCCCCGCCCGATAATAATATGATCGTGAGCTAATACACAGATTGTAGGCGCTGGAATGAAATAGCAATTTTCTTCGTTTTAAATTTACCTCACTTGTTTGGCTCGAAATTAAAAGGGGATAATGCGATCAGTACGAGCTAATATATAAGAGCTATCAGTGAAAACTAGCATTTAAATAGGAAGCTATTTTTTATGCAAATCACACATTATTGAAGGACCACTTCGTATGAAATGGGAATGTTTTGTGTAAGAAAATAATGTAACAACAAAGAAAATTAGTAATTACATAAATATAACATATTATTGTCTTTCTCGTGTGCCCACGGACAAACAAAGTATAAAACGAATTTAAAAATATGCATAATAATGTACTAGTCATATATTATAATGTTAGAGATGCTTTTGTATTTGTGTTGTGTATGTTGTTTTTTATTCTTTCTATCTTTTTTTCTCAAGTTATTTGTGTTTTGTCCTGTTTTTTATAAATGCAAAAATGAATAATAATAAAAAAGGACCACTTCATATAACTTCCAAATCTGGGAGTTTGATAAACCTAGATTTGGAAGATACGTAGGCCTATGTCATGTGTACTTTATTCATGCATGTCGTATAATTTGAAACTTTGCTTTATAAAACAAACTGATAATGATGATTTATATGTTTAAGCTAGTAGGCCTACTCTATGTCGTACTCATGCAACGGTCTCAGCTTTTTGACAGTCGGACGAGTAGGACCTTTTTTTTCTTTATAGTTACCAAACTATGCTTAGCTCAGAATATATGATCACTACTAGTATCTCACATGGCGTAAGAAAGACCATGAAGCCAAATGAAAGTTCCTTTTCGGGAAGTGGACTTTCACAGTTTATCTTTCTTGACTGGCGAGAACTACACTACTCTTTGATAATGTTAATTCAATGCATTGAAATCGAATTGAATTGAAATGAATTTGGGCGATTTTCATTTCAATGCATTGGAATTGAATTGGAATCGAAATGAGTGGGCTTGGGCATGAATTGAATTGGATTGGAATTGAAATCATCGTGAGCAATGAAGAATTGAATTGGATTGGAATTGAAATCATGTTGAGTGATGACGAATGAAGTGGAATTGAAATGAAATTCAGCTTCGATTTCAATTCAGCATTTCAATTCACAAGCAGATGTCTGTCATTCCAGATCACTTTTTAAAACATCTTACTATAAATAGGGGAATGTTGTATGTATCTATCTATGTATGTATGCTATAAAGGCTCCGTCAGTTTCGATCCAAATGTCGCCAAATTCACACGGGAAATCGAGGAATAGACGACAATGTGTTTAAAGTTTATTTGGTTGAAAACGGTCAAGTATTGGCCTCAAAATAAGTAAAAAAGTGAGTTTTTCGGGATAATAGGGGACAACACAAATGAATTAAATGAAACGACTGATTAATCGGTAATAAATTATTAGGGGAGTTGGTAAAATTGTTCGCAATAAAAAGTCGGAGGGTGGTGATCACCAAGCACTACTATAACATGGTGATGATGCATTTGTAAAATTGCATTTCTTTGCGAACCGCGAAAGTGCCCGCTAGTGATAAATAAAAAGAAACAGTAGTCACCATAAACTGGTACAAAACATAAACATAAAGTGTTACAAAACATATTGCAACTAAGTATTCTGGAAAGCTTTCATTTAAAAATGATAGCATAAAATACACATATATTGAAGAAAATTAAAAGTATGATACACTGGTATACTTAAACTTTTTGAGATTTTTCTGGAGTTCTTCTTTAGAAGAATATCTCGTCATGTGGAAAAATTATAGGTTCTATGTTCATAAAGACACTAATATCTTCTAATACCGTATGATGCAAATTGATTCTTAGCATTTCCAATGTTTTAAATTGCTTGATATGATTGATAATGTGAGTATGAGATCCCCTCAACTTGCCAAAGATCTCAAACTTTTGGCACTAATATAAAGCCCCTATTTTTCTCAAGCTCCTAATTTTTATGCTCAAAAGTAAAAAGAAAACCATTAAGGGATGGGGTATGCGTTTGGACAGTATTTATTGTGGGACATTAGAGCACATCAGACATATCGAATTGCATTCTGAATATGAAGATTGTCCTTCTGATATCAAATAATTTTGATTTTTTGAAATTCGCAATGTAATACACATTTTATGGCAAATTAAATGATTAAAAATTTATATTTTTGATATTTAAAACAGTACTCAAAGTAAACTTTATAAATCTGATGATTTATACTTAAATGTATGTATAGGTGGGATGAAAAACAGACGATCAATTGAAAATTTTGACCCTTCGTATTGAAGAATGCCTTGTGTTTAAATATTAAACACTTGATGTTTTGAAGTTTGACATTTGTGTTTAGATTTTACATGTGTTTACAAATCGAGGACAAAAAAGTTCAATCTCTCGACGCAGTTTTTGCAGTGTGCCTTAAATTTGATCAATTAACACAAACTGCAACTGTATTGGAATTGGAATTGAATTGGAATTGAAATGAATGCTCAGAATTGAATTGAAATTGATTAGCTGTTAATTTCACTGCACTGAATTGGAATTGAATTGAAATAATTTTGAAAATGACAAATTGAATTGGAATCGAATTGAATTAATTCTAAAGCAAGGTGGATTGAATTGGAATTGAATAGCAAGACTCCAGGTGTAGAAAGAATTGAATTTGAATAGAATTGAAATCAATTTTCTGGAGTGAAATAACAATACTCTTTGACCGTTCCTCATCAGGGATTTCCCTTTTAACAAAGGAGCACCTGCGCATATGATGTAGCATAAACACCGTCAGCATGATCTGACTCGTTATACTTAATTGCTTTGGCTTCAAGTATTTAGCATGTATCCTATATAATATATTTATTTGATTCAAATGCAAGTAAGGGTTTAGGTATTTTAGTCTCAGCTCAAACCAAAGTCAGAAAGTTTGAATTATTTATGTATATATGACATGACCATTGACAATACAATAACGTATCAAAGGGGAAAAAAGAATTAGGCCTAGGGCCTCAAGAAAGAACAGGATTGAATAAAGAAAAATTAAGGACATAAGGAAAGAAAGACTTTGGCCTTATGCCTGAAGGAGGAAACCGGGTTTAACAATCTAATACGGTATTCGTTTATAGTTTGAACCATTTGATTACCGACGGAGTACAAAACAAGCATAATTGGACGGAAAGAGAAAAATGATTATAATGGGTGTACTGAAATGATATGTGAAAGACTAAAGCTAAAACTAAAAGACCTACGCATTTACAGCTGCAAGTGTTACGTTTCTCACATAACATGTATATATAGATGGTCGTCTCATGATGGAAGGGCCTTTTGATGACCAATGATCAAAGTCTATTCGGCCTTCCCGGAGTCCTTCTTTCTTAAATTTCTTGGTGACAAGCTCAAAATCGAATCCTTCCCTTATTTCTTAAGTTTCTCCTAGTATTAATTTAGTGTGCCGAAACTGCACTGGCAAGAGCCGGGGCCAAGAGATAAAACCATATAGTGTAGGCCTTCGATCGTTTTACATAATACGTTTCAACCCTGATCATTCTGATTATTTGGCATTGTAATGTTTTAACATGTCCACTGAGTATATACATTGGAATCAAATTCATTATGTTTGTAAGACATCGGAGCTACCCTGGGAAAAAATTTCAAACAAATGGAAACATTTTCTGCAATAAATGTGTTTATTGATATACGAGCTGTGATTTAATTTGAAACTTCACGTAACTCGTTATTTTCCCTAGACTACCCGTAGTCCACTTGCCCATTGTGCATACTCTGGATATGTATTTAAGCTTAAAACTCTGATTTAATTAATGTGTGCACAATTGATAGATTTTCACATCTGATCTTTTCAGTCACCCTACTCCCTCTGTTTGTTAGCTTCCAGACTACCCCGTAGTCCACTTGCCCATTGTGCATACTCTGGATATGTATTTAAGCTTAAAACTCTGATTTAATTAATGTGTGCACAATTGATAGATTTTCACATCTGATCTTTTCAGTCACCCTACTCCCTCTGTTTGTTAGCTTCCCAAGTGCAGACTACCCCGTAGTCCACTTGCCCATTGTGCATACTCTGGATATGTATTTAAGCTTAAAACTCTGATTTAATTAATGTGTGCACAATTGATAGATTTTCACATCTGATCTTTTCAGTCACCCTACTCCCTCTGTTTGTTATTTTTAACCTGGAATTTCGCGATTAATAAACTGGCAGATTCTAAAATCGGAATTGTTCAGTACTGAAGTGCCAATACAATTATGACATTATGATATGTTGCATTCAATAATATAAGCCACTTTACTTTTACTGTCACTAATATAATTAACTTTTTCATAACAATTTTATACTAGTATTTTGATGTATTAAATATCAGTATAATTTCGAGTTCAACTGAATGCTTTCATCATGATTAACATGCTTTTATTTATCAAAAATAGACTATGGCATAGTCTACATTTTCCCCAGATTTGGAAGATGTAGGTTGTTTGGCTTTATGATTCGTTTTAAACTTCATATAACTCCATATTTTTCCTAGATCCTATTAACACGCGCACCGCGTCTTCTAGGTCTATCAAATACCATACATGATTTCATTTTAAACTTCATATAAATTATTATTTTGCCCAATTTTGCCTGTTCATGTGCGCACCGTCTCACTGAATGGGTCTTCCCTATCTAGGCTTATCAAACACCCAGATTTGGAAGCTCGGATTACTCGGATGTCGCGTTTGCATGATCAGGCTGGGCATACACACAATTAACACTTGTCTAAAATAATTCCTTCCTTGTTTCTATTATTATAATTATTATCTTTCTTTCATTTATCATGTGTATACCTTCTTGTATATTATACATATGCACATCATATTTCTTTACTGATTTCTAACAAACACAACATTCAAACAAAAACAAAAAATTCAAATTCGGATTTATGCGCGCAAAAGTAACATTTTCAATTTCCGCGCTTGATTCTTCGAGATGTGTTCATGAAGGGGGGTGTATGGAGTGTTAGCGGGAGTGTTAGGTGGGGTGTGTATGCGGGAGTGGACGTAGAGAGAACAAATAAACAAACCAAAGTCATTATAGAATTATAGGAGAAAGAAAACAAAACACAGATTCCAGATTCAGTTTTATGCGCGCAAAAGTAACATTTTCCATTTTCGCGCTCATAAGGTATTTCGGGGGCAAAATTGTGCAATAAATAGGAGTAGGATCCAAAAAAGAGGTCTTTCGAGGGCAGTTGCTAACAAATGAGGCCTTCGAGGGAAGACCCCCCCCCCCCCAAAAAAAGAAAAGAAAAAGAAAAAGAAAAGAGTTCTTTCTGGGCCATATTCTAAAACTTGATGGTCTTGGGAGGAAATATTCCTTGGGAGCTAGTCTTTATGCGTGAAAACAATAAGAAAATGATGGGTCTTTGGATGTGTAGGCCTATAAGGGAGCACGTTAATACTAATAATATTTGACAAAGAAAAAACCCAAATTAAAATTTTACCGAAATCGTATTTAGTATTAACCAGTTTTGCAAACATTTGCAACTTTTTCTTCTTCGCGTGCCTCCGATAGGCCTACGTCCGACCAAGCACAAAACATGGCCCGTGATAATTCTCGGGGTCTTAATCACAAACTGAGAGCATACTTGACCGGGACTTGTCAAGCAATCGATCGTACATCAGTGTGTATGCTGTGTGTAGCCTATGCCATGCGGCCGCGCGCGGGGCCCGGCCTTGTCAAGGAAGGTACATCGGTGTATTCTGCCATTTTTGCGTGCTTGGATCATGGTACCATTCATGTAAGTGGTAGCTAATGAATATCCGCCCGTTAACACGCGGTGCAAAATGGGGCATAAGTCACTGCACAGCCTCCCACAAAATATCTCAAAGCTGCATGCTGCTGGCGTTTGTTTTGCTAGTTGTGCGCATTTGTCTTTGAAAAATTTATTTTTCCCTTAATTGTTTCATTAGGCTATGTCAAAGAAGATCTTCTCTGATTTAATATCTTTTACACGACTGCAAGTTTTAAAAGTTTTGAACATCTCTAACTTTATTTTAAGTGAGTTTGAGCCGGTAAAATGAATGATTCGGTTAATTAAATAAAAATACACAAAACTCGCAAGCGCTTTTTTGGCCATATTATATAAATTATTAGGCCATACTGGCCATAATTAATTTAACAAAAAAAAGTATGAACTTATATGAAGTAAACATAATTTGTAAAATAAAATAACACATATAATAGGGCCTAATTGATTCTTTTGTTCATGAAAACATATCTGTAAAAGTAAAATACATAAGGATTTAACATAAAAATACATTTATAAGGCCTAAATTTCGGACATGTATATTAAATTAATTATTGTTCGTGAAAATATAAGCTAATATAATGTAAAAAAGAGATGACGATGATGGGAAACTTGGAATCAACTTTCATTACCCTTATGATTTTGAATCATAATTCAATGGCTTTCCCTCGTCTTCGTGTGCATGGTACGGACTTACAAGCACAAAACATGTTTTAACACGGCCCATAATTACAATTTTTTGTTGCGCACACTACCCGTCCTCCAACACGCTGGCAAGTAAAGACTTCCATGAAATCGCTGGTATGACATGGGTAAATCAATGGCACTGTGACCGTAGTACGCAACGTATCCAGTATATTCCATTTCCGGGCCATTCCGTGGTTTGGCTGGCAGTCACGCAGGGGACTTGTCAAGCAATCGTCGGCAGCAAATACCCGCGGTGTTAAAAGGGGCGAAACGCACAGTACAGGCCCTGCTCGCTGAAAATTGCCAAAATTTATTTTAAACACTTTATCACGTTATCAAGTTATTAAAAGTAGGCTGAAAGTTTTAACAATCAATGGTATTAAAAAAATTAAGACTGCCATATTTTTTCTTTATAATTATCTTCATAAAAATTCACGATAACACACTTTAACACGAAGTTATCAAATTATTAAAAATGCATGTTGAAAAAATGCATACACATATTAAAATATTAAAAAAATATTGTTATAATCACATCAGCACGGTGTGTTAAAAACCGAACATACCGGTAATCTACACCGGGACGGGACGGTAGGGGCCTCAATTTATAAAACACACACACAAATTTGTTGAATATTCCCGTGCATTCATTGGAACGAATCATTGATCGTATAGTCTGCTACCAACACAGGAACACAACGACCCTTCCGGTCACATCGATCGTCATGATACATCCACAACCGCCATTGCAATGCATTGGATTGCATAGGGGGCGAGATGGCACGTAGGCGAGATGCCGTGTAGGCGAAGTTGCTTGTGGGCGAGGTGTCCTGTTTCCACACAAAACATATAAACAAAGTTAATTTAATAATATAATATGATGATAATAATAATAATATGATAATAATAATAATAACAATGTTAATAATATAAACAAAGTTTATTTAATAATATAATATAATGATAATAATATGATAATAATAAGAAGAAGAATAACAATGATATGAGGATGAATGCAGATTATTTTTATCATATTCATTTATTATAAATTGTTTGTCTCTTAGTGAAATATTGTATTAGTCTATGTACATTTTGCATTATAATTATCTTTTAACAAACTTTTTATATTTTATATTTTAGTAATGTTTTAATATCCACACGGACATGTGGAAGATCAATATTGTATTGAACATGTTTTACCGTGTATAAATAAAGTTATTTTTATTATTATTATTATTATTATTATTATTATTATTATTTATATTATTATTATTATTATAATTATTATTATTAGCCCCTCACTTTTCTCCAAAAAAATGAGATTTTTATACCACTGGAAACCTCTGGCTACATAATGTTTATGTCCAAAAAATAATTCTTTAAAGTTAAAACATTTGGTTCATTATTTACATTTCTCATTAAAACGAACAGAAAACTTTCCTGATTAATACTATTTTACGATCGTACGTCAAGAGGCATATGGCACTTTTGCGTGTCTGTTTACGGTAGGTACCCTACCATTGATTGGACCTACACCATACCCGGCGCTTTCGCGTAAGTCATTCATTACATAATGGGTTGAAGGAGTCACACTTTATACAATCACGCTGGCGCTGCGGGCCGGAGACTTGTCAAGCAATCGATCCGCACGGGTGTGTTCTGGGACGAATATATGCGTGCTACTGCCTAGTCACCGTAGGCTACCATTGCATTGATTGAACCCATGTCACGCCCGGCGCTTTCGCGCACTAGTGGCAGGTAATACTCGCGGTGAAGAAAGGTGGTGAAAGTCGGCACAGCATTATCGCAAAGCTGCTGCAGGCATTTGTTTTGCTTGTGCGCATTTGTCTTTGAGAAATTTGCTAAATATTTTTTTTCCATTAGTGTCATGTCAAAGAAGATCAATTCGGCAACATAAAGATGGGATAAAATTATAAATTATAAGCCATCATATTTTTGGCCATATCAATATTAGGCCCTATAAATTTTATACTTTATAGGCCATAAATAATTGAATACTAAATTATATAGCCTATTATAAAGTACTAATAAGGTAACATAATTCTAATAACAATAATATAATAATAATTAATATAATAATAATAATAATCTTACTATAAATAGGGGAATGTTGTATGTATCTATGTATCTATGTATGTATGTATCGCTATAAAGGCTCCGTCAGTTTCGATCCAAATGTCGCCAAATTCATGCGGGAGATCGATGAATATACGGGAACGTGTTTAAACTTTATTTGGTTGAAAACGGTCACGAATTGGCTGCAAAAATAGTGAAAATATGGGTAAAAACGGGTTTTTTGTTATGAAAATCCTTTGCCAGACTACGCGTCACTGCAGCTGGCCGGCAGCGTCGGCGCCTCGTGCGTAATGCGCATTTACGCCAATGGGCGCGTAAGCGGCGCAGAGCCACGCGACTGCGAGCCAGAGACCAGTGGACATGATAATACGGAAAGAAGGAAAAATAAAGGACAAAAAGGTACATGGACGGGTCACGGGATTATGATAACGGGTGAACAAGTCCGCAGACACGCTATGAGAGGAATAAATACGGGAAAAAGATGTTTGTTGTATAAACAACATGAAGCAGTAGTATGAAGAAAAATTAAATTAAAATGAGGACAAAAAAGTACGAGTTAAAGTAACTAAATGAAACGGGAACGAAACAAAGAAGGAAAGAAACTAATCAGGAAATGTAAGAAAAAAGTTCAAGCTAAAATAATGAGAACAGAATTAAATAAAAAACATGGAAACGAGAAATCACAAGCAGCAAATAAACAAAGAAGCTCAAGGGAAATGTAAGAAAGAACAGATTTAGAAAATAATGGGAACGAGGTTAAATAAATAAATAACATGGAAACGGAAAATCACAAGCTAAGCAAAAGAAACTAAAAAAGAAAGTGTAAGAAGAGACAGGTTTAGAAAAATAAAATGTACCTTTTCAATGATTCTACCTGTTCAGTAATTATTCCTGTTATGGTGAAGCGCTCCCATCTGGCGGGGACCAGCGAAGCCTTGGTATCCCGCTAGTAATAATAATAATAATAATAATAATAATAATAAAATAAAAATAATTAATAGGCTTAAGGGCTGGGGTATGAACGTTTGGACAGTATATATTTTGGGACATTAGAGTACATCAGACATATCGAATTGCATTCTGAATACGAAGAATGTCCTTCTAATATCAAATAATTTTGATTTTTGAAATTGCAATTTAATACACATTTTATGGCAAATCATTAAAAATTGATATTTTTGATATTTAACAGTACTTGAAGTAAACTTTATAAATCTGATGATTTTTACTTAAAGTGTATGTAGGTGGGATGAAAAGCCGACGATCAATTGAAAATTTTGACCTTTCATTATTGGAGATATGGATTTTTTTTCCCAAAACACCAAAAAAAAATTGGTCTTTTGGGGAAAAAATCCATATTTTCAATATGAAAGGTCAAAATTTTCAATTGACCGTCGGCTTTTCCTCCCAGCTACATACACTTTAAGAATATATCATTAGATTTATATAATTACTTGAGGACTGTTATATATCAAAAATTTGAAAAATATTAAATTTTTATAATTTGTCATAAAATTTGTATTAGGCCAAGTAAAATAAAAAACATGTTTCACGTCCGGGTTTTTGAAAAAAAGGAGGAAGAGGGGGCTTTTTATTTTTTATTTTTTATCGCAAAATCGGTGTAAATACCCATAATTAGAGCTGTTTTAGCGTATACAATAATGCCTGGAAAAAGGAGGAGGCCTCTTTTTATTTGTTGTTTTGAGAGATAGGCCCCTCTTACTATCACAAAACCTTACAAAAGTGTTTCTTGTATATTAGCAAGGCTATAGAAAGCATCTCTACTTCCTAGACATATTTTTTGAAAAGTTATAACTGAATTTCAAAAAATAAAAATAAAATTGAAGAAACCTCAAAAAAGGAAGCGGGAGGGGACGTGAAACATGTTTTATTTTTTATTTGGCCTTATATTGTGATTTTCAAAAAATAAAAATTATTTGATATCAGAAAGACATGCTTCGTATTCAGAATGCAATTCGATAGGTCTGAGGTGCTCTCATGTCCCTCAAAAAATACTGTCGAAACGCAATAAACGCTCATTCCAGATCCCTTAAAATAAAATAAAATAGAAATGAAATAAAATAAAATAGGCCTAAGTAAAACAAAATAACAACTCAAAAACATAATGAATACCAATCTTTAGTCGAAGCACATTTAATATATCGTAATAATATAGGCCTATTAAATTCAATCGAACCGGAGAGTCCATCAACATACTATTTGCTTTTGTACACGCTGAACCCAGTACCGGTACTGCAAACACAGACAATCAACACTCAAAAGTCAACCAATACTATACACATACAACACCCCACTGTACCGCCGGGAGTTGAAGCGATCGATCGTGCATCATCAATCAACAGCAGCACATTACCCGCGGTTTAAAAAGGGGGCGAAAGTGCACGGGTGCGAAATTGAAAGGGGGCGAAAGTGCACGGGTCCGAAATTGAAAGGGTGCGAACCGTCCTGTTTCCATTAAATTAATTATCTGCACTGCGTCGCTGCGCTAGCTGCGAGTCTGCGGCCCTGTCTCACTGCGTCTGCGAAAGGAAAGCTTCCGAAGCCAAATGCAGCCATATTTAAAAAAATGCAGCAATGAGCATTTTTATTGTAACTTTTAAAAATGATAAACAATATTATATAAATTAGGGTTCATTCATATATTTTCATGACTAAGCGATTGTTTATGCCTCGGCTCGGGCATAAACAACGTTTAGCCATGAAAATATATGAATGAACCCCGCCACGTTCATGTATACGTAACATTTTGCGTGCTGTTATTTTCCTCCACAACTAAAAAATATCGTCATTTTGGACTAAAAACTACCAATTTCTGATCCTTTTAAAGTTTTTCCATTGCTAAGATTTTGTAAGAAAACGTTTACTTGCTCAGTCCACCGTGTTTGGACGCGCGCGAAACTCATGTACATCATTCGCGCTTTGCGTAAATAGCTCACGACCATACGCGCGTATATCATACTCGCGAGCGTCCATCGGTTCTGACGCAGCTTGTTTACGATCAATCGCATACGGTATACTGTTATATAACGCGTATGTATGATAGAAAAGCATGTTCATACACATACACGCTATCTAACCACATACAAAACTGTGTAGGGAATTTCAACGGACATAAATTATCTATCGTATCCAAATACGGTAGCTCGTTTATATCCCAATAAGGCAAGTCGTAATAAACAGCGCCGCTTATTATGACGTCATGCGTCATTGGGAAAATCTGAGCGCTGGGCGAATCAATCGATATCCCGATTGGCAAACATAATTGACTTCCCATTGCAAACCAATGACAATACCCTTCCGGTGTCATCTTATCTTGTACATGTGAGCCCAGCACTATATGTTTTGATCAAGATACTTTTTACCCCGGCGAATTTGGACAAATATTACCAAAGTTACAAACATGTACAGCAATTTTTTCATCGCTGTTTCGAGTCAGTTTTGCAGCTCGGAACTCGGGATTGCAAAATCTAAGTAAATTAAACTGTCGAAATTTGATTGCTTCCTATCATAAAGGAGGTTTTTTCAGCAATCGGGTATGTTTTTAGCGTAAAGTTGAGACTTGAGAGTCATATTTTACTTTTGGTGCCGAATTCAGCAACAAGCACTACCAGGAAGTGATTAAGCACGATTCATAACCTCATTAATAAACGCGATGCGTGCGATCCAATCATATTTTATTATTTGCAAAACGCGAACGCAAATCGAGGTCATTAATATCTCACAATTGACCGCAAAATGCGTAATTGTTCCAATGTCGCACACAATTGACTTCTCGATCTTGCGGTATTGTAAGCGTCCAACAAACTCTTGCTGCGCTGGCTGCGATTTGGATTGCGCGCGCTACCATATTTGCACAGATTGTGATACGCACTTTTGTTATTGGTCATTCTGTTTTAGCCTGATCGATTTTTGGCAAGGGAAGATGTAAAAATCATCTATTTTTATAAACTTTTGAGCAAAATTTTGTGTTATTTTGTAAGGTGAAGAGATTAAAGTGACGAAAGTTATGAATGAGGTTAATAACTTTGCATCGGTAATATATGGGCATTGTGAAAAATCTAAACATTTGCTTTGGACCTCGGAATATCCTCGGGCTACGCCCCTCGGGATATTCCTCGGTTCCAAAGGCAAAATGTTTAGATTTTTCACAATGCCCTCCAAATAACCGATGCGCAGTTATTAACCTCTAATCGATATGCATGGATCAAATGGTTGTTGTGGACGATAATTCAATGGTAAAACATATGGTGCGCGCCATTGTGCATGTGGGCGAAGCTCGTTAGCTATGCAAATGTCAATCTGCGCATGCCCAGACTGCCGATCGAAATTATGTACAGTGTCAATGGAGCAGTTTTGTATACATGCTAACGGCGCGCATGATTGGTCAAGAGCCTTTTATTCCCGGTGTACTACCTGGAATGGGGATGTGCGATCGCCGGGAAGGAAAAATGCCCATGATTTTTAATAATGTTACTTGTCATTTTTTGTTATTATTTTGATGAAATATCACAAAATGTTCTGGTATGTATGAACGGGGCACAGACTCAGTGTCGACACCCTATATATTATAAATATAAACTTAATACTCCGTTGGTGAGCGACGGGCGAGTGGTATTTCACCGAACGCAAGAAAAGAAGTTCTATCTGATACAGGGTTGTAGCCATAGACATACCACCTAGACCTATTACTGCCCATCCTTTACCACAGCGGGAGGTGAAGCCCCGTATCCAAGGTGATATTGACGGGGTTACTAGGCGCGGAGAAATATCGCGCCATACATGTTTGACGCGCTTCGTTTGCGTGATTACTGCGCCGTTATCGCGCGTCAAATGCAACATGTTCCATAGACGCATAAACATGTCTGCTTGTTTGCGTCCGGTATGCGTCCTTGTCAAATTCGTTGCCAAGCATTGTCGGCTTCACTACGCGAGTCAAAGTCATAGGTCTAGGTTCTTGTTTGTCTGGGGTTGTAGCCACGCCGGTCGGGCCGACCGGCACGGACCGGCACTCAAAAAAAAAAAAAAAAAATTAAATTTTTTCCCCACAAATGATTTATTCATCATGAAAAGAGTAAAAAAACAAAAAAAATTTTGGGGTATACCCCCTTTCCTATTCCCTGATCCCTCGTGTTCGCTAAAAAGATTGTGCCCCGAGCCAGCACTCTATATTTGATAGTAAAATTAGCCGGCACTCAACTTGGTCTAGCTACAACCCTGATCTGATAGGCTAGCAATCGATCGGTGGATCGCTCAGTGGTGAACTACAAACTCAAAATGGAGCGATGTATTCAATTCGATTGAAATCGATATTCTATTATTGACGCAGTCGCAGATAAAGAAAGTGGTAAAGTGTGTATTGTATGACTTGTGATTTAATTTTCTAATACATGTGTTCCTTTATAGAATTGGAATTCTCAAACAGTTGAATATATCACAATTTTTATTTTGAAGATCAAAATCGTTACTTATAAAATGCAGTAAAATATATCCACAGCAAAACACCGGTCCTCGTTAATTAGTGTATTTAATTCACAGTTAGTGTATAAAACCTGGGATTTACCTGACAACAAATCAAATTTTCTTGTAATATGGGATACTGATCATGCGCAAATCGTAAAACATAGAATAGAAACTGTGTGGCAGGCTCTGTGGAATCTCATATCATGTGTAAATGGTACATGCTTAGCCTGAGTCGCTCGGCCTATCTCGAACAAAATCGCCATGCGTAGCTGTTGAAAAACGAGAGGATTCATCGTACTATCACGGCAATTTTTGACACGAAGATATAGTGATGATGACGCTGTGCGGGGTTCATTCATATATTTTCATGACTAAACGGTTGTTTATGCCCTCGCCCGGGCCCCTCGGGCATCAACAACGGTCGTTTAGTCATGAAAATACACATTATGAATGAACCCGGTTAACCCCTAAATCATGATGATAAGTGTATTACCGTATATAATATCACAGCGGTTTAATGTGCATTCAGCGCACGTGACCCTGATTGGTCAAGAGCTAGGGCCCGGCCTGGGTAAACGTTGTTAATCAGGCGGTGCCCGGATGTGCGATCACCGGGTAGGGAAAATGAAGGAAAATTGTGTTTTTTACACTGGGTTTGAGAGAAGAACGGCAGTCCCTCCTTTTTAAGGATCTGAAGGGGCACAGCAACTTTTTTAGGGCAAGTTGATAATTGCCTTGGATTTTCACTAAAAAGACAAGGCAGTCGGCAGTTAATGTAATCTACCAAAAAAACGTTGACAACGTAAAGAAAGCAGCAAGTTTAAAAAGCCCCACCTCGGCTCACTTTTTGAAACTTGGTCCCATTTGTAAAACGTACTGATTTCCTGGAACTGATTTAAACTTTATCATAATATTATCAACTTCAAACATTTCCATATGTGTTATGAGTCTTTAATGTGCCGATGCGATATTAATTTGTAAGATCAGAAAGGTTATAATCTTGCTCTTGCATGGTAAGCCAACATCCTATATATGTTTTGTTTTATAATATTAATTTCATGATTAATGATCGAATTAAATAAATAACAAATAGGCATATAATGCCAGTCATGCTATTATTAAAACGCTGGAAGCGCTGTATTTGATGTTCAAAATGGGACCAAGTTTCAAAAAGTGAGCCGAGGTGGGGCTTTTTAAACTTGCTTTCTTTACGTTGTCAACGTTTTTTTGGTAGATTTCCTTTCTTTTTTATGAATGAAGGCGAGTAGCTCCAAGCTTGAAAAGTCATCCGTTACTGAAGTACTACATAAGACGAATAAAGCGAAAAATAGAAGTTTGAATAATATTATCCTTGATTTATGACAATAAAAAATACAGTATATGTAGCTAAACCTATAAAATGTACGTGGTTCTTTGAAGCCCTGAGGCAATCTAGTTGGATATCCAAATTTCGCCGTTTGTGGTTCTTTGTAGCCCTGCAGGCAATCTAGTTGGATATCTCTATTGAGCGGCGGTTGTTGGCGGTCTTTCGCGGTTTGTGGTATTCCATTATTCTTCAAGCCCTGTCCTCTATCGGGGCTAATTTATTGTTTAAGCCTGTTGGATATCCATATTTCGCGATGTGTGGTTCTTTGTAGCCCTGCAGGCAATCTAGTTGGATATCTCTGTTGAGCGGCGGTTGTTGGAGGTCTTTCGCGGTTCGTGGTTATAATTTTCCTTATCCTTCATGCTTTGCCCTCTATCGAGGGCTAATTTATATTTAAAACTTGTTGGACATCCTTATTTCGCAGTGTGTGGTTCTTTCTAGTTGGATATTTCTATTGAGTGGCAGTTGTTGGCGGTTTTTCGCGGTTTGTGTGTTTAATTTGTAGGATATCCATATTTCAAGATTTGTGGTTCCTGAGTCCTACGGGGCAATCTAGTTGGATATCCCTATTGAGCGGCGGTTGTCGGCGGTCTTTTGAGATTTGTGGTTTTAATTTTCCCTTTTTTTTTTTTAAAGTTTGGCCGCCCCTCCTCTACATCCCGAGGATGCTTTTCAATAATTATACAGTGTCAAAAATTACTATTACTTGGTATGATAATTTATCTTACCATTTTGACTTATATTGTTTGTTAAGGTAACTTTCGCGGTTCGTTGTTATAATTTCCCTAATCCTTCAAGCCTTGCCCTCTATCGAGGGCTAATTTATAGTTAAAACTTGTTGGACATCCATATTTCGCGGTGTGTGGTTCTTTATAGCCCTCTTGGGCAATCTAGTTGGATATCCAAATTTCGCGGTTTGTGGTTCTTTGTAGCCCTGCGAAAGGCAATCTAGTTGGATATTTCTATTGAGCGGCAGTTGTTGGCGGTTTTTCGCGGTTTGTGGTTTTAATTTGTAGGATATCCATATTTCAAGATTTGTGGTTCCTGAGTCCTGCGGGGCAATCTAGCTGGATATCCAAATTTCGCAGTTTGTGGTTCTTTGTAGCCCTGCGGGCAATCTTGTTGGATATCCATATTAGCGGCGGTTGTCGGCGGTCTTGTGAGGGTTGTCGTTTTAATCTTCCCTTTAATTTCGGGCCGCCCCTCCTCTACATCCCGAGGATGCTTTTAAATAATTTAAATTATACGGTGTCAAAAATTACTATTACTTGGTATGATTTATCTTACCATGTTGACTTATTGTTTGTTTTTTAAGTCAACTGGACGTGAAAAAATATCCTGCTATGTTGACATTAATTTGTTGCTAAATTGACTTGGCATAATAATTTATTTTGAAGACGACATCCATTTTTGGTATGTCGACTTAGCATGATAATATATCTTGCCATGTTGACTTGTTTGTTCAGTTGTCTTGGCGAGATATTTTATATCGTCATGTTGACATAATGCTGATAATAAGTCGACATGGCAAGATAATTATCTTGTCAAGTTGTGTCACATAGACGCTTCCGTACTACATGTATATATGCTTGATAAATGTTATTTGGATTTTTTTCCTGCTGGCCGTCCATACTAGCGGAACAATTTTCCACACCTACAGAGTGTTTGTAATCAACCTACCGGGACGGTATGACAATTGTCATGTTCTACGATAGCTGAAGATGACAGAGAGTCAGGTCTCTAAATCGATTCAACAACCATTCATACATATCACAATCATGTTTTATTGTCCTATTATCATGCGAATTTGTCCGTGGTAGGACAAAATATATTTAAATGAGAATAACAATGAGTAACGTCGTATACCCTATAAATACCTGATCTAGTTTCTTGTGTTATTCAGATTTCTTTTGATCCTTGATGGTGTTGTATCACACTATGCTGTGTTTTTAAATTGCTTTAATAAAAAAATAATATCACAAGAGCACTGGATGTTTAAAATTATGTTATCCTTGATAAGTGACATTAAATTGTTTAATAAAATATTGAAAAAAAAAAAAATCAGTTGGTCACCGGGTTTCGAACTCGGGATAGCGTATCTGGAGTCAAACGCCCTAACCATTAGGCCATGGGCCTCTGCTGAAAATTGCTGTGTCGAAATACAGCATTTATTATATAAATGGATGCGTCTTCCGATAAGAACAAAAGAATTGTGAAAAATTTGATTTTTTGGCGAATGGGGCTCAGAATTTGTATGTAGGGTATCTCAGAAACTGCTAGGGTATATTTGGAAGTGAATCTGAAAAAGTAGTGTGAAGGTGAGAACCAGGTAGACCTGTAGCAGTGTCCAAAAATTCTGGATCAGTTTGATTTGCAACTAATTTTCGCTATGAAATACCGCGTGAAATGGAAGCAAAAATATTTGTTTATTACGAACAATGATTGACTGTAGGATTGGTGGCCCTTTTGGAATTAATGAGTTGTCAAGATATTACACCTTGGACTGTAAATAACATTTACCATGGTTTTAGATACATTTTGTACCCAGCGAAAAATAACATCGAACAATAGAAGTCAAGTGTTTTAATGTTAGGTGTAAATATAGTCTCGCTGGAGCATATGTTATTAGTCTTCTTTATCAGTCTTTTTTTAAAAAACTTGCTGGTCACGGCTACCGCGTGACTCTAATATTTCAAGAGGGCATCACTTTATGCAAAGAAAGCACACACAAACAGTCTGATACATGTACAGTGTACCGGTATATATGATTTGAGTGTTAATTGTTTTAATAACTCTACCTCAATATTAAACAGGCTGGCTAGGTATCAATTCACTTTATTCTTTTCAAATTTCGATATCAGTGATATCAAAATTGATATGCATTGTTATAGGTTTCTGGGTGCTTATTTTATTTATAATGAATATTTATAATTTAACAGCTCTGTTAAATTTCTGCACCTTTTTAGTATCAAAACTGTCCAAATATATGTACCGAAAATCGCTTCCCTCTTTGGCATGCCACAAAATCTACATGTATGTCCCGCCCTTTTAGCATGCCAAAAAATATGTGCCCCATCCTGGTATTGATCACCGTCATAATTAGATCCGTACCATTCTGTTTTTTCACTCTTTGTACAGGAACATATGATGAAGGTGGAGAGTCCATGAATCTTGCTACAGATAGAAGAGAAGTTACTGAGCAACACTACCAACGAGATCAGCCTATGTTATTCAAACACATCATACTGTACATGTGTACATTGTAGGTAATTGAACTATGTGTATATTGTCTTGACTTCTCATCCATGTACAGCTCCTGAATGGTCAATCAGTAAAAGATGGGCAAGCTAAATTTCTGTAAGACATGTGGGTCAATGCAACTTGAAGAGGCCAAAGACAAGATCGAAAAACTATTGATAAAGGAGATTTTAATACCGGAGGTTCTAGATTTTAGTGTAACTATGCAAACAATATGGTGTTATTGTTATACAGTGTATTTTTAAAGCAGGCACATGAGAATTAGTGTGAAATACCCCAGTTAAAACACACATGTGGCCAGAGAATGGCCTACTACATGTAGAAATAAAGGCCTTTTTTGTAATTAGTGATAGCAAACCTTAAAGATGGTGAACCTTACATGTAGGTATAGTAGTCCTTATATATATTAGAGATAGCAAGTACATTGTATGGTTCCCAGTTTGGGAGCCTAGCAGCTCTACTAAATTTCTACACCTTTTAATATCAAAACTGCCCAAATTATATGTGCAATTTCGCTTCCCTCTTGGCATGCCACAAAATCTATGTCCCGCCCTTTTAACATGCTAAAAAATCTGTTCCCCATCCTGGTTTTGGTCACCGTCATACTTAGAACCGTACCATTCTGTTGTTGTTTTTTCACTCTTTCAACATGTCAGCTCATCCAAGCTTCTTTTACTTTGACTTAAATACGGTACTGAATAAGATTTTATTATGTTCTGTTTGATCATTTGTGTACAGGAACATGTGCTGAAGGTGGAGAGTCCATAAATCTTGCTACAGAAGAGAAGTTACTGAGCAACACTACCAATGAGATCAGCCTTTGTACTTCAAACGCATCATAATGTACATGTGTAGGTAATTGAACTATGTGTATATTGTCTTGACTTCTCATCCATATACAGCTCCTGAACAGTCAATCAGTAAAAGATGGGCAAGTTAAATTTTTGTAAGACATGTGGGTCAATGCAACTTGAAGAGGCCAAAGACAAGATCGAAAAACTATTGATAAAGGAGATTTTAATACCGGAGGCAAACAATATGGTGTTATTGTTATACAGTGTATTTTAAAAGCAGGCACATGAGAATTAGTGTGAAATACCCCAGTTAAATCACACATGTTGCCAGATAATGGCCTACTACATGTAGAAATAAAGGCCTTTTTTGTTAGTGATAGCAAACCTTAAAGATGGCGAACCTTAGGTATAGTCCTTATATTAGAGATAGCAAGTACATTGTATGGTTCCCAGTTTGGGAGCCTAGCAGCTCTACTAAATTTCTACACCTTTTTAATATCAAAACTGCCCAAATTATATGTACCGAAAATCGCTTCCCTCTTCGGCATGCCACAAAATCTATGTCCCGCCCTTTTAACATGCTAAAAAATCTGTTCCCCATCCTGGTTTTGGTCACCGTCATACTCAGATCCGCACCATTCTGTTTTTTTACTCTTTCATCTTGTCAATTCGGTTTTTGTTATGTTCTGTTTGCTCATTTGTGTACAGGAACATGTGCTGAAGGTGGAGAGTCCATGAATCTTGCTACAGAAGAGAAGTTACTGAGCAACACTACCAACGAGATCAGCCTATGTACTTCAAACGCATCATACTGTACATGTGTAGGTAATTGAACTATTTGTATATTGTCTTGACTTCTCATCCATGTACAGCTCCTGAACAGTCAATCAGTAAAAGATGGGCAAGTTAAATTTTTGTAAGACATGTGGGTCAATGCAACTTGAAGAGGCCAAAGACAAGATAGAAAAACTATTGATAAAGGAGATTTTAATACCGACTAGGTGTGGACTGTGTGACTTAACAATATCAGACAGAAAACCAGAGGTTCTAGCAAGAAAAGCATGTTATCAAGATCAATGTAGAGCCAGAAATTGATGTAAACAATGTGAAGGGGAAGAAGATAGCGAAGAACAAGAGGGCACTGTCGTCGTTGGTGAAGAAGTCTGATGATACCGGGACATTGGATATGAGAGTTGATGATGATGTTGAAATGATTGAAGTGCCGATTTGGGATGCTACTGATGATGCTGATGGCGAGACAGATGCAGCTGATGGTGAGATGGATCCAGCTGAATTAAGTAGCGATGGGGATAACAATAATGCTGATTGTGATGACAATTTTGAACCAGAAGATGACGATGATCACGTTGAAGGGGAGGCAGAGGAAGAAAAGGAGAAAGACGTCAAAGTGTTTGTGCCAACTGTAAACAAAACTTTGCTTGCTCCCGACGTATTGGCTACATTGGGCAACGCCGCCGATGAAGCTGACCTTGTTGTACCTCAGTGTAAGTTTTGTCAGAAAAACTTCCGTTTGATACACCATCTGATGGCGCACATAGCTGAGAAACACAAGGAGGTGAACAAGATCACTGAACCGTACCAATGCCCTAATTGTCAATTGCGGTTTCCGCAGGTTAAGCCTCTGAAAAGACATCTTGAAACTCAGCACAAACGGGTGTACACCTGCGAGATATGTAACAAAACATCAACGCAGGCAAACTTTCTGGAGAAACATGCCAAGACTCACGACTCGAAACCGATGTTCCGATGCCCCCGAGTTATATTGCGCATGAAACAGTTTAAATCTAAGAAAGACTTGCAGAGACATGAAATGATACACACGGGTCAAAAGCCCAATGTGTGTGACACGTGCGGCAGAGGTTTTATTCGTACGGCGGATCTAAACGCGCATAAACGAATCCATACTGGAGACTACATCTACTGCACCTTGTGCGACACATTCCGCACCAATAGAAATTCAAATCTCCGTAAGCATATGCAAGAGCAACACATCAATAAACACGAAGAACGCAAACCTCTTGTGAAAAACCACATGTGCGAACTTTGCGGAGGCGCTTACGCATCTAACGGTGCTTTGAAGAAACATATTGTGTCAATGCATACCAAAGAAAAGTTGTTTTCGTGTGATCAATGTGATTATAAAACCACTCATAGGTCCAATGTTCAATCCCACATCAAAATCGTTCACAAAAAGCTGAGACCATACAAGTGTCGGTTTTGTGAAAAGTCGTTTGGGATCGCAAAAACTCGAAATGTTCACCAAAGAATTCACACCGGTGAAAAACCGTACACGTGTGAATTCTGCGGGAAGAGCTTCCGTCGTACTGACGGATATAAAGCGCACCGGCAGCTTCATGTTGCCGATTACAAATGTGAGTGTGACATTTGCGGGTTTAAAACCATTCGTCCTCAGTCCTTGAAACGACACAAGGAGAAGCATCACTCTCAGGAAAGTATGGCTTTTAATTGCAAAAAATGCAACATGTCATTTACAAATCCTCAGACTCTTCGGGCGCATAACAAAGAACATAAAGGTGGCGTCGAATATGTAGTTAAAAAGCGCGCAATGTACTATATGTGACTTTTCTGTAAATAATCAACGTGCCCTCACAAAGCATGTGAAACGCTGCCACATGACCGATGCAACGCAATACGAATGCGGTTACTGTCATAAGAAGTTTAACACGGGACCGTCGTGTGAAAACCATGTTGAGAAGTTCCATATGAGATACTTCCTGCCAGCTATATCGAAAGGTGAAACAACTACTCCTAGTAATCCAACTGTTACAGCAGCACCAATTAAGATATCGCATGCAGACACCACATCGGACATAACTGCTGAGGCCATATCATCCATTCTTGTCCCTCTGGTTACAACTGATAAGAGTGATGGACAAGTGCCTACCTCAGCCTCGGCAACAGTCATTCCTGCACGTGAGGTAGAAGTAGCTATTGGCTCTGCAACAATCATTCCTGCAGTCAAAGGAGAAGTAGCTATAGCTTCTGCAACAGTTATTCCTGCAGGCGCTGAACAAGTTGCTATAGCCTCTGCAACAGTCATTCCTGCAGTCAAGGGAGAAGTAGCTGCAGCCTCTGCAACAGTCATTCCTGCAAGAGAGGAAGAGGTTGCAGCAGCTGCTGCTGTATTAGGAATGCTACCAGGTGGCTATCCACCTGGATTGGGGCAAGTGGCAGTAGTGTCTTCAGAAGTGACTGTACCTTTCTCTAAATGAACTTGATTATACATAGAACATACTGTTGATAGATACAATGAGAGGGGTTTGGTGAACATTTTGGGCAGTTTCTCGAAGTATGGCTAGTGATCAGGCTTCCCAAGCCATCAGGATTAAGCCCAATTAGTCCAATACACCAGTGCTTACAATTTCACATTTTACATCATCTAGCAAGTTAAATCAATTAAATGGATTCAAATTGGTAGTGATAGCCTGCTGGCTTAGGAAGTCTGAGCACTAGCCAAGCTTCGAGAAATCGGACCTTTGTGTTCTGTTTGTTGACTGATGTGGCAGGTTTATCTTATATTATAACATTATTGTTTGTGGTTTTTTTTTTGGTTTTTAAAATCTTTTTTTGCCCATAGCTTTATTATTGCATCAAGTGACACCCATTACTTTGTACAGGTTCACTTTGTTTTCATGTTGAGAATAGACAGCTTAAACATAGGTCGATAGTAAAGAAATAAACACATTTTGCAAGATCTGGATGTGCTCTGTTCATTGAGGTACATTTCGTCACTATCGACCCATGTTGCACTAGATAGCAAATCAGCACAGGAAATTAAAATGAGAGAAATGCATCATGGGAAGTGTTAGATATATCCTCCGGCCATACAAAATCACCTCCAAAATTTTACCGATAGGATAATTGAGAACAATATGGGCTTTACTGATACCAAATCTTGATAGAGACTGTACGTATGAGGCTGTTGATGGGACCATCATCTTTAATTAATTTGCAAAATTGTCAATTTTTAGGCAAGCAAATGTATAACTATAAAAGGCAAATCTTTTTAAGCTGCAAGATAAACTTTAACATAGTAGTTAGACTTTGTAGTGTTTTTTGTTTTAGGACACCTTCAAAATACAAAGGAGTGATTTTTTAGCATGTCCTCTGTTCCTAGCATACTGTTTTTCACAGCAGAAACATGTACATACAAAAGTTGATAACTTCATTTGGCAATACTCTGAGGATCTAGCCTTGCAAAAAAAAAAAACAAAAAAAAAATTAAGATTCCACTCAAAGCTGGAGGAAAAAGTTTGTACAAGGATGCTCAAAAGTGTAGAATCAGAAATTGCCCAACAGTTAATTCTTTTTTACTACACATAGCTTATTCTATAGGCTATTCATACACTCTTAGATAGCGAGAACCAATCGGAGCAAGCGTTAGAAAAATCCAAACCATGCATTGATTGTGTATATATGCACGGGCGTGCACTCCGTGTACTACACGCAGTGCTTTCGGACGTGTTCAATTCATTTTTCTTACGGGTTGATGCATTTGCTTGTATTTTCCAAAACTTATAGTGATCATTTTTTTATAAAAACAACAAAAATCATGTGTGTTTTTTTCTTCTCGTGTATGAAATAGGTTAATGAATGCATTTTACTTGTTGGGAGAGAAATAAGACAAAATAATGCACTTGTGCTGATGTTGATGCATCTAATACACTCGCATTTGGGGCTTGTGCATTAGATGCATCAACGTCAGCACGTGTGCATTATTTTGTCTAATTTCTCTCCCAACAAGTACGCGTTCATTAACCTATAAACAATTAACTCACTTCATCAGGCAGCTACATGTAGTGTACTTCATAACAAGTTTTTGTTGTAAATGTTCTCTGTTTGATCATTTCTGTACAGGAACATGTTATGAAGATGAAGACTACATGTACCTCGCCTTCGGAGTGCAGTTACCATGGTTACTGTCCAACACCCGATTACTACTGTGCTCTACATTTATTGTAAATTCTTCAAAATGCATACTGTAAGTGTCAATGCACTATTGCCGTAACTTTTTGTGAACAGCTCCTGAACAATTGGTAAAAGATGGGGAAGTTAAATTTTTGCAAGACTTGTGGGTCAATGCAACTTGAAGAGGCCAAAGACAAGATTGAAAAACTGCTGAAAAAGACAAAATTTATACCTACTAGATGTGGTCTGTGCAACGTCACAATATCAGAGAGACAGACAAGAGGTTCGGGGAAGGAAAAGAACGTTCTGAAGATCAAGCTCAAGGTAGAACCACAAAATGATGTAAACGATGAGAAAAAGGGTAAGAAGAGAGCAAGCAAAAAGAGAAAGCTATCAACCTTGGTGAAGTCTGATGATACTGGGACATTAGATGATGATGATGATGATGTAGAAATGATTGAAGTACCGATTCGTGATGTTACTGATGATGTTAGTGATGGGATCGATTCACCTGAATTAAGTAGCGATGGGGATAACAATGCTGATGATGATGACGATTTAGAACCAGATGATGGTGGTGGTGTTAAAGGGGAGATGAAAAAGAAACCATTCATACACACTGTAAACAAATCTTTACTTGCTCCCCACGTATTAGACATATTAGGCACAGCGAATGAACAAGCTGACCATGTTGTACCTCGGTGTAAGTTTTGCGAGGAAAGCTTCACGACTGTGCACAAATTGCTGGCACATGTAGCTGACAAACACAAGGTAGTGAACAAGATCGCTGAACCATACCAGTGCCCTACTTGCCATATGCGTTTTTTGCGCGCTGTGCCTATAAAAATCCATATGGAAAGGAAACACAAACCAGTGTACACGTGCGAGATTTGTAACAAATCATCAACACAAACAAACTTTCTGGAGAAACATGCGAAAACTCATGAACGAAGGGATTCCAAACCGTTGTTGCAATGCCCCGAGTTATATTGCACGCTACTATTCAAAAGTAAGAAAGGCTTAAAGCAACATCAGATGAAACACACGGGTTATACGCCCTATGTCTGCGAAACTTGCGGCAAAGGTTTCATCCGTACATCGGATCTTAAGGCACACAATCGCATCCACACAGGAGAATACATCTGCTGCACCTTGTGTACATACCGTACCAATAGAAATACATCGCTACGAAAGCATATGAAAGAACAGCATATCGAAAAACAGGAGAAAGGAGAAAAACGCAGAACACCTATTGTGAAAAACCACATGTGCGAACTCTGTGGAGTTGCTTATCCAAGTAACGCTAATTTGCAAAAACATCGCATGACCGTGCATACAAAAGAAAAGTTGTATACTTGTGATCAATGTGATTATATTACTAGTCATAAGGGCAATATTCCAGTCCACATCAATTCCGTTCACAAAAAGCTCAGACCTCACAAGTGCCAGTTTTGTGAAAAGTCCTTTGCGCTTCCAAAATCGCGAAATGAGCACCAGCGAAGGCACACTGGTGAAAAACCTTATAAATGTGAATTTTGCGGAAGGGGCTTCAGTCGTGCTGGCGGATATAAATCCCACCGGAAGCTCCATGTTGCCGATTTCAAATTTGAGTGTGACGTTTGCGGGTATAAAACCGTTCGTTCTCAATCCTTAAAACAACACAAGGAGAAACACCACTCGGGGGAAACCATGACTTTTAATTGCACCAAATGCAACATGTCATTTTCAGCTGCACAGACTCTGAATGCACATAACAAAGAACACAAGGATGGTGTCGAATATGTAGCTAAAAAAGAACACCAATGTACAGAGTGTGACTTTTCTGCAGGCAATCAGCATGCTCTCAAAAAGCATGTGAAACGCTGCCACACTGCGAATCCGGGGGCACCACAATTTGCATGCGGTTACTGTCCTAGGAAGTTCAACTCAAAACCGGCATGTGAAATCCATGTTGAGCAGAAACATGAGAGACACATGCGCCAGTCGATCGCAAGGAGACACAGAGAATATCACTGCTTCCAGCAATCCAACTGCTACAACAATTCCAATCAAGACATCAAATGCAGACACCACATCGGACATAACTGCTGAGGCTGTATCATTCATTCTTGTCCCAGATGAGAATGATGGACAGGTTGTGCCTACCTCAGTCTCTGCAACAGTCTTTCCTTCTGGCAAGGAAGAAATTGCTGCTGCAACAGTTATTCCTGCAGACGAGGAAGAGGTTACAACAGCTGCTGCTGTATTAGGAATGCTGCCAGGTGGCTATCCACCTGGATTGGGACATCTGGCAGTAGTGTCATCAGAAGTGACTGTACCATTCTCCAACTAAATTTGATAGCACATACAGTGAGCAAGCTGTGGTGTGTGATTGCCTAATGGGCTATTGCAGTTGAAACCCATACATCCATTAAATAGAAAACTTAGGCATGACCTTATTATTCCAGATAAAGAGTGTAAATTTCAAATTGGGCTACCTGAATGGGTGGCTCCAACCGAGATCTACACCCCCTGACTATGTGGGAGATTAAGGTCATGTCTTCCATAGGGGGAGTGTAAGGATTTCAACTGGATTAGCCCAATCAGGCATGGTTTGGAGCAAAAGTGGGGATGAGGCTATTGATTGGACTACCCACCTGCTCGTCATTTTAGACGGGGAGTTGGCTCCTGGGACGAGCAAAATTAATGCCTCTGAATTATGCTACATTATAATTGTAGGGGTTGAAAAAGGTTATTGACCTTTTTAGTAGACCAGATTTGCACAACAAGGCCATACCTGTATATATTTGAATTTTTTGAACCCCCCAGTGCACTGTAGAAGTCTGGTAAATGTTTTTAAGTCAAATTAGGACAGGCACTTTTATTCAAATGATGGGCAAACCTGAATTTCTAGTTAAGACCCTGGACCAACCTGCTTGTAAAAATTTGGCAAAGTTGCATTTTGCTAAAGCTACATTGTAGTGCATGTGGTACACATGTATGTTCAGACAAACTCCTGTTATTTTGCCTAATGATTATATAGGGAAAGGTTTAGATGATTTAGGGTTAGTGGGATGAATGTATTTTCTCTCTTCATCCGGCAGGTACAATGTACTTCAAAACAAGTTTTTGTTGTAAATGTTCTGTTTGATCATTTGTGTACAGGAACATGTTATGAAGACGAAGAGTTTACCTAGCCTCTGAAGTTAAACTGCTGACCAACTCACTGTTACCATCGAGCTCTACAATAGATCTACAAATACTTCATAACACACGTTACTGCTGTTGAACTATTCTTATCGTCACTTCTCACGACCAGCTCCAAAGATGGGGAAGTTAAATTTTTGCAAGACTTGTGGGTCAATGCAACTTGAAGAGGCCAAAGACAAGATTGAAAAACTGCTGAAAAAGACAAAATTTATACCTACTAGATGTGGTCTGTGTAATGCCACAATATCAGAGAGAGAGACAAGAGGTTCGGGGAAGGAGAAGAATGTTTTCAAGGTCAAGCTCAAGGTAAAACCAGAAACTGATAAGAAGGGTAAAAGGACAGCTATGAAAAAGAGAAAGCGATCGTCCTTGGTGAAGACTGATGATGATTCTGGGACATTGGATATGACCGTTGATGATGATGATGATATTGAAATGATTGAAGTGCCGATTCGTGATGTTACCGATGATGTTAGTGATGGGATCAATACACCTGAATTGAGTAGCGATGGGGATAACAATGATTATGATGACGAATTTGAACCAGATGATGGTGTTGAAGAGGAGATGAATGAAAAACAGGACAAAGACAAACCTCTTATACACACTGTAAACAAAACTTTACTTGCTCCTGACGTATTGGAGATTTTGGGCAACGCCAATGAACAAGCTGACCTTGTTGTACCTCAGTGTAAGTTTTGCGAGGAAAGCTTCTATACTGTGCACAAATTGCTGGCACACGTAGCTGACAAACACAAGGAGGTGAACAAGATCACTGAACCATATCAGTGCCCTACATGTCAACTGCGTTTTTGCGTGCCAAGGCTATGAAACGGCATCTGGAAACGAAACACAAACCAGTGCACACATGCAAGATTTGTAACAAATCATCAACGCTAGCAAACTTTCTGGAGAAACACGCTAAGACTCACGAACGAAGAGATACATTGTATCAATGTACCGAGTTATATTGCCTGGTACAGTGTAAGACGAAGAAAGACTTCCAGCGCCATCAAATGATTCACACCGGTTACAAGCCCTATGTCTGCGAAACTTGCGGCAAAGGTTATATTCGTCCTTCGGATCTTAAGGCGCACAAACGAACCCATACGGGAGACTACATCCACTGCACCTTGTGCGACACATTCCGCACCAATAGAAATACAACGCTTCGGAAGCATATGCGAGAACACCATGGCAATAAACCAGTAGAACGCAAACCTATTGTGAGAAACCACATGTGCGAACTCTGTGGATTAGCTCTTGCAACTAACGCTGCTTTGAAAAAACATCGTGTGTCTGTGCACACAAGAGAAAAATTGTATCATTGCAATCAGTGTGATTATACAACTACCCACAAGAACAATGTTCAATCTCATATTAAAATGGTTCACGAAAAGCTAAAACCTTACAAGTGCCAGTTTTGTGAAAAATTCTTTGCGCTTCCGAAAACGCGAAATGAGCACCAAAGGATTCACACCGGTGAAAAACCGTATACGTGTGAATTTTGTGGGAAGGCATTCAGTCGTGCTGATGGATTAAGGTCTCACCGAAAGCTCCATGTTGCCGATTTCAAATTTGAGTGTGACGTTTGCGGGTATAAAACCATTCGTTCTAAATCCTTAAAACAACACAAGGAGAAAAACCACTCGGGGGAGACTTTGACTTTCAATTGCACCAAATGCAACATGTCGTTTTGCACTGCGCAGACTCTGAATGCACATAATAAAGAACACAAGGATGGTGTCGAATATGTAGCTAAAAAAGAGTACCAGTGTACAGAGTGTGACTTTTCCGCAGATAATCAACGTGCCCTCCAACAGCATGTGAAACACTGCCACAGTGCGAATCCGGAGGCACCGCAATTTGAATGCGGTTACTGTCATAAGAGGTTCAACTCAAAAGCGTCCTGTGAAAATCATGTTGAGAAGTCCCATGAGAGGTACTTCCGTCCAATCGTATCACAAGGAGACACGGAGACTATCACCAATACTAGTAATCCAACTGTTACAGCAATACCAAACACCACATCAGACATAACTGCTGAGGCCATATCATCCATTCAAGTTGTGCCTACCTCAGCGTCTGCAACAGAACGCAAACCTATTGTGAAAAACCACATGTGCGAACTCTGTGGAGTTGCTTGTTCAACCAACGCTGCTTTGAGAAATCATCGCGTGTCTGTGCATACTAAAGCAAAATTGTATTCTTGTGATCAATGTGATTATGTAACTAGTCACAGGGGCAATGTACCAACCCACATCAATGCAGTTCACAAAAAGCTAAAACCTCACAAGTGCCAGTTTTGTGAAAAATCCTTTGCGCTTATGAAAACAAGAAATGACCACCAACGAATTCACACTGGTGAAAAACCTTTTGTGTGCGATTTTTGCGGTAAAGGATTCGGTCGTGCTGACGGATTAAAGTCTCACCGGAAGCTCCATGTTGCTGACTTCAAATTTGAGTGTGACGTTTGCGGGTATAAAACCGTTCGTTCTCAGTCCTTAAAACAACACAAGGAGAAACACCACTCGGGGGAGACTTTGACTTTCAATTGCACCAAATGCAACATGTCATTTTCCACTGCGCAGACTCTGAATGCACATAATAAAGAACACAAGGATGGTGTCGAATATGTAGCTAAAAAAGAGCACCAATGTACAGAGTGTGACTTTTCTGCAGATAATCAACGTGCCCTCCAAAAGCATGTGAAAAACTGCCATACTGCAGATCCGGAGGCACCGCAATTTGAATGCGGTTACTGTCATAAGAAGTTCAACTCGAAACTGTTGTGTGAAAATCATGTTGAGAAGTCACATGAGAGATATTTTCGGCCAGCAATATCTCAGGGAGAGAGAGAAACTATCACCACTTCCAGCAATCCAACTGTTACAGCAATACCAATCAAGATATATGCAAGCACCACATCGGACATAACTGCTGAGGCTGTATCATCCATTATTGTCCCTCAGGTTTTACCTGATAAGAGTGCTGGTCAAGTTGTCCCTACCTCAGCCCCTGCAACAGTCATTCCTGCAGGAGAGGAAGAGGTTGCTGCAGCTGCTGCTGTATTAGGAATGCTGCCAGGTGGCTATCCACCTGGATCGGGGCAAGTGGCAATAGTATCATCGGAAGTGACAGTACCGTTCTCCAAATGAATTGATAATAGCACAAATATACCATATTCGTCCAAGTATAGTCCCACCCCCCATTTTTTGTAAAAAAAACAAAAAAATGCTTCGTGTCCGATTGACTGATGGGGTAGCGGCTACAGTGTTTATGTTTACTTTACTTTAATTTTGCCACTTTGTTGCCAATTTTAAAAGTTTTTATCATGACATAATTAAAAAATGTTGTTTAAAGGAGGACGGCCCAATTTCAGCATGTGTTTATCTTCATATGGTCGAATGACCTTGACCCCACTCCTCTACTATGAAAATTTATATCGCTATCCCTTTTGATGTGAGATCAAAAAATGAGCATTTCAGGTCCCATACATTAACAATACTACAGTAATTTCCGGAATATTGACTGCACAGAGTATAAGCAGCAGGTCAGAAAAATGACTAAATTTTGATTCAAATGCTGCACCAAGGATTGGCCGACTTTTGACATGCATATCTCACTGTAATGCGCTGTACTCCACTGTAATGCTCTATTTTCACGATTGTGGTGCTAGTTATTTGTTTTAAGTAGGTTAGCCCACTTTTGACACATTTTGACATACAAAATCAGAGCAAAACATCTATTTCAGCTCCAAAATGTTAAAGGATTACTGAAAAATATATGAGCTTCCTCTTACACCAAAAAAGTGGGGATGAGGCTGTTGATCAGACCATCCTCCTTTAAATAATTTTTAAAAAATGTGATTTGCAAAGTTGTATATATCTAAAGCTACATGTATGCTTGCAGGATTTTGAAACAAATTCCTGTTATTTTGCCTAATAGGGTTATAGGGAAAGGTTAGGGTTGTGCATTTTGTACAGAGCGTAAAAGTTTATTTTTTTTTACTACTTAAATGTATTTTCTCGCTTCATCAAGGAGGTACTTCAAGTTTTTGTTGTAAAGGTTCTGTTTGATCATTTGTGTACAGGAACATGTTATGAAGGCGAAGAGTTTACCTAGCCTCTGAAGTTACACTGCTGACCAGATTATACACTGCTACCATCAAGCTCTACATCTATTAAATACTTCATAACACACATTACTGTTGTTATTGAACTATATTGTTGTCGTCACATCTCTCGAGCAGCTCCTGAACAAGCAGTAAAAGATGGGGAACTTGAACAAGTAAAAGACGAGATTGAAAAACTACTGAAAAAGACCAGATTTATACCTACTAGATGTGGTCTGTGTAACGCCACAATATCAGACAGTCAGGCAAGAGAAGCAGGGAAGAAAAAGAATGTTATCAAGATTAAACTTGAGGTAGAACCAGAAAATGATGTAAGCAATGTACAGGAGAATGGCAAGAAGATAGCTATGGAAAAGAGGAAGCTATCATCCTTGGTGAAGAAGTCTGATGATACTGGGACATTGGATATGAGCGTTGATGATGCTGTTGAAGTGCCGATTCATGATGATGTTGGTGATGGGGTCAATACAGCTGAATTAAGTAGCGATGGGGATGACTATTCTAATTATGACGACAAATTTGAACCAGATGCAGATGGTGATGATGAAGGGAAGATGAAAGATGGGATCCATACACCTGAATTGAGTAGCGATGGGGATAACAATGATTATGATGACAAATTTGAACCAGATGATGGTGTTGAAGAGGAGATGAAAGAAAAACAGGGCAAAGACAAACCTCTTATACACACTGTAAACAAAACTTTACTTGCTCCAGACGTATTGGAGATTTTGGGCAACGCCAATGAACAAGCTGAGGGTATTGTACCTCAGTGTAAGTTTTGCGAGAGAAGCTTCACTACTGTGTACAACTTGCTGAATCACGTAGCTGACAAACACAAGGAGGTGAAGAAGATCACTGAACCATATCAGTGCCCTACATGTCAACTGCGTTTTCTGCGTGCCAGGGCTGTGAAACGGCATCTGGAAACTAAACACAAACCAGTGCACACGTGCGAGATTTGTAACAAATCATCAACGCAAGCAAACTTTCTGGAGAGACATGCCAAGACACATGAACGAAAGGCTACAAAGCCATTGTTTCAATGCCCCGAGTTATATTGCATGGTACAGTGTAAAGCTAAGAAAGACTTGATGGAGCATCAAATGATACACACTGGTGTCAGGCCTTATGTCTGCGAAATTTGTGGCAAAGGTTTTATTCGTCCATCACAGTTAAAGGCACACAAACGAATTCATACTGAAGATTACATCTACTGCAACTTATGCGACACATTCCGCACAACTACAAATTCAATTCTTCAGAGCCATATTAAAAAAAAACACAGCAATAAACCAGAAGAACGCAAACCCATTTTGAAAAACCACATGTGCGAACTCTGTGGAGTTTGTTGTGCAACTAACGCTGCTTTGACATATCATCGCATGGCTGTGCATATTAAAGAAAAATTGTATTCTTGTGATCAATGTGATTATGTAACTAGTCACAAAAGCAGTGTTCGATCTCATATCAACAGTATTCACGAAAAGCTAAAACCTCACAAGTGCCAGTTTTGTGAAAAATCTTTTGCGAATCGGAGAGCGCGAGATATTCACCAAAGAATTCACACCGGTGAAAAACCTTACAAGTGTCAGTTTTGTGAAAAATCTTTTGCGGTTCCGACAACGCGAAATGATCACCAAAGAATTCACACCGGTGAAAAACCTTATACTTGTGAATTGTGTGGAAAGGCATTCTGTAGTTCTGACAGTTTATGGAGACACCGGAAGGGACATGTTGCTGACTTCGAATTCCAGTGTGATGTTTGCAAGTATAAAACCATTAGTTTTCAGTCCTTAAAACAACACAAGGAAAAAAAACACTCAGGGGAAACTTTGACTTGCACCAAATGCAACATGTCGTTTTCCACTGCGCAGACTCTGAATGCACATAATAAAGAACACAAGGATGGCGTCGAATATGTAGCTAAAAAAGAGCGATAATGTACAGAGTGACTTTTCCGCAGATAATCGACGTGCCCTCAAAAATCACGTGAAAATCTGCCATACTGCAGAAATAAGGACACCACAATTTGCATCCAGTTACTGTCATAGAAAGTTCAACTCAAAACCGGCATGTGAAATGAATGTTGAGCAGAAACATGAGAGACAAATCCAGCCAGTCGTATCGCAAGGAGACACAGAGAATATCACCGCTTCCAGCAATCCAACGGTTACAACAATACCAATCAAGATATCGCATGTACAGACACCACATAGGACATAACTGCTGAGGCAATATCATCCATTCTTGTTCCTCTGGTTGCACCAGATGACAGCGATGGACAAGTTGTGCTTATCCCTGCCTCTGCAGCAGTCATTCCTGCAGGAGAGGAATGGGTAGCTGCTGTAACAGACGAAGAATAGCCTCTACAACAGTCATTCATGCAGGTGATGAAGAAGTTGCTGCAGCCTCGGCAACAGTCATTCCTGCAGGAGCACCAGATGAGAGCGATGGTCAAGTTGTCATTCCTCCAGGAAAGGAAGAGGTAGCTGCTATAACAGATGAAGAAGTAGCTATAATATAGCCTCTGCAACAGTCATTCCTGCAGGCAATGAAGAAGTAGCTGCAGCCTCTGCAACAGTCATTCCTGCAGGAGGTTGCTGCAGCTGCTGGCTATCCACCTGGATTAGGACATCTGGCAGTAGTGTCATCAGAAGTGACTGACTGTCATACCTTTCTTCAACTAAATTGACACATAATACAGCAAGGCGTGGTAAACTTTTCATGATGGATTGCCTGATGGGGTAGGGTGTTTTTTGAAAAAGATTTGGTCATGACATTAAAAATTACAATTTTAAAGGATGATGGATGGTCCCATTTTAGCATGTGCTTATTCCTGCCATAGTTTAAATGACATCCGCGGCTGTATTTTGAAGCTAGAGCCAAAAATTGCATTCAAAGTACATGAGCAGTAATGTGAATAATAAGACAATTAACCTCTGTTTTACTGTGGCTTACAAAATCCAAAAACCAACCCCCCAAAAAAAGGCAACTTTTGAGCTCTGTTACAGGATCACAGAAAAGTATTGAATTTCCAATGATACTAAGGGATGAAATCAAAACTCCGTCCGGTTCCCATTGTTTAGAACAAAAGCAACTGGGCGGAACTGGCAGTCAACCTCCGGTCGAGTTTTGATTTCATCCCTAAATCTCAATTTTGATAGAGAAAAAAGTATTGATGAGGCTTTTGATGGGACCATAATCCCACTAAACCAAACAAAAGGTAATTTGCCAGCAATGTGCATGGATTAGGGGTTCTTAATTTTTGATTAGTAGAGATTTTTTGCCCAATAGGGTTAGAGTAAATGGTGAGGTTTAGGGTTAGGTTCTAGGTGATTTGGGGTTAGGGTGATGAGGGTTGCTCATGCTATCTAGTGCAACAGTGGATTTTTGTTTCATGTATATATTTTTACGCTTATTAATATCCACGTAGCTACTTGACTATGTATGCTGTTATTTTCGTGTACAGAATTTTTCATGATTTTGGGATATTTGGAAATTGTGCGTGATGTATATTTCGCGGAATTTGTAAGTGTAAAAAATAATTAAGTAACATGGTTATTTTCATGAGCGTTTATTTTTGCAAATCGGCATCTAACCATGAATTTAACAACACACAAAAAGGTTTATTTAGTGTGCAGGTCTTTGAAAGAAAGCTCAAAATCGTGAAAGATAAACACACACGAAATTGTTCAAAATGAGCAAAATGCAAATTTAACTCCACATGAAAAAGTATATAAAAACTATTTTTGTGAGCTGTTATTTTCGTGCCTGCACATCCACTCACGAAAATAAAACCATCGCAAAAATAACGGCGTTTACAATAAAATATTCCACATGATATATTTTAGTTTTAAGGAAACCTTTTTTAATTGGAACGGCAGATCACTGTGCTGCAAAATTCTGTATCAAATTGTAACGTGATCTGGTCCATGGAGGCCAAAGGCGGCAAATTTGAAATTGAGATACAATCTAAAGGCAAAAATATGGAGTAAAAATCAATAAAATACATATAGGAAAATAGACATCATAACCATGATAACTTTAGAACCAAGTATGCTAGACTTTCGGTGTTTTCAGGATATGATAGCCTAATGTTTGTGGTAATATTTATAGTATAAACTCAAATTTTCAAAAATGCCACCTTTGGTCTCCATATACCTTTGGCTAAGGTTAGTCATTTTGATACACTTACACCCGCTGTATATGGCTTTTATCTATATCTTCCACAGCAGTTTCAAATGGAAATACTGTAAAAGTGGAAATTTTCGCGAGGTTTTTATTTTCGCGAATTTCGCGAGTGCACATAAAACTCGCGAAAATAACCTTTTGCATTAGGTTTCTATTGTATCAATATCAAAACCGTGAAATTTAATTCTCGCGCAATTGATAAAATCTTCAAAATCGCGAAAATATTGACTTTTACAGTAACCAAATGGTCTATCCCAGCCATCTGTTTAAACGACTGAAATTGCAAATCATACTCAGGGGCGGATTTAGAGGGGGGCACACCTGGCGCACGCGCCCCTCTAATTTTTGCAGAGCGGCGCCTGACTCTGTGTATTTTTGCAGAGCGGCGCCTGACTTTGTGTAGGTGGTGCCTCGGCGCCCCCCGTATTGCACATTTCTGGATCCGCCCCTGATACTTTTCTAGACTAGTTTTGCATGATTACATTATGAATGTGCATAATTTTGGATTTCACACTTATTGTATTATAATGCACTCTATGCCATAAAATTGACAGTGTTAAGAATTATTCTTGTATATGTTAATATGTATGTCCATATTTTGGAATTTTTTTAGTGTATATATTATGTTTATTTTTTTTAATTTGTTTTTTTTTGAACCAACAGTTTCCAAGAATTCATCAGTACTTTAGGGCCACCTGTATATTTGCAATTTTAGGCCCCCTTGGATGTCCAAAAAAGTATTTCCATATTTGACCCAATTAGCTCTCCATCCCACTCAAATAAGGTAATTTAAATGGGGTGTGTGTGCTTATTGTGTTGTGAAATTAAAAGCGAAAAAGTGGACATTTTCTTTGCAAATCAGGGGTAGCGCTAACTTGGGCCATGGGGGTCATAGGCACATTCTTTTAACTTTTGGCGCACAAAATTCAGTATTGAAGTTATGTAATGTTACTGTGTCAACGGGATCACATGCTTGAGTAATGAACCATGATAGAAACATTCACCATACAAAGTATATGGCACTCAAGGCATACTAAAATTAGCGTGATCCGTAATCAAGAGAATTACGACAAGCGTGAGCTCCGCTTCGCATGAATCCTTGTTTTGGATTTCCCAATGTTGGCAAGTATGATCTCCCACACAGATTTTAAATGGAGTTGCAAGCATAACAACTCCATTTGAAATTCACACTCCCTGTGTGGAAGATTAATATTATGTGTTCCATAGGGGGTGTGTAGAATTCAACCGGAACAGCCCATTGTTAATGCTGCTGAAATCAACACCTGACCAGGGTTTGATTTTACCAACAGTTGTGATGCGTTCTTTGCGTTGTAAGTCCTCCAAACCCATCATACAGTATTTTAGAATCATAGGGCTATTCTATTTGAAATCTGTCTTAGAAGTAAGATTTAAGAAAAGTCTTCCACAGAGGGAGTATGTTTTTCAAATGGATTAAATGAGGTTAGTCATTTTGAAACACATACTCCCCTAGAAGAATCATAATTATGTTTGAGTTATGATAGGTTTTGACTTAACCTGTACGATGCGTCGCAATTGTTATTTCAATTGATCACAGGTCACATAATTGTTTTGTTTTGACACGTATCTGAAGCATTCCATCGCATGTAATGTACAATGAAAAAGTACATTCCACAAATTGAAGAGGGCAAGTTATAAAGAATCTAGACTGCCCTCTAGAGCTTTGTTCTTCAAAATCATTATAGTATCAGTGATTCAGTAATCAGACAATCTTTAAAAAAAAACACATATCAAATACATGTATCAGATTTTTGTATGGAGAATGCCAGAATGGGTCTGCTAATATGTGACCATCCAGCACAACTGAGCCCTGAAGTTGCCAATCATCATTTTTGAGATATTCAACCAAAATATTCTGCTTGAAATTAGCTTTAAAATGATGTATATCATGTCTATAGTACTTGACATTTAAAATAAAAAATCAATAAAACAGTCAATAAATCATTTGTTTCCTATTGTTTATTATTAAGTTAAATGGAGCATATCTCAATAGTGGCACTGGAGACAGTTGTGGTGGATGGTCACATATACCCAGCAAGTGATAAAACCAGAAACAACCAGATTTAGGATAAAATGTCACATGTTGGTCAATGTTTGGGGAGTTTGTCCGGTGGAATAGTTCTGGTATACTCTGCACACAAGTATGACCCTAATCCTAACCCCAACCCTAACCCTAACCATAAAAAATAGGGTGCGCAGGGTAAACCAGAATTGTATTGAAAACACAGGCTGGGCAGGGTAAACCAGAATTGTACCTATTCCATTAAATTGTTCATACTGACAGTTGCAATTGAATCAACACTGCTCATCAGTGTTTTCTTCCTTGGAAATGTTTTTTTGTATGAGAAATATATACCTAAATACTGGAAAGTTTATTCCTTTACTTTTATGCCGTTTCTATAAAATATTTTTAATGCTTTTTGGTTGAATCACTGATGGTGTTAATTGACCAATAACATACACATTATCTATGATTTCATTGTGTAACTCTATTCGAATGGCTTTACCTCGACAAAGCGCATAGAAAATGTGCAAATTTAATGCTAAAATGGGCCAAAATCAAGAATGAGGACAAGTGGGCTATTCCAATTGAAATTCACACTGCCCCTGTGAAAGATTTTGGAAATACCTTTCACAGGGGGAATATGGTTTTTAGATTGTAATTGGTCAGAGTTCATCATTTTGAAACTATCACTCCCTCTGCATTATGGCTTTACCTATATCTTACACAACTTGAGTGAGTATTTCAAATGGAAGTTACCCAATTGCCTATTCTATTCAAAACTTATACTCCCACTGTGGAAGACTTTAGCTAAATCTTCCACAGGGGTAGTGTGGATTTTAAATGGAATGGCCCATTGTGGCCTAGAACTGGACCAAAAGTAGATGCACATTACAACCTTTGCCTGGTCAAATTGTCCCAGTATTTGGGAGGGAAACCTGAACATGCTGATTTCTTTTGTAAAGGATGTTGAGTGACGAAATGGACTACCGGTGCTATTTGCTGGCGTAGTGCACGTTAGAATATGACCGTTGCTACAATGTAGGTCAACTGGCTCATGCTTTCTTTGTTATGCACCACTGATTGAAATGATCACAACACAAAGCCTATGGCATATCATAATTTGGAACAGGTGTATGAGCCCAGGCTTGAATCGATAACCAATGGTTACTAACATGCACTACGACAGCGAATTACATGTACCTTCTACTGAATTATCAGTTGAAATGTAACCAAGTATAATAAGTTCCTGGAATCTGAAGTACATGTAGGTTGGAAAGAAAGAATTTATGCTTTGATATTATTAACTTAAAATATGTATATAATGTACAAAACATTTTTTGAACTTGGCACTTTTTTTGTATGTACTAGTATGTGACTTAACACCAGTGAATGAGGCAGACTGAGGGAAATGCCACTTTGATTTATGAGCACAAAGTGGAACAAGGTCAAAGTGGGTTAAATTTATAATAATGCACTTGAATAGACTTAGTAACATATGTGACACGATCTGGTCCATGGGGGCCAAAGGCGGCAAATTTGAAATTGAGATAAAGGCAAAAATTTGGTGTCAAAAAACAGTAAAATACATAAGAAAAATGGGCATCACAAAACTTCATAACTTTAAAACCAAGTGTGCTAGACCTTTGGTATTTTCAGTATAATGATAGCTTTTATGTTTGTATTTAGCAGGTAATAATTATAGTAACTCAATTTTGGCCCCATTGACCAGATCATATGTCATATTCTATCAGGTTTGGCCAAGGCTTGATTTTAATTAAAAAAATTGTAATAGGAATTTGATTTCTTCCATTTACTTGAACAAATTCAGAAATTCAAATGGGGATAGCTTGATATTGCATAATTTGATGTGACGAGGGAAAACGATTTTTCAATTATCAAAATTTTTTGAAAGAAATGCTGTATCACAATGTTCATATTAATCACTGATGTAAATATCTCAGTTTTGCGCTTTGCCTCATTCAGCTCTCATTTAAATATGGAGTCATATTGGGTCACATTATCACATACACATGTACATATTGTATGAAACACACCATCTTGATTGATACATTTTTGGGAGAATGAAATTATTTGTCTATATGTTGCACGATCTGGTCCATGGGGGACCGGCCAAAGGTGGCAAATTTGAAATTGAGATTAAGGCAATATGGAATAAAGCAAATGATAAAATACATACGAATATACATATGACAAACCTTCATATCTTTAGAACCAAGTATGCTAGACATTTAGGTCCGATTCCTCGAAGCTTGGCTAGTGGTCAGGCTACCTAAGCCACGTGGCTAGCCCTGCCAATGTGGATCCATTTTATTGATTTATATTTCTAGGTGATGTATGATGTGAAATTGTAAGCACTGGTATATAGGACTAATTGAGGTTTTAGGAAGCCTGGCCATTAGCCATGCTTCGAGAAACCGGCCCTTAAGTGTTTTCAGTATAGGATAGCCTAATGTTTGTATAAGGTAATACATGTAATTATAGTAACTTAATTTTCAAAAATGCCTCCTTTGGCCCCCATGGAGCAGATTGTGTGATTTGTGTCACATATATATTCTGTATGAAACACACTGGTCATATTTGTTGGAAATAAATTGTTGGGAATATGAAATGTTTGTTCATTGTTTTTTATTATTATTATTATTATTTTTTTTTTTGGTTTGAGTGCATTTTTCAAAGAGAACTTTCACCACAAATTTTGCCTTTTTCATATAGACTTCAACTGGAAATATTTTACACAGGAGCAAACCAAGTATTCCCATCCCGGGCAGAAGAGTACTTATTTATAAAAGTTGTCATGAAATTGTTTGTAAAATTTAAAGAAAAACAATGAAATTTTGTGAATTTTAGAGGAAAAAACGGTAATTTGGGGAGAGATTATCAGAATTTTTTTTTTATTTTTGGAAAATGGGGGTCTTTTGGTAAAAGTAAAAGGGAAAAAAGGATCATTGGGTGAGAGTGACTTGAAAAGCGGGGTCAAAGTGGCTGCACATGCTCATCACCCCTGAGGAGTGGTGCAATAATTATGTGTACCCCTGGGTGGTGAATTCTCAAAGTGGTCTGCCAAAACTTGCTTGACTCCCCTTTGGCCGGGCCAAAAAATCTTTACCCCCCTTTTGACGTGCCAAAAAATATCTGCCAAAAATTGTTTGCCCCTCTCCCTCTCGACCTGCCAAAAATCGCTTGACCCCCTACGACCTGCCAAAATGCTTGCTCTCCCCTCTTTTGGCCTGCCAAAAAACTCCCCCCCCCCTATAATTCACCACCGTGGGGGTTCACATAATTATTGCACCACCCCAAAATGAACTAACTAGATATTCAAAAACACCCCTGTTCCTAGAATCTTTTTAATCCCCTAAATACATTCATGTACTTAAATAGATTCATGCTCATTTGCTATGTTCTGCTGGTCATGCCTGTGCATGTAAATAGCAGCTTGAGTACCCCCCTCCCCCTCCCCAAGTGGATAGTTCATACTTGATCACATCCATGCGGTGGGGGATGCCACAGTTGGATAGTACAATGTACACATGGGTAGGCAGGTAAATAGCACTTGAGATCTTTTCAACTGTGTGGGCAAATGGAGCAGCCCACCCAGATGAAAAGAATTCCACTTGCTATTTTCCCGATCCATGCTCGCTCTCGCAGGTTTTCTCCGGGATCTCCGGTTTCCTCCTGCTTTCAAAATCGGTGATTAGTTGTTTCGTTATCAAAAACTTCCTTCACCCAATGGAATTTGGGGGGCTGCAGAAAATGGGTGGATGTTACAATCTAAGTGCGGATAGGTTTGCGCCGGGTTCGGCTGCAACTAGCCTAGTTGATGCGATCTGATTGTGATGATTTACCACGCAGCGAAATTACAGCGCTTTGAATCCTCTGGAAAAAGCGCTATATAAATTCCGAAATTTATTTACCTCGCTGCACACGGGGCTGCATGTTCCGAAAAACAAAATTTGGGTATTCAGTGCTGATCTTTATGGAGCTGCTAGTATATGTAAAGGATAGAGTTTTGATATTTTCCAAGTTCACTTTGGAATTTTATGATTAGTGGCAACACCAATATTTCTTTGCAGGAATGACAATTTTCATTTTTAAAAAAAGTTTCCTTTTTGAAGAAAAGTTTTATTTTTATTGGCAAAAGTATCTAAGTTTTTTCTCCTTTTAAAACCAATAAGTTGCAGCCAATGAACTCTGTGACACTACTCTTGGTGATGACACTGATTAATGGCAAAAACTAGAAGTTGATTATAAAAAAGTGAACAAGGGTAACGTTACATGTAATTCTATCATTCTGTATAAAGAAAATTGTGTTTTAATTTCATGCTTTCAACACGTATATTGTAAACGGATAAACAAAATTGTAATAATATCGTTCACCTGTTTACAATGTATATACATTACATGGTAAAAGTGGGAAGAATAATAATTTTTAAAGAAATTTTGTTTATATTCAAGCTTCAACCTTGTATATATTATAAACAGATTAACGATATGGTTACATGTACGGAAATTAAATTGTTATGATAGCCATTTGTAATCTGTCTACTTTCTACTGAGTTCAACCAATTCTATATTATTTCTAAACGGGCCATGAGAAGTTGTTGAAAGTTTAAACTTTCATGTACAAAAATTAATATAAACCTTACAAGAACATGTAGTTTATATTAAACTTAATTAATTTGTACAAAGGACATAATATATACAAGGTGTCCCATAAAAAGGTTACATGTAGAAAATGAACCGCATTTTGTGATGGTACAACAAAATAATGTAATTTTTTCAGATATTATTAATTGATCCTTCTTGTAACTGTTTGCTAAGTTTCAATTCGGTATCTTAAAAGCATCTTAACTTATGAGCGCAAGATGGCAGGGTGTCAAGAGTGCTAACCATCAAAATATTGCACAACTTTGTTTTTAGATTTTGTCTTAATTACTTTTTATGTTTCTCTTATTTTTCATTGTTGAACTTATTGCACAAAAGAATCATATTGAACAATTAGATATTGTACACTGAAAATAATCATTTTTAGGACTTCTTGACTCTTTTTGGTGCTAACAAATAAAGCAAGATGGTCATTATAGAGAAGAACACGTTTTTGGTGAAAGCAGGTCTGCACGCTGTATCTCCTGTCATCAACACAAAATGAATAACATTTGTTTTTGCATTTAGGGCTTGCTTGGATTTTGTTGACTTGAAATCGCTGCTGTTTGTTTTTGCTGAACCATGGAATGGTATCAGCCTATATTAGTGTATGTTACTAGCTTGCTTACTAGCTTACTAACTGACTAACCATTTGGTCTGAAATGGGCATATCTCGAAATGCCACAAAGGTGTAACCCCCCGAGTGGTGTCAAATGAAAGAGAAAGGAGTAAAATATTTCCTAACGTCAAAGGTCATCCCAGGGGTCAAAAAAGCTAATTTTAACCAAAAATGCTCCAATTGAGCTGAAATTTAAATGCAATGACCCTTATGACATTCTAAACATGTTTGAAATACTTTAATATTCAATTAAGATCATTAAGGGGTCATAAAGGGGTCAAAGGTCAAGTTTTCAAAAATGCTCCAATTCAGCTGATATTTAAATGCAATGATCTTTATGACATTCTTAACATGTTTAAAATATTTTAATATTCATTTAAGGTCATTAAGGGGTTATAAATGGGTCAAAGGTCAAGTTTCAAAAATGCTCCAATTGAGCTGATATTTAACTGCAATGATCTTAATGACATTCTAAACATGTTTAAAATAATTTAATATTCATTTAAGTTCATTAAGGGGTCAAAGGTCAAGTTTTCAAAATGCTCTAATTGAGCTGATATTTAAATGCAATGATCCTTATGACATTCTAAACATGTTTAAAATATTTTAAAATTCATTTAAGGTCATTAAGGGGTCATAAAGGGGTCAAAGGTCAAGTTTTCAAAATGCTCCAATTGAGCTGAAATTTAAATGCAATAATCCTTATGAACACAATATACTGCCGAAGCCCCATGGTTCAGCTATGGTGCGGTAACCGCTCTAGTTACATTTCTGACTGAACTCTTGAAATAAAACTGAACAGGTTTTATTCTTTGTTTATCAAAATAAAATACTGCATCTGTCATGCTATGGCTGGGCCGGGGGCTGGGTCTACTCAAATGCCCCGCCAACTGCACAATGACTGACGGTGATATAATGAACCTCGTGTTGCATTATCACATTAAGAGCTTGCTCAGGAATGCGTGGAATGCGGGCTAAGTACGTAGGTTGTGAACTTGACATTCACATGGGTACTGGTAGAGTACATAGATTATGTCATGAAAAGGATATTTATATTTGTTAACATGTAACCTTTTTTTGGGACACCCGGTATTATATACATTGGTGTCACTTCGAGAGGGAGAGGGGCAAGAGGACAATTCCCTCAGTCAGAACTCTTGCCCCCAGATTCCCCCACTCCCCAATAATAATTCCAAATAATAATTACAAAAATGTCCACTTTTTGCGAAATTTGACATAAAAATTGGATCGCAAGATTAATAAATATTGGGCATAAATTATTCAATTTTAACAGTATTATGATTTGGATCCAATATTTTCACACACTTTTAAAAAACCCATAGGAAAATTGATGAAAAACGAATTGTGCCGGGGAATGTGCCCCCAATCAGACCTGGTGGGCCCCATCATGGTCAGTGCCCCCCATAAGATGACCCACTCTATGCCACTATGCCCCACAATGTTTGACACTGCTACTGATCACATAATGAAACGGAACTATATGTGAAAATATCTATATAATAATACGCTATTCTCTGTCTGTTTGTCTGTCTGTCTGTGACTGCTAATGTGAGGCCACCGTAGGTCATACGGGGCTCAATCTTGGTGGGTGGGTGCAGCTTGGTATGAGGAAGAACGAGTTTATATTTTTTAAGGTCAAAGGTCAAGGACGGGGTCAAGTTCAATTGAAGTCTAATTTCAAATACTTTAAATGGCAAATCTAGCCGTGCCATTGTGTTGACCTTGGACTATCAAACAAAAGTTTCCACGGTGACCTTTTTGTCAGACCAACGGTTAAGAGGTCAAAGGTCAAGAAAGGTAAAAATTTCAAACTGCCCCTATGAAGCTCAAACTTGGTGGGTGGATGGAACTTGGAATAACAAATAAAAGTTTCCACGATGACCTTTTGTCAGACCTACGGTTAAGAGGTCATAGGTCAAGAAAGGTAAAAATTTCAAATTGCCCCTATGGAGCTCAAACTTGGCGGGTGGGTGGACCTTGGACTAACAAACAAAAGTTTCCACAGTGACCTTTTCGTCATACCTACGGTTAAGAGGTCATAGGTCAAGAAAGGTAAAAATTTCAAATTGCTCCTATGGCGCTCAAACTTGGTGGGTGAGTGGACCTTGGACTAACAAACAAAAGTGTCCACGGTGACCTTTTCGTCATACCTACGGTTAAGAGGTCATAGGTCAAGAAAGGTAACCATTTCAAATTGCTCCTATGGCGCTCAAACTTGGTGGGTGGGTGGACCTTGGACTAACAAACAAAAGTGTCCACGGTGACCTTTTCGTCATACCTACGGTTAAGAGGTCATAGGTCAAGAAAGGTAACAATTTCAAATTGCTCCTATGGTGCTCAAACTTGGTGGGTGGGTGGGTTGACCTTGGACTAACAACCAAAAGTTTCCACTGTGATCTTTTCGTCAGACCTACGGTTAAGAGGTCATAGGTCAAGAAATGTCAAAATTTTCAATTGTCCCTATGGATCTCAAACTTGGTAGGTGGGTGGACCTTGGACTAACAAACAAAAGTTTCCACGGTGACCTTTTCGTCAGACCTACGGTTAAGAGGTCATAGGTCAAGAAAGGTCAAAATTTCAAATTGCCCCTATGGAGCTCATACTTGGTGGGTAGGTGGAAATTGGACTAACAAACAAAAGTTCCATTGTGACCTTTTTGTCAGACCTACGGTTGAGAGGTCATAGGTCAAAAAACAAAGATTTCAAATTGCTCATGGTGCTCAAACTTGGTCGGTAGGTGTAACTTTGGCCAAGGAAGCCCAGGTTTGTGTTTGTTAGGTCATCCATGGTCAACGATTTTGAGACCTGCAAAAGCAAATAACTATGACAGCCGAGAACCGCGAAATACGGGTAACCGCCTAGTCTATATAATACGGTTAAGAGGTCATAGGTCAAGAAAGGTAACAATTTCAAATTGCTCCTATGGTGCTCAAACTTGGTGGGTGGGTGGGTTGACCTTGGACTAACAACCAAAAGTTTCCACTGTGATCTTTTCAAAAAACAAAGATTTCAAATTGCTCATGGTGCTCAAACTTGGTCGGTAGGTGTAACTTTGGCCAAGGAAGTCTATATAATAATACGCTATTCTCTGTCTCTCTGTCTGTTTGTCTGTCTGTCTGTGACTGCTAATGAGAGGCCGTCGTAGGTCGTCCGGGGCCCAACCTCGGCGGGTGGGTGTAGTTCTGTCCTGGCAAGAAGACGTTTATGTTTGTTAAGTCATCTGACCCAGGGCCCCCTCCCAGGGGTCATTTGAGGTCAAATTACTAAAAACTGTTGTGTGAGGCTGTAGTAGGTCGTACAGGGCCCAAACTTGGTGGGTGGGTGTAGTTCTGTCCTGGCAAGAATAGGTTTAGGTTCGTTAAGTCATCTGACCCCGGGGCCCCTCCCAGGGGTCATTTGAGGTCAAATTACTGAAAACGGTTGTGTGAGGCTGTAGTAGGTCGTACAGGGCCCAAACTTGGTGGGTGGGTGTAGTTCTGTCCTGGCAAGAATAGGTTTAGGTTCGTTAAGTCATCTGACCCCGGGGCCCCCTCCCAGGGGTCAACTGAGGTCAAATTACTAAAAACTGTCGTATGGGCATGAAACTTGGTAGGTACAGTCAACGTTTAGAGCCAACATTTTGGAAGGTCATTTAGGGGTCACCAAGGTCACCCAGGGGTCATCTGAGGTCAAATTACTAAAAACTGTCATACGGGCATGAAACTTGGTGGGTACAGACAACATTTAGAGCCAAAATTTTGAAAGGTCATTTTGGGGTCATCTAAGGTCACCCACAGCTCATTTGAGGTCAAATTACTAAAAACTCATACGGGCATGAAACTTGGTGGGTAGGGGAGAGCGGGAGTGTTCGCCCTATTTTTTTCTGACCAGCCTAGCGATGTCAATTTTAAGGTTAGGGATGACCTGATTAGCCCATGTGAAAGCCCTATGTCTTAGCTATATACGGCCACAATCCCAGACCTATAGGCCTTACAATAGCAACAGGATAGAGCAAACAAAAAAGTTTTGCAAAGTGGCGAACTTGCCCCATATTGGGGCAGGTTCGCCCATATGGTGGGGTAAGTTCACCCTAATCACAAAAAAGGTTGAAACATTGCATAACAATAACATATTCAATGCAAACATTTAGCAAGAGTATACAGGGCATTCATTCTCTTCTGGGGAGTCACTCAATTTGTTGCAGGGATCGGGTCAGGGTAAAATGTAGGGGTCCAAAGTGAGCTTTAAACGTATCATGTTTACAACTTCGGGGAGAAATGGATTAGGACATAAACTGTGGTATGAGTACTACCGATATCACATAACTTTAAAAAACATGTTTTTCAGTAGTTTTACCTTGTTTAATGGTTTAATTATCAATATTTTGCATAATACGCTGATGGGGCAGGTTCGCCCTCCAGTTTGGGGTAAGTCCGCCCAGGGAAGATATAGGGCGAACATGCCCCATCCTCAAAAGGGTGAACGAGCCCCTTGTGCACATTTTTGTATTTTCTTCAGGGTATGCAAAACACAAATCGAATAAGGAGATTATAACTGCATTAAATCTTTGACAAATCCCATATGTTCCCAATACAGATTTCCATTAAAACCATCTGTATTTATGTATCAATGATAATACAACATTATGAATGCAAGAAAAAATTACGTTTTGGTGTAATTTTTTTGTTTTGGCTGCAGTTCGATGAACACGTTCCTATATGTCGCGTAGCTAATATGAGAAGTTTATAACGACATATGTCACCTAATTTTGCCATCACCAAATTCCCTGATAGCCGTAGTGCTGAGAAACAAGGGGTGGGCGAACCTGCCCCTAGGGCGAACACTCCCCGCTCTCCCCTACAGACAACATTTAGTGCCAAAATTTTGAAAGGTCATTTTGGGGTCATCCAAGGTCACCCACAGGTCATTTGAGGTCAAATTAGTAAAAACTGTTGTATGGGCATGAAACTTGATGGGTACAGACAACATTGAGAGCCAATTTTTTGGAAGGTCATTTTGGGGTCATCTGAGGTCAAATTAGTAAAAACTGTCGTATGGGCATGAAACTTGGTGGGTACAGTCACCATCTCGCCCAGCCGAGAACCGCCAAAAATGGGTAACCGCCTAGTAAATTAATAATCTTTGATTTGAATTGGTGTAGTGAATTCATGAAGATCAATGTTGATGAAGAAATATGTGAGTTATAAAGTATAAAAAAATCCCTTATCAGTCCATGTTCATAGTCATGATAGTCATAACTATAACCCTAACCTATTTCTGGCTATATCTCGGTTTCATATTTGCCGACGACATTAGCCCGAGTGGACTAAATAGGGTCACATATTTGGAATCAACATGAAAAATTCCATTAAAATGAGTACAAACAAGCCTAGTATTGGTTCAGTGGTTCTTAAAGGGAGTCTCCGGCAATCACAACATCATGCCTCAAAACCAGTGGCGTAGATTTCTTTTTGACATTGGGGGGGATGGGGTTGAAAAAAATTCTTGAAGTATAGTGAAAGCAGCACCTTTTGGCGACAGAATAAGTTAATGGTACAAATGCGCGCGAAAAATTTTGCTATTTTTAAGCTAAACTGATGAAATATGGTGCAAAAGTGGAATAAATGCGCGCGAAGCGCGCGAAAATTTGTACTTTGGGAGCTAAAATGGGCAAATATGAGGTTAATTTGGTCAGAAACTTATATTCAGGCGTCAACATTGGGGGATGATTGTATGGAGCATCCCCTGGCAAAATATGGGGGGTAAATCCCCATCCCCCGGATCTACGCCTATGCTCAAAACATGTAAGAAAAATTTTTATCGAGCACGAACCACATGGTTTTATTTAAAACAAACTCATAGTGATCATAAAAACGAATAAAAACATTCGGTACTCAACACGCGATATTCAAAATTCCCGGGCGCCGAAATTGTCAAGTGCAATGACGTCCCAGTAATACAATGAAGGCTGACGACAATTGAGCACAAACAATCATTACGTCATTGCACTTAGACAATTTCGGCGGTAGATAGACAACATAATTACTGGGTTTATGAGAAAAATATGAGGTTTCTTTGGATAACCAAATGAAGAAAATAATTTGACCAAATCCTACTTGCATTTATAATCATGGGGTATGACAAGAGAATTAGCTAGAATTAGAAAGCAGTAGTTAAATTTATGACATGAAAATGAACAAGGTTCAATTATTTGCTTCATCTGTATCTTGTTATAATTAGCTAATGATTTTTTTCCAATGATATAACTGCCACGTGAACTTAACCAAATTACTTCATATAAATTATGTCATCATATCCTAATACCGTAATAATATCAGGATGTATGAGACATGTTTAGATGGGCTATTCCAGTTGACATCCATACACCCCTATCACTGCCTATGGAAGACACAGCATTGATCTCCCGCACGTACAGGGTCACAGGGGGTGTAGATGTCAAAGGGAGCCACCCATTCTGGTAACTCCATTTGAAATTCACACTCCCGTATATAAGGAATATACTACCAGGGCCCATACTAGTCTCAGGCCAGACTATGTGGCTATTACGAGGGTTAGGACCGACACAAACTGGCTGTGTAGGAGACTAGGCCTATACCAGGGATGGGCATGCATTGTGTAAAGTTGCATCGGTCTGAATCCTCATAGGGAAGGAGTGGGGGCTGCCTCCCTTGAGTTTTCAAATTAGTAATAAATTCTACAAATAATTAACAATGACTTGACATCATACCCACATGAAATTGACTCCCAATTCCTATAAAGGCGAGATTCTCAAGTCAGGATTTTTCCAGAAAGGGGTGGGGATAGAGGCAAGGTAACTTTAAAATAGGCAAAATTTGATGAAAATTTACAAAAAATGCATGTAGGTCTAATCACTCAGGAGGGGATAAGTCCCACAGACAGGGCAAGCTTATCCCTCCCCTTGGCTATGCCACTATCGCCATGTATGCCGTAGATCAGTGGCGCCCCCTCTATTTTGTGCAGATCGGCGCCTGACTCTGTGTATTTTTGCAGAGTGGCGCCTGACTTTGTGTGGGCGCCGAGCCGCGGCGGCGGTGGCGGTGGCTCGGCGCCCCCTCTATTGAAAATTCCTGGATCCGCCCCTGCCGTAGATCAACCACCCATGGGTTAGTCCAACCTCCAATCCGTGACCAACTCACTCATATTGTGTCAATTTAATTGAATCCCCTCCCCCTGTACTAGGATACACCAGCTATTCATCAAAATTGTCTTACAAAATCGAGGGTATGATTTTCCTGGGACACAAAAAATATTGTGGTAGCATTGGATTAGTGGATCAGGTTGCTTATAAATACTGATGTCAGTAGGTGCGTGATCAGTCACACCTCATCTCTTCATGAAATCAAAACCTGCATTTTCTACTCGCCACCCAATAAGGTTTTAGCAGCTCAAAGTGGTATCAAAGAGAAAAGCCTAAGACCACTAATTCTTCAGCATTTTGTTTTGCCTTTGTTTTTGGAAGGATTGAAAAGATATACAATCATCTGAACCATTCAACTCGGTAAATACATTTACTGATTTTCGTTTATTATGAATAGTTATTGATTTGATTTTAATCTGTTTAAAGGAGTATTTCGTGATCCTAACATACTCTTTTTATGACATATTTCAGTAGATCCACGAAAAAAGCTTATTCCCAATATTTCAGTTGATTCCGATTTTGCGTTTGCGAGTTATGCATGATTATGTGTATTACACTGCTCCATAGGCCACTGTTGTAATTTGTAAAGTTCAAATTTGACGATATTTTTGCTACACGAAATAATCTGCAAGAAATGTTTTGTAGCCAGAGGTTCCCAGTGGTATAAAAATCTCAACGTTTTTGGAGAAAAGTTGGGGGATGAGGCTTGTGGATGAATGAATTCATTTCTCTTTTCACAAATAGGAGACAATTTGAGATCGAGCATTATTTTGGAAAAAGGCTGCAACTTGTTCTAGGCCGTATTTGAAGATTCCTGGTAAGTATAAATCTATTATTAAAATATTTCGGGGGGTCTTAAAATTTTGTCAGACTTCTATACATAATAGAGTCAAAAAGTACAAATGCGCACGACAAACTTTGCCACATTAGAGCTAAAATGGTGACATATGGTGCAAAAGTGGAACACATTTGTGCAAAGAGCATGATAACTCATGATCAGGGCACTTTTTGGGTTAAAATGTCCAAATATGAGGATAATTTAGTCAGAAACTCACGTTCAGGCATCAACATGATTGTATGGATCAAGCCCCTTATCTAAATATGGGGGTGGTGGGGGATTTAAACCATCATAGATACGATTTCAAAGTCACAATAAATTGTCTACTTTAAGATCCAAACGGTAAAAATATGCCAAAAATCTGAGGAAATCTTGTTTAGGGTACAGTATCATGAAGAAAGTCCTGGATATAAAACAACTTGCACTGTGGTGTACCACTGGTATGAGTATGATTTTGCGGCACTTTCTATTCCTGAGGGAGGGGTATGGAGAGATGGGGGAAACTGGGGAGGGAGGGGGACAATCTGAACATTGGGCTGAAATATGTCAACTTTTGCCCAAAAATAATGGGATTTTGTACTAATATCTTGCCATGACAGGTGGTGTGTGGGGGTGTGTGTGTGTGGGTGTGTGGGGGGTGTATGGGGGTGGTAGTGTGTTGTTCTAGATGAAATTTCCAATGGGGATTTTGAAAAATATTACAAAAATTGTATAAAATGAGATTAAATTTTGTCTTAAAAAACAGGGATAAAGAAGATCCAAATTGGAAATGGTCAATTTTGTCTTGTTATTTCAAACCAGGGCAGCTTGCCCTACTCCAGTCAGTACGTTACGGAGGAGGGGGAGCCCAAATGATACCTGCAAGATCATACCATTCAAAAGAAACGTCTGACATGTCTTGAACTTGAAATATGATATTTCTTAAAAGATATCAAAATTTTGATGTGGTAAGTAGGGAGACAAGGCTGTCAACCGGAGAACGAATCGCATTTAATGTACTATATATTTTTCTGTGTTTTGGCTAAGCATTGTACAAAATGTATGTATCATATCTGATCCGCAACAGCAAGGGCGTGTCTGCAGCGACCAGGCTAGCTGCTGCATCCATGCTTTGTTTCTCATTCTTTTTTTTTTCTTCTTTTTTTCCCATTTGTATTCACCTGTACTTGGGCCTGGTGGAAGGGAAAAAGAACATACAGACATGGTCCACCAGACCCCAACTTAATTACGGTAACCAACAACGCACTGAATGGTCTATTGTTCTATTGTGTCCGATTTGAGCGCTGACATATTGGAAAATGTTGCCAATCAATATTCATAAGAGTGTACATTCAACGTCCAATTTTCGAAATTGGGTGACTTGTGCTTGGCAGGTGTAAAATACATCTGACTGGGCGTTTTAAATACGTAACGCATAAAGGCATTGGCATTATCGAATGGCTGCATATAGTGCTGTTAGTGTTATGGGCGGGGGGGCTGTGTTTAGTTTCTATAATAATTATTATAAGGCCTACATTTATTTGTCATTCATTTCTTTTCCTTTCTCTGTACTTGCTAAAGTATCACTCCCTCTTCTTATCTCCCTTCCCTTCTCCATCCCCTCTTACGTTTTGTCCCTTCTCATTCCTATCATTTTCCTTACCTTTCTATTTATTTACGTCTATTTATTTATTTCTCTTTATTTCGTCCTCTTTCTCTCTTCCTCCAGTCCCCTCTCATTCTTCATGTCCCCTCCTTCAACCTCATACCCTCCCAAGACCTCTCACAGAAGAGCTGCCCCCCTTCAGTACGCCACTGATTATGACATTCTCCTTCTTAAAATAAAATAAAATAAAATCTCAATTTGTAAAACAACTTTTATATAGGCCTATACCTGTATACTTATTATATGTTACATGCATACGTAGCTCCCGGGACGTAGCTATTTAATACCATTATAGACATGGCAGCCATGATGTGTAATCATTCAGCAGGCGCATTCAATTTATTTAAATGAAGCACCTAATGTCAGTGGGGTGACAACGAACTATGCATTAGCGGCTAATGTGTGCCTTTTGTGTTACGGCTACTCAATTACACCCTTGGGTTTATGTATAACAATAGGTACTTTTCATTCCATTAAGCGCTTTCACGCGACTTGCATTTGATCACTTATTGACAGTAGCCTGCTAGGTAAAGCGTTAATACACTGTCGGGTCAGCTTACCGATTTAATGGTGGAAGCCCTTTGTCCCAAACAAAAGGTACCTTTCGATGAATAGCTTGTCAGATTTCAAATCGGCACAAGGTTTCAATGCGTTACGTAATCTATTTCCTCTCCATCTTATAATAGCTCCATGGTAACCAAGATAGATGCAAAGATACAATCAGATTATGACAATGAGATTTAAATAATACTGCCCCACCACGACAACAGGACCAACTTTGTTTCTCATTCTAGTTAATTGATAGATAAATCAGATCAGGTGTCATGTATAGTTAATTTGGATACACAATCCTGCCACTCTCCCTGCCTACCATTAATCATTCTTGGTTTTAGTTTGTCATGAGCTTCTCAAGCTTAATGATTGGTCTTTTCTGCTTTTTTTTTTACTTTAAAGCAATATTATAACATTATCATACAAAATAGATTAGCATTTCTTTGACATAAAATGTTAGTTTTACTGTCAGATATATCCCCTTTATTTTTGAGCCGAACAACTACGTCAAAGCAAAGAAAATTGGAATTTACTACCAGCGCGTATGTCGCCAATACGTACCACTCCTTCGGTCATGTTATGGTACGACCCTTTGTTGTGTAGATCACCGTCCCGCACTGTGTGTTATGAACATCGTGTATGCGCTCGACTAATAATTCCATCGTAATAATAAGACGCCGGTTCCGGCGCTTTATTCAAAATATCGGATTTTGACAAAACTACAGCACCTAGAGTCTTGATTTTTGCAGGGTATATTGGTTTAATAAAGTACAATATAATTGTGTAAAAAAATGAATTTTAAAAAATCAGTGAGGGCGTCCTCAACAGCAAATGTTATAATATGGCTTTAATGAATTTATAATATATTGTTTTCTTTGTACAGAGAAAGAAGAACAATCTTTGCCTTGATTAGATTTGTCTTGTTAGGAAGATAAAAATGTGAGTAAATCATTTGCTTGTATCTTCAGATGTAAAATTGCTGTTAAAAACTGAATGTTTGACCAACATTTGCTGTAAAATTGCCAAGATATATAAGTGATGATGCACTACCTGCATATTTGATTTGGTTAGTGATTATCAATTCATTATCAAATCAATCTTTTATTGTCTCTCCTGAACAGTGAGAGACTTAGTGGTCAAGTGGGGGTGGAGGAGGTATAATACTTAACCATCAGTGTTTGATAACAGCTTGTGACAGTGGCGGCCCCAGGATTTTTTTTTCAGGGGGGATGGGAGGGAGAAGTGAATTTCAGGGGGTGGGGCAAAAATTTGTTTGGGCAAATGCCGACCCCCACCCCCGTAATGCCATCACTGCCGTAAGGGCTACGATGATGATGATGACGACGAATCGGGGAGGGGGTAACACAGCCAGTGGTTCTTGATTTGATTAGATCTTCAGTGCACAACTAAGCTGAGTAGCTCAGAACTAATATATTTCATGCATATTAAGTCCAATAAGTTTAAGAAGGCATGGATAATTAACATAGATCAATAATTGATCATTAATCTATAAAGCGATCAATAAATCAATAACCGATCAATAAACCAATAATTGATTGATAATTCATAGTAAACACAGCTCCAGCAATGTTTAATTGATGCTAAATTGGTGCTACCAGGTTATTTTATCGATACTTGATCGAAAAATCAAAGCTCTCGATCAAATAAGCAGGGAAATGAGTCAATGAGCAGTGATTTACCATTGAGCAGTGAATTGAGCAAATGAGCAGGGAAATGCAGCATTTTTTTATCATAAATATTGAATATTTCCTTTTCATGCACCTGTACTGTATGGAGTAATTTTTGAGTTAAAAGAGTAAGTTTAAAGAATTATTTCCTTGTCATATTTCAATTACTTTTTACTGCTAAACCATAGTCAACCTTGTGAAATGCGTCAACATGCGTTGATTATGCCACAAAATGACTCATTTCCCTGCATCCCAGGCCAGGGCCACAATTAGCCATCGATTTATTGATTAAACATTCTGGAGCCGTGTTTACTGTGATTTGTTGATTGGTTATAGGTTATATAATTTATTAACGATTGTGATTTATTGATCAATTATTGATTTATTAGTCAATTAATCATTTATTTATCAATTTAATGATTTGTTGATCGATTATTGATTTATTGATTGATTATTGATTGCTTTTTGACTTATTGATTTATTGATAATCGATTGATTGATCGATTATTGATTTATTGATCGATTATTGACTTATTGATCAATTGTTAATTTATTGATCGATTGTTGATTTATGCTAATAAGCTATGCCTCCTCATTTATATTCATATTCATAACACAAAAAGTTTACTACTGGGGTGGTAATGGTAGGAGTGAGGTTGGGGATGTGTGGAGTAAGAGGTTAGGAGTGTATGGGGGTAGGGCTGGATGGAGTATTGGGGGCTCAAACGGTGAGGAACTGGAGTACCGTGGGTTGGGGTGTGTTGGGAGGGCAGGAGTGTGAGAGTAAGCATTTGAGTAGTGGGGATGGGTAGGTAGGTGCATTGGGGTAGGGTGGGGTAGGGTAGAGGTATGGTGGGAGGGTAGGGTTATGGTGGGGGTAATGGTAGGTTTAGGGTGTGTCATGGTAGGGGTGAGGTATGGGTGGGTAAGAGGGTAAGAATGTGTTGGGGTAGGGTTGGGTGGGATAATGTAGGGGTGGGGTACGTGGATAGTGTTAGAAGGTAAGCAGTGAAGAGATGGGTAGGGTGACATGAGGTAAGATGGGGATAGGGTAGGGTGTGGGTAGAGGTTGCGTAGGGTAGAGGTGGGGAAGGGTTGAAGTGTGGTGGGAGAGTAAGTTAGGGGTGATTGTAGGGTGAGGTTGGGGATGGGTAAGGTTGGGGATGGTGGGGTTAGAGTTAGGTAGGAGTGTTGTTGGGTAGGGGACGGGTACGGTAAGAGTGGGGTTGGTGGGGTTATGGGTAGGGTGGGGTAGATGGTAAGGATTAGGAGGTAAGTGAGTAGGCAGGGGAAATTTGGGTGGGGATGAGGGTTGCTGGAGGTATGGTGGGGTGGGGTAGTGGATAGGGTTGGAGTAGGGGGTAGTGTTGGAGTAGAGTATGGTAAGGTTGGGAATGTTGGAGAAGGGTAGGGTAAGAGGGTAGAAGTGTGATGTGGTAGGAGTAAGGTGGAGTAAGGGGTTGAGAGGGTTATGATGTAAAGTAGCCAAAGGGTAGGGAGGTAGGATAAGGGTATAAGTGGGATAAAGGTAGGGTTACTAGGGATGGTAGGGTTGGTGGATGAGTGGGGTAAGGATTAAGGTGGGATAGGATTAGCTTGGAGTAGAGTGAGGTTAGGTTGGATTAGGGGTAGTGTTGAGTGGCGGGAGTAGAGGTGGAAAAAGGGTGTGGTGAGGTTGTGGAGAGAAGTGTGGTAGGGTAAGGGTGTAGTGGGAGGGTTCCAGCTTTGCATCTATTTCAACTGTAAATAGAATAAGGCTGGGGTAGAGTGATGTATGGGTATCGGTGGAAGCAGGTGATCACATAAGCAGGTAAGACTAATGGTAACTTTAATTTTCCAGGATAGTGAAATGTAAATGATATGTAGTTAATATTTGATTAATTCATTAATTGACTAGTACATACCGAGGTTGCTCCCCCATCCCCGGGTCAAAATACTGGGACAATTAACCAAAAGTTCGAATGTAAGTTCATACGTGCTGGTAATAAACAATTTCCAAAAGTTTAAACTGACTTTCAGCACAAAAATTCACTATCCTCCCCGTTTAGTGCGGGAGGCCCTCCAGATCAAGAAGAAATCGCCAGAACTAAATCGCGATCAAGGACTGGAATTGCCAACCTTATACAACGCCCTCATTCGACCAAAAGTTGCCAATGATCAACAAAAGGGCAAGTCCATCACAACATCTTAGGACTTCTTCTGATGAAGATGTGTGTCACAAATCGAAAATTCAAGGTTAGTGAATTGTTGTGCTGAAAGTCAGTTTAAACTTTTGGAAATTAACCAAAAGTTGTAATGTGCATCCTTATGGAGTCACGTACAATTGTTGTCATTTTGGCCTACTTTAGCATTGAAATTGAAAATTTCCTTTGTGAGCTTTTATACCGGTTTAGTTATTTTAGTAGCCGGTTAGCGGGACGATTTGGAAAATGCCCCTCCCCCCCGTTTGATGGTCCCGGTGCATCCCTTGACCAGGTGTCATGATTAATTTAAAACAGAATACTAAATTAACGTGATTGAGCAAGTGGTATCATAATAATTGATTAATATTTCAGTGATTAATGTATACCATGTGTACCACCAGGTATTAAAGTAATCAATTTCAAATCAACACCAGCCCCTCCAGTCATCATTTATTCCAGGATAATATGGATGAAGGGACACAGCCATGGTAGCCAATAGAATTTTTTGTTGACGGTGACATGGACTTCTAAAAATCAGACAGTTAATATAGAATTTGTTTACTAACTTAAACTCATTAATTGATATTAATTGATTAAAAAATGATCATAACTCTTTTCCACATTCTGTTTTATTTTCTTTAACAGTTGTATTCAGAGTTGTTCAAGATTACAGGACACCAAAAGAGACGTCGTGAAGCATCTATTTAAGTCTACATCATCTACAGCTTTTGATAAGTGCATGCTGTCTTTCAATGTACCATTATTTAGGTGTAGCATATGTTATAAAATAAGTAAAATTAATTGTACATGATTGTATATATATTTTTATCTTAATTTCTATACTAGTCTAATCCAAACCCATAAGTCGGTGACTACTAGTGGAAACTTCATTTTTGTGCTCAAGATAGCTATATCGCAAAAATTACAATTGCGAATATGTTCTTTTGTTTATAGGTCAAACAAATCAAAACTACAAATTTAGAAATAAGGGAAGTAGTTCAAACAAAATCAAACAAAAAGAAAATATTACACACACAAAAATGATTACTTTACAGTAAAGGAATAAACCTTGATATTATTTGTAATACAGAAATTGATATCCACAAAATATTGAGACAGAGTTGTGCCACAAAAGTATTTCTGATTCAGTTTGCACAAAAGTTACACTAAAAAAACCACTTAAGGACCATGTTCACCAAATCTAGAAAACAGAGCTTTCTTGTAATAGCTTTTATGATTGGATTCACACAAGTCAGTTGTGAAGGACCATTTGACAATGAAAGTCATACTTCACTTGAAACTAGACCCGCTATACAGAATGCATGCGACATTGAACAAGCTCTAGTAGTTTCTACCAATCCCATTCAACTCCAAGCATTTACTGGCCTAAATGAATGCAATATGTTGATTACTTCTACAAGTGGAGCTCTTTCTGTCAGAATATTACAGTCGGGTCTTAAAACTGTATTTTCTTATTTCTATATAGAGATGTTGGATAATCAAACCCAAAATTGTCCATTCCAGTATGCATTAGTATCAGGTGACTCTGTTCATTGCAAGACAGCGATCAACGGAAATCACTTTATATTTCACTTTCAAAACACTGAGATATTACTTGAGATATATGCTGAAGATACAGATATGTCAGCTTGTTTTGAAAGTTTTTCTGAAAAAGATTCCAGATGTGATTTGACTTTATATAACACTCTTGTCGCACAAAACATACAAACTATGAACTACACATTTAGAGAAGTCCAGACTCCTTATCCGTCTTTTACAACTCATTCAATGCAACTATACACACAATTGAGTATGAAAGTAAGTGCCTTCCATCTACTTGTACTTGTTCATTAGGTTATAGAGAATGGTCATGTATTACAGACACCACACACGACAACTATGCAGATTTGATAGTGTATGAACCAACTATCATTGGACTATCATTTGCTAACACCAGCTTTTACAAGTGACATTAACTCAAATGCATTTGCAGGTCTCAGTATGCTGAAATATTTAATCTTAGATCACAACAACATTCACATGCTTACTGTAAACCTGTTTCAGAACTTGACACAATTAGTACTACTTGACCTGAGTTACAACTATTTGACTGACTTGACATCTGACATATTTCATTCGAGCTTTCATTCATTGGTTGAGTTGTATTATCTTGATCTGAGCTACAATAACATTCACACACTAACAAGGGATGTGTTTGACTTACCTTACTTTGACTTTAGTCATAATAACTTGACTACAACAATCAATGTGTTTGACTTACCAACTGTACCTGATTCATTTTACCTTGACTTGAGTCATAACAACTTGACCACAATACCAGATGAAATGTTTACCTCGCTAAGGCAAATGCATGGGACCCTTGACCTGAGTTATAATAACCTGACAGCACTACCAGATCAAATATTTACCTCAATGTTGTCTTTAAGTGTGAATGAGTCATTAGACCCTGCCCGGAATTATAACGTCACTTTATTAGATGTAATAGGAGAAGTAACCCTTGACCTGAGTCATAATGAATTAACCACACTTCCAGATAGCATATTCAACTCAGTTCAATCTATATATGGGACCCTTGACCTGAGTCATAATTACTTGACCACACTTCCTGATGGAATATTTACCTCAATATTGGATATGACTAACATTGATCTGAGTCATAATGAAATGACCTCACTACCATATGGAATATTCACCTCACTATCTTATATACAGGGGACCCTTGACCTGAGGCATAATTACTTGACAACACTACCAAATAGTACTTTCACCTCACTAAGGGATATATATGGGACCATTGACCTGAGTCATAATAACTTATCCACACTTCCAGATCGCATATTCAACTCAGTTCAATCTATGTATGGGACCCTTGACCTGAGTCATAATTACTTGACCACACTTCCTGATGGAATATTTACCTCAATATTGGATATGACTAACATTGATCTGAGTCATAATGAAATGACCTCACTACCATATGGAATATTCACCTCACTATCTTATTTACAGGGACCCTTGACCTGAGGCATAATTACTTGACAACACTACCAAATAGTACTTTCACCTCACTACGGGGAATAGGTGGGACCATTGACCTGAGTCATAATAACTTATCCATACTTCCAGATAGCATATTCAACTCAGTTCAATCTATATATGGGACCCTTGACCTGAGTCACAATATCTTGACCACACTACCAAATAGTACTTTCACCTCACTAAGGGGTATAGATGGGACCATTGACCTGAGTCATAATAACTTATCCACACTTCCAGATAGCATATTCAACTCAGTGCAATATATGTATGGGACCCTTGACCTGAGTCATAATATCTTGATCACACTACCAAATAGTACATTCACCTCACTACGGTTTAATTCTGGGACCATTGACCTGAGTCATAATATCTTGACCACACTACCAAATAGTACTTTCACCTCACTAAGGGATATAGATGGGACCATTAACCTGAGTCATAATTACTTATCCACACTTCCAGATGCCATATTCAACTCAGTGCAATATATATATGGGACCCTCAACCTGAGTCATAATATCTTGACCACACTACCATATGGACTGCTCACCTCACTAAAGACCATAAAGGGTAGCCTTGACCTGAGTTATAATAACTTAACCAGGCTGCCAGATGATATTTTCATCTTACTACAGAGCATGACAGGGACCTTTGACCTTAGTCACAATGATTTCGAAACAATCCAATTCATCTCCATGCAAGAGTTACTGGTCCTTGACTTGAGTCACAATGACTTAGTCACAGTGCCAGGTGAAGGTTTGAAGCCATATCACAAGTTGATATCACTTGATTTAAGCTACAATGCAATTGATCAATTTCCACCAACTTTATTAAATTCAACTGCAAATATGTTAAGTTTAGATCTATTTAGAAACAGGTTACAGACTATTTCAGTTGGTGCATTTAAAAGCCTTACTACCTTGAGGTATTTGAACATAAGTAAAAACTTTCTTTCAAATCTGCCTTCATTTAGAACACTAAAGGATTTGCAAGTTTTAGATCTAAGCATCAATAATCTAAAAAACTTGATATCTGAAACTTTTCATGGATTGGAGAATTTACAATCTCTGTTTCTTTCCGATAATCAAATTTTAGAACTACCAAAATGTGTTTTTTATGACTTACATAGGCTTAAAGTTCTGAACGTATCAAATAACAAAATTCAGGAAGTTGGCTTGAAGGCTTTCCACACCAAACTTGAAACTATTGACCTCAGCGGAAATGACTTGTACAGAATAACTCACAGAAGTTTCCCAACATTAAACAGTTCAACTGTTGTCTTGGTTGACAGATATGCTTCGTGTTGCTTTATGGATGTAGAGCAATGCATATCTCAAGAACCACGTTCAGAGTATCTCACCTGTAGTAGAATGTTACCAGATCTGTCTATCAGGGTTTCAATATGGATTATTGGACTTTTTGCATTTATGTCCAATGGAATTGCTTATTACCTACGCTCACGAAAGAAACAAGCAAACAAAGTTCAAACTCTACTCATATCGCATTTGTCATTGTCAGACTTCCTTATGGGTGTCAACATGTTCATTTTAGTTATTGCCGATTTATACTATAATGAGGTATTTCCATCGTATGCCATTTTGTGGCGTCACAACTTTGCTTGCAAACTAGCAGGTTTTTTGTCAATATTATCTAGTGAGGGGTCTGTATTTTTTATTACCTTAATAAGCATTGATCGTGTATTGGCAATAAAATACCCATTTGGTAGCCGTCGATTAACAACAAAAATGGCTCGAATTTGTGTTGTGCTTGTTTGGTTAGTAGCCATATTGATGGGTGCCATTTCCATTGGTTTAACAACTGAAAAAGGTGATGTTTTTAGTATTTCTGAAGTGTGCATTGGCATCCCAATAGTTCGTCAACACACTACCAAATTAAATGCTACTTCCATATCAATGAATAGGACTGTTTTCGTTACAAAATACATTGATACTGCAGAAGAGTTTGAAGCAGAAGACGGAGAAATTAACACAGTATTTCTTACAACAGATATTGCCATATATGAAAAACAATATCAATCAAATATTACTCTTACCATTGACGAAATTACCGGAAGCCAAGTTGCCCCAATTTTTTCCATTGTGATATTTATCGGAGTTAACCTTGTATGTTTTATGATAGTTTTAGCGTGTTACATAGAAATATTTTCAACAGCTAGAAAAACTGCACAAGGGGCAGCACGAATACAAAACCGTGATGAAGAAATCCGCATGGCTAGGAAAATGTTTCCGTTGGTATTTACTGATTTTTGTTGTTGGGTGCCTTTGTGTGTCACATGCATCCTTGCACAGTGTGAAGTTATTAAGATATCCCCCAAAATGTATGCATGGATAATAGGGTTCATACTACCTATCAATTCATCAATTAATCCATTTTTGTATGTAATTTGTGGAGAAATAGTAGATTATTGGGAGAAATGGAAGGAAAAGCGAAGTTCAACAGGAGCGATTGAGCTACAACGCCGCTAAATCAAATGGTCACTCATGTGTCAAGGGCCCTATCTGCATAGCTGCCCTATAGACATATGACAAGAACTGCAGTATATTATACACATCTGACACATGGCAGCTATTGCAGATAGGGCCTTCTTGCACTATTCCCTCCATATCATTATTATAAGAGATCAGCAGGTATTTAGTCCAAGTTCATTTTACTCATTCATTCATTCATTCATTCATTCATTCATTCATTCATTCATTCATTTCATTCAATCTTGCATTCCCTCGTTCACTCAAGCATTTTGCTCATTTGTTTCACTAGTTCATTTTTGCAATTCACTCATCGGTTGCAATTCTTTTATGTCATTTGAAGTGTTTTTCATATTGCAATATTTCTTGCAATTTGGCTTAAGGGTTCGGTCGCCCACCTTTGCACAGTATTTTTTGTGGGACCTTGGAGCATATCACACACACCAAATACGAGGAATGGCCTCCTGATATCAAATTATTTTGATTTTTAGAAATTCGCGATATAATACAAATTTTATGGCAAATTATTCAAAATGCAATTTGGTGTGTTTGATGTGCTCGCGGGTTCCACAAAAAATACTGTGCAAAGGTGGTCAGTCATGAAATAAAATTACCTAGAAACTTGAAACTCATTGTTCCTGGTTCATTGACCATCACTACATTATATTACACCCAAATTTATTTTTGCAAAAAATTTGGCTATTCAATTTAAAATCCACACTACTTCTGTTGAAGATTTTGGAAATATATTCCACAGGGGGAGTATGAATTTGAAATGGCATGAACTTTCAACCTCAATCTTCCACAGATGGAGGGTGAGTTTCAAATAGAGTTGGTAAATGTGCTAATTTCATTAAAAAGCGATTGAGCCTGTTCGTTTGTTTAAAGAGGGCATTATATGTGGTTAGTTGATGAGTCGTATGATCACTGGTCTCTGCTTATTCATTTGTATATAAGCCCCCCCCCCAAGTATGTCTTAAAGCTTGCGAAGATTTTAAAATTCCAATGTCAAATGCATTTTTCCACTCTTTCACCCCCAAAGCTGTAACCGGCGAAAAGGGGTGATTGCCCCCAATCCCAAAATGCTCCAAAAGTTCCCTTTTTGACCCAAAAATTACCATTTGCGAGCGTAGCGAGGGAAAAAATTGGGTTTTTTTTATGCCTTTTGGTCAAAAAAGGTCACAATTTTGGAAAACAAAGTCCACTTTTTCAAAATCAGCCCCCTAAATAAATTCTGGTTACGGGCCTGCCCCACCCCCAACTCAAACTCTGTTAAAATAAAACCATGTCATTCGTGCTTGATAATTATTTTTCTAACATATAAGGCATAATGTTATGATTGCCGGAGACCCCCTTTAAAGACACAGTCATATGTCAATTGTTGCTAAACGTTTTTTGAGAAAAAATAGACACATTGAGCCACAGACGGACGCATTCGGCTCCAAATACTCTACATTAAGAGCTGAGTGATGCATTGGGCTATTCCAGTTGATATCAACACTACCCCTGTAGAAGATTTTGGAAATACCTTCCACAGGGGGAGTAAGTTTTTCAAATGTAATTGGTCACGGTTAATCATTTTGTAACCCATACTCCCCCTGTATTATGGCTTTACCTATATCTTCCACAACCGGAGTGAGTATTTCTAATGGAAGTTACCATTGTTTATTTAATTTGAAACATACTCCCTCTGTGGAAGACATTAGCTAAATCTTCCACAGGGCTAGTGTGGATTTTAAATGGAATGTTCCATCGTAATAATCAACCAGTACGGTGCGACTTGCAGTCAACAGAAAATTACAAAATTTATCTTACAACCATTTTTACATCCGAGATCATATCTTGAGAGATCACATCACTAATTCAGATCCAACCCTACATCTGACTGAAAAAACAACAAGTGTTTTTATTTATCTGCATTTAAAAAAATGGAATGAATGTTGATGTGCCTATTTTTTGGTGATAGTTGTGCTTTGTTTGTGGATGTTTTTCTCAATATCTAAGCATAACAATATTAAGGTGGTACATTGTACTAAACCCCCTGATAACTTTTTGACCAATTTTGCATTTTTCTCAAAAAATAACTTCACACTGGTAACAAAGGTTTAATTATAGGGGCAAGGAATCCAATTTCTTCACTGAAATGTCAGTGATTCAAAACAAGTGGTTTATTATATGTGATGCGATCATGCAAAATCAGTTGGAACTCGGAAATATTGATTTTGAGATATAGCCAAACAAAGGAAATATTTCCTTTTGTTTCCTGTTGTTTGGAAACTCTTTAATTGCTCATATCTTTGAAACTGATTGTTCAATTTCAATGGGGTTTTCTGCAAAATGCAGCGTTGTAAATGCTTCTTACTGTCCTATAAGAAACTGAAAATTTAATATTTCCGAGTTCCGACTGATTTGGCTTGATCGCATCACATATAATATGTTAAGAAATGAGGTACATTCTAGCGGTACCTCTTTTCTTATCATAAATAACGTACTGCTTGTCTTGATTCACTGAAATTCCAGTGTAGTAATTGGATTCCTTGCCCCTATAATATACATAACTTTTGTTACCAGTGTGTTATAATTTTTTGAGAAAAATGCAAAAAAGTCACAAATTTGTCAAAGGGTGTAGTACCACCTTAAAGATATTACCTTAAAAGAGTTTGATTGTGTGATGTGAGCCCTTCGAAACTATTTTAGCAAATAATCTCAAGTTGTCTTTTTTTCTTCCGCAAATGATAGCTGAAAGTTGTAGCTTTCACATAATATGTAAACACTGAATGATTGTTGGAAATGTATTTTAAAATATCACTACATAATTGTGGCCCGCTCTTTGTGGGATACCCTCTACTGCTAAAGTGTAGCACTAAAGTGGACCATTCTGCCATAGTGTAATTAGTTAATAAAAATAAAAAGAAATAATATGGATTGATTAATTGTTGTTTTACTTTTAATTGTGTTACATTTCATTCTGAATACAGGCAAAAAGGTTAATCTCGATATAAAGAAGAGGTGTGGGTCTCCCCGATCCAACCTTGTTTACAGAACTTATTGGCATTTTTCACAATACCAGGTCTAATAGTAGTTGAACATTATTATCAGAACTATAACATGAAGGTGACTTAGAATTTGAGGCCCATTTCACTTGGCAAAATGACCAGGAAATTGCTTAAAATATTGCTTGCCTAAATAAGTTGCCTAAACTTGACTCAAAGTTGCAAAACATTGCCAAAACCATGTTATAGTTGCCTATTAACTTTACTCAAAGTTACTGCCTAACTTTACCACAAAAATAGATTTACTAGATAATTTTATTGCTAATCATGTTTTTAACTATAAACAATAAACACATTTTGGGATTTTTTGCGGGGTGGTGGGGGTACTCACTGAAAACGGGACACGGATGCATTTTCGGCCACATTGACCCCTATTTTTCATCTCTATCTCACCCAATGCCCCGTGTTTATTGTTTTGCCGTCACCGAATTCCGACTATTTTTTCTCAAACGACCAGAATTTTGCAATATTCCCAAAAAATTTAGGCTAGACGCCTCTTTTTTTTTGGACAATTTTTGTATTATGGCCCAAAATAGCCCAGGTCTCACTCTAATGCTAATAATAAGGTGACATGCATATAGAACTGCAACTTCAATATGGTGATCTATAAGAAGGGATTAATAGCATAATTATTGAAAAGTTTCAAATTGGTGTATTTCCACAGATATCATCAAAAACCTGTTTGAATTAATCTCAAATGTGGTATACCACAGTCGAGACTAATTTGATGGTTTTTTTTGACGATTTCTTCGGAAATATACCAATTTGGAATACCTAATTATGTTAATGGGAAAAATATCAGTTATCACCCAATAGCAAAATCTGCATTTTGATGGTGGTAAAGTGGGGAATAAGGCTGTCAATCGGGTCACCCACCATCAAGTGTTCAAGGGTGATATGGATTTGCTGGAATTGTTTTAAAATAAAATATGTTGGTTAGGGTGCATCAGATGCCCCTCAATGGGCCTCATGTCAATGGATTCATCTGTCCCTAGTCTTAAAATGTTCCTATTGTCACAAAACTAACATGTGCCAAGTTTGAATTAATTCGGAGGCCGTCCTGGGGGGCCACCGAGAGCCTAAAGTTACAATGTGTGTTCCTATGTAGTAAAGTTCGTTGACCCCTGTACAATTCCAATTAGAAGCTGATCGAACAATTTAAAGTAGCTGCCATATCAAAACCGTTAGGACTTAGAAGCTCAAATCTTTTGCGCTTATAGTACTGATAATCATCTTCGAATCGGTGATAAAAATTAATCACCAACAAAATGAGCATGTGTGGAATTGGCACAAGCGCCCTCGATACAAAATTTCAGTGAAATAGGCATTTTGTGGTAATTCATACCTCAAATTTTACAAATGTTGATGTCCTGGTTGTCATTACACTTTTACAAAACAGATTTTCTGAACTTTAGATCAATATATAATACATATTAACAACTTTCAGTGTGAAATATTATAGCAGTATTATAGCACTTGGTTAAGACAGAAATTATAGATTTTCCCAAGAATATGGACTGTGGGGCGCTTTTGACAATAAATGAATTTTCATCACAGATTCAAAGATGATTATCAGTACGCTTAGCTCCCAAGATTTGAGCTTCTAAATCAAAACGGTTTTGATATGGCAGCTACTTTAAATTGTTCGATCGGCTTCTAATTGGAATTGTACAGGGTCAACGAACTTTACTACATAGGAACACACATTGTAACTTTAGGCTCTCGGTGGCCCCTCAGGACGACCTCCGAATTAATTCAAACTTGGCACATGTTAGTTTTGTGACAATAGGAACATTTTAAGACTAGGGACAGATGAATCCATTGACATGAGGGGTATCTGATGCACCCTAATGTTGGTGCACCATTTTTCCGCCATGGGCGGGTTAACCCTGAATCTACACTTAATTTAGGTGTAATTTGTCTTGGGTCCAATCTCTAGCATCGAAAGTTTGCTATATCTTTATAAATATAATGATTGTTTGTACTAGATTTGGGTTTTGCATCTCATATTTGAAAGAACCAATGTTTATTTGCAATATTTTGAAACCACAAACTAAAACTGGGTGCTATGATGTACGAGCTTGGGCTACGAGTATGATTTTTACAAGTTGGCAATAGGAAATTGTTTCATTTCGCATATGCATGACTTTCTTGTGACCTTCAAGATATGTCTATTTTCAGAAAAGAGATGAGGTTGTTGAAGAATTTAGGCAGATATGAAATGTGCTGGATAGGTTTTTTGTTCATGGATGAAATTTGCTGTAATCAACGATATCTGGTGAATGACTCATTTTCAGTCCAAATTGACACCTAACACATTCAAATCCTGGTAGCCAAAGTTTCATAAATATACCAGTTATACCACATCCATCCATCCCTGGTACACTCAGAAATGGATTATTATATAAGAAAGTTATCTAGTTCATGTAGTCTCCTTGCGCGCGAGTTCGTGACTTTGTGACTTAAAGTCAAGAACTCAAGAACTCGTGCGTGAGAGCTTGAGTTCGTGAGTTCGTGAGTTCCTGACTTTAAGTCACGAAAATAGGATCTCGAGATAACAAAAGTGGATGGGCTTTATACAATAAAAGTACTGACCCCGTGAAAATGGAACAGATTTCATGAGTTCTTTATTTCAAACGGGCTAAGTAACGAACACAAGAAATCGGGACTCGTGACCGCAAGATCTTGACTTCGTGAATTACAAAGCGAACCGCATGGCCCTTAGTTACTTCCGTACAACTGGGTGGGCAAATGGAGCTGCTCACCCAGATGAAAAGAATTCCTTTTGCTATTTACCTCCCTGCCCATGGGGCTACATGTTCCAAAAACAAATTTGGTGCCATTTTGATCTCAAAGGGTATTTGCTGATCTTTATGGAGCTATATATGTAACGGATAGAGTTTTGATATTCCAAGTTTAATTTGGAATTTTATTGTTAGTGGCAACACCAATATTTCATTCCAAGGAGGGCAATTTTTATGTATAAAAAATAAAAAAGTTGCCTTTGTGGAAGAAAAGCTTATTTCGGTTGGCAAAAAAAAAGTATCAAAGTTTTTTTCCCTTTGACCAATTCATAAATTGCAGCTAATGAACTCTGTGACACTACTCATGGTGATGACACTGATTAATGGCAAAAACTAGAAGTTGATTATAAAAAAGTGAACAAGGGTATAACGTTACATGTAATTCTATCATTTTGTATGAAGAAAATTGTGTTTTTGTTATCTTCTTCTTTCAAACACATATTGTAACAAAAATGTAACAATATCGTTCACCTGTTTACAATGTATACATTACATGGTGAAAGTGGGAAGAATAATCATTTTTAAAGCTTTTAAAGAAATTTTGTTTATATTCAAGCTTCAACCTTGTATATAATATTGTAAACAGATTAACGATATGGTTACATGTACGGAAATTAAATTGTTATATTAGCTATTTGTAATCTGTCAACTTTCTACTAGGTTCAACCACTTCTATATTATTTCTAAACGGGCCACTAAAGTTTTTGAGAAGTTGTTGAAAGTGACAAAAATGTACAAAAATTAATATAAACCTTACAACTACAAGAACATATAGTTTATATTTCTGGCTATATCTCGGTTTCATATTTGCCGACGACATTAGCCCGAGTGGACTAAACAGGGTCACATATTTGGAATCAACAAACTCAGATATGGCAGTCTAAACCCCGGATAAGGCGCCGTCTGGGGTTTACTTCTCTTATCTTAGGTTTATGTTCCTTATTTAGGGTTAAGGCGCCTTATTTGGGATTGGGACTGTTTTATCTGAGGTGTACGTCCCTTATCTGGGGTTAAGGCGCCTTATCTTGGGTTTAGATGCCTTATCTGAGGTTTACGACCCTTACCTGGGGTTAACGACCCTTATCTAGAGTTAAGGCACCTTATGTGGGGTTTAGATGCCTTATATGGGGTTAATATTTAAGGCGCCTTATTTGGGGTTTGGACTGCTTTATCGGGGGCCTACGTCCCTTATATGGGGTTACGGCGCATTATCTGGGGTTTAGATGCTTTATCTGGGTTTAGACTGCGATATGCTAAGGTTAAGGCATCTTAGCCACAGGTAATGAACGTAAACCAAGGATAAGGCCGTCTAGACCACAGATAAGGCGCCTTATCCCTAGATAAGGGATACAACCCCAAGATAAGGCAGTTTAAACCCCATATAAGGGACATGAACCCCAGATAAGGCGGAAATGACACACTTATGCTTCTGCTCTCATTCAAAAATCACATTTACGCTCTACAAAAATGGGGGCCATCTTGGATTTATGGGCAAAAATTTTGTTATAACGTCAAATTAATGTCAGATTTGGATTTCTTGGGGTCGACTTACCGGAAAAAGTGTCTTTGTACACGATTTTAGGTACTCTGGTACAAAACTTATTTGTTCAAGATGGCGCCGGCGGCCACCATCTTGGCTTTCTGGGTAAAAATGAGGTCGTAATGTCAAAGTAATGTCAAATTTGAAATCCTTGTGGTCGACTTATCCAAAAAAGTGTCTTTGTACACGATTTTAGGTCATCTGGTTCAAAAATAAATTTTTTAAGATGGTGCTGGCCACCATCTTGGATTTCTGCACCCAAAGCACATACCAGTAACCCATAGGTATCGGTTACTGGTGCACACCAGTAACCGATAGCTATCGAGCCAATATAGCAAATATATATAGTGAATGAGAAAAAGCGCCCTCTGTTGTTATTAATCGTATTTAATGCGTATTTACAACGTTGTGAATAAATATTTGACACCATAGAATATAAAAACTAGTAATTTGATAAGTTAAAATAACTTTACCCCATAATTTCCCTCATTCTTCAGGCCCTGCCCTCTATCGGGTGTTAATTTAAAGTTTAAGCTTGATTGCTATTGTTTCTTTGTAAGCCTGCGGCGCAACCTTGAACAATATTGTCCTTGAGATAACGCCCCGTAGCCACGCCCCGTAGCCACCCCCAGCCAGCCCCATACCTCATTTCAATTTTTAACATACCCATATTATGCTTTTTATATTCCATAGTGTCGCACATTACCAAAGTCAATTATCGATAACTATCGGTTACTGCCATATAGTGCTATATATATTTGCTATATTGGCTCGATAGCTATCGGTTACTGGTGTGCACCAGTAACCGATACCTATGGGTTACTGGTATGTGCTTTGGGTGCTTTCTGGGTGAAATGATACCGTAATGTCAAACAAATGTCAGAATCGGAATCCTTGTACTCGACATATCCGAAAAAGTGTCTTTGTGCACGATTATAGGTGCTCTGGTTCAAAACTTAAATTTTCAAAATGGTGGCGGCGGCCATTTTGGATTTTGGCCTCTAGCGAAAAATGCCGGGATTTTCGCGAGGGACATGGGGGCTATTTTTTTCTAAATGGTCCATAGAAGTCGAATCAATCGTCAAACCCTACTAGCCAGAGAGTGGTCACCAAATTGAAGTTTTTGACTTAACTATCAGTCTGGCAGAAACCTTGCATAAAATATGCCATCAGTATGCACCAAAATTAATAACCAAGGTAAAATTGTGTCAATAATACAATAGAAAATACTATTGACTTGTAATACTATATAAATTGGGCAGTAAAGTTGAATATTTTTACAGAGAGTCGATGCTCCTGCAGCTAAAAAAATTTCCATTGCACGATCGTGGCTGTATTGTGAAGCTGTGAGACGTTGAAAGCTTCATGACTGTGAGTCTAGTCGAGTCGGCATGATTTCAAACGCTATTTTAAATTCGCGTGGTATTTAATTTCGCGAATTTTGCCTTCTCGTGAAATTAAATATCACGCGAAATTAAGTTGATTTACAGTATATCATCACATGATTGGGGCCCGCTCTTTGTGGGACACCCTCTATTGCCAAAGTGTACCACTAAAGTGGACCATTTTGCCATTGTGTAATTAGTTAATAAAAATGAAATAAAAGAAATAATATAGATTGATTAATTGTTGTTTTATTTTTAATTATGTTACGTTTCATTCTGAATACAGGCAAAAAAGTTCATCTCAAAAATAAAGAAGAGGTGTGGGTCTCCAGCAGCCGATCCACCTTTGTTAGAACTTATTGGCATTTTTCACAATACCAGGCCTAATAGTAGGCATGTCACAGTAGCTGCACAATTATTCTGCCACACTGTGCATGCAAGCATAACAGTAAATTGAAAAGCGCGCGCATCAAGGTTGTTCGATTATGGCAAACATCCATGTCGAAAAATTAATTTCCTCATGTGCTATTTATCCCAATTGTTTGAATTTTTGATATATGGTGTGTGAAACCTTTCTATGACTACCATCGGGTTTTTAAAAAAAATAAATATTGCTTCATTTAAGAGCTACTACCTGTTTTTATGGATTGTTGAAGATCCTTCATAAATCAATAAATATAGCCATTTTGAAATAAAAAGACCTACCACCATTTAGCTGAAATACTAATCTTTCTTGGCATGTAAATTATTTCCATCGACAACGAATGGCACACTTGAGGAAAACGACTTGAAACATATTAAACATTATCAAAGTGATTTTAAAGGGAGTAATATTCCAAACCACGATTGCTCTAAGCCATTGTGTGTGTCCAAGGCCACACCATTTTTGTATACACGGTATTGTGGAATGGCTGTTCATTTTACCATATGTCCTCACATGTTAATCCAGATAACAAAATGTTAATTTAAAGTCTCATTGCAAATGAATTTTTATTTTTACTTTTCGGATTTGGCTTTGAGCAATGGTGACACATACCATGTTTACAGAAAAAATGAAAATTCTATTCCAGACACCGTCAAAACTTTGTATTATTTGTATTATATTTAAGTAAATAACTGCAGTTTCTTTATTCAATATCATAACAGGTTCATACTTGACAAATTTATGATGAATGAAAAGACTTCTGGGCAAATCAAAATCTCGTGCCCTCCCATCTAATATTCCTGTTGATGAATTGCCAGACAAGTTTTGCCAATTCTTCTCTGACAAAATAACAGGCCTAAGAGAGGAATTAGATTCTCGGCATTGCCAGCCTCCATGCTTTGCTATTTATGATGGTCCAGTGTTTGATAATTTTTCTCCGGTTTGTGAAGAGGATATTGTTGCTATGATGAAGGAAATGCCCAATAAAACCTGCATCCTGGACCCACTTCCAACATATATTGTCAAACAATGTGCCGAGAGCCTGATTCCTCTAATCACTCGTATCATTAACGAGTCTCTTCTATTAGGTTTTGTTCCATCTAAACTTAAAGAGGCTGTTGTAGTTCCAATTCTTAAGAAACATGGACTTGACTGTAATAATCTAAAGAACTTCAGACCGGTATCCAATCTACCGTTTATCTCAAAACTTCTAGAAAGAGTGGTTCTTCGTCAATTGCAGCAACACCTTTTTGACAATAACCTATTGGAAATAAATCAATCTGCGTATAGGAAGGGTCATAGTGTTGAAACCGCAGTACTGAGTGTCATGGACCGCCTGCTCAAAAACTCTGATGAGAAATTTGTCTCACTCGTTGCCCTCCTTGACCTCAGTGCTGCGTTTGATACGCTTGACCACTCAATTCTTCTCAGACGCCTTGAAATCACTTTCGGTATCAGTGGCAATGTTCTTAAATGGTTTCATTCATATGTGTCACAAAGATTCCAATCTGTCATTGTTAATGGTTCTACTTCAAATCCGTGCCCACTTTTGTACGGGGTTCCACAGGGCTCTGTATTGGGGCCAGTTTTGTTTACATTATATTCCCAATCCCTCTCAGATGTCATCGATCTTCACAATTGCTCTTTCCATAAGTATGCCGATGATACCGTTGTGTTTCAAAGTGGTCCTCCTGAGAAGTTTGAGGTAACTAAGATCGCAATTCAGGAATGTATCAGTGATATTTTATGTTGGATGGACAGCAATAAGCTAATGCTAAACACAGATAAGACCGAGGTTATGATTGTGGGCACCACTTCGCGTGTTAAGCAGGTTGCTAGTAATTCCATCACAATTTTGAATTCTGATATCAAAATACAGGAGTCTGTTAAGTACCTTGGGGTGAGATTAGATCAAACGTTATCCATGTCCAGTCACATCAGTGAAGTTTGCCGTTCATCATTTTTGTCTTTAAGACGTATTGGGTGTATTCGGCCTTATCTGTCTGATAAAGCTACATCATGTCTTGTCAATTCAATTATTACATCACGTCTTGACTTCTGTAACTCGTCCTTGACTGGTATCACCACTGACCAACTTAACAGACTTCAAAGAATACAAAATTGCGCGGCCCGTTTAATCATGAAGAAAAGGAAGTATGAGCATATCACCCCCGTCATATATGAGCTTCACTGGCTGCCATTAGAATTTCGGATTCAGTATAAGTTAGCTGTTTTTGCTTTTCGGCACTTTGAAGATACTTTACCAACTTATCTGTCTGCTACGCTCTGCACGTACAAACCAGCTCGATCACTTCGATCTTCTACTGAAAGATTATTGAAATCTCCCCGTGTAAATCTAAAATCGGCTGGTGAACGCTCCTTTCATTTCGCTGCCCCGGCTGTTTGGAACTCGCTTCCAAACAGCCTCCGTAATACACATTCGCTTACGCAGTTCAAAAAGCAACTTAAAACTCATCTTTTTCTTCGTGCTTTTCCGGATTCACATAATGTAACTTGTTTGTCTTTATTGTTTGTGCGCCTTGAGTTCTTTTGAAGATTGTGCGCCTACTAAGAACCCTCCATTATTATTATTATTAAGACTTTCATTAAATATTGAAAAAAAACCCCAAAATTACTCATGCCTAATTTACATAATAATATGAATACATAATTAGCTGTAATTAGCTAATTTGCATAATCAATTACTTTTTGTGTATTTTTTATTATCAATTGAAAGAACTTTGTATACATATGTGTTAGGGTGCATCTATAGCCCCCCTATTTTTAAAATGTTAACCCTGATTTTTGTCCATAGTATAAATGTGTTCCACTATTAAAATAAATACCTCACACAAAATTTCATTGAAATCGGACCTCGTCCTATGGGGCCACCGGCCATCAGAACATTTATGATAAGCTATATCACAATTTCATAAGGCAGCTATTTTGCTTCATATACTTTGTGTGGCTAATTATAGCTGCCATATTCTCAATACTGTAAAGTGCATCAATTTAAAGATTTTAGACCATTTCCAAAACATTTGCATATTTTGTTTGTAAATGGCAGCTATGTTTGCAGTCTTGATTGCTGTATCAAGTAATAGCTGCCTTATGTAAAAGAGTTTTTCAATCCTAAAATGCTATTTTCAGCACTCACTATTACATTCATTAAGAAGTTCAGTGCTTCTTGAGGAGTCTGGTTTAATCATCAGTGTTAGATTTGTGCTTTCGGAGATTTGGTTCGTTCTTGTGGCTTAATTCAACAACTTGTAGTGTATTTTGGTAGTGCTTTTCCGTTCTTGCTGCATCCAAGAAGTCCGCGCTAAGCTTTACACCGCGTTCTGCACAGTCGTTGATAACATTGATGGCTCCAATGTTGGCAAAGGATTCTTGATATGCTGGAGAATTTGCCATGTATTAACATCTTCAGTGAGAAAGTGTTTATTTGCAGGATGTGGATAGTGAACCATGAGTCCTCATTGACCAAGTCTCCAAGAGATGTTGCAGCGATGATGTTGGTTGGACACTCAGGCTTTCCAAAGGCTAATCCAATCCGCTTCTAATCTTAGGTGCTAAGATGTCTATTGCAGGTTTAACTGCAAGGAGTTTATCAGCGAGTGCACGTCGCTCATCTGTGGGCACTCTATCACTAAACAGTGCAAGGGGCACCATCTCTCCTGTCAAGTACCATAAGTGACGCTTCAAAGCTTTAATTGCACTTGAAGAAATGACTGGATTCACAGCCTCATAGTCATACATGAGCAACTTGTGAAACAGATTGAGGTCATGCCATATGGGGCATCAGCACCTGAAGTGCAGGTCAACCACCATAAACTTTAGATCAGAGTGGCGAAGATAACAAATTCTCTCACTTTCGGCACTTGATGGGTGGCTGTTATGGTACCTTGTGGCAGCTGTGAAATTTGGGCTTCAAGCAAACAGATCTTTACTGAGTAAAATAGCTTTGCCATCCACCTGGCTTTGTGGAGATCTCCAGGTTGCTTGGGTTTATTTGACATTACTGCATCATCGCTTCCTAAGAAGAGGATGTACAGCTCGACAAACTCAAGATAATCATCTCTCTGCTCTGAATGTCATTTATATGTTTGTTGACCTTTGACCTTATTTGGTTGACCTTTGACCTTTGTTGACATTGAACTCTGTTGACCTTTGACCCTCATCTGAATATCCAAGAAACAAATCCCACAGCAGAGTGTTAAAGTTAAGTTTCATATGGCCCTCTTCTTTCCATTTATACATTACATGCATTATATAGGGTGTTTTTAGAGTGCAAAGTTCACTTTACTACACGTTTCAATGGACAAGCCCATTTTCGGACTTCAAGTCTGTGGTGGCCCCATAAGACAAACTCCGAATTCAATCAAATTTGGTAGGGATTAGTTTTAGGACAAGTGGAACATGTTAAGGCTATGGACAAAAATAATGCAAACTATGGGGGCTATAGATGCACCCTAATATGTGTGCAAAAAACCGCACCCTGATATCATGTACGGTTTTCTATTGGCATCAATTTTGCATATTAATTAGCTGAACTTAGTCATTTTTTCAGCTTTAATTTGTCTGCAAATTGGGTGAAATTGCTAATATAGTATTTGGTTAATTTATTATTATTATTCAGTGATAGATTTTTGAATTATGATTTCTTTTTGTAATTTTCCCAAAAAATTTAGGCTCGACTCCTTTTTTTTTGTTGACAATTTTTGTATTATGGCCCAAAAGGTTACATACCAGTAATAGGCCTGGGCGATACATGGAAATACGACGAGTAACTATTTGTTTGCATGGCATCTGAAACGACTGCATTGAAATCGCTCTAATAGATCAAGTTATATAGCCAAAAAAAAGTACATTTTAGGGTTTGATGCTTCAAAATGGCATATTTTCTCTCATTATATGACATTTTTGTTGTAATAGTAGCAAAATTCATACGCATGGCTTCGGTTTTTAGTAAATATTCGCCCTACCATATTGTAACTTTCAGCTTCGAGGGCGCACTGTCATTTTAAGGTGTTTACTGTTCAGTGCGTTAAAACAAGAAAAGTCTCAGGTCAACCTATGTTGAGATTTTGATAATTTGGCATCTAAATCATATAGTTTCACCTGATATTAGTGGCATTTAACTGTGAGATTTCTGAATGTGAGAAAATTCCACCCGAAATAAGCCATTTTCCCATTGAAACCCGTATAATACATAATTAGTGGTATTTAACCAACATAGCCCAGGTCTCACTGAATGAGGAAACTCTAATGCTAAAGTGACATGCATATGTGTAACAGTACTGCAACTTTCAACATGGTGATCTATCTAACCATCAAAAACTGTTTGAATTAATCTCAAATGTGGTATACCACATTCGAGACTAATTATTTGATAGCTTGTTTGACGATTTCTTCGGAAATATATCAATTTGGAATGCCTAATTATGTTAATTGGAAAAATATGAGCTTTCATCCAATACCAAAATCTGCATTTTGATGAGGTAAAGTGGGGAATGAGGCTGTCAATCGGGTCACCCGCCATCTATAAATTTAATAAATTTAAATAATAAATTTTGGATTTATAAAGCGCCTTTTTCCAGATCTTAGAGGACTCAAAGCGCTGTAATTTCGCTGCAATGGTGAATCATCACAATCAGGTCACATCAACTAGGCCAGTTGCTGCCGAACGGCGCACACCTATCCGCATTTAGCTTGTAACATCCACCAATTATCTGTGCAGCTCCCCAAATTCCATTGGGTGAAGGAAGTTTTTGATAACCAAACAACTAATCACCGATTTTTGCGATACAAGAGGAAACCGGAGATCGCGGAGAAAACCTGCGAGAGCGAGCATGGAATCGGGATAAACCAAGTGCACATGAGTCCTTGGGCCGCGCCGGGGCTTGAACCCGGCTCCTGAGTCGTGCAAAGCGAGGGAACTACCGCTGCGCTAACTCGCCCTCCGACTAGTGTCCGAGGGTGATATGGATCTGCTGGAATGGTTTCAAAATAATACATGTTGGTGCACCATTTTCCCGTCATGTTCCGCCATGGGTGGGTTAACCCTGAATTTACACTTAATTTAGGTGTAATTTGTATGGGTCCAATCTCTAGCATGGAAAGTTTGCTATATCTTTATAAATATTATTATTGTTTGTACTAGATTTGTGTTTTTGTTTCTCATATTTGAAAGAACCAATGTTTAATTAATTGCAATATTTTGAAACCAGAAACCAAAACTGAGTGCTATGAAGTACGAGATTGGGCTACGAGTATGTATTTTACCAAGTTGGCAATAGGAATTTGCTTCATTTCGCATATGCATGACTTTCTTGTGATGACCTTCAAGATATGTCTATTTTCAGAGTTGAGGTTGTTGAAGAATTTAGGCAGATATGAAATGTGCTGGATAGGTTTTTTTGTTCATGGATGACATTGGCTGTAATCAGCGATATCTGGTGAATGACTCATTTTCAGTCCAAATTGACACCTAACACATTCAAATCGGTTAAAATTTTATAGTTTATTTTCATTCGAATTAATACTTGTCCAACTGTTTTTCCCTTATCAATCGAATGGCAATGAAATTGCTAGTAGCCAAAGCTTTATAAATATACAAGTTATACCATACCACATCCATCCATCCCTAGTACACTCAGAAATGGATTTTAATATAAGAAATTTATCCAGTTCACATAATCTCCTTGCGCGCGAGTTCGTGACTTAATGACTTAAAGTCAAGAACTCGTGCGCGAGAGCTTGAGTTCGTGATTTCCTAAGTTTAAGTCACGAAAATAGGATCTCGAGATAACAAAGGTGGATGGATGGGCTTACAATAAAAGTACTGACCCCGTGAAAACTTAACAGATTTCATGAGATCTTGAGATCATAAGTTGCCTTAACTATTTCTATTTTTATATCTTTACTATTTCTTTATTTCAAATGGGCTAAGTCACAAACAGTCGGAATTTGTTATCGCAAGATCATGACTTCGTGAGTTACAAAGTGAACCGCATATGACCTTTAGTTACTTCCGTGCAACTGCGTGGGCAAATGAAGCTGTCAGGATGACAAAAATCCCCCCCCCCCTGCACATGGGGCTACATGTTCCAAAAACAAATTTGGTACCATTTTGATTTCAAAGTATTTGGTGATCTTTGTGGAGCTATATAGGATAGAGTTTTGATATTTTGTAAGTTATGTTTGGAATTTTATGGTTAGTGGCGACACCAATATCAGGGATGGCAATTTTTTTTAATTTTAAAAAAAACTTCCTTTTTATTTGCAAAAGTATCAAAGTTTTTTCCCTTTTACCAATTCATAAGTTGCAGCTAATGAGCTCCGGACAATTCATAAGTTGCAGCTAATGAGCTCCGACTTGGTGATGACACTGATTAATGGCAAAAACTGGAAGTTGATTACAAAAAAGTGAACAAGGGTAACGTTACATGTAACTCTATCATTCTGTATAAAGAAAATTGTGTTTTTGTTATCTTCTACTTTCAACACGTATATTGTAAAGCGCCGGATAAACGATATTGTAACAATATTGTAACAACATCGTTGACCTGTTTACAATATATATACATTACATGAAAGTGGAAAGATTAACGTCACATGTAATTCAATCATTTTTTAAGCTTTTAAAGAAATTTTGTTTATATTCCAACTTTCACCTTGTATATATTGTCAACAGATTAACGATATGGTTACATGTACGGAAATTAAATTGTTATGATAGCTATTTGTAATCTGTCAACTTTCTACTGGGTTCAACCACTTCTATATTATTTATAAACGGGGGCCACTGAAGTTTTTGAAAAGTTGTTGAAAGTGAAAACTTTCATGTACAAAAATTAATATAAAGCTTACAAGAACATATAGTTTATATTAAACTTAATTAATTTGTACAACGGACATAATATATACTGTAAGTGCCTAAGTCATTATTACATGTTTCTCACTTGCAATTTTGATTTTCTGAGTAATAAACCCATAATTAATAAAATTCCCAGCCGCATTCTTCATTAACTTGTAGAAAACATCAAAAGAGATGAATGCCCCCAATGTTTGGCACTGCTACTGATCACATAATGAAACAGAACTATATGTAAAAATATAAATTGATAATCTTTGATTTGAATTGGTGTGGTGAATTTATGAAGATCAATGTTGATGAAGAAATATGTGAGTTATAAAGTATAGTAAAAAAATCAGTCCCATGTCTTGGCTGATTTGGTTGTGAAGTTACACATTTTCGGTTTCATATTTGCCGACATTAGCCTGAGTGGATAGGGTCACATATTTGAAAACATGGAAAATACATTAAAATGAGTACAAACAAGCCTAGTATTGGTTCAGTGGTTCTTAAGTTTAAACTTATGAGGAATGGCTAGCATGCAGAATCAACAGTAGATCTCAGCGCCTACTTCATCAACGCCAATATCAGCAGTAGATAGACAACATAATTACTGGGCTTATGAGAAATATATGACGTTTCTTTGGATAACCAAATGCAGAAAATAATTTGATCAAATCCTACTTGCATTTATAATCATGTGGTATGACAAGAGAATTAGAAAGCAGTAGTGTTATGACATGAAAATGAACAAGGTTGAATTACTTGCTTTGTGCAATGATTAGCTCATGATTATTTCCAATCATATAACTGCCACGTAAACTTTACCAAATTACTTTATTATATATCATCATGAATATCCGATTACCGTAATAATATCAGGATGTATGAAATCGATAGATGGGCTATTCCCGTTGAAATCCATACACCCTCTATTGGAGACACAGTAGATGTCAAAATGGAGCCATTCACTTGGGGTGTATGGATTTCAACTGGAATAGCCCTTCTACCAGGGATGCAACTTCAATTTTGGTACGGGCATTGTGTAAGGTTCACCGTTGCATGGATCTTCATATCAATATACATGGGGGCTGCCTCCTTGGGTTTTCCCATCCAGAGTACTAAATTGTACAAATAATTAACAATGAAATGACTTGCCATAATACACGTACATAATACACATACTTGAAACTGATTCCCAATTCCTAGTCTTGATTCACCAGACCAAAAAATCCAGGATTTTTCCAGAAAGGGTGAAGGCTGAGACATGTAACTTTCAAGTTAGGCAAAACTTAAATATCATGGTGACCAGCATCCCACAAGAGGGGGGAGGAGATGTTTCCCACTGACCGGGAGGTCTCCTTAATTCTTAGCTACGCTGTGGCCATGTAGCCTCAGATCAACCACCCCTGGGTTAGACTAACCTCTAATCCGTGACCAACTCATATTGTGTCAATTTAATTGAGTGTCCCTCCCCAACCACCCCTGGGTTAGACCAACCTCCAATCCGTGATCAACTCATATTGTGTCAATTTAATTGAGTGTCCCTCCCCCCAACACCCCTGGGTTAGACCAACATCCAATCTGTGACCAACTCATATTGTGTCAATTAAATTGAGTGTCCCTCCCCAACCACCCCTGGGTTAGACCAACCTCCAATCTGTGACCAACTCATATTCTGTCAATTAAATCCCCCAACCACCCCTTGGTTAGACCAACCTCCATTATCCGTGACCAACTCATATTGTGTCAATTTAATTGAGTGTCCCTCCCCCTGTAACATACACAAGATATTCATCAAAATTGACTTCCAAAATCGAGGGTATGATTTTCCTGGGATATAAAAAATATTGTGGTTGCATTAGATCAGTGGATCAGGTTGCCTATAAATACTGATGTCTTTAGGTGCGTGATCAGTCACACCTCATCTCTTCATGAAATTAAAACCTGCATTTTCTACTCGATCGCCACACCATTGGGTTTTATCGGCTCATAGTTGTATCAAAGAGAACAGCCTAACACCACTAATTCTTCAGCATTTTGTTTTGCCTTATTTTTGGAAGGATTGAAAAGATATCCAATCATCTGAACCATTCAACTCGGTAAGTAAATTTACTAATTTTGCTTATTATGAATAGTTATTGATTTGTTTTTAATCTGTTTAAAGGAGTATTTTGTGATCATAACATACTCTTTATATGACATTTTTCAGTAGATATCCATGAAAAAAGCTTATTCCTAATATTTCAGTTGATTCCGATTTTGCGTTTGCGAGTTATGCATGATTATGTGTATTACACTGCTCCAAAGGCCACTGTTGTAATTTCGTTCTGGTATACCAGAACGAAGTTCAAATTTGATGATATTTTTGCTACAGGAATTAATCTGCAAGAAATATTTTGTAGCCAGAGGTTTCCAGTGGTATAAAAATCTCAACTTTTTTGGAGAAAAGTTGGGGAATGAGGCTGTGGATCACGAAATGACCTTTTAAATAGAATTAGATGCAACAATTGTGTGCTTATTTAGATTGGGTTGAATTTTAGCTTTGAGCTCAAATTGAAGATGAAATGAAGTGAAACAGTTGTCAAAAGAATTCTTGGGATTTATCACAATAATTTGTAGCCATATGGTAGATTTTCAACTCATTGCATAATGACTGGAGAGTACTGTGCATTTATAATACAGGTAATGGTACTGATGATTATGATGGAGTTTATACTCTGATCAGCTCGTAATAGGCGGGACTCATAACATCGTGGATTGATACAGAATGGCGTACACACAGCTAGGCGCAGCACCTACGCGAACTGCGCTTTGCGTGAATGACGCGTGCTTTTGTGAATTTACGCGCGCGTAAGTTGGAGCTTTATTGACTCTCGCAGTAACAATAATCGATATTAAGAGCTGATCATAGTATAATTTAATTCCATTAGATGCATTCCAAAATTTCCAGTCAAATTTTAGACCAACAAAGAATCAATACAAAAAAAAATTGCTTCTCAACACCCTGAACTTATTTCTGAAGACGGGACATTGAATCATTTCAGTATAATTATTGTAGTCAACTTTTGTCCCAAAAGTCAAATTGCATGATAATGTTACAATTATAACATCAAAAGTTGATAATAATTTACATTGACATCAAAAATACATAAAACTATCAAAGAGAAAAATTAAACTATATAATATGATTTATTAAACATTGATCACTATTGTACATAAAGTTTTACATTAAACAGAAAATTTCATTCAAACTCCTATTGCATCGACATTTACACAACAAACCAGATCACAAAATGAATTCATTTCTCTTTTCACAGATAGGAGGCAATTTGAGATCGAGCATTATTTTGGAAAAAGGCTGCAACTTGTTCTAGGCCGTATTTGAAGATTCCTGGTAAGTACAAATCTATTATTAAAATATTTCGGGGGGTCTTGAAATGTTGTCAGACTTCTGTACATAATAGAGTCAAAACGTACAAATGCGCACGACAAACTTTGCCACATTAAAGCTAAAATGGTGACATATGGTGCAAAAGTGGAACACATTTGTGCAAAGAGCATGATAGCTCATGATCAGGGCACTTTTTGAGTTAAAATGTCCAAATATGAGGTTCATTTAGTCAGAAACTCACGTTCAGGCATCAACATGATTGTATGGATCAAGCCCCTTATCTAAATATGGGGGTGGTGGGGGATTTACACCAGATACGATTTCAAAGTCACAATAAATTGTCTACTTCAAGATCCAAACGGTAAAAATATGCCAAAAATCTTGAGGAAATCTTTTTTAGGGTACAGTATCATGAAGTAAGTCCTGGAGATAAAACAACTTGCACTGTGGTATACCACTGGCATGAGTATGATTTTGCGGCACTTTCTATTCCTGAGGGAGGGGTATGGAGAGATGGGGGAAAACTGAGGAGGGAGGGGGACAATCTGAACATTGGGCTGAAATATGTCAACTTTTGCCCAGAAATAATGGGATTTTGTACTGATATCTTGCCCTGACAGGTGGTGTGTGTGGGGGGGTGTGTGTGTGGGGGGGGGGTAGTGTGTTGTTCTAGATGAAATTTCCAATGGGAATTTTGAAAAATATTACAAAAATTGTATAAAATGAGATTTGTGTCTTAAAAAACAGGGATAAAGAAGATCCAAATTGGAAATGGTCAATTTGGTCATGTTATTTCAAACTAGAGCAGCTTGCCCCACTCCAGTCAGTATGTTACGTAGGAGGGGGAGGGGGAGCCCAAATGCTACTGCAAGCTCATACCATTCAAAGGAAACGTCTCACATGTCTTGAACTAAAATATGATATTTCTTAAAAGATATCAAAATTTTGATGTGGTAAGTAGGGAGACAAGGCTGTCAACCGGAGAACGAATCACATTTAATGTACTATATATTTTTCCGTGTTTTGGCTAAGCATACGGTACAAAATGTATGCATCATATCTGATCCGCAACAGCAAGGGCGTGTCTGCAACGCAGCGACCAGGCTAGCTGCTGCATTCATGCTTTGTTTCTCATTCTAGTTAAAGGCCCATTCAGTGATTTGCTCATCCGGACGATCGTAAAAATCATCAAAATTCAGATTTTGGTACCTTTGTAATTGGCATAGATGTGCTAACATAGCCTGCTAGTGGTTCGGTCGAAAGCCGTGTATTTTAGACAAAATAAAGCATTTGCATGATTCTGGACTTTTGATACTAACAGTACAAAAAGTCCGACTCGAGATCGAAAGAAGCTCACTCTCCACGTACCAACACGCGTTGCGTATTGTTTCTACTACTTATTACATCAGTAGCTACTATTTTAAACAAAATACACAATTTTAACTGTTTTTCATATTTGAATTGACCGTTAGTTTGCCTCGGTGACCTAACTGACCTTTAATTGCTTATTTTGTTTTCTATTACAAAAATTAAACGTCTGTTTTAAATCAATTTAGACTCTACTTCCCCGTGTTAGAAACACTGGACTAGGAAGTTTTTCCAGTCGATTGGTGGCGCACTGTACGAAAATCTCGATTTTCTCGAGTCGATCTGAGTTGAAGTAGAAAACCTTTCTAAAACTTCTGTTTTTGACTAATTTGTCGATGTATTCAGGGAAAAGTGGTTTAATGAAATTCTGTAGACTTACTCTTTATTTCTAAGCAACTCTGACAAATTTCCATTTTTTTTAATGTTCCTGTGAAATCACTGAAAGGGCCTTTAATTGAAAGATAAATCAGATCAGGTGTCATGTATAGTTAATTTGGATACACAATCCTGTTACTCTCCCTGCCTACCATTAATCATTCTTGGTTTTAGTTAAGTGGCGTACCGTGGCCGCCCCAACCCCGGGGGCTGAAGAAAATTCAATTTTGCCGCCCCTTCCTCAACAGCCCGATAAGGTTAACCCAATCTCGGTCAATTGAAAAGTGAAGAGCAAAAAAACAAAAAACAAAAAAGGGTTTCATGCGCAAGCGCCCTAAAAGCAGCACATTTTCATGTATAGTACCATTTTTTCACAATTTTTCATGCTTTTTCCAATTTTTCCGCCCTTCTTTTATTTACTAATTCTTTTTGCCGCCCCTTTCGTTTTTGCCGCCCCTGTTTTTGCCGCCCCTTCTTCTTCCGCCGCCCTTCATTTTGGCCGCCCCTGCTTTTACCCCGGGTCTGGCGCCCCAAAGCCCCCCAAATACGCGCATGTAAGTTTGTCATGCGCTTCTTTAGCATATGTGACCCGGCAGCACAAACGAGCCGTAAATTCCCTAAATTGTATTTTGAGTTATGGTGTAAAATGTGTACGATGATCGTATTCATCGGTCACTTAAGCTGGCGCGACATCAGTCTTATTTTGATAGTCACAACACCAATCAATAATCCTATTATTGAAGTGGATAATAAGCTTCTACCTTAGATGGCTATAGAACTTTTAATAGCTCTGGTCTTTGTCTGCTTTTGCTAAATCCTTTGCAAGTGGTGGGTTACCAGGCATTGTATTTTGTATAGGTATGCATAACCAACAATTAACAATGAGAGAACCTTCTTAAACCTCGGGATGATTTGAAATGACCGCCAATTATGACTATTTGATATTTATTGAAAAAAATGTGGAAAAAGAGACACACATAGAAACGGAAAAAGCTATAATTTTCTTGAAGGAGCAAAGTTTAACTAACCATAACGCCGCTTCTGGATATCGTTTGAAGTCAAATGATATACCATTTTAAGTTTATGATGTTTATTTTTAAACACGAAATAAAACAAAATTGACCGGGGAGGAATTTACGGCTCATTCGCCGTGGACGGTCACATATTGCTGGGCTTTTCTGCTTTTATGAATATATATATTATTTTCTTTGTACAGAGAAAGAAGGAAACAGAAGAAAAATCCTTGTCTTGAAGAAGAAGAAGAAGAAAGGAAGACAAAAAGGTGAGTGAATCATTTGCTTGTATCTTCAGATGTAAAATTGCTGTTAAAAACTCAATTATTGACAATCTTGTCAAGATATATAAGTGATGATGCACTACCTGCACATTAGATTTGGTTAGTGATTATCAATTCATTATCAAATCAATCTTTTATTGTCTTAGTGGGAGACTTAGTGGTCAAGTGGGGGTGGAGGAGGGTATAATACTTGTCCATCAGCTTGTGAACAAATAATCTTGAAAACCCTAAGACAGTGGCGGCACAGGTTTTTTTTCAGGGGGCATTGGAGAGGAAAGTGTATTTCGGAGGGGGGGGGGGGAACTTGTGGGTGAAAATGGCAAATGCCAGTGTTTCTTACTTTGATTAGATTTTCAGTGCACAACTGAGCTGAATAGGTCAGAGATAATATTTTTCGTGCATTTTAAGTCCAATAACTTTGTGGTTATCTGGAGATCAATTTGGATTGCCATGACAAATCGTGATAGGGAGTAGCAGGGCCAGAGATTCTCGACCTGATTAGATTCTAAGGGCAAAATATGCTAAATGCAATGTAAATAGTTTGCATAATTTATGGGTATAAAGCAAAATAATCTTGTGAACAGTGGAGAGCCGTAAGGGGTACAGTGACAAAACTTGGTCAGTAGGCTTTAGCAGGGCCAGAGGTTCTTCACATGGGTAGGGTATGGTAATGTGGTTGGGTGGGTAAGGGGTGGGGTTATGGAGGGTGGGGTAAGGGCATGGAGAGTGGTTGGGTAGGGGTAGGGTAGTGGTGAGGTAGGGTTAGGAATGGGATAATGGTAGGGTTAGGGGTGAGTAGTCATGTTATGAATAGCATAGATCAATAAGTGATTGATAAATAAATAATCAATCTATAAATCAATCGATCATTAATTGATCTATAAATCGATAGATAAATTAATAGTTAATCAATAACAGATCAATAAACCAATAATCGATTGATAATTCATAGTAAACACAACTCCAGCATTGTTTAATTGCTGCTAAATTGGTGCTACCGGGACGTTTCATCGATACTTCAAAAATCGAAAAATCAAAGCTTTCGAACAAATAAGCAGGGAAATGAGTCAATGAGCAGTGATGAGCCATTGAGCAGTGAATTGGGCAAATGAAATGAGTCAAGCAAGGAAACGCAGCACTTCTTGACCATAAATATTGAATATTTCCCTTTAATGCACCTGTGTAGGGTATTTTCTTCTTTTCTTTTCATATCATTTTGATATTTTTTATAATGTGATAGTTGCCACGAGGAGTTATGAAATTAAATTTAAGGAATTATTTCCTTTTCATATTTCAGTTTACTTTTTACTGCTAAATCATAGTCAACCTTGTGAAATGGGTTGATTATGCCACATAATGATTCATTTCCCTGCATCCCAGGCCAGGGCAATAATTGGGCATCGATTTATTGATTAACATTCTGGAGCTGTGTTTACTATGATTTATCGATCAATTATTGGTTATCAATCGATTATTGATTATCGATTGGTAATCGATTTATCGATCAATTATTGATTTATTGATCAGTTATTGATTTATTAATCAATTATTGATTTATTAATCAATTATTGGTTTATTGACAAATTATTGATTTATTGATTTATTGATCGATTATTGATTTATTGATTGATTATTAATCTATGCTAATAAGCTATGCTCCTCATTTATATTCATGAGATCATTAATATTCATAACACAAAAAAGTTTACAACTGGTGGGTAATGGTAGGAATTCTAGGTTGGGGATATGTGGAGTAGGAGGGTAGGAATGCATTGGTATAGGACTGGATGGGATCCATAGAGGGGTGTGGTAGGTGGAGAGGATTAGGGGGTTAAAATGGTGAAGAACTGGGGTACCGTGGGGTTGGGTGTGGTTGGATAGAAGGGCTGGTTTAGGTGGAATGTTAGATAAGCAGTTGAGGGGTGGATGAGGTGTGATACGGATGGGGTAGGGTTTGGTGAAGACCTAGTTGTGGATATGGTAGGGTGAGGTTGGAGATATTGGTAGGACTGTGGTAGGTGGAGAGGGTTAAGGGGTTCAAACGTCGAGGAACTGGAGTACCGTGGGGGTGTTGGGAGGGCAGGGGTGGGAGAGTTTGCAGTTGAGAGGTGCACTGGGGTAGGCGTGGGTAGAGTAAAGATGTGGTGGGAGGGTAAGGTTAGGGGTGGGGTAATGGTAGGCCCTATGGTTATGGTGTGTAACAGCCTAGGTGAGATTGTGGGGTGGGTGGGTAAGGGGGTAGCAGTGTGTTGGGATAGGGTTGGGTGGAGAGGATTAGGGGTTAAAAGTGGCAATGAAGAGCTGGGGTACTGTGGGATGGAATATGGTGGGATGTTAGGAGTGTGGTAGGTGGAGACGTTCGAAGGTAAGCAGTGGAGAGATGAGTAGGGTGACATGAGCTAATATGGGGATAGGGTAGGGTATGGTGTGGGTAGGTGTTGCGTAGGGTAGAGGTGGGGAAGGGTAGAGGTGTGGTGGGAGAGTAAGTTAGGGGTGAGGTAATTGTAGGGTGAGGATTGGGGATGGGTGAGGTTGAGGATGGGTGGGGTTGGGGTTAGGAGTGTCGTTGGAAGGGGTACGGTAAAAGTGGGGTTGGGTTAGGTTATGGGTAGGGTGGGGTAGATGGTAAGGATTAGATGGTAGACGTGGAGGACTGGAGGTGTGCGGATGTGGGTGGGGATGAGGGTTGCTGGAGGTATGGTGGGGTGGGTAGCAGGTTTGGTAGCAGGTATATGGGGTATGATGTGGGGATAGTGGGTAGGGTTGAAGTAAGGTGATAAGGGTAGGGCAAGGTTGGGGATGAGTGGGATAAAAGGGTAGAAGTGTGATGTGGTAGGAATATGGTGGGGTAAGGGGTTGTGGTGGGGTACACCGGTACAGGTAGGGTGGTAGGCTACGATGTAAAGCAGCCAGTGGGTAGGGTAATGGTATAACCCCTAAGTAGGAGTGGGATAAAGGTAGGATTGGGGATGGTAGGGTTGGTGGATGAGTGGGGTAAGGATTAAGGTGGGATAGGATTATGCTGGAGGAGAGTGAGGTTAGGGGTAAGTAGGGGTTGTGCTGAGTGGTGGGAATAAAGATGGAAAAGGGTGTGGTGAAGTTGTGGATAGAAGTGTGGTAGGGTAAGGGTGAAGTGGGAGGGTAACACCTTTGCACCTATTTCATCTGATAGAATAAGTCTGGGGTACAGTGATGCATGGGTATCATTGAAAGCAGGCGATCACAAAAGCAGGTAAGACTAATGGTCTGAAAAATGCCTTGATTTGTCATGAGAACAATACTATAAACTTTAATTTGCCAGGAATTGTAATTGTAAAATTACATTAATTGACTGCATACTGAGGTTGCGCCTCCTCCACGTCTCAAAATACTGGGACAAAAGTAACCAAAAGTTGTAATGTGCATTTCCCTGGTTTTACGCTTCAATTGTTGTCATTTTGGCCTATTTTAAGCATGAAAATGGAAAAATTCTGTTGTGTGTCTTTATCCTAGTTTTGTCAATTGTAGTAGCCAGTTAGCGGGCGATTTTTGCCCCCCCCCCCCCCCGACTCGGCGGTCTGGGATGAAGGGACACAGCCATGGTAGCCAATAGAGTTTGAAGGTGAAATGGACTTGTAAAAATCAGTCATGATTAATAACAGAATACTATAAAGGTGACAGTGATTGAGCAAGTGGTATTAATAATTGATTGATAAATTAACTAATATTTTATTGATTAATGTACTCATGTGTACCACTAGGTATGAGTGATAAATTTCAAATCAACACCTGCTCCTCCAGGACATTATTAGTTAAGGGAAAAAACTCACTTTGGTGACCACTCTCTGGCTAGTAAGGTTTGACGATTGATTCGACTTCTATGGACCATTTAGAAACAAAATAGCCTCCCTCGCGAAAATCCCGGCATTTTTCGCTGGAGGCCAAAATCCAAAATGGCCGCCGCCACCATTTTGAAAATGTAAGTTTTGAACCAGAGAACCTATAATCATGCACAAAGACACTTTTTCGGATATGTCGAGTACAAGGATTCCGATTCTGACATTAGTTTGACATTACGGCATCATTTTCACCCAGAAATCCAAGATGGTGGCCGGCACCATCTTGAAAAATTTAGTTTTGAACCAGAGGACCTAAAATCGTGTACAAAGACATTTTTTTTACATTAGTCGACCACAAGGATTTTGAATCTGACATTATTTTGACATTACGACCTCATTTTTACCCAGAAATCCAAGATGGCGGCCGCGGACGCCATCTTGAAAAAATAAGTTTTGAGCCACAGTACCAAAAATCATGTACAAAGACACTTTTTCGGGTAAGTCGAACCCAAGAAATCCGAATCTGACATTAATTTGACGTTATAACATAATTTTTGCCCAGAACTCCAAGATGGCTCCCATTTGGTAGAGCGTAAATTTGATTTTTGAATGAGAGCAGAAGCATAGGTGTGTCATTTCCGCCTTATCTGGGGTTCATGTCCCTTATGTGGGGTTTAAACTGCCTTAACTTGGGTTTACATCCCTTATTTAGGGATAAGGCACCTTATCTAGGGTTTAGATGCCTTATCTGGGGTTTAGACTGCCAGGTCTGGGGTTTACTTCTCTTATTTTAGGCTTATGTCCCTTATTTAAGGATAAGGCACCTTATCTAGGGTTTAGATGCCTTATCTGGGGTTTACGCTCCTTATCTGATGGAAGGCGCCTTATATTGGGGTTAGACTGCCTTATCTGGGCTTACGTCCCTTAGTTGGGGTTAAGGCGCCTTATATGGGGGTTAGATGCCTTATCTAGGGTTTAGACTGTCTTATCCTACATTTACGTCCCTCATCTGAAGTTAAGGCGCCTTATCTGGGGTTAAGATGCCTTATCTGGGGTTTACATTCCTTATCTGGGGTTAAGGCGCCTTATCTGGGGTTTAGATTGCCAGGTCTGGGGTTTACTTCTCTTATCTTAGGATTATGTTCCTTATTTAGGGTTAAGGCGCCTTATTTGGGGTTGGGACTGCTTTATCTGAGGTGTACGCCCCTTATCTGGGGTTACTGCGCCTTATCTGGGGTTTAGACTGCCATATTTGAGTTTACGTCTCTTATCTGGAGTTAAGGCGCCTTATCTTGGGTTCAGGTGCCTTATCTGAGGTTTACGACCCTTATCTGGGGTTAACGACCCTTATCTAGAGTTAAGGCGCCTTATGTGGGGTTTAGATGCCTTATCTGGGGTTTATGTCGATATTTAGGGTTAAGGCGCCTTATTTGGGATTTGGACTGCTTTATCGGGGGTCTACGTCCCTTATCTGGGGTTACGGCGCACTATCTGGGGTTTAGATGCTTTATCTCAGTTTAGACGGCAATATGCTAAGGTTAAGGCATCTTAGCCACAGGTAAGGAACGTAATTCCAGGATAAGGCCGTCTAAACCACAGACAAGGGACATGAACCCCAGATAAGGCGGAAATGACACACTTATGCTTCTGCTCTCATTCAAAAATCACATTTACGCTCTCCCAAATGGTGGCCATCTTGGATTTCTGGGCAAAAATTATGTTATAACGTCAAATTAATGTCAGATTCGGATTTCTTGGGGTCGACTTACCCGAAAAAGTGTCTTTGTACCCGATTTTTGGTACTGTGGTTCAAAACTTATTTTTTCAAGATGGTGTCGGCGGCCGCCATCTTGGCTTTCTGGGTAAAAATGAGGTCGTAATGTCAAATGTCAAAGTAATGTCAGATTCAAAATCCTTGTGGTCGACTAATGCCAAAAAGTGTCTTTGTACACGCTTTTAGGTCCTCTGGTTCAAAACTAAATTTTTCAAGATGGTGCCGGCCACCATCGGCCACCATCTTGGATTTCTGGGTGAAAATGATGCCGTAATGTCAAACTAAGTCAGAATCGGAATCCTTGTACTCGACATATCCGAAAAGTGTCTTTGTGCATGATTATAGGTTCTCTGGTTCAAAACTTACATTTTCAAAATGGTGGCGGCGGCCATTTTGGATTTTGGCCTCCAGCGAAAAATGCCGGGATTTTCGCGAGGGACATGGAGGCTATTTTGTTTCTAAATGGTCCATAGAAGTCGAATCAATCGTCAAACCTTACTAGCCAGAGAGTGGTCACCAAAGTGAGTTTTTTCACTTAACTATTATGGATGAAGCAGGGTTGTAGCTACAGTGGGCGACAGAGCCCATCACTCAAGTTTTGGAACCCACCACTCAGCTGCAATTTTAGCACTGGAGCCCACCACTCAGAGGCCAAAAATTGCACCATTTTATTGAATTAGCCAAGAATTTGGTCCATTTTGGCAAAAAAATGCCATTATATGCAAGATTTCATCAAATGTCACCCACCACTAAAAATATCCTAGCTACAACCCTGGGATGAAGGGACACAGCCATGGTAGCCAATAGAGTTTGAAGGTGAAATGGACTTGTAAAAATCAGTCAGTTAATATAGATTTATTTAAAAGGCAACACTAACTTAAATTGGTTCATTGATATTGATCATGTTGATAGATTAAAAACAAATTGGTGATTGCATAACTCTTTTCCACATTTTCTGTTTTATTTTCTTTAACAGTTGCATTCAGAGTGCTGTTCAAGATTACGGGACACCAAAAGTGACGTCGTCAAGCATCTATTTAAGTCGACATCATCTTACAGCTTAAGTGCATGCTGTCTTTCAATATACCATTGTATGTAGGTGTAGCATATTTTGTTAAAATTAATTATATATACATGATTGTATTTATATTGTAATCTTAATTCATATACTAGTCTAAACCAAAACCATAAGTCGGTGACTACTAGTGGATTTTTTTGCGGAACATTCATTTTTGTGCTCAAGGCTGCTACACCGCAAAAATCAAAAACGTGTGAATGTGTTCTTTTGTTTATAGGTCTATGTAAGACAAATCAAAATTAAAAATTTATAAACAAGCGAAGTTGTTCAAACGAAATCGGCAAGGCACAAAAAATACACACACAAACATTATCCCTTTACAGTAACGGAATAAACCTTGATATTATTTGTAATACAGGAATTGATATCTGAAGTATTGAGACTGACGTTCCACAAAAGTATTTCTGACTCAGTTTGCACCAAATTTACACTGTAAAAAACAGTTGGGGACCATGTTCACCAAATCTAGAAAAGAGAGCTTTCTTGTGTTAGCTTTTATGATTGGATTCACACAAGTCAGTTGTGAAGGACCATTTTACAATGAAAGTCATACTTCACTTGAAACTAGACCCGCTATTCAGAATGTAACAGATGCATGCGACATTGAACAAGCTATAGTAGTTTCTACCATTCCCATTCAACTCCAAGCATTTACTGGCCCAAATGAATGCAATGTGTCGGTTACTTCTAAAAGTGGAGCTCTTTCTATCAGAATATTACAGTCGGGTCTTAATACTGTTTTTTCTTATTTCTATATAGAGATGTTGGATAATCAAACCCAAAATTGCCCATTCCAGTACGCATTAGTATCAGGTGACTCTGTTCATTGCAAGACAGCGATCAACGGAAGTCACTTTATATTTCACTTTCAGAACACTGAGATATTACTTGAGATGCATGCTGAAGATACAGAAATGTCAACTTGTTTTAAAAGTTTTTCTGAAAAAGATTCTGGATGTGATTTGACTTTATATAACACTCTTGTCGCACAAAACATACAAAGTATGAACTACACATTTACAGAATTCCAGACTCGTGACTTCAGAGTCATTAACTCATTCACTGCAACAATACACACAATTGAGTATGAAAGTAAGTGCCTTCCATCTATTTGTACATGTTCATTGGGTTATAGAGAATGGTCATGTGGTAAAGACACCACACACGACAAATATGCAGATTTGATAGTGTATGAACCAGCTATCGTTGGACTATCATTTGCTAACACCAGTTTAAGTGACATAAAACCAAATGCATTTGCAGGTCTCAATATGCTGAAATATTTAATCTTAGACCACAACAACATTCAGATACTTACTGTAAATCTGTTTCAGAACTTGACACAGTTAGAACTACTTGACTTGAGTTACAACTATTTGATTGACTTGACATCAGACATATTTCATTCATTGGTTGGGTTGCATTATATTGATCTGAGCCACAATAACATTCACACACTAACAAGGGATGTGTTTGACTTACCTTACCTTGACTTAAGTCATAATGTTACCACAACAATTAATGTGGTACCAATTGTACCTGATTCATTTTACATTGACTTGAGTCATAACAACTTGACCACAATACCAGATGGAATGTTTTCCTCGATACTAAGGCAAATACATGGGACCCTTGACCTGAGTTATAATAACCTCACGGCATTACCAGATCAAACATTTACCTCAATGGTGTCTATAAGTGCAAATTTGTCCAGCCTTGGCCTGATGTATAATGTCACTTCAGTAGAGGTTATAGCAGATGTAACCCTTGACCTAAGTCATAATGACTTAACCACCCTACCTGATGGAATATTCAACTCACTAAATTATTTATCAGGCTCCCTTGACCTGAGTCATAATGACATAGCCTCACTACCATATGGAATATTCACCTCACTGTGGCATATATCCGGGACCCTTGACCTGAGTCATAATTACCTGACCACACTACCTGATGGAACATTCACGTTACTTAACTCTATATATGAGGGGACCCTTGACCTGAGTCACAATGACTTAACCACACTACCGAATAGTATATTCACCTCACTAACTTGGATACAATATTCGACCCTTGACCTAAGTCATAATTACTTGTCCACACTACCATATGGAATATTCTCCTCACGAATTCATATATCTCGTGGGACCCTTGACCTGAGTCATAATGACTTGATTACACTACCAAATACTATATTCACCTCACTAGGACAAATAGTCGGGACCCTTGACCTGAGTCATAATAACTTATCCACACTTCCAGAGGGCATATTCAACTCAATAGGGTCACTTTTTGATGGTACCCTCAACCTGAGTCATAATTTCTTGACCACACTGCCACATGGAATGTTCAACTCACTAAGGCAATTAGAACGCTTTGTTATTGACCTGAGTTATAATAACTTGACCATGCTGATGGATGCAGATATGTTCATCTCACTACACATGTACAGAAATGAATTAGTGGGCACCCTTGACCTGAGTCATAATTACTTATCCACACTTCCAGATGCCATATTCAACTCAGTGCAATATATATATGGGACCCTTGACCTGAGTCATAATATCTTGACCACACTACCAAATGGACTGTTCACCTCACTAAAGACCATAAGGGGAAGCCTTGACCTGAGTTATAATAACTTAACAATGCTGCCAGATGATATTATCATCTTACTACAGAGCATGACAGGGACCTTTGACCTTAGTCACAATGATTTTAAAACAATCCAATTCATCTCTATGCAAGAGTTACTGGTCCTTGATTTGAGTCACAATTACTTAGTCAAAGTGCCAGGTAAAGGTTTGAATCCATATCACAAGTTGATATCACTTGATTTAAGCTACAATGCAATTGACCAATTTCCACCAAATTTATTAAATTCAATTGTTAAGTTTAGATCTATTTAGAAACAGGTTACAGACTATTTCAGTTGGTGCATTTAAAAGTCTTACTACCTTGAAGTATTTGAACATAAGTAAAAACTTCCTTTCAAATCTGCCTTCATTTAGAACACTAAAGGATTTGCAAGTTTTAGATCTAAGCATCAACAATCTAAGAAACCTGACATCTGAAACTTTTCATGGATTGAAGAAATTACAATCTCTGTTTCTTTCCAATAATCAAATTTTAGAACTACCAAAATTTGTTTTTCATGACTTACATATGCTTAAAGTTCTGAACGTATCTAATAACAAAATTCAGGAAGTTGGCTTGAAGGCTTTCCACACCAAACTTGAAACTATTGACCTCAGCGGAAATGAGTTGCACAGAATTACTCACAAAAGTTTCCCAACATTAAACAGTTCAACTGCTGTTGTTTTGGTTGACAGATATGCTTCCTGTTGCTTTATGGATAAAGCGCAATGCATATCCCAAGAACCAAGCTCTGCCTATCTCACCTGTACTAGAATGTTACCAGATCTGTCTATCAGGGTTTCTATATGGATTATTGGACTTTTTGCCTTTATGTCCAATGGAATTGCTTATTACTTACGCTCACGAAAGAAACAAGCAAACAAAGTTCAAACTCTACTCATATCGCATTTGTCATTGTCAGACTTCCTTATGGGTGTCAACATGTTCATTTTAGTTATTGCCGATTTATACTATAATGAGGTCTTTCCATCTTATTCCATTTTGTGGCGTCACAAATTTGCTTGCAAACTAGCCGGTTTTTTGTCAATATTATCCAGTGAAGGATCTGTATTTTTTATTACCTTAATAAGCATTGATCGTCTACTGGCAATAAAATACCCATTTGGTAGCCGTCGATTAACAACAAAAAAGGCTCGAATTTGTATTGTGCTTGTTTGGTTAGTAGCCATATTGATGGGTGCTATTTCCATTGGTTTAACAACTGAAAAAGGTGATGTATTTAGTGTTTCTGAAGTGTGCATTGGCATCCCAATAGTTCGTCAACACACTACCAAATTGAATGATACTTCCATATCAATGAATAGGAGTGTTTTTGTTACAAAAAACATTGATACTGGAGAAGAGTTTGAAGCAGAAGACGGAGAAATTAACACAGTATTTCTAACAACAGATATTATCATATATGAAAAACATTATGAATCAAATTTCACTCTTACCATTGACGAAATTACCGGAAGCCAAGTTGCCCCAATTTTTTCCATTGTGATATTTATCGGAGTTAACCTTGTATGTTTTATGATAGTTTTAGCTTGTTACATAGGAATATTTTCAATAGCTAGAAAAACTGCACAAGGGGCTGCACGAATACAAAACCGTGATGAAGAAATCCGCATGGCTAGGAAAATGTTTCCGCTGGTATTTACTGACTTCTGTTGTTGGGTGCCTTTGTGTGTCACATGCATCCTTGCACAGTGTGAAGTTATTAAGATATCCCCCAAAATGTATGCATGGATAATAGGGTTCATATTACCTATCAATTCATCAATTAATCCATTTCTGTATGTAATTTGTGGGGAAATAGTAGATTATTGGGAGAAATGGAAGGAAGAGCGAAGTTCAACAGGAATGATTGAACTGCAACGCCGCTAAATCAAATGATCATTAGATTAATGGGAGAAATGGAAGGAAGAGCGAAGTTCAACAGGAATGATCATAAGACAAGAAGGCCCTATGTGCATAGCTGCCCCAAAGAGATTTGACCATTTTTGCATTCTATATTGTATTTGTACACATTTTTTTGACACCACTGGACACACCCTGCAGCTATTGCAGATAGGGCGTTCTTGCACTAGCCCCCCCCCCCATATCATTATTATACATGTTATAGGAGATCAGCAGGTATTCAGTCTAAATTCATTTTACTCATTCATACATTTCTTTTTTTAAATCTTATTTTACTAGATCTTATTTTGCCTGGGGAACAAACTCAGTGGTCCACACTGATTTCCAGTCTGGCCCAGGGGTCAAACAAAATACATCAAAATACAAATGAAATACATACAAATGAAGCTAAAAGAATTACACACCATGGACCTGAGCGCAAGAAGACCGTAAGTCCACTTGGCCCCTCAACATGTATACACTAAAGTTGCGTATAGTTTCGTATAGTTTGGTAATGTTTTATACATGTTCAGGGGCCAGAACATATCTTTCACAACCTTTCAAGATATTTTCACCCTGGAACATGTATTAAACATTATAAAACCCGAAGAAACTATACGTAACTTTAGTGTATACATGTTGAGGGGCCAAGTGGACTTACGGTCTTCTTGCGCTCAGGTCTTCATATGAGAACACACCAAGGAAGCACATCTGTGCTGGCCGGCTGCAGTGCTGCAATGTCAGCAGGCTTCTAAGACAGCCCGCAGCACAGACAAAGTCTGCACTGCAGCCGACCAACATGCAATAACCTGAAAACCTGAAGAGTTAAATAATTAAATAATTGCTTTGAAACGGCCTGGTGTAGGAGGTAATGGAACTTTCATTCATTCATTAATTAATTCATTCATTCATTCATTCAAGGATTCTGCTCATTTTGGTTCGCTTTTCGTTTTATGTTATTTTAAGTGTTTTTAATATTGTCATATATTTCATGTAATTTGACTTTAAAGTATTAGTCATAAAATAAAATTAACTAGAATCTTAAAACTCATTAAAGTTCATTGACCATCACTACATTGAAATATAATTAACACGCAAATCAATATTTTCAAATTTATTGGGCTGTTCCATTTAACATCCACGCTACTCTGTGGAAGATTTAGGAAATATTTCCCCCTGTATTTTCCATCAGGGGAAGTATGAATTTCAATTCAACACATTAGATTTAGGGACCTCCATTTGAATTGCATACATCCTCTGAGAAAGATTAAACCCAAACCTTCCACAGATCATGAGATAGAGAGGTAGTTTAAAATATAGTTGGTTAATGTGCTAATTCCATTAGTAATTCATAATCCCCCTGTGCAAGATATTTCCAAAATCAGTTTTTCACAGGATATAGAATGGATTTGAAAGGAAATAGCCAATTTACTATTCACAAATACCCAAACACAAAACGTTTTCGACATCATTCGCAAAAGGTTATAAAAGGTGAAAACGTTTAAATGTCGGGTTATATAAAGGGTATAAAAACGTTTTAATAACATTCCAAAACATTCTTGAAAACTTGATACAAAACATTCTAAACAGAATGTTATTTTGGGGTTGAAAAAATATTTTGCGAAAAATGTTTGCCCAAAATATTTTCAATATCGTTTTAAAAACGTTTTCATGACCTTTGTCGACATTTGTCGACATTTGTCGACATTTAAATGTTATTAAAAGGTTTTAAAAAAAAAAACATTTTAAGAACATTTCTGTGTTATCATTACCTTTATATAACCCGACATTTTAATGTTATTAAAACGTTTTTACCTAAACCAAAAGCCAAAATATAACTTATTTAAAACGTTTTTAAAACGTTTTTGTGTTTGCTGGGTAGTCAGTTGACTCAGTTGACAAGAGTGAAAACACTGTCAACACCTGAGTGCTTAAAGTCAGACTCCGAGTATTTGACGTATAATATTTGATGTAACATATCTACGTTATTTAATCTAGTCCCATTCTATTTCCAGTAATGTTTAAGATCTAACGAATGTTTGATGACGTAAAATCGATAATATGTTACGTATAATACTCAAACATTACTGGAAATAGAATGGGAATAGATTAAGGCTATCTTTAGAATACCCTACCATTTTTTACATTCACAGTGGATGTGTATGGGTCGTCCATTGAAAATCTACAGTGGTAGGGTATTCTAAAAGAAATCCTAGATTAAATACCATAGATTTGTTACATCAAATATTATACGTCAAATAAAAAGTCTGTAGAGTCACTAATAATCACATTGTATTTTGTGTCAATGATTTGTACTTACTGTTTTTTAAGGCCATTACCAATACTTGTTACTCACTTTAAAAAAACACTTGAGCATGTTCGTTAGTTTGTTTAAAGAGGTCTGTATACATGGTTAGTTGTTGTATGGTCTCTGGTCTCTAGTAATTCAATTACACATAAGACCCCAAAAAATGTATGTCTCAAAGCTTGCGAAGATTTTAAAATTCAATGCGGAATGCATCCACTCCTAAACCCACCCACCCCACCCAACTCAAACTCTGTCTCAAAATAAGCTTAGATGCTAGAAGCTTGTTAATCACACAATAGCTCACAATTCCACCAACAAATGATTTTAAAACATTTATGTAAAGCTTTGAGAAATACTATTTTTTTGACCTAACATGATTGCAAACAAGTGCTAAAAGAATAGTTATTTGGCAATAAAATATATATTAATATTATCCTATATTGTTATTTAAGATCATAACATTTAATTAGACATGTATTAATTTTATTTATGTATTTTATTGATTCATTATCTCTTCAGGGGATTCCATACTGTACTGGTTTCCCTGGAAGACCCGATATATCATGTATAGAGTACCGAAGTGTGACGTCATAAAATTTTCTTTTTTGCATTTCAGCATTTTCATGACCATATTTCAGTAGAACATGATGAAAAACATCCACAAAGTCCAAATTTGGTGGGAATCGGATCATGAGGGCCTGAGATATGGCCACATTGAAATATGGTCATGTAAATGCTGAAATGCAAAAAAAGTTTTTTGTGACGTCATCACTTCGGTACTCTATATGTAAAATACAAAATTCTACTGTACCTTTATTATAAATCCATGCTACTCCAAAATTGTGTACAGGGTATTCCCTTAAAGTTGTCCTTGATAAACAGTGATAAATGTAATTATATCTTTAAGAATGTGTTTTGAACAGTGCTTTAGTGTATACATACATTATATATTTAAATGTAACAGCTTTTAGCTATCGTTTGCAAAAATAATGTGATAAAACAGTTTTATAGATATAATATTGAATGGTTGCAAAACCAATTTTGCCATTTTCTTGTGGGATCAGGCTGTTACGAGTCGTACTTGACTCAAGGCCAAAATCACCTTTTACCCGAACTCACACGAATGCACAACACAAATACACTGTTTGATTATGCTAACAAAATCTGAGTCTTTAATTGAAAGCACGTTATTATTGGTACAATATATGACAACAAATGCACATACACAATAATCAAATATAATCACTATTTATCTATTTTGTACTTAGCCAGCATTCTTCTTCTTGGCGATCATAAAGTTCTTGCAATGTTCTGGACGACTGATGTAATATATCCTTATTCACTTGTCCTGCGAAAATCAGCGAAGTCCTTTGAACACTTGCATTGATAAATCCTTGCGTATAAAATCCTCATACGAAAATGGTGTTACTTTCTCCCAAGTACTAAACTCCTTGCGTCGTTCTCCAAACACATTCGTAACTCTTTGCGCAGTTCTCCAAATCACTTTACTCCTTGCGCCGTTCTCCAATATTAAACTCCTTGCACTGCTTTCTCCAAACTTGGTGCTATTTCCACCTTTCACACAATATCTTCAGGAAGCAGGACTGCGATGCAGTTGTCCCCACTTATTTTGACAGTTGCGTTGAATCAAAACACCAGACTTCAGCAAGTCGACAGAAGAATATATATTCCTTTCTTGGAAGAATTACGTTCATTGACGTATTCTAGATCTTCTCCGACAACACTGGCAAATAGTAGTACTTTGACCACATAAAATATTTCTGGTTTGCAATTTCCTTTCTTTGAAGGAATTGGACTGTAAGCATATTAGCTAGCTAGCCCAGATCAACACTATCAACTGTGACAATAATTGTGTTTACATTTTCTTATATATCAAGCAGGGGAAATCCCAAATATTAATAGCCAAATGTGGAAATTCCCAAGCCTTAATTATAGCCTTTCTCATTACATCACTTCCTGAGGGGAATCCCCTGACATCACTTCCTGAGAGGGAATCCCGTGACATCATCTTTACTTTTCATCCTCAGGGGGATTTCCAAATATTCCAAATTAGATATGATTCAACTTGTTTTGCTCAATTTGAGAGGGGAATTCCCCCAAAATGTCATCACTCATGTAACTTTGTAAACAAAGATAAATAATCAAATTAAATTATTCAGGGCACATCACAAGGCTGTGGATCCGGATTTCCCCCCAATAATTTTGGTGGTTAAGGGCAAGTACCATAGGACCCCTAATAACTTGGGCAAGGTGCCATTTGGGCCCACAATATTTTAAATCCTCCGGAGCCGCTGTCTATCCACGGATCAATTTGTCTATTTTTATCCAGAATTAGGAAATATTTGTAAGTGATATATGCTTTGAATAGGAAGTTCTCTGAGAATTATAAAAAACTAGAGCCACATGGTGGTGATAGTCTACTGATAATAGACTGTAAATTAAGTTGGGGGAGGTGGACCCATGACCTTTGACACGACTCCTGCAAAATGTTCCAAACTGTTCCCTGGTGATGAGCTTTGTTGATCGGAGCAACTTTAAATTTGACCTGACCTTTGACCTGGGATGACCTTTGCAGGTTTATACTCTCCGGGAGTCAGATATTATTTTCCGCAAGTTACAGCCCAAACGGAGCAGCTTTTAATTTGACCTGATCTTTGACCTCGGATGACCTTTGAGGTTTCCCCAAGTGTCAGGGATCATTTTCCCTGACTTAAAGGCAGATCGGAACAACTTCAAATTTGACCTGACCTTTGACCTCGGATGACCTTTGCAGTTTGGTAGGGATTATTTTCCCCAAGTTACAGCCCGATCGGAGCAACTTTAAATTTGACCTGACCTTTGACCTTAGATGACCTTTGCGGTTTTATACTCCCGGAGTGTCTATCCCCGAGTTACAACCCGATTGGGGCAACTTTACAAATTGCATTATGGGTAAACAACCACTTCACATTGCATTATGGGTAGGCTTACACAACCACTTCCATACCCTTACCAACAGATAGAAATGACAAATCTGTACCATTTGCAGACCATTCGGACCTGAAATATTTGCTGCAATGAATTCTGGGTAGTGTCCACTACTACTGCAGTTGAACATAGAAGCAACTACTTTGATAGAAGTAAGTCCTGCATAAACTGTTTTCACTCCCCTGACCTTATAACCCACTTAGCCATATTTCTGCCAACTCACTCCCCTAGAGTAAAGACAGAGATATCCACAGACCCACTGACAGACCGAGAGCTCTGTGTTAGTGGTTTGATGACATTCACATTTTGTTAGGTATGTTAATTCTGCATTAGTGTTAGAGAACTTGCAATTTTTGACAGTTACCCCATAAATCAAGAACCACAAACCTATCAAATTCGCAATTTCATTTTTGGTAATTCGGTAATTTTTTTAAAGACACATGTCTCAATTGAAAAAATTTGACAAATTGGGCCACAGAGAGACACTAGGCTCTAAATACTCTACATTGAGAGCTAGAGTGATGCATTGCATGTACTTAAAGAACCAGTACGGTTCGACTTGCAGTGTCAACAGAAACATGCAAATTTATCCTGCAACCATTTTTACATCCGAGATCATATCTTGAGAGATCACATCACTAAATCGGGTCCAACCTTATTATATATATCTGACTGAAAAAACATGTGTTTTCGCCAGCCCATACGCGGGCTGGTATCTATTTCTGAGATTGGGTTTGTATGCTCAAGAGATTAACTTTATTGGTATTGGTAAGAATTATTTTATTTTACTTTTTGAGGTGGAATGTTTTAAAATTATTGTTATTCGCTTTGTAAGGAAAAGTAAGTATGTTTTGCCGTTTCAACGAATGAAAACGAGTGAGTATTACCAAAGTTATGTTTGAACTAAATATGTCTTTAAAAGTTCTAGGTATAGGCCTAAATGTAACAATAATAGTTAATATACAGCATCATATGGTCAGCAGAAGAAAATTACATCACCTATGATGTCATATCAGTGTCCTTGACCAGGGGTCCTTACTCCTTGACCACTGAACAGCGTGATATCATGTTGATAACAGATCTATAGAATCAAGATCTTCATCATATCACAGATTCTCAACAATCTGTGATCATATGAACCATATTGATGTGAAAGTAGTTATCTATCATATCCTGTGTCGTTTTATGGATAAAATGACTCAAAATGTTATTGATGAAATGGTTGCTATCATAAACATCAGTTTTGTCTTTTCAACGGGAAAAATCCGATGCAAAATAAAGTTGTTAGGGCCTAGCTATACTATGGGCATAATTTATGCATGCAGGCCTATACTATTGAACAATGTAACTCATTTGTTATGCACTTATAGATAAATAAATTGTCTTACTTTATTAACTTACTAACTTCTTTATTATAAATAAAATGACACATAACTTATGTGAAGTCACTTTCTATCTTTTTTATTTGATTCATAAAATTACATTCAACAAAATGATTGAAGAGAAAACACACAAGGCACTAGGCAGACTGTTATAGAATGAAATAGGTAAGATGCCATGTCCATAGCTTCGCAGGAGTTTCCGACTAGCAATCAACATGATCAGCACATTCAGAAAAACCCAGTTTAAGAGTGAAGATTATAGTGAGTAATCAGTCCTTTATAAATGTGCTGGCCACTATCTATTATAATATAGTAGGCTTAAACTATACATTGCGAATTAATATCAAGTTATTTTAAAATAAAATGTACATGTAATGATGTAAGTTAACTCAAACCGGCAGTGTATTTGTGACGCGGTATATCGAAAGCAGTGAAATCGGACATTCCTAAGCGAAGATATTGAGTTCGTAAGTTCTGGTATTATAAAATTGGAAATTGAGATATCGTGGGCAAAAAACTGAAAAGACAAAAAAACAAAACAAAAAAAACCAAAAAAAAACCAGACCAGAACATTTTGGAGTAATGAATTAAAGAGTTGACATGAGATTAGGAATTAATGTTTTCTGCTGTTTCAGTGTACATGTTCTCATCATTGATGGTTTGGTGGACTGTCATGTAACATGGATGTAAGCGTGATCCTAAAAATGCCTTTCACATTGACCAAAACTAATTACAAGACCTCTTCTACATTGAGGCTGGCTTTCCCTTTTAAAGGGAATTTTTATCATTTACAGAACCATGGTTGATCTGAATTTAAAAAAATGTTGGTGTGCCCATTTCTTTGTGATAGTTGTACTGTGTGGATGTTTTTATCAATATCTAAACATAACAATATTACTGTTCAGAAAGTTTAGGCACATTATTTACAAACTGATGTTACAACATTACCAGAGGTAGCGAGCTGTGGTAAGATTGTTATGGTTTACATTGTGTTCGATGCACCACTCTGAAAAATTGAACAGCCCAACTAGAAGTGATGGATCATGCGATCAAGCAAAATCAGTCAGAAGTCAGAAGTATTGATTTTGAAAACTATTAATTGCTCATATCTTTGGAACTGGGTGACCTACTGTTCAATTTCAATAGTGTTTTTTTTTAATTTAGATTTATAAATGCTTTTTACTATCCTATAAAAAAAAACTTCCGACTGATTTTGCTTGATTGCATCACATCAGTGTTGGAGGACTCGGGACTCGGACTCGGACTCGAGTCCTTTTTTCAAGGACTCGGACTTGGACTCGGAAGCTAAGGACTCGGACTCGGACCCCAAGGACTCGGGGACTCGGCTTCGAGTCCTCCTCGAGTCCGGCAAAATAGGGTCTTTTTAGGTCTTTTATTTTCGTTCATTGTAAACTTCTTATGCTTGATCAATGATCACATCACATGATTAATTTAAGCAATTTTGCATGCAAATAAATTCAGTTTGTAAATAAAAGTACAACCAAAAAGCAAGATTGCTTTCAGTTATATCTTTAATTGGTTAAATTTATTTTAATCATATTCGTTTGTTTTGACATGACTGCTTTGTTAGTGCAAGTCTAGAATATACATGAATAATAAATACCCTGGAGCACTCATGTTAAATTTCGGATTTCTGTGCCGAACTTTGGGAACTAAGAACTGATTTGGGGGCAAAATAGGGGCTTGATGAACTGAAATTTCAACATTTTGTGGAGGTCTGTGAACTAAAATTGGGCCTAATTATAGGCTTTGAGCTAACAAATTCAAAATGTTTCCAATTTGATCTAAAGAACTATATACAATTTTCAGAGTGTTAGGCTCAATGAACTGGAGCATATATATGATGCAAATGCGGGTCTAAGGAACTGCTGGAGAACCTAAAAAAGGGACCCTTTACCGCCGCACATACCCGTACCACCTTTACATGTGAGTGACCCCCCGTCCCCGGAATAATACTGAATAGGCCTACAGGCAGATCCAACACCCCTTCGTTTAACACCTGAAGTTTGGTAGTGACGTCATATTTGATTATTATATCGCATCTTTTGACGTTATCATTACCTTTATATAACCCGACATTTTAATGTTATTAAAACGTTTTTACCTAAACCAAAAGCCAAAATATAACTTATTTAAAACGTTTTTAAAACGTTTTTGTGTTTGCTGGGTAGTCAGTTGACTCAGTTGACAAGAGTGAAAACACTGTCAACACCTGAGTGCTTAAAGTCAGACTCCGAGTATTCGACGTATAATATTTGATGTAACATGCAAATGCGGGTCTAAGGAACTGCTGGAGAACCTAAAAAGGGACCCTTTACCGCCGCACATACCCGTACCACCTTTACATGTGAGTGACCCCCCCCGTCCCCGGAATAATACTGAATAGGCCTACAGGCAGATCCAACACCCCTTCGTTCAGTGTTGTAGTCGAGTCCGAGTCGTCCGAGTCCGAGTCCTTGGTGTCCGAGTCCAAGTCCGAGTCCCTGCCAATTTCTGATGTCCGAGTCCGAGTCCGAGTCCGAGTCCTCAATGGTCGAGTCCGAGTCCGAGTCCGAGTCCTTATGTATCAAATTCAAGCCCCGGGGTTTTCACCAATACTTTATCAACGTAGGCCTATACTTAACCAGAATTTTAGTTCTATATTATATTCATGTAAATACATAATGTGCTAGTCATACCTAGCATGCCAGGTATTGTTTTGGGGCTGTGCAATAATTATGCGGTGCCCGGGGAGGGTGAAATTGCAAAAATGTTTATCCCTCCGGCCTGCCAAAAATCGCTTGCTCCCCCTCCCCCAGCCTGCCAAAAATCTTTGCACCCCCTTTGCACATACCATTTTTTTGGGATCCCAATTTACAAACCTTAAAATACGGCATATTTGATTATTATATCGCATCTTTTGACTCTTTAAAACACAAGCCTAAAAAGTTACTGTGAGTCTGTGATTATACTCCGTTTCCAAGGTATGCTACCTAAGGGGCTGAGCAAAAATCATGAGCATTCCATTGGGGGAGGTAAAATTCGTACTTATTGAGGGTACGAATTTTTTGGCCGATAGAAAGGGACGGAGGAAGCAATTTTTGGCTAATCGAGAGGGGGGAACAAGCTATTTTGGGCACATATGGGGCACCTTTCAAATAAAACGCTCTAAAAAGGTTTAGAAAACAGTACGAAAACACTTACATATGTAATTTTCCCTGCTCGCTCCGGTCACAACATATATCTAAACCATTTAACAAGCAATAAGAATGATCATCCATGAAAAAACCTGAAAAAGCGCGCGAAATGAGGCTAAAAAGGCCAAAAACGGGCTAAAATTTAAGAAAAGTGTGGAAATTGGGACCACAAAAATGCTGGAATTCTCATGCCGTATTTTAAGGTTTGTAAATTGGGATCCCAAAAAAATGGTATGTGCAAAGGGGGTGCAAAGATTTTTGGCAGGCTGGGGGGGGGGGGGGAGCAAGCGATTTTTGGCAGGCCGGGAGGGGATAAACATTTTTTGCAATTTCACCCCTCCCCGGGCACCGCATAATTATTGCACAGCCCCAAAACAATACCTGGCATGCTAGGTATGACTAGCACATTATGTATTTACATGAATATAATATAGAACTAAAATTCTGGTTAAGTATAGGCCTACGTTGATAAAGTATTGGTGAAAACCCCGGGGCTTGAATTTGTACATAAGGACTCGGACTCGGACTCGAACATTGAGGACTCGGACTCGGACTCGGACCTCAGAAATTGACAGGGACTCGGACTCGGACTTGGACTCGGACACCAAGGACTCGGACTCGGACTCGGATGATGAGGACTCGACTACAACACTGCATCACATATCATAAAAACTAGGCAAAATGGTGTTTTTAATGTACCATGGAGATGTAAGGTGGTACTACACCCCCTGATAAATTTTTGTGACTAATTTTGCATTTATTTGTCTAAAAAAATAACTAAACACTGGTAACAAAAAAAATGTGTAAAAATATGTAGGGGCAATTACTTCACTGAAATTTCAGTGATTCAAGACAAGTGGTTCATTATGTTAAGTAATGAGGTACATTCTAGCGGTACCTCTTTTCTTATCATAAACAACGTTCCGCTTGTCATGAGTCACTGAAATTCCAGTGTAGTAGCTGGTTTCTTTGCCCCTATAATATACATAACCTTGTTACCAGTGTGTTATTATTATTTGAGAAAAATGCAAAATAGTCACAAATTTATCAAGGGGTGTAATACCACCTTAACCATGAGAAAATGGCTTATTCTTCTGTACATCAAATAATACGAGTTTGATTGTGTGATGTGAGCCCTTCGAAACTGTTTTAGCAAATTATCTTATTTTGTCTTTTTTTTTGTTGCAAACATGATAGCTAAAGGTTGTAGGTTTCACATAATATGTAAACATTGAATGATTGTTGGAAATGTATTTTAAAATATCACCACATGATTGGGCCCGCTCTTTGTGGGATACCCTCAATCGCCAAAGTGTACCACTAAAGTATATCACCACATGATTGGGGCCTGCTCTTTGTGGGACACCCTCTATTGCCAAAGTGTACCACTAAAGTATATCGCCACATGATTGGGCCCGCTCTTTGTGGGACACCCTCTATTGCCAAAGTGTACCACTAAAGTATATCACCACATGATTGGGGCCCGCTCTTTGTGGGACACCCTCTACAGCCAAAGTGTACCACTAAAGTATATCACCACATGATTAGGCCCGCTCTTTGTGGGACACTCTCTATTGCCAAACTGTACCACTAAAGTATATCACCACATGATTGGGGCCAGGCGGCATAGGAAGCGCAACACGTGACGTACGAGGCTGGCGAAGATACAGGGCTGACAGCACATAACAAATTTAGAATTGTTTGTGAAGATTTCATGATTATGTGTTAATCCAATGGCGACCTCAAACTTGGCGATATCGCTTCCATCACCGCCTGTTTGGGGCCTGATCTTTGTAGGACACCCTCTATTGCCAAAGTGTACCAATAAAGTATATCACTACATGATTGGGGCCCGCTCTTTGTGGAACACCCTCTATTGCCAAAGTGTACCACTAAAGTATATTACCACATGATTGGGGCCCCGCTCTTTGTGGGATACGCTCTATTGCCAAAGTGTACTACTAAAGTATATCACCACATGATTGGGGCCCGCTCTTTGTGGAATACCCTCTATTGCCAAAGTGTACCACTAAAGTATAATTACCACATGATTGGGGCTCGCTCTTTGTGGGACACCTCTATTGCCAAAGTGTACCACTAAAGTGGGCCATTCTGCCATTGTGTAATTAGTTAATAAAAATAAAATAAAAGAAATAATATAGATTAATTAATTGTTGTTTTATTTTTAATTGTGTTACGTTTCATTCTGTTCACAATACCAGGCCTAATAGTAGTTGAACATTATGTTCAGAATTATAATATGATGGTGACCTATACTTTGATGCCCATTTCACTTGGCAAAATGACCAGGAAATTGCTTAAAATATTACTTGCCTAAATAAGTTGCAAAACATTGCCAAAGCCATGTTAGTTGCAAAGTTATTGCATAACTTAACCACAAAAATAGATTCATAAAGTTCAATAAGTATGTAGACAAATCCAATTTTCTACTCACGGTTAGACAGTTTCGTCAACCAGGTCGGTTGACTTCTTCAGTAATGCGATGATCCACCTACACTCCTGCGAAATATCTCATTCCTCGGGTGCACAGTTCTTCTTAACAGTGGATCATACATGTGATTTAGAGAGTAGATGCGCTCGTCACGGTTGATGGTCTGGGTGCCCCTCTTTCTAATCCAAAGTGCTTCGCGTATCCATCTGGTTTGTTTGTTAGTGTCCTTGTCAATTATGCTTGCACTTTATTAGAAATAAATTAGAAATTTCGCGGGAGTGTAGGTGGATCATCGCATTACTGTCGAAGTCAACCGACCTGGTTGACGAAACTGTCTAACCGTGAGTAGAAAATTGGATTTGTCTACATAATTATTGAACTTTATGACTTTATACAATCCTGATGAATCTATTCCAAAAAATAGATTCACTAGATAATTGTATTGGTAGTCATGTTTTTAACTATAAACATATATTGGGATTTTTTGCGGGGTGGTGGTGGCACTCACTGAAAATGGGAGACCGGTGCATGTCCGCATTGACCCACATATTTCATCTCTATGTCACCCAATTTGACCAGAATTTTTCAATTTTCCCTAGACTCCTTTCTTTTTTTCCTTTTTTTTGACAATATTTGTATTATGGCCCAAAATAGCCCAGGTCCCATTGAATGAGGAAACTCTAATGCTAATAAGTAAAGTGACATGCATATGTGTGACTGCAACTTTCAACATGGTGATCTATTGGAAGGGGAATTTTAATGAAATTAGGAGTTCCAAATAGGTGTATTTCAACAGATATCATCAAAAACTGTTTGTATTAATCTCAAATGTGGTATATTACAGTCGAGACTAATTTGATGGGGGCTCTAGGGTACTTGGCCCCCCCACCAAAATTATTGAGGGGGCCGGGCCCCCCAGGCCCCGGCGCACAGTGGGCCAGAATCGCCTCAAAGTGTGCCAAAATTATAAACGGACGATCAAACGCATAAAAACACGGTAAAATGATTATATTAGGGGTTTTTGAGGCTGCAGAATTCAATGGAGGCATTTTCAAAAATGTATGACGTCATCAAAATGCTGAATGGTGATTGGTCGATTATTTTTACAACATTATTTCATATGACATATATTAAAATTTTAATTGAAAAAGCAAAATAGGGGTTCCAAGGGGTGCGAAATTCAGTGATGACATTTTGGAAAGCGTATGACGTCATTAATATGCTGATATGTGGTTGGTCAATTATTCCACCGACAGTTATTCAAATGCCTGTGTAAGAATTATTATAAAAACCTTCAAATCGGGGTTTTTAAGGACTGTGGAATCCTATAGATCCATTTTCCAAGGCATATGACGTCATTAAAATACCGAACCGTGATTGGCTAATTACTCTTTATACGACAGTAGGCCTAATTCAAATGTCCGATTGGAAAAGTATTAGCAAATAGCATATTCAAGGTTATACGGACTGCAAAATTCACTGACGGCATTTTCTAATACGTATGACATCAATAAAATGCTGACATTTTAATTGTTTAATATAAGCAAGCAAACAAACAACCAGCCAGACTAAATGTTAGGGTTGTTTCTCACCCAAAATTTGTACGTGATTCTTCCTGCCGGACTCCAAAACGTCGCCATTATCTTAAGCGTAATTTTGGGCCTAATTTTCAACCCATCACTATATACCAATTTCTTTGAAAAGCAACTAATTTTGCCCAAATACACAATGATATACTGGGCGCTTTCGTCTGTGGTGAAAACCCACCCATCTCTTTACAAAAATGGGCAAAAAGCACCCCAAAAGGCAAGTCATATACGTATACCATGTCAATGGGACACCCCGCCCCGGATGTTACAACTTATTAATTTAATTCACGAATTTAATATTTAATTAACGAATCTAATATAATATATAATTCGCAGATTTAGTATTCAATTCGTAGATTTAATATTTAATTTATTTAATATTAAATTCACAAATATAATATTGAATTCGCAGATTTGAAATTTAACTCGCGAAATTTATATTAAATTCGCGGATTTTATATTTAATTCGCAGATTTGATATTTAATTTACAAATGTTATATTTAATTCTTGAATTTAATATGAGATACGCAGATTTGATATTAAATCCGCGAATTATATATTACATCTGCAAATTTAATATTTGCGAATTAAATATTAAATTTGCGAATTAAATATTAAATCTGCGAATTCAAATGCAAATATAATATTAAAATATACGAATATTAAATCTGAAAATTAAATATTATATCTGCGAATTAAATATTAAATCTGCGAATTAAATATTAAATTCAAGAATTAAATATGAACATTTCGAATTAAATATAAAATTCGCAAAATAAATTTTAAATCTGCCAATTTAATATTAAATCTGTGAATTAATTATTTATAAATTTAAAATTCGCAGATTTGATATTTAATTCGCAGATTTAATATTAAATCGGTGAATTAAATATTAAATCTCCGAATTCAATGTTAAATTCGCAAATTAAATATTAAATTCTAGGCCTACTTGTGTATTTAAAAGTTTGTTAAACTTTATCCATCTCTATAATGGCGATTGTACCGGTGTTTTCCGTGCAGATGTGTGTACACGCTCACAGCGCGGTACATCTCTTTTCACCTGAATTTACGATTTTATGGCCACTTTTACTGGCACAGGGCCTCATAAACCTGACTCCACTGCAGAAGACTGCAAAAAGCTGCAGCTGAATTTGGTACCATTGCAAAGATTAACCTTTTCTGAATGTGCCTGTATAAGTTTTAAGGCGGGAATCGACGGGAATCTAATCTTTCGAGATCAAAATTGTTAAAATGTAATTTTTCCTTAGTTTCGAGGACGTTTAAGCTAAAATATTTAATTCCCTGGAGGTTTTCAAATTCTTCATATCCTATTGTTATATTCTACAAATAGTTTCTCAAATAGCTGTGAAAGCACAAATGAATCAGAAATGTCAAAACAAAATTATAGAATTTTACCCCCAAATCATGATTTTTCTAATAAGAAGCAGATTGTGGCGATTTCGCGTGTTTATTATAAAAATACCACCTTTAAGAACAAACCAGTGGTGAAATATTTTCAGAAAATATTCTTAGGTTCATTATCTTTCCAAATCGCATAAAAAAAAATTCGAACATTGAAAGTCACTAAAGTAGGGTTTTGGCACACTTTGACATTGACCTGGCCCACTGTGCGGCGGTTCCGGAGCCACTGCATTTTGATTTCAAAGTATTTGGTGATCTTTGTGGAGCTATTATAGGATAGAGTTTTGATATTTTGTAAGGTATGTTTGGAATTTTATGGTTAGTGGCGACACCAATATCAGGGATGGCAATTTTTTTTTAATTTACAAAAACTTCTTTTTTATTTGCAAAAGTATCAAAGTTTTTTCCCTTTTACCAATTCATAAGTTGCAGCTAATGAACTCTGTAACACTTCTCTTGGTGATGACATTGATTAATGGCAAAAACTGGAAGTTGATTATAAAAAAGTGAACAAGGGTAACGTTACATGTAATTCTATCATTCTGTATAAAGAAAATTGTGTTTTTGTTATCTTCTTCTTTCAACACGTATATTGTAAACGGATAAACGATATTGTAGCAATATTGTAACAATATCGTTCACCTGTTTACAATATATACATTACATGGGGAAAGTGGCAAGATTAACGTCACATGTAATTCAATCATTTTTTAAGCTTTTAAAGAAATTTTGTTTATATTCCAACTTCCACCTTGTATATATTGTCAACAGATTAACGATATGGTTACATGTACGGAAATTAAATTGTTATGATAGCTATTTGTAATCTGTCAACTTTCTACTGGGTTCAACCAATTCTATGTTATTTATAAACGCGCCACTGAAGTTTGTGAGAAGTTGTTGAAAGTGAAAGCTTATAAACCTTACAAGAACATACAGGTAGTTTATATTTAAAACTTAATTTACAAAAATTCAAATATTCATTTTGTACAAAGAACATGAATTATATAAGGGACCGTTCATAAACACTTGTTAGGGGGCCTGATGCAAAAAAAGGGGAGGGCTGAAAATTGTTGACACTCCTAAGGGGGGGGCTGAAAAAAATGACCACAAATTTTCCTGGAAAATTGAGTTTATATGCTTTTCAATGGGGTTGACCCTAAGTTTTATGCCAAAAGGGGGTGGGGTGAAATTGTTGATGTCTTTAAAGGGGGCCCCGAAAAAATCGAGATGAAATTATTTTGAATAAGCATAAGGCCCCCCCGAACAAGTGTTTGTGAACGGTCCCTAAATTGGTGGAACCTCAAGGGGAGAGGTCAGAGGGGCATGGGGAAATTTTGTTGGGAAAACTCATTGTTTTAAAGGCCATTACCGATACTTGTTACTCACTTTAAAAACACTTGAGCATATGTGACCGTACAGCACGAATGAGCCGTAAATGTCCTCAATTGTATTCTGAGTTACAGTGTAAAATGGGCATGAAGGTCATATTCATAGGTATTTCAATTTGGTGCTACGTGTACCTCATTAAATGAGGTACACGTAGCACCAAATTGAGGCACCTATGAATACGACCTTCATGCCCATTTTACACTGTAACTCAGAATACAATTGAGGACATTTACGGCTCATTCGTGCTGTACGGTCACATATGTTCGTTAGTTTCTTTTAAGAGGTCTGTATACATGGTTAGTTCATGTGTTGTATGATCTCTGGTCTCTAGTAATTCAATTGCACATAAGACACCAAAAAATGTATGTCTCAAAGCTTGCGAAGATTTTAAAATGTAATGCGGAATGCAGTTTTCCCGCTCCTACACCCCCACCCAACTCAAAAACTCTGTCGAAAAATAAGCTAAGATGCTAGAAACTTTGAAAACTTATGTTATGCATAAAAATATTTTCACAACTTTAAATTGTTAATCACACAATAGCTCACAATTCCACCAACAAATGCTTTTAAAACATTTTTTACGATATTTTTGTTAACCTTTGAGACATACCATTTTTTTTATCCTGCTCAACATGTTTGCAAAGAAGCACTGAATGAATAGCTGCAAAAAATATATATTAATATTATCCCATATTGTTGTTACTTTATAAAATTTAATTATATCAATTTTATTTGTGTATATTCAAGTGATTCCATCAATACAAGTGTACTGGTCTCCCTGGAAGACCTGATATATATAAAATTGTCCCTTTATTAAAAATCTATGCTGCTTAAGTCTCTTTAATTTTGCACAAGGTGTCCCCCAAAAGTTGGCCCTGACAAATGTAATGCTATCTTTAAAATTGTGTTTTAAACAGTGATTCAGTGTTTTATATTTACATCTCTTTCCATCGTTTGCAAAATAGAGTGATAATAAAACAGTTTTAAAGATATTAAATTTAATTGAATGGTTGCAAAACCAATTTTACAATTTTCTTGTGTGATCAGGCTATGTGCATCCATCAGTGGATCCGTACTTGCCCCCACCCAATAATTGTGGTGGCTATGGGCAAGTAAATAGAAAAAAAAATGGAATGAAGGTTGATGTGCGCATTTGTTTTGGTGATAGTTGTGCTTTGTAGTTGATTTTTCTTGAGGGGGTCTCAAGGATTTTCTGGGTACCCATGCTAGATCCAGGGTTCCTGGTGGTAACCCCTACCGAGACTAGTTTTAAGTAAAAATATATCCCTAGTGGTACCAGATTCTATAGAAACAAACTCCTAGCGACGAGATTTCTATGAAAACATAGCCCTAAACGCGACTATTTTTGGCGGGAATTTCAAGGAAAGTCCCCCTATAAGACCGAGTGCACAAATATGACAATTATCGTACTAGAAAAGACTTTTTAAGTGAAAGTCACATTTTCAAAATATTAGATACGTGGGCATGGAAAATTTGATACCCCCTTGGATACTGGAAGGGGTGAATTTGATGTTCCTAGCGGGACTAGATGAGGCTGCAGTAAATTTGATGATACCCCTTGTGAGAGTCCCCAGACTAGTTCTATAGTCTCCCTCGAGCATGGGTATCCAGCTAAAATTCAAGTACTCCTGGTTTACACAATATCTAAGCATATGAATATTAAAGATATTACTATTCAGAAATTTTAGGCACACTGTTTTGTTCAATTCACTAAATTACATCAAAACATTAAACATAGAAGCGATGTGCTGCAATTTGGTATAGTTTACATTGTGTTCGATGCACCAATCTAAAAATTCAACAAGCCCAACTACCAGGAAATTGCTGATTATAGGGTAGAATATAAATATTTGGACAAAATTGTGTTTTGTATGCACCATGGCGTTTTGACAATGAGATAATGACTAATACCCCTGTACCTTTTTGCACATAAAGAAAAGGCTTGATTTTGTGATGTGAGCCCATCAAAACTGTTTGAGCAAATGAACTCGATATTTTTTATTTATCTATGATTATTGTGCAAATGATAGCTCAAAAAGGTGTTGCTTTCACATAATGTAAACATTGAATGATTTTTTGGAAAATGTGGAAAATATCACTACATGATTGGGCCCGCTCTTTGTTGGACACTCTCTATTGCCAAAATGTACCACTAAAGTATATCGCCACATGATTGGGGCTGCTCTTTGTGGGACACCCTCTATTGCCAAAGTGTACCACCACATGATTGGGGCCTGCTCTGTGGGACACTAAAGTGAACCATTTTGCCATTGTGTAATTAGTTAATAAAATAAAATGAAAGAAATTATATGGAATGCTTAAATGTTGTTTTCATTTCAATTTGTTACGTTTCATTCTGAATACAGGCAAAAAAATTAATCTCAAAATAAAGAAGAGGTGTGGGTCCCCAGCGGCTCAGCCCCCGATCCACCCTTGTTTGCAGAAGTTATTGGCATTTTTCGCAATACCAGACCTAATAGTAGTTGAACAATTGAATACCTGAATACAAAACCCACCCAAGTCCACACTTTGGCCAAATTGAGTTAGGCATGGGAAATTGTTGCTTATACTTAGGCCTATCATGTATAAAAGAACAACTCAAATCCACCCTCTACGTGCATCTATTGAGCATGCAAAATCCAAAAACCACCCACCCAAGTCCATCAGGTTTTTGCACACATACTATCTGTATAGTTCCCTCGCAAACAGGGCAAGATGGCTGACGTGCTAAATTAAGGTGATATAAAAAAAAAAAAAAAAAAAGGTGGTAAAGAAACCACAGAAATGAAGCTGAATGGGCATAGAACAAGAAAAAAGACTGAGTGAGAGCAAAGGGTAAATAATACACTTATTATGTGGTTAAAAAAAAACCAATCAAATCCGGCATACAAAATGACCCTGCACCTGTCGTAATTCCTATGCGATCTGGGGGGCCAAGCCACCGGGCACCCGGCTAAGGGGCACCCAGCCAGGATACGCTTTCGATCGACACGATAATACTTTGCTATAGGAAATACGTGGAAACCTTACTCTTCATTTGGGTGCTCCCTTCAACACAAATTTTTCTCGAGCTTTGCGCGCATTACAACATAAATTGTCATTTCACTTGATTATACCAAATTAGTGGTACTTATGAACATTTCTCACATCCGCGCACAATTGTTTAGGAAGAGGGGGTATTTTGAATTCTTGGCCCTGGAGGCCACAATTCCTAGCTACGTCACTGCAGCTAGTGAAGAATCTTCCAAAGTAAAAACATTGCAGAAGATGATTTTTTTATTAACATGAAGTGCATTGAAACATAAAATAAATTTGATCTGAAAAATTATTTGTAACTTGTTCGGTAGGTCAATGGCTTTCAATACCAAAATTGATCAGCTCTGCACCATGCACACCCTTGGTCAGGGGCACCCGATCTACTTTCGCACCCGCCATCCTGACCCAAAGTTACGCCACTGCCGGGCCGCACGAAATCCCCGATCGATTAAAAATGCTAATACAGTTTAACCCACTCAACTGCATGTAAAACTTGCCCTATTTAACTGGAGGAATTAAAATGATACACCGCTTGTTTTAAGTTTTCTCAAAATCACTTTCCATGGCCTTGAGTGGGTTTTGTATTCCGATGTATTCAATTCTCAGAACTATAAACATGATGGTGACGCAGAATTTGAGGCTTATGTCACTTGGCCAGGAAATTGCTTAAAATATTACTTGCCTAAATAAATTGCCAAAACTAAATAAAGTTTCAAAACACTGCCTAAGCTTTGTTATCTAAGCTTTACACAAAGTTGCCTAAAGTTAAAGAATAAAATTGCCCAACTTTACCACAAATAAAATAGATTCATTAGATATTTCCATTGGTAAACATGTTTTTAACTATAAACAATAAACATGTTTGGTGGGGGCACTCACTGAAGATGGGAGACGGATGCATGTACGGCCACGTTAACCCCCATTTTCATACCTATCTCACCCAATGCCACCTGTTTATTGTTTTGTCGTCACCGAATTTACACTATTTTGTTCTCAAACGACCAGAGTTTTGCAATTTTCCCAAATAATTTAGGCTAGACTCCTTTTTTTGACAACTTTTATAGCAAACAAAATAGCCCAGGTCTCACTGAATGAGGAAACTCTAATGCTAATGGTAAAGTGACATGCATATGTGTAACAGTACTGCAACTTTCAACACGGTCATCAATAGGAAGGGGTTAATAACATATTGAAAAGTTCCAAATTGGTGTTTTTCCACAGATATCATCAAAAACTGTTTGAATTAATCTCAAATGAGGACGAGGTATACTACAGTCGCGACTAACTGATGGTTTTTTTGACGATTTCTTCGGAAAAATACCAATTTGGAATGCCTAATTATGTTAATGGGGAAAATATGAGATTTCACCCAATACCAAAATATGCATTTTGATGAGGTAAAGTGGGGAATGAGGCTGTCAACCGGGTCACCCACTATCAAGTGTCCGAGGGTGATATGGATCTGCTAGAATTGTTTCAAAATGAAGTATGTTGGTGCACCATTTCCCCGCCATGTTCTGCCATGGGCGGGTTAACCCTGAATTTACACTTATCAATTTGTCTTGGGTCCAATCTCTAACATGAAAAGTTTGCTATATCTTTATAAATACAATGATTGTTTGTACTAGATTTGGCTTTTGCGTCTCATATTTGAAAGAACCAATGTTTAATTTTTTTTAAACTACAAACCAAACCAAACCTGGGTGCTATGATGTACGAGATTGGGCTACGAGTATGCATTTTACCAAGTTGGTAATAGGAATTTGCTTCATTTCGCATATGCATGACTTTCTGGTGATGACCTTCAAGATATAAAGTCTATTTTCAGAAAAGAGATGAGGTTGTCGAAGAATTTAGGCAGATATGAAATGTGCTGTAATCAACGATATCTGGTGAATGACTCATTTTCAGTCCAGATTGAGCGAGAGCTTGAATTCTTGAGTGCGTGAGTTCCTGACTTTTAAAGTCACGAAAATAGAATATCGAGATAACAAAAGTGGATGGGCTTACAATAGAAGTACTGACCCCGTGAAAATTGAACAGATTTCATGAGTTCTTCAGATCCTGAATTGTCTTAACTATTTCTTTATTTTTATATCTTTACAATTTCTTTATTTCTAAGTCACGAACACAAGAAGTCGGGATTCATGATCGCAAGATCTTGACTTCGTGAGTTACAAAGCGAACCGCATGACCCTTAGTTACTTCCGTACAACTGGGTGGGCAAATGGAGCTGCTCACCCAGATGAAAAGAATTCCTTTTGCTATTTACCTCCCTGCACATAGGGCTACATGTTCCAAAACAAATTTGGTGCCATTTTGATTTCAAAGGGTATCTGCTGATCTTTATGGAGCTATTATGTATGATAGAGTTTTGATATTTTTTAAGTACTAAGTGGCTACACCAATATCAGGTATCAAAGGTAACAAAGTTTTTTCCCTTTTACCAATACATAAGTTGCAGCTAATGAACTCCGGACACTACTCTTGGTGATGAAACTGATTAATGGCAAAAACTGGAAGTTGATTACAAAAAAGTGAACAAGGCTAACGTTACATGTAATTCTATCATTCTGTATAAAGAAAATTGTGTTTTTGTTATCTTCTACTTTCAACACGTATATTGTAACAATATTGTAATAATATCGTTCACCTGTTTACAATATTATAATACATTACATGGGGAAAGTGGCAAGATTAACGTGACACGTAATTCGATCATTTTTAAAGCTTTTAAAGAAATTTTGTTTATATTCCAACTTCCACCTTGTATATATTGTAAACAGATTTACGATATGGTTACATGTACGGAAATTAAATTGTTATGATAGGTATTTGTAATCTGTCGACTTTCTACTGGGTTCAACCCAGAGAAGGTATCTTACACTTCCCATAATGCTTTTCTTCCATTAAAATTTTCTGTACTGATTTGCTATGTTGCGCCACATGGGTTGATAGTGACGAAATATACCGTACCTTGGTGAACAGAGCACATCCAGATCTTGCACCCAGTCTATTCTCAAAATGAATACAAAGGAAACCTGTACAAAGTAATGGGTTTTACCACTTCTATATTATTTCTAAACAGGGACCAATGAAGTTTGTGAGAAGTTGTTGAAAGTGAAAACTTTAATGTACAAATAGACCTTTAATACAAGAAATAGTTAAAACTTAATTTACAAAATTACAAAGGAAATACATTATATACATTGGTGTCACCTCGAGGCGGGAGAACTTGAGAGCATGGGGATAATTCCCCAGTCAGAACTCTTTCCCCAAATGCCCTCATTCCCCAATAATATTTGTTGATTTTGCTCCCTCTAAAATTCACTTTGCAGCCCCCCCCAAAAAAAAACCCAGTATCATAGCTGAAAATTGCCGAAAAACGGCTTGTGCCCCCAATGAGACCTGGTGTCCCCCATCATGGTCGGTGCCCCCCCATAAGATGACCCACTCTATGTCACTATGCCCCCCCCCAATGTTTGGCACCGCCACTGATCATGAAACAGAACTATATGTGAAAATATAAATTAATAAGTTGATATGATCCGTGATTTGAATTGGCATGATTGGTGTGGTGAATACATGAAGATCAACGTTGATGAAGAAATATTATTCCATTAGTGGCAGCTCTAGCATGAAAACTTTGTTTACTACTATTAAAATTGAATTTGGATACAACTATAGCAGAGATCCTCAACTTGATTCCTTTAAAATGTACATGATGTAGAGAGTTCTAACGCCCCAATATCCATGAGAGCGGAGGGGATAATGGATAGGGCAGTGGCGTGCGCAGGGGGGGGGGGGGCGGCACCTTTATCCAGTCGGGTAAAAATTCAGGATTGAGCAGAGACCAGAGCCCCCCCTGCGGATGCCACTGGGATGGGGTTCACTTTAGGGCCTCTGACTATAATTAAAGACACAGATAAAAAGAATTTATCGCGTCTGACGTCATCTGTCAATCAAATTCGAGCACGGTTTGTTTACAAGTGTCGTGATGATGACTTGCTGAACGCGGATTTATAACCGGGAGCCTTATAGTTAATTTTGCACATTTCGACATGCAAACCATCTCAAAAGTTAGGTCTTTATAGTAGGAAACTTTCTTAACCGAAGGCACCATATCCACAATGCCTATAGAAAAGCTGCTTTTTGCCTTGTAAAAGTACTGAATTTTTCGCCATTTGCTGCTATTCCTTTTCTCCGATCAGCACCAGATAGATCGGTCTTCCTTTTACGCGCTGATTAACCTGCGTTAACCAATCAAAGATCGTAATTGACAGTGACATCAGACGCGATAAATTCTTTTTATCCCTGTCTCTAATTATAATTGGGTCACATATTTAGGCATTTTTTAATAAAAAAAAGTAAAGGAGACGATCATGTATAAACAGTAATCGGAGTGCCCATCTCTCTTTCATTGGCGATTGGGCCAGACTCCTCCATGTTATGTTGCTATTCAGTATCGAAGTTACGTAATGTTACTATGTCAACGGGATCACGCGCTTGAGTTATGAACCACGATCGAAACAATCACCACACAAAGTATATGGCACTTGAAGGCATATCAAAATAGCGTGATCCGGTAACCAAGAGAATTACGTAACCACTTCGATGCTGAATAGGGGGATCGCTACACCTCCTCCACAGCGAGTCTGTTACCTTCCCAGCATTTAAGAATGCCGGTACCCATTTATACACCTGGGTAGAGAGGAGTAATCGAGATAAAGTGCCTAACTCAAGGGCACAACACGATGGCGTCGCCGGGGCTCGAACCCGATTATGAGTCGGAGCCCGTTCCGCTCGGCCACCGTGCTCCCTAAAGCAAACTTTTTTTAATAATGTTGAATGAAAGTTAATGAAGAAAACAATTTAACCAAACCCTGCTTGTATTTATAATCATGTGGTATGACAAGAGAATTAGAAAGCAGTAATTAAATTTATGACGTGAAAATGAACAAGGTTCAATTACTTGCATCTGCATTTTCCGATAAGCTAATGACATTTTCCAACCATATAACTGCCACGTACACTTAGCCAAATTACTTTATTATAATGTCATCATGAATATCCTATTACCGTAATAATATCAGGATGTACAGGGTGTCCCATAATGATTTATACTGTGTTTGAACAAAATATCTAAAATATATAGTCAAAAGTGTATCTAATTTTAATACGTGCAATACAATGACACACAATGTCTCCTACTTATTCTGTGACTTTCATGGAAAAAGCTTGAATCGTTTTGGCGTGACATTGCTATTACTGAAAATAGAAAACTGCAGGTACAATTTACAGTGCAAAGGCATCATAACACATGGATCCTGTATCACCATTGTCCAGCCACACCAAATTTGGCACAGATTTAGAGCTTACAACGCTGACTAATTCTTGATATGGGATTAAGTGAGACATTTCAATAGGACTTCAGATATTTATAGGTATACTTTTTATGTGATTTTTACCACAATTTTTACCCCAAAATGTCATTATTACAGAGAATATAACTTCTTCAAGGATCCTCCGCAGTAAATTTTAATCTTCTCTGTTACGTAGCTGTGGGTTTGCCAATATACTGTGGACATAAATACATGGTGTGACATCATTAAGGACGAACCTTCTGAAATACTTTTATGAAAATCCATATCTATAGGGGGATCGCTACACCTCCTCCACAGCGAGTCTGTTGCCTTCCCAGCATTTAAGAATGCCAGTACCCATTTATACACCTGGGTAGAGAGGAGTAATCGAGATAAAGTGCCTAACTCAAGGGCACAACACGATGGCGTCGCCGGGGCTCGAACCCGATTATAAGTCGGAGCCCGTTCCGGTCGGCCACCGTGCTCCCTAAAGCAAACTTTTTTTAATAATGTTGAATGAAAGTTAATGAAGAAAACAATTTAACCAAACCCTGCTTGTATTTATAATCATGTGGTATGACAAGAGAATTAGAAAGCAGTAGTTAAATTTATGACGTGAAAATGAACAAGGTTCAATTACTTGCATCTGCATTTTCCGATAAGCTAATGATTTTTTCCAATCATATAACTGCCACGTAAACTTAACCAAATTACTTAATTATATGTCATCATGAATATCCTATCACCGTAATAATATCATGATGTACAGGGTATCCATAATGATCTATACCGTGTTTGAACAAAATCACGAACAAAATATTAAAAATATATAGTCAACAGTGTATCTAATTTTAATAAGTGCAATACAATGGGAGGGCGAGTTAGCGCAGCGGTAATTCCCTCGCTTTGCACCACTGAGGTCCCGGGTTCAAGCCCCGGCGCGGCCCAAGGACTCATGTGCACTTGGTTTATCCCGATTCCATGCTCGCTCTCGCAGGTTTTCTCCGGGATCTCCGGTTTCCTCCTGCTTTCAAAAAATCGGTGATTAGTTGTTTGGTTATCAAAACTTCCTTCACCCAATGGAATTTGGGGAGCTGCACAGATAATTGGTGGATGTTACAATCTAAGTGCGGATAGGTCTGCGCCTGAGGCTCGGCTGCAACTGGCCTAGATGATGCGATCTGCATTGTGATGATTCACCATGGCAGCGAAATTACAGATTCAGATTCAGATTCAGATTCAGATTCAGATTCAGATTAAATTTATTTCAAATTCGTGGCCCGTAGGCCAAATTACATGAAATATTACATTTGCAATGTTTACATTAAAAGACATAAAAAACATATAAAATTACATGAAAACACCATAAAATTACTCAAAGAAATTAATTGCACTTGTTGAGGCAAAATCTCAGTCACACAGCTCACACACTCCCACATTCTCCACACACACCTTACATACACACACACCTTACATACACACACACACCTTACATACACTCACACCCGAACTATCAGCCCTCCACACACACCCCCACACCAGATGCACTAAATAATTTAATTTTTAAATAAACAGTAATTAATAAATAACATAACAAAATATTGCACATAAATATTTGGACCAGCCAAATTATAAGGGACAAATTCAATACATCAAGATAAAATGCTGTCATAAAATCACTGTTAAACACACCAGCTGAATATGAACATGATGAGATGCACTAATTAAGTAGATGAGTGAGATAGGGTATTGAGCTGTTCCCATATCTTTTTGTTTTGGTTCTGGGGACATGATACTTATTGCACTGTCTAAGGGTCATATTGTGGGTCCTCATATTGTGTGGAAACCATTCTGAGTACCTATCAGATTCAACACATTTTTGAGCAAATTGTGTACAGAGATGTAGTCTTCTATCATTCAAAGTTTGGAGTTCCAACTGGTCAAGGGAATCTGTGTAGGATGAGTAATTAGCACCAAGGATAATGCGGCAAGCCCTCTTTTGGATGCGCTCTAATTGATATGCCTGGTCGTTGGTAATACTACCATGCCAGACAGGGGCTGCATATTCGCATGTTGGGCGAACATAACCAATATAAACAGAGACTAGGTCACCAGTTGGAACACCAAAGCGTTTGAGACGTGAGAGCATGTACAACCTTCGGCTGCTTTTTGATACCATATTGTTAACCTGAGACTGCCAGCCAAGATTAGACTGGACAGTCAGGCCCAGGAGCTTAGTCTCAGACACCACCTCAAGCTCAATCCCAGCAATGCGAAGACTAGGAGGGGCGGGAGGTTCCCTCATGAAACAAACCTGCATCACCTTGCACTTACTCGGATTGAGCTTGAGATGATTGTCTTTTGCCCAAGCATCCAAGTCCTGAACATCAGGTCCAATCTGGCTGACTTGTTTAGCAGGACGAACCTCTCCAAGGGTGAGATCATCGACATACTTAAAGCTTTTAGTCAGAGACTCCTCAGAAGCATTGTTGATTACACCAAGAAATGTGATGGGGCCCAGCTTAGTGCCTTGTGGGACACCACATGAGAGAGTTTCCCATTCTGACAGGGCAGAGTGGTACTGCACCCGTTGACGACGGGCTGTGAGGAAGTTTATAATCCACGGCAGTAACTCGCTTCTGACACCAAGCTCGTAGAGTCTCTGTATAGCTAAAGTATGGTCGATGCAATCAAATGCCTTGGAGAAGTCCGTCACAACTAGGGTTCCTACAGTTCCTCCTTTGTCTGTACCTTTGAAAAAACATCAAGAATTTCAATTAGACAATGAGAAGTAGACGACCCTTTGATACTACCATATTGGTTGCGGTCAATTGCACTAGAAATATCATCAAGCACCCAATTTGCAACAAACCCCTCCCGTACTTTTGCCAAAAGGGAAGTCAATGAGATTGGCCTTAGTTTTGAGATTGTAGCAGGGGTTTCCTTTGGAATTGGGGCAATTGTTGCATCTTTCCAACTTGGGGGACCATTCCATCATTTAAAGATGAGTTGAATATATCTGTTACTGGGATGCTAAACTCACAGGCAAACTCTCTAATCAACCTCCCAGGAAGAGCGTCAGTTCCTGCTGCTTTTTTAACATTCAGTTTTTTCAGAGCATTGTACATATCCCATACCTGGATCTGAGGTGGCAATCTTGCAGGTAGGAAGGCAGGCAGCTCCTGTGGGTTGATTGGAGGTCTACTTTGTGAGACTGAGGCAAAATTATCATTTATAGCCCTTGCAATTGCTTTTTCATCATTTTGCTGGACACCAGGGACTGAGATAATTGGCCTTTTCTGGCATTTGTTGGTTATTATTTGGATTCCCTTATGCCAGCCTGATGGATCACTTGACTTGAGGTTCTGAATGCGATCGTTGTAGTAAAATTTCTTCGCTTGATCGATGGCACGACTAACCTTATTGCGGAGAAAGCGCCAGAGAAACATTTTCTTCTCAGCAAAAGCTACCTGACGTTTCCTGATTAGGTTCTTAATCTCAGGAGTAATCCAAGGTTTATCCTCGGAATGTAGTTTGATAACCTTAGAGGGGAAGTGAAGATCAATTGCTTCCTGAACAGTAGCATAAAATGCATTCGCTTTATCAGCTGGAGATGTCGCGTTCAGAACCTCAGTCCAAGAATGTTTGGTTATCCATCTTCCAAACTCATGCACACTTTGTTTACGTAATGGCCTAACTGTTCTTTTGTGAGATTTACCGTTCTTACTATACCCTACTGGTGACCAGTAGACAGTATTGTGGTCACTTTTACCGATTGGAGAGCTCACAATAGGAGTACCATAGTACTTCTGAAGGTTTGTAATGATCAAATCCAAGATAGCATCGTTACGTGTTGGTTTATCAACAACTTGTTTTAATGAATGGGCTCTGCACAGTGGGTTAATATTGAGCCTATTAAAATCACCTAAAATGACTATACCCAATTCAGGGTGCTGAGACTTTAGAGTATCTAGAGTTGTCAAAATATGTTCTATCAGCAAGTCTTGGTACGGTGACTCGGGTGGTATATAGACAGCACAGATAACTATTGCAGACACAGCTCGTGGTAGGCGGTGGGGGCGGGCGCGAAGCCAAATGCATTCCAGTTCGTCGGGCACTTTGATGTCAGGTAAGGTTTCCACCGGAATGTTTTCATTGGAGTAAACTGCAACACCACCTCCGCGTTTTTCAATTCTGGTCGTAGTAAACAGATTGAAACCATCCACTGCAAGAAAGTCATTGTCAACTCTATCTGGTTGCCAGGTTTCAGTGACAACTGCTATATCAATGGGGTTGATATCTGTTTGTTTGAGCAAAATCTCCAGCTCATCAAACTTATTCATTAATGAGCGGGCATTTGTAAGAAACAGTCCTGGTAGGAGGAAGCTGGTTGTGTTTGATTCAGTTTTTGTGGATGGCACATTTGATGCTGATGGAACTTGCGCAAGCACTGCTGGTGGGCGTGTGGGGCGGGGTGAAACTTCTGATGGTCTATTTCCAACCACAACTTGTATAGGGCGTTGGATTTTTCTACCTGCTCGTTTACCCCTTTTATATGCAGTTTTAAGAATGCCAAGTCCATTTAGCTTGTGCTTGATAGTGGGTGAAAGTTTCACATTACTTGATGATGCAATTGATTTCAGTGTTTCAGAGTTATATACATATTGCACTGGTGTGTACAGCTGTGTCATTGCGAATATTCAATATTGTAGGCTTGAACAATGGATTCGCACAGGGCTGACATTAAACGCCTCAAGACCCGTAGGTTATGCGTGATGGTACGGAGACAGCAAGAAAATGTCAACCTTAAGTAAATCTATATCAACACATAGGTAAGCTTACGACAGTGGTGGTGACACTCGATGCAGCAATAAGTCTTTATATTTTAAGAGTTCTGAAATTTTTTCTTCAGCGGAGATACAAGTTCACAAATAATATTCATAACACACACACTCACGATAAACAGCACTGCAAAAAAGGTGAAAATCCGGCACAAAATTTCAGACGATACGGAGTGGGTGTGACTGCTACAGAGCGCCACCAACAGCGCTTTGAATCCTTCAAGATCTAGCTGGAAAAAGGCGCTATATAAATCTGAAATTTATTTTAATTTTATTTAATGACACACATGTATGTCTCCTACTTATTCTGTGACTTTCATAAAAAGCTTGAATCGTTTTGGCGTGACATTGCTATTACTGAAAATAGAAAACTGCAGGTATAATTTACAGTGCAAAGGCATCATAACACATGGATCCTTTATCACCATTGTCCAGCCACACCAAATTTGGCACAGATTTAGAGCTTACAACGCTGACTAATTCTTGATATGGGATTAAGTGAAACATTTCGATAGGACTTCAAATATTTAGGTTAAAAACCCACAATTTGTACCCAAAATGTAATTATTACAGAGAATAAAACTTCCTCAAGGATCCTCCGCAGTAAATGTTACTCTTCTCCGTTACGTAGCTGTGGGTTTGCCAATATACTGTGGACATAAATACATGGTGTGACATTAAGGACGAACCTTCTCAATACTTTTATGAAAATCCATCTTTGCCGGCATTTCAATTGATTAAACTCACACACCGCAATAATTGCCTTCAAAACAGCCGCCAAAGAAAGAATAGTTTAAGGTCACTCAAGCGTAACAAATCCTTTATTCCATACAAGATTGCTTTGTAAAATCATAAATAATCGATAGATATCGACTATTTAGTAAAAGTAAGAACATGATCTAGGACACAACAAATATATTGCATCCCTTTTTCATAAATATCATTGTGCTGAACGGTTTATTTTACAGGTTTTCAAATCTTGGAATTCACCATTTTTACGCAATATCCTGTAACTTCTATTAGAAACGTCTAATTTCTAAAATCTAAAATTCCTAAGAAAGCTAAATATAAGTTATTTTAGAATTTAAAACAATACGACTAATAGTAAGGTTCATCACACTATTAAAAAAAAAACTTTTCCCGGTGTAAATCATTCTGGGACACCCTGTATGAGACCTGTTTAGATGGGCTATTCCAGATGAAATGCATACACCACCTATTGGGTGTAGATTGCAAATGGAGTCACCCATTCAAGTAACTCCAATGTAATTCACACTCCCTTATATAAGGTTGTATGGATTTAAACTGGACTAGCCCATTCTCCCAGGGATGCAACTTCAATTTTGGTACGGGCATTGTGTAAGGTTCACCGTTGCATGGGTCTGAATCCTCATATCATCCTACATGGAGGGGAGGGGGGAGAGCTGCCTCCTTGGTTTTCCTATCAGAGTACTAGATTGTACAAATAATCAACAATGAAATGACTCGACATCATACACACGTGAAATTGACTCCCAATCCCCAAGGCTCGATTCTCAAGTCGGTTAACCCACATGCAGTCCGACAAGCCAGGATTTTTCCAGAGAAAGGAATAGGGGATAGGGGCAAGGTAACTTTTGAAATTAGGTAAAAGTTGGTGAAAATTGGCAAAAAAAAGTCCAAAAACTATCATGGTGACTATTATAATCACTCAGGAGGGGCAGCAAAGATGTCCCACAGACAGGGGAAACTCAATTCCCCTCCCCATTTGGCTACGCCACTGTCGCCATGTATGCCTTGGATCGACCACCCTGGGTTAGGCGAACCTCCAATCCGTGACCAACTCATATTGTGTCAATTTAATTGAGTGTCCCTCCCCCAACCACCACTGGGTTAGACCAACCTCCAATCTGTGACCAACTCATATTGTGTCAATTTAATTGAGTGTCCCTCCCTCTGTAATATACACCAGCTATTCAAATTGACTTCCAAAATCGAGGGTCTGATTTTCCTGGGACACAAACAATATTGTGGTTGCACTAGATCAGTGGATCAGGTTGCTTATATATACTGATGCCAGTAGGTGCGTGATCAGTCACACCTTGTCTCTTCAGAAAATCAAGACCTGCATTTATAACTCGCCACACACTCGCTCAAAGTGGTATCAAAGAGAAAAGCCTAAGACTACTAATTCTTCAGCATTTTGTTTTGCTTTACTTTTGGAAGGATTGAAAAGATAACCAATCGGAACCATTCAACTCGGTAAGTAGATTTACTAATTTTCGTTTGTTACGAATAGTTATTGATTTGTTTTTTATCTGTTGAAACAAAGAATACTTTGGTTGAAAGGAGTATTTCGTGATCTTAACATACTCTTTTTATGACATTTTTCAGTAGATATCCACGAAAAAAGCTTACTTCCAAAATTTCAGTTGATTCCGATTTTGCGTTTGCAAGTTTTGCATGAGTATGTGTTTTTTTCTGCTCCATAGGACACTGCTGTAATTTCATTCTGGTATACCAGAACAAAATTCAAATTTGACAATATTCTTGCTACACAAATTAATCTGCAAGAAATATTTTGTACATAAACATCATGTAGCCAGAGGTTTCCAGTGATATAAAAATCTCAACTTTTTTTGAGAAAAGTGGGAGAGGGGGGGGGGATGAGACTGGATCACGAAATGCCCTTTTAAATAGAATTAGATGCAAAAATTGTGTGCTTATTTAGATTGGCTTGAATGTTAGCTTTGAGCTCAAATTAAAGATGAAATTAAGTGAAACAGTTGTCAAGAAAATTCTTGGGATTTTATAATTTGTAACCATGTCATAGTTTTTCAACTCATTGCTTATGTGATGACTGGAGAGTACTGTGCATTTATAATACAGGTAATGGTACTGATGTTCAGGATGGAGCCTAATTTGTTTCCATTAGATGCATTCCAAAATTTCCAGTCAAATTTTAGAACAACAAAAAATTACAGAAACTTGCTTCTCAACTCCCTGAACTTATTTCTGAAGACGGGGAATTGAATCATTCAGTATAATTATTTTAGTCAACTTTTGTCCCCAAAGTCAAATTGCATGATAATGTTACATTCATAACATCAAAAGTTGATAATGATTTACAATGACATCAAAAATACATAAAACCAAAAGAGAAAATTAAACTATATAATTTATTTTAAACATATTACATAAAATTTCATTCAAACTATAAAATTTTAAAAACTCCTATTGCATCAACATTTTACACAGCAAACCAGATCACAAATTAATTAATTTCTCTTCTTTTTTGCAGATAGGAGACAATTTGAGATCAAGCATTTAAAAGGCTGCAACTTGTTCTTGGCCATATTTGCAGATTCCTGGTAAGTACAAATCTATTACAAAAAGATATGTCTCAAAGCCACAGCGCGTTTTTCTTAGCGGTTCCAATGCAGTTGAAAATTCATTTTTTATTTCCTTTTTTTAAATAGTTTTTTACTGTAAAATCATGTTATTCTGATACACATTTTGAAGACAATTTACTTTATTCGATACTCTCATTGTTTTGGTATTGTTATTTGTACTTCAATTGTGTAAATCAACCACAATTTTATGCTGTGTACTTTTGAACACTCTAAAATTACATTTAACTTAAAATTAAGTTTTAGAAAAATATTTAAAAAATATCTAAATCTAAATCTAAATAACAAAAACAAAAATGAATTCATTTTTGAAACTGCCATGGGCTTTGAGACAAAGCATTATTTTTTTAGCTTTGAGAAAATATTTCTTGCGAGGGGGTTTGGGGTCTTAAAATTTGTTAGAGCTCTGTACATAGAGTCAGCTAGGATTAGGCTATCTAGATAAACAATACCTTAGATAGCAGTGATCATAGATTTCTTTTTGACATGAGGGGATGGGATTGGAAACAAAATTCTTGGAAGTATAGTAAATTCAGTATCTTTTGGCGACAATAAGTTTATGGTACAAATGTGTGTGAAAAATTTGCCATATTAAAGCTAAAATCAAAATGGTGACATATGGTGCAAAAGTGGAACACATTTGTGCAAAGAGCATGATCAGGGCACTTTTTGGGCTAAAATGTCCAAATATGAGGTTAATGTGGTCAGAAACTCACATCAACATGATTGTATGGACCAACCCCCTCATCTAAATATGGGGATATCCCATCCCCCAGATCTACAACTATGGTAGACACAATTTCAAAGTCACAATAAATTGTATACTTCAAGACCCAAAGCCAGGACCCAAAAGGTAGAAATATGCTACTAATCTTGCGGAAATCTTGTTTAGGGTACAAAGTGTCATGATGAAAGTCCTGGAGAAACAAACACATTTGCACAAGTATGATTATGATGTGGCGGCATCAGGATTTATTCCTGGGGGAGCGAGGAGAGATGGAAACTGGGGGGGTGGAACTGATCTGACATTTGTCTGAAATATGGCAACTTTAGCTCAAAATAATACCATTTATACTGATTTCTTGTCCTGACAGGTGGGTGGGGGAGTAGAGTGGTGGTGTACCGGATGAAAATTCGGGGGGGGGGGGGGGCAAAATTGCTAAATCGTCCCGTTGGCTCGGTACCATAATTTATTGCAAAAATTGCATCAAATGAGGTTAAATTGTGTGCAAATCTTGGTAATTTTGTCTTGGTATTTGAAGCCAGGGCAGCTTGCCCCACCCTGGTCAGTACGTCACGGAGAGGGAGCCCTGAGCCCAAATGCTGCCTGTAATCTCATACCATTCAAAGGAAACATGTCTCACATGCCTTGAACTTAAAATATGAAATTTCTTAAAAGATATCAAAATTTTGATGCGGTAAGACAAGGCTGTCAACCGGAGAACGAATCACATTTATTGTACTGTACATTTTTTGTTTGTGGTTTGGCAAGCATTGTACAAATGTATGTATCATATCTGATCAGCTACAGATAAGCATGGGCGTGTCTGCGGCGACCAGGCTACCTGCTGCATCGGTGCTTTGTTTCTCATTCAAGTTAATTGATAGATAGATCAGATCAGGTGTCATGTATAGTTAATTTGGATACACAATCCTGCCACTCTCTCTGTCTACCATTAATCATTTTTAGTTTTAGTTTATCACACGCTTCTCTAGCATATGGTTGGGCTTTTCTGCTTTAATGAATATATATATTATTTTCTTTGTACAGAGAAAGAAGAAAAAAGAAGAAAAATCTTTGCCTTGATTAGATTTGTCTTGAAGAAGAAAGGAAGATAAAAAGGTGAGTAAATCATATGCTTGTATCTTCAGATGTAAAATTGCTGTTAAAAACTCAATTTTTGACCAACATTTACTGTAAAATTGTCAAGATATATAAGTGATGATGCACTACCTGCATATTTGATTTGGTTAGTGATTATCAATTCATTATCAAATCAATCTTTTATTGTCTCTCCTGAACAGTGGGCGACTTAGTGGTCAAGTGGGGGTGGAGGAGGTATAATACTTGACCATCAGTATGTGATAAGGCCAAAAAAGAAATGAGGAAATTTTTTTTATTTCAAAACAAATTATTTTTTTAGTTTTTTCCAGAAAAATTGGGCGCAAATCAGACTTTTTTTCTCAATAAAAAGTCGGGAATAAAAAAAAAATCGCATTTCGCATTTGTTTTCAAACCACTCGTGAGCTTTGAGACAAACATTTCTTTTTTGGCCTAACACTAACAGCTTGTGACAGTGGCGGCCCCAGGATTTTTTCCAGGGGGATGGGAGGGAGAAGTGAATTTCAGGGGGTGGGGGCAAAAATTTGTTTGGGCAAATGCCGACCCCCACTCCCGTAATGCCATCACTGCCGTAAGGGCTACGATGATGATGATAACGACGAATCGGGGAGGGGGGGGTAACACAACCAGTGGTTCTTGATTTGATTAGATTTTCAGTGCACAACTAAGCTGAGTAGCTCAGAGCTAATATATTTCATGCATATTAAGTCCAATAAGTTTGAAATTATCTGGAGATTTACGTGAGTTGCCGCAGTGGTTGCCGTGACAAATCTTGATAGGGAGCAGCAGGGCCAGAGGTTCTCGACCTGATTAAATTCTAAGTGCAAAATATGCTAATTACAATGGAATAGTTTGAATAATTTATGGGTATCAAGCAAAATAATCTACCAGTAATAATGACCAGTGGAGATCCGTAAGGGTAGTATAGTTCAAAACTTGGTCAGTAGGATTTACAGGGCTAGAGGTTCTTCACATGGGTAGGGTATGGTAATGTGGTTGGGTGGGTAAGGGGTGGGGTTATGGAAGGGTGGGGTAAGGGTATGGAGAGTGGTTGGGTAGGGGTAGGGTAGGGTTAGGAATGGGATAATGGTAGGGTTAGGGGTAAGTAGTCGTGTTATGAATATTCATGAGCTCATGAATATTAATGAAGAAGGCATGGATAATTAGCATAGATCAATAATTGATCATTAATCTATAAAGCGACAGATTAATTAAAGGTTCAATAATCGATCAATAAATCAATAACCGATCAATAAACCAATAATTGATTGATAATTCATAGTAAACACAGCTCCAGTTTAATTGATGCTAAATTGGTGCTACCAGGTTATTTTATCGATACTTGATCGAAAAATCAAAGCTCTCGGTCAAATAAGCAGGGAAATGAGTCAATGAGCAGTGATTAACCATTGAGCAGTGAATTGAGCAAATGTGCAGGGAAATGCAGCATTTTTTTATCATAAATATTGAATATTTCCTTTTCATGCACCTGTATGGAGTAATTTTTTAGTTAAAAGAGTAAGTTTAAGGAATTATTTCCTTGTCATATTTCAATTACTTTTTACTGCTAAACCATAGTGAACCTTGTGAAATGCGTCAACATGCGTTGATTATGCCACAAAATGACTCATTTCCCTGCATCCCAGGTCAGGGCCACAATTAGCCATCGATTTATTGATTAAACATTTAATTCTGGAGCCGTGTTTACTGTGATTTATTGATTGGTTATAGGTTTATAATTTATTAACGATTGATAATTGATTTATTGATCAATTATTGATTTATTAATCAATTAATCATTTATTGATCGATTAATGATTTGTTGATCGATTATTGATTTATTGATCGATTATTGATTTATTGATCGATTATTGACTTATTGCTCAATTGTTAATTTATTGATCGATTGTTGATTTATGCTAATAAGCTATGCCCCTCATTTATATTCATAACACAAAAAGTTTACTACTGGGGTGGTAATGGTAGGAGTGAGGTTGGGGATGTGTGGAGTAAGAGGGTAGGAGTGTATGGGGGTAGGGCTAGATGGAGTATTGGGGGGCTCAAACGGTGAGGAACTGGAGTACCGTGGGTTGGGGTGTGTTGGGAGGGCAGGAGTGTGAGAGTAAGCAGTTGAGTAGTGGGGATGGGTAGGTAGGTGCATTGGGTTCGGGTGGGGTAGGGTAGAGGTGTGGTGGGAGGGTAGGGTTAGGGTGGGGTAATGGTAGGTTAGGGTGTGTCATGGTAGGGGTGAGGTATGGGTGGGTAAGAGGGTAAGAATGTGTTGGGGTAGGGTTGGGTGGGATCATGTAGGGGTGGGGTACGTGGATAGTGTTAGCAGGTAAGCAGTGAAGAGATGGGTAGGGTGACATGAGGTAAGATGGGGATAGGGTAGGGTGTGGGTAGGGTAGAGGTGGGGAAGGGTAGACGTGTGGTGGGAGAGTAAGTTAGGGGTGATTGTAGGGTGAGGTTGGGGATGGGTAAGGTTGGGGATGGTGGGGTTAGAGTTAGGTAGGAGTGTTGTTGGGTAGGGGACGGGTACGGTAAGAGTGGGGTTGGTGGGGTTATGGGTAGGGGGAGGTAGATGGTAAGGATTAGGAGGTAAGTGAGAAGGGGTGCGGATGTGGGTGGGGATGAGGGTTGCTGGAGGTATGGTGGGGTGGGGTAGTGGATAGGGTTGGAGTAGGGGGTAGTGTTGGAGTAGAGTATGGTAAGGTTGGGAATGTTGGAGTAGGGTAGGGTAAGAGGGTAGAAGTGTGATGTGGTAGGAGTATGGAGTAAGAGGTTGAGAGGGTTATGATGTAAAGTAGCCAAAGGGTAGGGAGGTAGGATAAGGGTATAAGTGGGATAAAGGTAGGGTTACTAGGGATGGTAGGGATGGTGGATGAGTGGGGTAAGGATTAAGGTGGGATAGGATTAGCTTGGAGTAGAGTGAGGTTAGGTTGGAGTAGGGGTAGTGTTGAGTGGCGGGAGTAGAGGTGGAAAAAGGGTGTGGTGAGGTTGTGGATAGAAGTGTGGTAGGGTAAGGGTGTAGTGGGAGGGTTCCAGCTTTGCATCTATTTCAACTGTAGATAGAATAAGGCTGGGGTAGAGTGATGTATGGGTATCGGTGGAAGCAGGTGATCACAAAAGCAGGTAAGACTAATGGTAACTTTAACTTTCCAGGATAGTGAAATGTAAATGATATGTAGTTAATATTTGATTAATTCATTAATTGACTACATACCGAGATTGCTCCCCCCTCCCCGGGTCAAAATACTGGGACAATTAACCAAAAGTTGTAATGTGCATCCTTATGGAGTCACGTACAATTGTTGTCATTTTGGCCTACTTTAGCATTGAAATTGAAAATTTCCTTTGTGAGCTTTTATCCCGGTTTAGTTATTTTAGTAGCCGGTTAGCGGGACGATTTGGAAAATGCCCCTCCCCCCGTTTGATGGTCCCGGTGCACCCCTTGACCAGGTGTCATGATTAATTTAAAACAGAATACTAAATTAACGTGATTGAGCAAGTGGTATCATAATAATTGATTAATATTTCAGTGATTAATGTACTCATGTGTACCAGGCATTAAAGTAAACAATTTCAAATCAACACCAGCCCCTCCAGTCATCATTTATTCCAGGATAATATGGATGAAGGGACACAGCCATGGTAGCCAATAGAATGTTTTGTTGAAGGTGACATGGACTTCTAAAAATCAGACAGTTAATATTGAATTTGTTTACTAACTTAAACTCATTAATTGATATTAATTGATTTAAAAAAAATTATCATAACTCTTTTCCACATTCTGTTTTATTTTCTTTAACAGTTAGTTGCATTCAGTGTTGTTCAAGATTACGGGACACCAAAAGTGACGTCATCAAGCATCTATTTATGTCTACATCGTCTACAGCCTTTGATAAGTGCATGCTGTCTTTCAATGTACCATTATTTAGGTGTAGCATATTTTATAAAATAAGTAAAATTAATTGTACATGATTGTATTATATTGTAATCTTAATTTCTATACTAGTCTAAACCAAAACCATAAGTCGGTGACTTCTAGTGGAAACTTTTGCGCAACATTAATTTTTGTGCCCAAGGCAGCTATAACACAAAAATTACGATTGCGAATATGTGTTTTTGTTTATAGGTCAAACAAATCAAAACTACAAATTTAGAAATAAGGGAAGTAGTTCAAACAAAGTCAAACAAAAAGAAAATATTACACACACAAAAATTATTACTTTACAATAAAGGAATAAACCTTGATATTATTTGTAATACAGAAATTGATATCTACAAAATATTGAGACAGAGTTGTGCCACAGATTCAGTTTGCACCAAATTTACACTAAAAAAACAGTTAAGGATCATGTTCACCAAATCTAGAAAACAGAGCTTTCTTGTGCTAGCTTTTATGATTGGATTCACACAAGTCAATTGTGAAGGAGAATTTGACAATGAAAGTCATACTTCACTTGAAACTAGACCCGCTATTCAGAATGTAACAGATGCATGCGACATTGAACAAGCTCTAGTAGTTTCTACCAATCCCATTCAACTCCAAGCATTTACTGGTCCAAATGAATGCAATGTGTCGCTTACTTCTAAAAGTGGAGCTCTTTCTGTCAGAATATTACAGTCGGGTCTTAATACTGCATTTTCTTATTTCTATATAGAGATGTTGGATAATCAAACCCAAAATTGTCCATTCCAGTACGCATTAGTATCAGGTGACTATGTTCATTGCAAGACAGCGATCAACGGAAGTCACTTCATATTCCACTTTCACAACACTGAGATATTACTTGAGATGCATGCTGAAGATACAGAAATGTCAGCTTGTTTTGAAAGTTTTTCTGAAAAAGATTCCAGATGTGATTTGACTTTATATAACACTCTTGTCGCACAAAACATACAAACTATGAACTACACATTTAGAGAAGTCCAGACTCCTTATCCCGTCTTTTACAACTCATTCAATCCCACTATACACACAATTGAGTATGAAAGTAAGTGCCTTCCATCTACTTGTACTTGTTCATTAGGTTATAGAGAATGGTCATGTATTACACATACCACAAACAACTATTCAGATTTGATAGTGTATGAACCAGCTATTGTGGGACTATCATTTGCTAACACCAGTTTAGGTGACATCAACTCAAATGCATTTGCAGGTCTCAATATGCTGAAATATTTAATCTTAGATCACAACAACATTCACATGCTTACTGTAAACCTGTTTCAGAACTTGACACAATTAGTACTACTTGACCTGAGTTACAACTATTTGACTGACTTGACATCTGACATATTTCATTCATTGGTTGAGTTGTATTATCTTGATCTGAGCTACAATAACATTCACACACTAACAAGGGATGTGTTTGACTTACCTTACTTTGACTTTAGTCATAGTAACTTGACTACAACAATCAATGAGTTTGACTTACCAACTGTACCTGATTCATTTTACCTTGACTTGAGTCATAACAACTTGACCACAATACCAGATGAAATGTTTACCTCGCTAAGGCAAATGCATGGGACCCTTGACCTGAGTTATAATAACCTGACAGCACTACCAGATCAAATATTTACCTCAATGTTGTCTTTAAGTGTGAATGAGTCATTCGACCCTGCCCGGAATTATAACGTCACTTCATTAGATGTAATAGGAGAAGTAACCCTTGACCTGAGTCATAATGAATTAACCACACTTCCAGATAGCATATTCAACTCAGTTCAATCTATATATGGGACCCTTGACCTGAGTCATAATTACTTGACCACACTTCCTGATGGAATATTTACCTCAATATTGGATATGACTAACATTGATCTGAGTCATAATGAAATGACCTCACTACCATATGGAATATTCACCTCACTATCTTATATACAGGGGACCCTTGACCTGAGGCATAATTACTTGACAACACTACCAAATAGTACTTTCACCTCACTAAGGGATATATATGGGACCATTGACCTGAGTCATAATAACTTATCCACACTTCCAGATCGCATATTCAACTCAGTTCAATCTATGTATGGGACCCTTGACCTGAGTCATAATTACTTGACCACACTTCCTGATGGAATATTTACCTCAATATTGGATATGACTAACATTGATCTGAGTCATAATGAAATGACCTCACTACCATATGGAATATTCACCTCACTATCTAATATACAGGGGACCCTTGACCTGAGGCATAATTACTTGACAACACTACCAAATAGTACTTTCACCTCACTAAGGGGTATAGGTGGGACCATTGACCTGAGTCATAATAACTTATCCATACTTCCAGATAGCATATTCAACTCAGTTCAATCTATATATGGGACCCTTGACCTGAGTCACAATATCTTGACCACACTACCAAATAGTACTTTCACCTCACTAAGGGGTATAGATGGGACCATTGACCTGAGTCATAATAACTTATCCACACTTCCAGATGGCATATTCAACTCAGTGCAATATATGTATGGGACCCTTGACCTGAGTCATAATATCTTGATCACACTACCAAATAGTACATTCACCTCACTAAGGTGGTCTGGGACCATTGACCTGAGTCATAATAACTTATCCACACTTCCAGATAGCATATTCAACTCAATGCAATATATATATGGGACCCTCAACCTGAGTCATAATATCTTGACCACGCTACCATATGGACTGTTCACCTCACTAAAGACCATAAAGGGTAGCCTTGACCTGAGTTATAATAACTTAACCAGGCTACCAGATGATATTTTCATCTTACTACAGAGCATGACAGGGACCTTTGACCTTAGTCACAATCATTTTGAAACAATCCAATTCATCTCCATGCAAGAGTTACTGGTTCTTGATTTGAGTCACAATTACTTAGTCAAAGTGCCAGGTAAAGGTTTGAATCCATATCACAAGTTGATATCACTTGATTTAAGCTACAATGCAATTGATCAATTTCCACCAACTTTATTAAATTCAACTGCAAATATGTTAAGTTTAGATCTATTTAGAAACAGGTTACAGACTATTTCAGTTGGTGCATTTAAAAGCCTTACTACCTTGAGGTATTTGAACATAAGTAAAAACTTTCTTTCAAATCTGCCTTCATTTAGTACATTAAAGGATTTGCAAGTTTTAGATCTAAGCATCAATAATCTAAAAAACTTGATATCTGAAACTTTTCATGGATTGGAGAGTTTACAATCTCTGTTTCTTTCCAATAATCAAATTTCAGAACTACCAAAATGTGTTTTTCATGACTTACATAGGCTTAAAGTTCTGAACGTATCTAATAACAAAATTCAGGAAGTTGGCTTGAAGGCTTTCCACACCAAACTTGAAACTATTGACCTCAGCGGAAATGATTTGTACAGAATTACTCACAGAAGTTTCCCAACATTAAACAGTTCAACTGTTGTCTTGGTTGACAGATATGCTTCGTGTTGCTTTATGGATGTAGAGCAATGCATATCTCAAGAACCACGTTCAGAGTATCTCACCTGTAGTAGAATGTTACCAGATCTGTCTATCAGGGTTTCAATATGGATTATTGGACTTTTTGCATTTATGTCCAATGGAATTGCTTATTACCTACGCTCAAGAAAGAAACAAGCAAACAAAGTTCAAACTCTATTCATATCACATTTGTCACTGTCAGACTTCCTTATGGGTGTCAATATGTTCATTTTAGTTATTGCAGATTTATACTATAATGAGGTCTTTCCATCGTATGCCATTTTGTGGCGTCACAAATTTGCTTGCAAACTAGCAGGTTTTTTGTCAATATTATCTAGTGAGGGATCTGTATTTTTTATTACTTTAATAAGCATTGATCGTCTACTGGCAATAAAATACCCATTTGGTAGCCGTCGATTAACAACAAAAATGGCTCGAATTTGTATTGTGCTCGTTTGGTTAGTAGCCATATTGATGGGCGTTATTTCCATTGGTTTAACAACTGAAAAAGGTGATGTATTTAGCATTTCTGAAGTGTGCATTGGCATCCCAATAGTTCGTCAACACACTACCAAATTGAATGATACTTCCATATTAATGAATAGGACTGTTTTCATTACAGAAAACATTGATACTGAAGCAGAGTTTGCAGAAAATGGAGCAACTAACACAGTTTTTCTAACAACAGATATTGCCATATATGAAAAACAATATCAATCAAATATCACTCTTACCATTGACGAAATTACCGGAAGCCAAGTTGCCCCAATTTTTTCCATTGTGATATTTATCGGAGTTAACCTTGTATGTTTTATGATAGTTTTAGCTTGTTACATAGAAATATTTTCAACAGCTAGAAAAACTGCACAAGGGGCAGCACGAATACAAAACCGTGATGAAGAAATCCGCATGGCTAGGAAAATGTTTCCGCTTGTATTTACCGACTTTTGTTGTTGGGTGCCTTTGTGTGTCACATGCATCCTTGCACAGTGTGAAGTTATTAAGATATCCCCCAAAATGTATGCATGGATAATAGGGTTCATACTACCTATCAATTCATCAATAAATCCATTTTTGTATGTAATTTGTGGGGAAATAGTAGATTATTGGGAGAAATGGAAGGAAAAGCGAAGTGCACCGGGAGCGATTGAGCTACAACGCCGCTAAATCTAAGGATCGTTAAAATTCATGTGTCCATATTACAAGGGTAAGAATGCCATATCTACAATAGCTGCCCTATTGACATATGACAAAAGAACTGCAGTATATTATACACATCTGATACATGGCAGCTATTGCAGATAGGGCCTTCTTGCACTATTTCCCTCCATGTCATTATTATAAGAGATCAGCAGGTATTTATAATTAAAGACAGAGATAAATGCAATTTATCGCGTCTGATGTCACTGTCAATTACGATACTTGATTGGTTTACACAGGTTAATCCGCGCGTAAAAGGAAGACCGATCTATCTGGTGCTGATCGGAGAAAAGGAATAGCAGCAAATGGCGAAAAAGTTCGTACTTTTACGAGGCAAAAAGCAGCTTTTCTAGGGATTGTGGACATGGTGCCTTCACCAAAGAAAGTTTCTTACTATAAAGCCCTAGCTTTTTAGATGGTTTGCATGTCGAAAGGTGCAAAATCAACAATAAGGCGCCCGGTTACTTGTAAACAAACCGTGCTCGAGTTTGATTGACAGGTGACGTCAGACGCGATAAATTGTCTTTATCTTTGTCTTTCATTATAGTCCAAATTCATTTTATTCATTCATTGATTTATTCCCTCATTTTGTTTCACTTGTTCATTTCATTCATTCACTCATTGCAATTCACTCATCGGTTACAACCCGTTTACCTTCCATGTCATTTTAAGTATTTTTAATGTTTAGAGAATAAAGGTATTGTTTTAGCCACTTGAGTGCATCTATCGTCTCATATAACACGGGCGACATCATTATTTTAAGTACTAACAACGAGGCGAAGCCGAGTTGTTTTACGCCAAAAGTAATGACGTTGCCAGTGTTATATGAGACGATATAGATGCACAACAGCCACAACAGCGGCTAAAACAACACCTTTATTCTCATTCTTAAACATTTCAATTCAAATAAAAATATCATAAGTATTACAAATTTTAATAAATTTAAATCCTACATTTTGCAAGGAATTACCTAGGGCTTAAAATCGATCAGTCCCGTTGTTGCTATGCGCCTCCGAATGGTTCAAATAGCGAGTACGCGTATTGCGTATATCGCGTCATATCACACGGGTAAGAACCAATAAGATTGCAGGAACGTTGTCAAGTGTTTAAGAATGTAATTATTTCTTGTAATTTTGACTTTTAAAAGTCGTAAAATGAAATAAAATGAAACTGTAGGCTCTCAATCGTCTGAGTATGTTGAAATTAAGATTAAATTTAAATCTGGTCAACCAGATATCGCTATTTTTGATGGACGAACCGACGTTGTGACTGAAACCTTCAGTCTTCAGCTGGGTTGTGATGCAAAAATGACACCATTTGTATGATGTCCGAATTTTAGATCGTGGGCAGCGTTGGTTTGAGCGTGGCGTGAAAGAGGCTATCTGGGTGAGGGCGGAGCAACCATCCCTCAACCGTGGAGGGGGCATCTGGGCCAAACTTTCAGCTGGGACAGAATCATAAAGGACATTCCTCGCCGATTGGTATCTATACATGAAGTGTCCAGTACTCAAGGTCATTTGCATCACAACCCAGCTGAAGACTGAGGGTTTCAGTCGCAACGTCGCTTCGTCCGACCAGATTTAAATTAAATCTTAATAAGATGAAATTAACCAGAAACGTATAACTCATTGCTCCTGGATCATTGACCATCACTACAATAAAATACATAACACACAAATATAGGCCTAGATTTGCGAAATAATTTGGCTATTCCATTTGAAATCCACACTACTCCTGTTGAAGATTTAGGAAACTTTTCCCCATGTATCTTCCATCAGGGGGGGGGGGGTATGAAAAATGGCACAAACATATTAGGAGCTAGTATTAGCATGGAAGAAAGAGATGAGAAGGAACCACAACGACTTCGATCGGCCAAGTTTTAATCCGCTTATCTATTGACGCATGAAAAGAAAAGCTATCAATGGTACTTACTTTCATGTATGATCCATTTACCGCGATCGATGCTTGGCAAAATCATTACTGGAAAAAATTTATAACAAACCCATCCACGAACAAACAAACGCTACCCAGAAGTAAGATTATGGAATTTCACTGATGCTCTGAACATGTATAGTAGCTTTGTTTTGGGATCTACAGTCAAACTGTTTTCTTGATCGTGTTGTGTAGAAAATGTCCTATAAAACATCGAAAAGGTAATCAAAATCGGCCGTTTTTTGCTGAGTTTCATCTTTAGCAAATAAGGTGAGATTTTGGTGACTTTTTCGATGAAAAATAGATGTAAAATGTTCTTAAATAATGCACAATGTTCCGGTTGAGTCCGGTACATAAAACCTGTTTAATATAATAGTTTATATGTGTATAATCGTAACTAGCTAACTCGTTTCAGTGCCAAAGACTGCCAACTCTGAGAAAAAAGTCATCAAAGTTCGGAAAAATTGGGCAAAATGGAAGAAAAAGATGTAGGCCATCAATGACCGATGATCACGTCACCAAAGAAAATCCTATAGGGTGCTTGCACGGAAGGTCATTAGTTCAAATCATCCTTCACACACGCTCCAGAAGACATGCAAATACATGGAATACAATACCAATCACCTATTTAACGCGGGGTATTGACCAAAGTAAATCCTCATGAATAACAATGTCAACTTAATGTCGGTAAAGGGAGTGGACAAAGTGAATGCGTTCGTTGTGGTTCCTTCTTATCTCTTTCTTCCATGGTATTAGGCACCTCCATTTGCATTGTATATACCCTTTGAGAAAGATTAAACCTAGTTTAAAATATAATTTCATTAGAAATTCATACTCGTGTGGAAGATATTTTGAAAATAAGTCTAGATTTGAAAGGAAATGGCCCATTTTCTATTCACAAATAGTCAGTTAATATTTGTACACATTGTTTTAAAGGCCATTACCAATACTGGTTACTCACTTTAAAAAACACTTGTGCGAGCATGTTTGTTTGTTTGTTTAAAGAGGCCTGTATACATGGTTAGTTCATGCGTCGTATGATCTCTGGTCACAAGTAATTCAATTGCACATAAGGCCTCGTATCCATAGGCTGTTCCCTTGTGGCGTGTGCCCTTGTTCCTTGTTTACATTTTCCCATGTGACCTGCCACACAGACAACGAACCTTTGTTTTGCTTAGTGGCCGCTACGGTTCGTTGTCTGTGTGGCAGGTCACATGGGAAAAAGTAAACACGGAACAAAGGCACACGCCACAAGGGAACAGCCTATGGATACGAGGCCTAAGACCCCAAAAATATATGTCTCAAAGCTTGCGAAGATTTTAATATGTAATGCGGAATGCAGTTTTTCCGATCCTACACCCACCCAACTCAAACTCTGTCGAAAAATAAGCTTAGATACTAGAAACGTTGAAAACATCTGTTATGCAAACAAATATTTTCATTTTAAATTGTTAATCACACAATAGCTCACGATTCCACCAACAAATGCTTTTAAAACATATTTTACGATATTTTTGTTAACCTTTGAGACATACCATTTTTTTATTCTGCCCAACATGATTGCAAAGAAGCACTAAATGAATAGCTGCAAAAAATATATATTAATATTATCCCATATTGTTGTTACTTTATAAAATTTAATTATATCAATTTTATTTGTGTATATTCAAGTGATTCCATCAATACCAGTGTACTGGTCTCCCTGGAAGACCTGGTATATATAAAATTCTCCCTTTATTAAAAATCTATGCTACTTAAGTCTCTTTAATTTTGCACAAGGTGTCCCCCAAAAGTTGGCCCTGACAAATGTAATGCTATCTTTAAAATTGTGTTTTAAACAGTGATTCAGTGTTTTATATTTACATCTCTTAGCCATCGTTTGCAAAATAGTGCGATAATAAAACAGTTTTAAAGATATTAAATTAAATTGAATGGTTGCAAAACCAATTTTACAATTTTCTTGTGTGATCAAGCTATGTGCATCCATCAGTGGATCCGTACTTGCCCCCCACCCAATAATTGTGGTGGCTATGGGCAAGTAAATAGAAAAAAAAATGGAATGAAGGTTGATGTGCGCATTTTTTTGGTGATAGTTGTGCTTTATGGTTGATTTTTCTTGAGGGGGTCTCAAGGATTTTCTGGGTACCCATACTAGATCCAGGGTTCCTGATTGTAACCCCTACCGAGACCAGTTTTAAGTAAAATTATACCTCTAGCGGGACCAGATTCTATAGAAACAAACCCCTAGCGGGACTAGATTTCTATGAAATTATAGCCCTAAACGTGACTATTTTGGGCGGAAGTTTCAGGTTTAATAAGTCCCCCTATAAGACCAAGTGCACAAATATGACAATTATCGTACCAGAAAAGACTTTTTAAGTCAAAGTCACACATCCAAAACATTACATATGTGGGCATGGAAAATTTGATACCCCTTTGGAGACTATATAGAAGGGGTGAATTTGATATAGCGGTACTAGATGAGGCTGCAGTAAATTTGATGATACCCCGTGTGAGAGTCCCCAGACTAGTTCTAGTCTTCCTTTACTTCGGATCGAGCATGGGTATCCAGCTAAAATTCAAGTACTCCTGGTCTACACAATATCTAAGCATAAGAATGTTAAAGATATTACTATTCAGAAATTTTAGGCACACTGTTTTGTTCAATTCACTAAATTATATGAAAACATTAAACATAGAAGCGATGTGCTGCAATTTGGTATAGTTTACATTGTGTTCGATGCACCAATCTAAAAATTCAACAAGCTTAATACCAGAAAATTGCTGATTATAGGGTAGAATATAAATATTTGAACAAAATTGTGTTTTGTGTGCACCATGGCGTTTATTTTTATTTTATTTTATTTTATTAGATCTTATTTTACCTGGGGAACAAACTCAGTGGTCCACACTGATTTCCAGTCTGGCCCAGGGGTCAAACAAAATACATCAAAATACAAATGAAATACATACAAATGAATAACATAACATGGATTTAACTAATACATCATATATGAAACATACCAAGGAAGCACATCTGTACTGGCCGGCTGCAGTGCGGCAATGTCAGCAGGCTTCTAAGACAGCCTGCAGACAGAGTCCACACCGCAGCCGACCATTATGCAACAACCTGAATAATTAAATAATTAAATTGCACATCGCTTTGAAATGGCCTAGTGTAGGGGGTAGTGGAACTTTAACCTGGGTTGGCAATGAATTAAAAGAGACCACGCCTCTGGAAGTAAATTTTCGCTTAGCCGACTTGCTCTTACTAGGTTGGATGACCAGATTACCTTGTGACCCTGCTCTAGTCTGATGGTTGTGACTAGAAGCAACTGTGTGGAATATATTGCACAGGGGAGATGGGAGTAAGTTACGAAGGCTTTTGTACACCATTATATTTAGATGGAAATTTCGGCGGCAATCCAGTTTATCCCATTTCAGGTTGTTGAGAAGTACTTCGGTGGGATATCTGCGTGGGAGCCCCAGTATGATTTTACCAGCTGCATTTTGGAGTTTATCAAGTCTACTGAGGGATGTCTTAGCAGCGTTGCCCCACACAGTATCACAATAATCAAGTTGCGGGATGATGAGAGTTTTATACAAAAGAATGAGAGTTTCCTTAGGCAAGATGTTTCTCAGCCTTCTTAGCAAACCATTACGTTTAGAAACAGAGCTTGAAATCTTCTCAATGTGAGAAGGCCAAGTGAGGGACGGGTCCAGCCAAACACCTAAGTATTTGAACTTTTCAACATTCTCGATGACAGACTCATTGATGTAAACCTCAAGCTCCATGTCTTTCCGAGCAAGTTTTTGGACAGTACCTAAAATCATCCTTTTGGTTTTTTAACATTGAGTGTGAGGAAGTTGTTGTTTAACCACTCAGCAACATGGGCGAGAGTTTATAGTTTAGAATGTCATTAATGGCCCTGATAGTTTTAGCTCTGACAAAAATAGCAGTGTCATCAGCATATAATGCTACCTTGGAGTCAGGATGGGTAATAACACATGATAAATTATTGATGTACAGGGTAAAGAGGAGAGGCCCCAGTATAGATCCCTGCGGGACTCCAAAGTTTACTGGAGCAGGACTGGAAACCATGTCACCAATTTTAGTGACTTGTTGGCGATCTCTAAGGTAGGATCCAAACCAGTCAAGTTCAGTGCCATGCACACCTATGCTATGAAGTTTATTAATCAGGACGTTGCGGTGCACCGTGTCAAACGCCTTCTTCAGGTCTAAAAAGATAGCACCAGTGAAAAAACCAGAGTTGAAATTGTCAAGAAGGTAGTCGGTGACCCCAAGAAGGCACGTTTGAGTGGAGTGCATGGCCCTGAAGCCCGACTGGTTTGGAGACAAAAGATTGCAATCTGTGATGAAGCTGTAAAGCTGGCCATGGACCAACTTTTCAAACACCTTCATACAGGCCGGGATGACTGATATTGGCCTATGATTGCTAGTGTCCATGTGGTCACCCTCTTTAAATATTGGAGAAACTCTGCTTGTTTTGACAATGAGATAATGACTAATACTCCTGTACCTTTTAGCAGATAAAGAAAAGGAGTTTGATTTTGTGATGTGAGCCCATCAAAACTGTTTGAGCAAATGAACTCGATATGTTTTATTTATCTATGCTTATTGTGCAAATGATAGCTCAAAAAGGTGTTGCTTTCACATAATGTAAACATTGAATGATTTTTGGAAACTGTGGAAAATATCACTACATGATTGGGCCCGCTCTTTGTTGGACACTCTCTATTGCCAAAATGTACCACTAAAGTATATCGCCACATGATTGGGGCTGCTCTTTGTGGGACACCCTCTATTGCCAAAGTGTACCACCACATGATTGGGGCCTGCTCTTTGTGGGACACTAAAGTGAACCATTTTGCCATTGTGTAATTAGTTAATAAAATAAAATGAAAGAAATTATATGGATTGCTTAAATGTTGTTTTCATTTCAATTGTGTTACGTTTCATTCTGAATACAGGCAAAAAAATTAATCTCAAAATAAAGAAGAGGTGTGGGTCCCCAGCGGCTCAGCCCCCGATCCACCCTTGTTTGCAGAAGTTATTGGCATTTTTCGCAATACCAGATCTAATAGTAGTTGAACAATTGAATACCTGAACACAAAACCCACCCAAGTCCATACTTTGGCCAAATTGAGTTAGGCATGGGAAATTGTTGCTTATACTTAGGCCTATCATGTATAAAAGAACAACACAAATCCACCCTCTACGTGCGTCTATTGAGCATGCAAAATCCAAAAACCACCCACCCAAGTCCATCAGGTTTTTGCACACATACTACCTGTATATTGCCCTCGCAAACAGGGCAAGATGGCTGACGTGCTAAATTAAGGTGATATCAACAGTGATGACAAAAAAGGTGGTAAAGAAACCACAGAAATGAAGCTGAATGGGCATAGAACAAGAAAAAAGACTGAGTGAGAGCAAAGGGTAAATAATACACTTATTATGTGGTTAAAAAAAAACCAATCAAGTCCGGCATACAAAATGACCCTGCACCTGGCGTAATTCCTATGCGATCTGAGGGGCCAAGCCCCCGGGCACCCGGCTAAGGGGGCACCCAGCCAGGATACGCTTTCGATCGACACGATACTACTTTGCTATAGGAAATACGTGGAAACCTTACTCTTCATTTGGGTGCTCCCTTCAACACAATTTTTTCTCGAGCTTTGCGCGCATTGCAACATAAATTGTCATTTCACTTGATTATACCAAATTAGTGGTATTTATACACATTTCTCACATCCGCGCACAATTGTTTAGGAAGAGGGGGTATTTTGAATTCCTGGCCCTGGAAGCCACAATTCCTAGCTACGTCACTGCAGCTAGTGAAGAATCTTCAAAAGTAAAAACATTGCAGAAGATGATTTTTTTTATTAACATGAAGTGCATTGAAACATAAAATAAATTTGATCTGAAAAATTATTTGTAACTTGTTCGGTAGGTCAATGGCTTTCAATACCAAAATTGATCAGCTCTGCACCATGCACACCCTTGGTCAGGGGCACCCGATCTACTTTCGCACCCGCCACCCTGACCCAAAGTTACGCCACTGCCGGCCCGCACGAAATCCCCGGTCGATCCAAAATGCTAATTGTCATACCTAATACAGATTGACCCACTCAACTGCATGTAAAACTTGCCCTATTTAACTGGAGGAATTAAAATGATCCCCCTTGTTTTAAGTTTTCTCAAAATCACTTTCCATGGCCTTGAGTGGGTTTTGTATTCCGATGTATTCAATTCTCATAAACATGATGGTGACGCAGAATTTGAGGCTTATGTCACTTGGCCAGGAAATTGCTTAAAATATTACTTGCCTAAATAAATTGCCAAAACTAAATAAAGTTTCAAAACACTGCCTAAGCTTTGTTATCTAAGCTTTACACAAATTTGCCTAAAGTTAAAGAATAAAATTGCCCAACTTTACCACAAATAAAATAGATTCACTAGATATTTCCATTGGTAAACATGTTTTTAACTATAAACAATAAACATGTTTGGTGGGGGCACTCACTGAAGATGGGAGACGGATGCATGTACGGCCACGTTAACCCCCATTTTCATACCTATCTCACCCAATGCCCCCTGTTTATTGTTTTGTCGTCACCGAATTCCCACTATTTTTCTCAAACGACCAGAGTTTTGCAATTTTCCCAAAAAATTTAGGCTAGAATCCTTTTTTTTGTGACAATTTTTGTATTATGGTCCAAAATAGCCCAGGTCTCACTAAATGAGGACACTCTAATGCTAATAGTAAAGTGACATGCATTATGTGTAACAGTACTGCAACTTTCAACATGGTGATCAATAGGAAGGTTTTAATAGCATATTGAAAAGTTCCAAATCGGTGTATTTCCACAGATATCATCAAAAACTGTTTGAATTAGTCTCAAATGTGGTATACTACAGTCGAGACTAATTTGATGGTTTTTTGACGATTTCGTCGGAAATATACCAATTTGGAATGCCTAATTATGTTACAGGGGAAAATATCAGCTTTCACCTAATACCACAATTTTCATTTTGATGAGGTAAAGTGGGGAATGAGGCTGTCAATCGGGTCACCCACCAGTTCGAGGGTGATATGGATCTGCTGGAATTGTTTTAAAATAAAATATGTTGGTGCACCAGTTTTCCGCCATGGGAGGGTTAACCCTGAATTAATTTAGGTGTAATTTGTCTTGGGTCCAATCTCTAGCATGGAAAGTTTGCTATATTTTTATAAATATTATTATTGTTTGTACTAGATTGGGTTTTTGTGTCTCATATTTGAAAGAACCAGTGTTTAATTAATTGCAATATTTTGAAACCACAAACCAAAACTGAGTGCTATGATGTACGTTATTGGGCTACGAGTATGATTTTTCCAAGTTGGCAATAGGAATTTGCTTCATTTTGACTTTCTTGTGATGACCTTCAGGATATGTCTATTTTCAGAAAAGAGATGAGGTTGTTGAAGAATTTAGGCAGATATAAAATGTGCTGGATAGGTTTTTTTTGTTCATGGATGAAATTGGCTGTAATCAATAATATTTTCAGTCCAAATTGACACCTAACACATTCAAATCGGTTAAATTTTGACGAAAATAGGTTATTTTCATTCGAATTAATACTTGTCCAATTGTTTTCCCCATATCAATCGAATGGCAATGGAAGTCCTAGTAGCCAAAGTTTCATAAATATACCAGTTATACCACATCCATCCATCCCTGGTACACTCAGAAGTGGATTTTAATATAAGAAAGTTATCTAGTTCATGTAGTCTCCTTGTGCGCGAGTTTGTGACTTCGTGACTTATACTCAAGAACGAGAACGTGCGCGAGAGCTTGAGTTCGTGACTTTAAGTCACGAACAAAATAGGACCACGAGATAACAAAAGTGGACGGGCTTACAATAAAAGTACTGACCTCGTGAAAATTGAACAGATTTCATGAGTTCTTGAGATCTTGTGTTGTTTTAACTATTTCTTTATTTTTATATATTTACTATTTCTTTATATCAAACAGGCTAAGTCACGAAGGCTAAGTGACTTCGTGAGTTACAAAGCGAACCGCATGGCCCTTAGTTACTTCCATAGAACTGGGTGGGCAAATGGAGCTGCTCACCCAGATAAAAAGAATTCCTTTTGCTATTTATCTCCCTGCACATGGGGCTACATGTTCCAAAAACAGATTTGGTGCCATTTTGATCTCAAAGGGTATTTGCTGATCTTTATGGAGCTATTATATGTAAAGGATAGAGTTTTGATATTTTCCAAGTTCAATTTGGAATTTTATTGTTAGTGGCAACACCAATATTTCTTTCTAGGGAGGACAATTTTATGTAAAAAAAATAAAGAAGTTTTATTTGTGGAAGAAAAGCTTATTTTGGTTGGCAAAAAAAAATATCACAGTTTTTTTCCTGTTACCAATTCATAAGTTGCAGCTAATGAACTCTGTAACACTTCTCTTGGTGATGACATTGATTAATGGCAAAAACTGGAAGTTGATTATAAAAAAGTGAACAAGGGTAACGTTACATGTAATTCTATCATTCTGTATAAAGAAAATTGTGTTTTTGTTATCTTCTTCTTTCAACACGTATATTGTAAACGGATAAACAATATTGTAACAATATCGTTCACCTGTTTACAATATATATACATTACATGGGGAAAGGAGAAGATTAACGTCACATGTAATTCAATCATTTTTTAAGCTTTTAAAGAAATTTTGTTTATATTCCAACTTTCACCTTGTATATAATGTCAACAGATTAACGATATGGTTACATGTACGGAAATTAAATTGTTATGATAGCTATTTGTAATCTGTCAACTTTCTACTGGGTTCAACCACTTCTATATTATTTCTAAACGGGCCACTAAAGTTTTTGAGAAGTTGTTGAAAGTGAAAACACTTTCATGTACAAAAATTAATATAAACCTTACAACTACAAGAACATATAGTTTATATTTCTGGCTATATCTCGGTTTCATATTTGCCGACGACATTAGCCCGAGTGGACTAAATAGGGTCACATATTTGGAATCAACATGAAAATACATTAAAATGAGGACAAACAAGCCTAGTATTGGTTCAGTGGTTCTTAAAGGGAGTCTCCGGCAATCACAACATCATGCCTTAATACATGTAAGTAAAATATTTATCGAGCACGAACTACATGGTTTTATTATAAACAAACTCATAGTGATCATAAAAACGAATAAAAACATTCGGTACTCAACACGCGATATTCAAAATTCCCGGGCGCCGAAATTGTCGAGTTCAATGACGTCCCAGTAATACAATGAAGGCTGACGACAATTGAGCACAAACAATCATTACGTCATTGCACTTTTCGGCGCGGGAATTTTGAATATTGCGTGTTGAGAGCCGACTGTTTTTATTCGTTTTTATGGTCAATAAGAGTTTGTTTTAAATACAACCGTGTGATTTGTACTTGATAATTATTTTTCTAACATATAAGACATAATGTTATGATTGCCGGAGACCCCCTTTAAGACAGAACTTTTGAGAAATGGCTAGCATGCAGAATCAACAGTAGATCTCAGCGCCTACTTCATCCACACCAATATCAGCAGTAGATAGACAACATAATTACTGGGCTTATGAGAAAAATATGAGGTTTCTTTGGATATCCAAATGAAGAAAACAATTTGACCAAATCCTACTTGCATTTATAATCATGTGGTATGACAAGAGAATTAGAAAGCAGTAGTTAAATTTATGACATGAAAATGAACAAGGTTGAATTACTTGCTTTGTGTAATAATTAGCTCATGATTATTTCCAATCATACAATTGCCAAGTAAACGTAACCAAATTACTTTATCATATATCATCATGAATATCCTATTACCGTAATAATATGAGACCTGTTTAGATGGGCTATTCCAGTTGAAATCCATACACCCCTATTGGAGACACAGTAGATTTCAAATTGAGCCATTCAGGCAACTCCATTTGAAATTCACTTGGGGTGTATGGATTTCAACTCAACTAGCCCTTCTACCAGGGATGCAACTTCAATTTTGGTACGGGCATTGTGTAAGGTTGCATGGGTCTGAATCCTCATATCATCCTACATGGGGGGCTATCTCCTTGGGTTTTCCCATCCAGAGTACTAAATTGTGCAAATAATTAACAATGAAATGATTTGCCATCATATACACACTTGAAACTGATCCCCAATTCCTAGTCTTGATTCACCAGACAAAAATATTCAGGATTTTTCCAGAAGGGGTGGAGGCTGAGGCATGTAACTTTCAAGTTAGGCAAAACTTAAATATCATGGTGACCAGCATCCCACAAGAGGCGGAAGGACATATATCCCACAGACCGGGGAGGTATCCTTCTTAGCTACGCTGTGGCCCTCAGATCAACCACACCTCCCACCTCCAAGCCTTGACCAACTCATATTGTGTCAATTTAATTGAGTGTCCCTCCCCAACCACCCCTGGGTTAGACCAACCTCCAATCCGTGACCAACTCATATTGTGTCAATTAAATTGAGTGTCCCTCCCCAACCACCCCTGGGTTAGACCAACCTCCAATCCGTGACCAACTCATATTGTTTCAATTAAATTGAGTGTTCCTCCCCAACCACCCCTGGGTTAGACCAACCTCCAATCCTTGACCAACTCATATTGTGTCAATTTAATTGAGTGTCCCTCCCCCTGTAACATATACACCAGCTATTCATCAAAATTGACTGCAAAAATCGAGGGTATGATTTTCCTGGGATACAAACAATATTGTGGTTGCATTGGATTAGTGGATCAGGTTGTTTATAAATACCGATGTCGGTAGGTGCGTGATCAGTCACACCTTGTCTTTTCAGGAAATCAAGACCTGCATTTATCACAATTGGTTTTATCGGCTCAAAGTGGTATTAAAGAGAAAAGCCTAAGACCACTAATTCTTCAGCATTTAGTTTTGCCTTTCTTTCGGAAGGATTGAAAAGATAACCAATCAGAACCATTCAACTCGGTAAGTACATAATAATTTTCGTTTATTATGAATAGCTATTGATTTGTTTTTAATCTGTTTAAAGGACTATTTCGTGATCCTAACATACTCTTTTTATGACATTTTTCAGTAGATATCCACGCAAAAAGTTTATTCCCAAAATTTCAGTTGATTCTGGTTTTGCGTTTGCGAGTTATGCATGATTATGTGTATTCCACTGCTCCATTGGCCACTGTTGTAATTTCGTTCTGGTATACCAGAACGAAATCAAATTTGACGATATTTTTGCTACACGAATTAATCTGCAAGAAATATTTTGTACATAAACATTATGTAGCCAGAGGTTTCCAGTGGTATAAAAATATAAACTTTTTTGGAGAAAAGTGGTGGGGGGATGAGGCTGTGGATCATAGATGCAAACATTGTGTGCTTATTTAGATTGGCTTGAATTTTAGCTATGAGCTGAAGTGAAACACTTGTCAAGAATTCTTGGGATTTATCACAATAATTTGTAGCCATATGGTAGATTTTCAAGTTACACAACTCATTGCATATGTGATGATTGGAGAGTACTGTACATTTATCTGTTTATAATACTGGTAATGGTACTGACGATGGAGCCTAATTTGTTTCCATTAGATGCATTACAAAACAATTTCCAGTCAAATTTTAGACCAACAAAGAATTACAGAAACTTGCTTCTCAACTCCCTGAACTTATTTCTGAAGACGGGGCATTGTATCATTTCAGTATATTTTAGTCAACGTTTGTCCCAAAAGTCAAATTGCATGATAATGTTACATTTATAACATCAACAGTTGATAATAATTTACATTGACATCAAATATACATAAAACTATCAAAGAGAAAAATTAAACTATATAATTTATTTTTAAACATTGATCACTATTGTACATAAAGTTTTACATTCAAGAAACAATTTCATTCAAACTTTCATTCATTTTACACAACAAGCCAGATCACAAATGAATTCATTTCTCTTCTTTTCACAGATAGGAGACAATTTGAGATCGAGCATTATTTTGGAAAAGGGCTGCAACTTGTTCTAGGCCGTATTTGAAGATTCCTGGTAAGTACAAATCTATTAAAGCTCCTTTTTAGTTTTTTGCTGTAAAATCATGTAATTCTGATACACATTTTGAAGAAAATTTACTTTATTCGATACTCTCATTGTTTTAGGTATTGATATTTGTACTTCAATTGTGACGTGTCATGTCAAAAGGAGACACTTTTGGGCAGGATCGTAAATGGAGAAATAGCCAAAAATCTGACCGGGGTGATTTTTTCACAATTTGGGTTTGTTGCGAATTTGTGATGTTATTAATGTTAAAAATATTGTCTGATAGTTTCAGACCGGAATATAACTGGCATCTTGTATTTTTTGAGACATTTTTCAAGGTAATTCCTGTTCTCAACATTGTCAATAATATTTTTAAAAGGCCGATATCTCAATTTCCAATTTTTTAATATCATAACTTACAAACTAAATATCTTAGCTTAGGAATGTCTGATTTCATTGGGGAAAACGGCGTTCTGGAGAAAAATATCTATATATTTAAGATATGTAAAAACCTCAAAATTGATAACCTGCCCAAAAGTGTCTCCTTTTGACATGACACGTCACAATTGTGTAAATCAACCACAATTTTATGCTGTGCACTTTTGAACACTCTAAAATTACTCTAAGAATTCTAACTGGGGGGCATTTGCCCCCACCACCACTGAATAAACAGGACCTTCGATAGCAGTGGTCGTAGATTTTTTTTTTTTGACATGGGGGCGATGGGATTGAAAAAAAAAATTCTTGAAGTATAATACAGCATCTTTTGGCTACAATAAGGTTAAGGTACAAATGCTTGTGAAAAATTGTCATATTAAAGCTGAAATGGTGAAATATGGTGCAAATGTGTAACACATTGTGCAAAGAGCATGAGGGCAAAATATTCAGTTAATGTGGTCAGAAACTCACGTACAGGCATCAACATGATTGAATGGATCAACCCCCATAACTAGATATTGGAGGCCTGGATTTATCCCCCATCCACCAGATCTACACCTATGGTAGACACAATTTCAAAGTCACAAAAAATTGTATACTTCAAGACCCAAAGCCAGGACCCAAAAGGTAGAAATATGCTACTAATCTTGCGAAAATCTTGTTTAGGGTACAGTGTCATGATGAAAGTCCTGGAGAAACAAACACATTTGCACAAGTATGATTATGATGTGTCGGCATCAGGATTTATTCCTGGGGGAGCGAGGAGAGATGGAAACTGAGGGGGGGTGGAACTGATCTGACATTTGTCTGAAATATGGCAACTTTGGCTCAAAATAATACCATTTATACTGATTTCCTGTCCTGACAGGTGAGTGGAGGAGTAGAGTGGTGGTGTACCGGATGAAAATTCGGGGGCCGGGGGGGCAAAATTGCAAAATCGTCCCGTTGGCTCGGTACCATAATTTATTGAAAAAATTGCATCAAATGAGGTTAAATTTTGTGCAAATCTTGGTAAATATTGTCTTGGTATTTGAAGCCAGGGCAGCTTACCCCATCCCGGTCAGTACGTCACGGCGAGGGGGCCCAAATGCTGCCTGTAAGCTCATACCATTCAAAGGAAACATGTCTCACATGCCTTGAACTTAAAATATGAAATTTCTTAAAAGATATCAAAATTTTGATGCGGTAAGACAAGGCTGTCAACCGGAGAACGAATCACATTTATTGTACTGTACATTTTTTGTTTGTGGTTTGGCTAGCATTGTACAAATATATTTATCATAATCTGATCAGCTACAGATAAGCATGGGCGTGTCTGCGGCGACCAGGCTAGCTGCTGCATCGGTGCTTTGTTTCTCATTCAAGTTAATTGATAGATAGATCAGATCAGGTGTCATGTATTATAGTTAATTTGGATACACAATCCTGCCACTCTCCCTGCCTACCATTAATCATTTTTAGTTTTAGTTTATCACACGCTTCTCTAGCATATGGCCGGGGGGGCACTCCAACTGTGGAGGTGACGCGTATGTAGGGCTGTTAAGCCCCCCTTTTTCAGCATCGCTGTCACCCAAAGACCCCATATTTTTTTACGAACACATGCTCTGTCACCCGAAGACCCCTATTTTTCCATTTGATCTGTCACCCAAAGACCCTTACAAGTTCAATTTGAACAGCAACTTTCATTTATCACTGATTTTGTTACTTATTTTGAAAAAATAATGAAATTTGAAGCCATTTCGAACTAGAAATTCGATTTTCGAGATTTTTGTGGCGCTGTTTCGGCGCTTACCCAAAAATTCAAATTAAAAAAAAGTCATGTTCTCACCCAATGACCCCATATATTTTTACATTTGCTCTCACCGAATGCCAAAAATCATGCTCTCACCCAATGACCCCATATTTTTTACATTTTGCTCTCACCGAATGCCCCTTAGTGCGAAAGTGCTAAAGTGCCCCCCCGGGGCATATGGTTGGGCTTTTCTGCTTTAATGAATATATATATTATTTTCTTTGTACAGAGAAAGAAGAAAAAAGAAGAAAAATCTTTGCCTTGATTAGATTTGTCTTGAAGAAGAAAGGAAGATAAAAAGGTGAGTAAATCATTTGCTTGTATCTTCAGATGTAAAATTGCTGTTAAAAACTCAATGTTTGACCAACATTTGCTGTAAAATTGCCAAGATATATAAGTGATGATGCACTACCTGCATATTTGATTTGGTTAGTGATTATCAATTCATTATCAAATCAATCTTTTATTGTCTCTCCTGAACAGTGGGAGACTTAGTGGTCAAGTGGGGGTGGAGGAGGTATAATACTTGACCATCAGTATGTGATAAGGCCAAAAAGGTTTGGCTCAAAGCTCGCGCGCATTTGTAAAATCACACGATTTGACAAAAAGAAATGCGGAATTTTTTTATTTCAAAAAAAAATATTTTTTAGTTTTTCCAGAAAAATAAGACTTTTTTCTCAAAATACCATAAAAAGTCGGGAATAAAAAAATAAATCGCATTTCGCATTTGTTTTCAAACCACTCGTGAGCTTTGAGACAAACCTTTTTTTTTTTTTGCCTAACAGCTTGTGACAGTGGCGGCCCCAGGATTTTTTTCAGGGGGATGGGAGGGAGAGGTGAATTTCAGGGGGTGGGGGCAAAAATTTGTTTGGGCAAATGCCGACCCCCACCCCTGTAATGCCATCACTGCCGTAAGGGCTACGATGATGATGATGACGACGAATCGGGGAGGGGGTAACACAGCCAGTGGTTCTTGATTTGATTAGATCTTCAGTGCACAACTAAGCTGAGTAGCTCAGAGCTAATATATTTCATGCATATTAAGTCCAATAAGTTTAAGAAGGCATGGATAATTAGCATAGATCAATAATTGATCATTAATCTATAAAGCGACAGATTAATTAAAAGTTCAATAATCGATCAATAAATCAATAACCGATCAATAAACCAATAATTGATTGATAATTCATAGTAAACACAGCTCCAGCAATGTTTAATTGATGCTAAATTGGTGCTACCAGGTTATTTTATCGATACTTGATCGAAAAATCAAAGCTCTCGGTCAAATAAGCAGGGAAATGAGTTAATAAGCAGTGATTAACCATTGAGCAGTGAATTGAGCAAATGAGCAGGGAAATGCAGCATTTTTTTATCATAAATATTGAATATTTCCTTTTCATGCACCTGTATGGAGTAATTTTTGAGTTAAAAGAGTAAGTTTAAGGAATTATTTCCTTGTCATATTTCAATTACTTTTTACTGCTAAACCGTAGCCAACCTTGTGAAATGCGTCAACATGCGTTGATTATGCCACAAAATGACTCATTTCCCTGCATCCCAGGCCAGGGCCACAATTAGCCATCGATTTATTGATTGAACATTCTGGAGCCGTGTTTACTGTGATTTATTGATTGGTTATAGGTAAATGATTTATTAACGATTGATAATTGATTTATTGATCAATTATTGATTTATTAATCAATTAATCATTTATTGATCGATTAATGATTTGTTGATCGATTATTGATTTATTGATTGATTATTGATTGCTTTTTGACTTAGCGATCGATTATTGATTTATTGATCATCGATTGATTGATCCATTATTGATTTATTGATCGATTATTGACTTATTGATCAATTGTTAATTTATTGATCGATTGTTGATTTATGCTAATAAGCTATGCCCACTCATTTATATTCATATTCATAACACAAAAAGTTTACTACTGGGGTGGTAATGGTAGGAGTGAGGTTGGGGATGTGTGGAGTAAGAGGGTAGGAGTGTATGGGGGTAGGGCTGGATGGAGTATTGGGTGCTCAAACGGTGAGGAACTGGAGTACCGTGGGTTGGGGTGTGTTGGGAGGGCAGGAGTGTGAGAGTAAGCAGTTGAGTAGTGGGGATGGGTAGGTAGGTGCATTGGGGTAGGGTGGGGTAGGGTAGAGGTGTGGTGAGAGGGTAGGGTTAGGGTGGGGGTAATGGTAGGGTTAGGGTGTGTCATGGTAGGGGTGAGGTATGGGTGGGTAAGAAGGTAAGAATGTGTTTGGGTAGGGTTGGGTGGGATCATGTAGGGGTGGGGTACGTGGATAGTGTTAGAAGGTAAGCAGTGAAGAGATGGGTAGGGTGACATGAGGTAAGATGGGGATAGGGTAGGGTGTGGGTAGAGGTTGCGTAGGGTAGAGGTGGGGAAGGGTAGAAGTGTGGTGGGAGAGTAAGTTAGGGGTGATTGTAGGGTGAGGTTGGGGATGGGTAAGGTTGGGGATGGTGGGGTTAGAGTTAGGTAGGAGTGTTGTTGGGTAGGGGACGGGTACGGTAAGAGTGGGGTTGGTGGGGTTATGGGTAGGGTGGGGTAGATGGTAAGGATTAGGAGGTAAGTGAGTAGGCAGGGGAAATTTGGGTGGGGATGAGGGTTGCTGGAGGTATGGTGGGGTGGGGTAGTGGATAGGGTTGGAGTAGGGGGTAGTGTTGGAGTAGAGTATGGTAAGGTTGGGAATGTTGGAGAAGGGTAGGGTAAGAGGGTAGAAGTGTGATGTGGTAGGATTATGGTGGAGTCGAGTAAGGGGTTGAGAGGGTTATGATGTAAAGTAGCCAAAGGGTAGGGAGGTAGGATAAGGGTATAAGTGGGATAAAGGTAGGGTTACTAGGGATGGTAGGGTTGGTGGATGAGTGGGGTAAGGATTAAGGTGGGATAGGATTAGCTTGGAGTAGAGTGAGGTTAGGTTGGAGTAGGGGTAGTGTTGAGTGGCGGGAGTAGAGGTGGAAAAAGGGTGTGTTGAGGTTGTGGATAGAAGTGTGGTAGGGTAAGGGTGTAGTGGGAGGGTTCTATTTCAACTGTAGATAGAATAAGGCTGGGGTAGAGTGATGTATGGGTATCGGTGGAAGCAGGTGATCACAAAAGCAGGTAAGACTAATAGTAACTTTAATTTTCCCGGATAGTGAAATGTAAATGATATGTAGTTAATATTTGATTAATTCATTAATTGACTACATACCGAGGTTGCTCCCCCCTCCCCGGGTCAAAATACTGGGACCATTAACCAAAAGTTCGAATGTAAGTTCATACGTGCTGGTAATAAACAATTTCCAAAAGTTTAAACTGACTTTCAGCACAAAAATTCACTAACCCTCCCGTTTAGTGCGGAGGCCCTCCAGATCAAGAAGAAATCGCCAGAACTAAATCGCGATCAAGGACTGGAATTGCCAACCTTATACAACGCCCTCATTCGACCAAAAGTTGCCAATGATCAACAAAAGGGCAAGTCCATCACAACATCTTAGGACTTCTTCTGATGAAGATGTGTGTCACACATCGAAAATTCAAGGTTAGTGAATTTTTGTGCTGAAAGTCAGTTTAAACTTTTGGAAATTAACCAAAAGTTGTAATGTGCATCCTTATGGAGTCACATACAATTGTTGTCATTTTGGCCTACTTTAGCATTCAAATTGAAAATTTCCTTTGTGAGCTTTTATCCCGGTTTAGTTATTTTAGTAGCCGGTTAGCGGGACGATTTGAAAAATGCCCCCCCCCCCGTTTGATGGTCCCGGTGCACCCCTTGACCAGGTGTCATGATTAATTTAAAACAGAATACTAAATTAACGTGATTGAGCAAGTGGTATCATAATAATTGATTAATATTTCAGTGATTAATGTACTCATGTGTACCACCAGGTATTAAAGTAATCAATTTCAAATCAACACCAGCCCCTCCAGTCATCATTTATTCCAGGATAATATTGGTAGCCAATAGAATTTTTTGTTGAAGGTGACATGGACTTCTAAAAATCAGACAGTTAATATAGAATTTCTTTACTAACTTAAACTCATTAATTGATATTAATTGATTAAAAAATGATCATAACTCTTTTCCACATTCTGTTTTATTTTCTTTAACAGTTGTATTCAGAGTTGTTCAAGATTACAGGACACCAAAAGAGACGTCGTGAAGCATCTATTTAAGTCTCCATCATCTACAGCTTTTGATAAGTGCATGCTGTCTTTCAATGTACCATTATTTAGGTGTAGCATATTTTATAAAATAAGTAAAATTAATTGTACATGATTGTATATATACTGTAATCTTAATTTCTATACTAGTCTAATCCAAACCCATAAGTCGGTGACTACTAGTGGAAACTTCATTTTTGTGCTCAAGGTAGCTATATCGCAAAAATTACGATTGCGAATATGTTCTTTTGTTTATAGGTCAAACAAATCAAAACTACAAATTTAGAAATAAGGGAAGTAGTTCAAACAAAATCAAACAAAAAGAAAATATTACACACACAAAAATTATTACTTTACAGTAAAGGAATAAACCTTGATATTATTTGTAATACAGAAATTGATATCTAAAAAATATTGAGACAGAGTTGTGCCACAAAAGTATTTCTGATTCAGTTTGCACCAAAGTTACACTAACAAAACCAGTTAAGGACCATGTTCACCAAATCTAGAAAACAGAGCTTTCTTGTAATAGCTTTTATGATTGGATTCACACAAGTCAGTTGTGAAGGACCATTTGACAATGAAAGTCATACTTCACTTGAAACTAGACCCGCTATTCAGAATGTAACAGATGCATGCGACATTGAACAGTCTCTAGTAGTTTCTATCAATCCCATTCAACTCCAAGCATTTACTGACCTAAATGAATGCAATGTGTTGATTACTTCTACAAGTGGAGCTCTTTCTGTCAGAATATTACAGTCGGGTCTTAATACTGTATTTTCTTATTTCTATATAGAGATGTTGGATAATCAAACCCAAAATTGTCCATTCCAGTATGCATTAGTATCAGGTGACTCTGTTCATTGCAAGACAGCGATCAACGGAAATCACTTTATATTTCACTTTCAAAACACTGAGATATTACTTGAGACACATGCTGAAGATACAGATAATTCAGCTTGTTTTGAAAGTTTTTCTGAAAAAGATTCCAGATGTGATTTGACTTTATATAACACTCTTGTCGCACAAAACATACAAACTATGAACTACACATTTAGAGAAGTCCAGACTCCTTATCCCCTCTTTTCCCACTCATTCAATGCAACTATACACACAATTGAGTATAAAAGTAAGAGTTTTCCATCCACTTGTGCATGTTCATTAGGTTATAGAGAATGGTCATGTATTACAGACACCACACACGACAACTATGCAGATTTGATAGTGTATGAACAAACTATCGTTGGACTATCATTTGCTAACACCAGCTTAAGTGACATTAACTCAAATGCATTTGCAGGTCTCAGTATGCTGAAATATTTAATCTTAGATCACAACAACATTCACATGCTTACTGTAAACCTGTTTCAGAACTTGACACAATTAGTACTACTTGACCTGAGTTACAACTATTTGACTGACTTGACATCTGGCATATTTCATTCATTGGTTGAGTTGTATTATCTTGATCTGAGCTACAATAACATTCACACACTAACAAGGGATGTGTTTGACTTACCTTACTTTGACTTTAGTCATAGTAACTTGACTACAACAATCAATGAGTTTGACTTACCAACTGTACCTGATTCATTTTACCTTGACTTGAGTCATAACAACTTGACCACAATACCAGATGAAATGTTTACCTCGCTAAGGCAAATGCATGGGACCCTTGACCTGAGTTATAATAACCTGACAGCACTACCAGATCAAATATTTACCTCAATGTTGTCTTTAAGTGTGAATGAGTCATTCGACCCTGCCCGGAATTATAACGTCACTTCATTAGATGTAATAGGAGAAGTAACCCTTGACCTGAGTCATAATGACTTAACCACACTAACTAATGGAATATTCAACTCACTACAGGTATTATTTGGGACCCTTGACCTGAGTCATAATTACTTGACCACACTTCCTGATGGAATATTTACCTCAATATTGGATATGACTAACATTGATCTGAGTCATAATGAAATGACCTCACTACCATATGGAATATTCACCTCACTATCTTATATACAGGGACCCTTGACCTGAGGCATAATTACTTGACAACACTACCAAATAGTACTTTCACCTCACTAAGGGATATATATGGGACCATTGACCTGAGTCATAATAACTTATCCACACTTCCAGATCGCATATTCAACTCAGTTCAATCTATGTATGGGACCCTTGACCTGAGTCATAATTACTTGACCACACTTCCTGATGGACTATTTACCTCAATATTGGATATGACTAACATTGATCTGAGTCATAATGAAATGACCTCACTACCATATGGAATATTCACCTCACTATCTTATATACAGGGGACCCTTGACCTGAGGCATAATTACTTGACAACACTACCAAATAGTACTTTCACCTCACTAAAGGGGTATAGGTGGGACCATTGACCTGAGTCATAATAACTTATCCATACTTCCAGATAGCATATTCAACTCAGTTCAATCTATATATGGGACCCTTGACCTGAGTCACAATATCTTGACCACACTACCAAATAGTACTTTCACCTCACTAAGGGGTATAGATGGGACCATTGACCTGAGTCATAATAACTTATCCACACTTCCAGATGGCATATTCAACTCGGTGCAATATATGTATGGGACCCTTGACCTGAGTCATAATATCTTGATCACACTACCAAATAGTACATTCACCTCACTACGGTTTAATTCTGGGACCATTGACCTGAGTCATAATATCTTGACCACACTACCAAATAGTACTTTCACCTCACTAAGGGATATAGATGGGACCATTAACCTGAGTCATAATAACTTATCCACACTTCCAGATAGCATATTCAACTCAATGCAATATATATATGGGACCCTCAACCTGAGTCATAATATCTTGACCACGCTACCATATGGACTGTTCACCTCACTAAAGACCATAAAGGGTAGCCTTGACCTGAGTTATAATAACTTAACCAGGCTGCCAGATGATATTTTCATCTTACTACAGAGCATGACAGGGACCTTTGACCTTAGTCACAATGATTTTGAAACAATCCAATTCATCTCTATGCAAGAGTTACTGGTCCTTGATTTGAGTCACAATTACTTAGTCAAAGTGCCAGGTAAAGGTTTGAATCCATATCACAAGTTGATATCACTTGATTTAAGCTACAATGCAATTGATCAATTTCCACCAACTTTATTAAATTCAACTGCAAATATGTTAAGTTTAGATCTATTTAGAAACAGGTTACAGACTATTTCAGTTGGTGCATTTAAAAGCCTTACTACCTTGAGGTATTTGAACATAAGTAAAAACTTTCTTTCAAATCTGCCTTCATTTAGAACACTAAAGGATTTGCAAGTTTTAGATCTAAGCATCAATAATCTAAAAAACTTGATATCTGAAACTTTTCATGGATTGGAGAATTTACAATCTCTGTTTCTTTCCGATAATCAAATTTTAGAACTACCAAAATGTGTTTTTCATGACTTACATAGGCTTAAAGTTCTGAACGTATCAAATAACAAAATTCAGGAAGTTGGCTTGAAGGCTTTCCACACCAAACTTGAAACTATTGACCTCAGCGGAAATGACTTGTACAGAATAACTCACAGAAGTTTCCCAACATTAAACAGTTCAACTGTTGTCTTGGTTGACAGATATGCTTCGTGTTGCTTTATGGATGTAGAGCAATGCATATCTCAAGAACCACGTTCAGAGTATCTCACCTGTAGTAGAATGTTACCAGATCTGTCTATCAGGGTTTCAATATGGATTATTGGACTTTTGCATTTATGTCCAATGGAATTGCTTATTACCTACGCTCACGAAAGAAACAAGCAAACAAAGTTCAAACTCTACTCATATCGCATTTGTCATTGTCAGACTTCCTTATGGGTGTCAACATGTTCATTTTAGTTATTGCCGATTTATACTATAATGAGGTATTTCCATCGTATGCCATTTTGTGGCGTCACAACTTTGCTTGCAAACTAGCAGGTTTTTTGTCAATATTATCTAGTGAGGGGTCTGTATTTTTTATTACCTTAATAAGCATTGATCGTGTATTGGCAATAAAAACCCATTTGGTAGCCGTCGATTAACAACAAAAATGGCTCGAATTTGTGTTGTGCTTGTTTGGTTAGTAGCCATATTGATGGGTGCCATTTCCATTGGTTTAACAACTGAAAAAGGTGATGTTTTTAGTATTTCTGAAGTGTGCATTGCCATCCCAATAGTTCGTCAACACACTACCAAATTAAATGCTACTTCCATATCAATGAATAGGACTGTTTTCGTTACAAAATACATTGATACTGCAGAAGAGTTTGAAGCAGAAGACGGAGAAATTAACACAGTATTTCTTACAACAGATATTGCCATATATGAAAAAGAATATCAATCAAATATTACTCTTACCATTGACGAAATTACCGGAAGCCAAGTTGCCCCAATTTTTTCCATTGTGATATTTATCGGAGTTAACCTTGTATGTTTTATGATAGTTTTAGCGTGTTACATAGAAATATTTTCAACAGCTAGAAAAACTGCACAAGGGGCAGCACGAATACAAAACCGTGATGAAGAAATCCGCATGGCTAGGAAAATGTTTCCGTTGGTATTTACTGATTTTTGTTGTTGGGTGCCTTTGTGTGTCACATGCATCCTTGCACAGTGTGAAGTTATTAAGATATCCCCAAAAATGTATGCATGGATAATAGGGTTCATACTACCTATCAATTCATCAATTAATCCATTTTTGTATGTAATTTGTGGGGAAATAGTAGATTATTGGGAGAAATGGAAGGAAAAGCGAAGTTCACCGGGAGCGATTGAGCTACAACGCCGCTAAATCTAAGGATCGTTAAAATTCATGTGTCCATATTGCAAGGATAATAATGCCATATCTGCATAGCTGCCCTATAGACATATGACAAGAACTGCAGTATATTATACACATCTGATACATGGCAGCTATTGCAGATAGGGCCTTCTTGCACTATTCCCGCCATATCATTATTATAAGAGATCAGCAGGTATTCAGTCAAAGTTCATTTTATTCATTCATTATTCCCTCATTCACTCAAGCATTCTGCTCATTTTGTTTCACTTGTTCATTCATTCATTCACTCATTGCAATTCACTCATCGGTTACAACCCGTTTTCCTTTCATGTAATTTTAAGTATTTTTAATATTTAGAGAATAAAGGTATTGTTTTTAGCCACTGGAGTGCACATATCGTCCCATATAACACGGGCGACATCAGTATTTTAAGTAAAACAACGAGGCGAAGCCAAAAATAATTATAATAAAAATATCCTAAGTATTACACATTTTAATAAAATTAAATCCTACATTTTGCAAGGAATTACCTAGGGCTTAAAATCGATTTAATTTAAATCTGGTCAACCAGATATCACTATTTTTGATGGACGACCCGACGTTGCGACTGAAACCTTCAGTCTTCAGCTGGGTTGTGATGCAAAAATGACACCATTTGTATGATGTCCGAATTTATAGATCGTGAGCAGCCATGGCAGCGTTGGTTTGAGCATGGCGTGAAAGAGGCTATCTGGGTGAGGGCGGAGGAACCATCCCTCAACCGTGGAGGGGGCATCTGGGCCAAATTTTCAGCTGGGACAGAATCATAAAGGACATTCCTCGCCGATCGGTATCTATACCTGAAGTGTTCAGTACTCAAGGTCATTTGCATCACAACCCAGCTGACGACTGAGGGTTTCAGTCGCAACGTTGCTTCGTTCGACCAGATTTAAATTAATTCTTATTAAGATGAAATTAACTAGAAACGTATAACTCATTGCTCCTAGATCTTTGACCATCACTACAATAAAATACATAACACACAAATCTAGGCCTATATTTGCGAAATAATTTGGCTATTCCATTTGAAATCCTTTTAATTTGTCAAAACCAGTGAAGAAACTTACTATTTTCTTGCTGACAGTTTCGTCAGTGCACCACTGACTTTTTTTTCAAAAAAAACAAAAAATAAAAACTCCTGTTGAAGATTTAGGAAACTTTTCCCCATGTATCTTCCATCAGGGGGGAGTATGAAAAATGGCACAAACATATTAGGAGCTAGTATTAGGCACCTCCATTTGCATTGCATACACCCTCTGAGAAAGATTAAACCTAGTTTAAAATATAATTTCATTAGAAATTCATACTCGTGTGGAAGATATTTCGAAAATAAGTCTAGACTTGAAAGGAAATGGCCCATTTTCTATTCACAAATAGTCAGTTAATATTTGTACACATTGTTTTAAAGGCCATTACCAATACTGGTTACTCACTTTAAAAAACACTTGAGCGAGCATGTTTGTTTGTTTGTTTGTTTAAAGAGGCCTGTATACATGGGTCTCAAAGCTTGCGAAGATTTTAAAATGTAATGCGGAATGCAGTTTTTCCGATCCTACACCCCCACCCAACTCAAAAACTCTGTCGAAAAATAAGCTAAGATGCTAGAAACTTTGAAAACTTATGTTATGCATAAAAATATTTTCACAACTTTAAATTGTTAATCACACAATAGCTCACAGTTCCACCAACAAATGCTTTTAAAACATTTTTTACGATATTTTTGTTAACCTTTGAGACATACCGTTTTTTTATCCTGCTCAACATGTTTGCAAAGAAGCACTGAATGAATAGCTGCAAAATATATATATTAATATTATCCCATATTGTTGTTACTTTATAAAATTTAATTATATCAATTTTATTTTTGTATATTCAAGTGATTCCATCAATACAAGTGTACTGGTCTCCCTGGAAGATCTGATATATATAAAATTTTCCCTTTATTAAAAATCTATGCTGCTTAAGTCTCTTTAATTTTGCACAAGGTGTCCCCCAAAAGTTGGCCCTGACAAATGTAATGCTATCTTTAAAATTGTGTTTTAAACAGTGATTCAGTGTTTTATATTTACATCTCTTAGCCATCGTTTGTAAAATAGTGTGATAATAAAACAGTTTTAAAGAATATTAAATTAAATAGAATGGTTGCAAAACCAATTTTACATTATTTTCTTGTGTGATGAGGCTATGTGCATCCATCAGTGCATCCGGACTTGCCCCCACCCCATAATTATGGTGGCTATGGGCTAGAAAAAAAATGGATGTGCTCATTTTTTTTGTGATAATGTTTTGTGGTTGAATTTTGTCATGGGGTATCAAGGATTTTCTGGGTACCCATGCTAGATCAAGGGTTCCTGGTGGTAACCCCTACCGAGATTAGTTTTAAGTAAAATTATACCTCTAGTGGTACCAGATTCTATAAAAACAAACCCCTATAGCGGGACCAGATTTCTATGAAAACATAGCCCTCAGCGCGACTAGTTTTTGCCAAATTGTACCACTAAAGTATATCACCACATGATTGGGTACGCTCTTTGTGGGACGTACACCCTCTATTGCCAAAGTGTACCACTAAAGTATATCAGTACATGATTGGGGCCCGCTCTTTGTGGGACGCCCTCTATTGCCAAAGTATACCACTAAAGTGGACCATTTATTTATTTATTTATTTACATAACTGGATAAAATACATCAAAAATACACATACAAAGCATGTCATAAAATAAAAATTATAAAATATTGTCCCGGTAGGCTAGCCAGGAGGAGCCAGGAGCGTGAACACTATCACCCGAGGGGTGTGAAACCTCCAACCCACCAAGACAAGTGAACTCAAAACATAAATATTAAATATTGCACATTTAGAATAAGTTACATATAACACATTACACATATTGCATTAACAATAACATAAAATTTAGGAGTCCAGCTCCAGCTCTTGCATAGTCATTTCAATAAAATGTGTTTTAAGGTGGCTTTTGAATGGCCTCATATTTTTATGCAAAATAAACTGATCCCTGATGGACACTGGAAGTGCATTCCAAAGACGGGGAAAATTGACACTGATGGTATATTTAAAACTATCGGTTTTGGGGGTGATGTGATTGTTAAAAAGCAAATTGTCAAGATGGCGAATGTTTACAATCCAGTTGCTGAAATGAAAGACATAAGAATTTGAATTTGAAATACACTGGCAAGCAAAACAAATAGATAAATATTTCCTCCTGTTATTAAGATCCATAAGATTGATCCATAACAATTCTGCCATTGTGTAATTAGTTAATAAAAATAAAAGAAAATAAATAATATAGATTGATTAATTGTTGTTTTATTTTTAATTGTGTTACGTTTCATTCTGTTCACAATACCAGGCCTAATAGTAGTTGAACATTATGTTCAGAATTATAATATGATGGTGACCTATAACATGTATAACATTTATAATTTGACGCCCATTTCACTTGGCAAAATGACCAGGAAATTGCTTAAAATATTACTTGCTAATGTAAATAAGTTGCCTAAACTTGACTCAAAGTTGCAAAACATTGCCTATTAACTTTACTCAAAGTTATTGCCTAACTTTACCACAAAAATAGATTCACTAGATAATTGTATTGGTAATCATGTTTTTAACTATAAACATATTTTGGGATTTTTTGCGGGGTGGTGGTGGCACTCACTGAAAATGGGAGACGGGTGCATGTCCGCATTGACCCACATATTTCATCTCTATGTCACCCAATTTGACCAGAATTTTTCAATTTTCCCAAACAAATTTAGGCTAGACTCCTTTATTTTTTTTTTTTTTTTTTTTTTGACAATTATTTGTATTATGGCCCAAAATAGCCCAGGTCCCATTGAATGAGGAAACTCTAATGCTAATATTAAGTAAAGTGACATGCTACGGTGTGACTGCAACTTTCAACATGGTGATCTATTGGAAGGGGTTAATGAAATTAGGAGTTCCAAATAGGTGTATTTCCACAGATATCATCAAAAACTGTTTGTATTAATTTCAAATGTGGTATATTACAGTCGAGACTAATTTGATGGGTTTTTTGACGATTTCTTCGGAAATATACCAATTTGGAATACCTAATTATGTTAATGGGAAAAATATCAGCTTTCACCAATACCAAATCTGCATTTTGATGGTGGTAAAGTGGGGAATAAGGCTGTCAATCGGGTCACCCACCATCAAGTGTTCAAGGGTGATATGGATTTGTTGGAATTGTTTTAAAATAAAATATGTTGGTGCACCATTTTTCCGCCATGGGCGGGTTAACCCTGAATTTACACTTAATTTAGGTGTAATTTGTCTTGGGTCCAATCTCTAGCATCGAAAGTTTGCTATATCTTTATAAATATAATGATTTGGGTTTTGCATCTCATATTTGAAAGAACCAATGTTTATTTGCAATATTTTGAAACCAAAAACTAAAACTTGGTGCTATGATGTACGTTATTGGGCTACGAATATGATTTTTCTAAGTTGGCAATATTAATTTGCTTCATTTCGCATATATGCATGACTTTCTTGTGATGACCTTTAAGATATGTCTATTTTCAGAAAAGAGATGAGGTTGTTGAAAAATTTAGGCAGATATGAAATGTGCTGGATAGGTTTTTTTGTTCATGGATGAAATTTGCTGTAATCAACGATATCTGGTGAATGACTCATTTTCAGTCCAAATTGACACCTAACACATTCAAATCGGTTAAAATTTGACGAAAATAGGATAATTTCATTCGAATTAATACTTGTCCTATTGTTTTTCCATATGAATCGAATGGCAATGAAAGTCCTAGTAGCCAAAGTTTCATAAATATACCAGTTATACCACTTCCATCCATCACGGGTACAGTCAGAAATGGATTTTAATATAAGAAAGTTATCTAGTTCATGTAGTCTCCTTCCTAGCAAACACAAAAACGTTTTAAATAAGTTATATTTTGGGTTTTGGTTTAGGTAAAAACGTTTTAATAACATTAAAATGTCGGGTTATATAAAGGTCATGAAATCGTTTTTGTATGAAAACACACTACAACAATATTTTTTAAATGTTTTCGAAATATCATTGTAAATTATTTTTGCAAACATTTTTGGCCAAATATTTTGTCAACACTTAAATAACATTATGTTAAAATATTTGCACCCAGCAAAACACAGAAATGTTCTTAAAATGTTTTTTACAAAACATTGTAATAACATTTAAATGTCGGGTTATATAAAGGTCGTGAAAACATTTCAAACACGTTATTGTAAATATTTTGGGCAAACATTTTTTGCAAAATATTTTTTCAACCCCAAAATAACATTCTGTTTAGAATGATTTTAACCAAGTTTAAAAAAATGTTTGTAACCTTTTGCGAATGATGTCGAAAACGTTTTGTGTTTGCTGGGTTACGCGTGAGTTCGTGACTTAAATCAAGAATATCTTTACAATTTCTTTATATCAAACAGGCTAAGTCACAAACACAAGAAGTCGGGATTCATGATCGCAAGATCTTGACTTCGTGAGTTACAAAGTGAACCGCGTGACCCTTAGTTACTTCCGTACAACTGCATGGGCAAATGGAGCTGCTCACTCAGATGAAAAGAATTCCACTTGCTATTTACCTCCCTGCATATAGGGCTACATGTTCCAAAAACAAATTTGGTGCCATCTTGATTTCAAAGAGTATTTGCTGATCTTTATGGAGCTTATATAATTTTTATGTAAAGGATAGAGTTTTGATATTTTTAAGTACTATTTGGAATTTTATGGTTAGTGGCAACACCAATATTTCTTTCCAGGGAGGGCAATTTTTTTTTTAAAGTTTCCTTTTTGGAAGAAAAGTTTATTATTATTGGCAAAAGTATCAAAGTTTTTTTCTCTTTTACCAACGAAGCAATTAACTCTTGTGACACTACTCTTGGTGATGACATTGATTAATGGCAACTTGAAGTTGATTATGAAAAAGTGAACAATGAAGGGTAACGTTACATGTAATTCTATCATTCTGTATAAAGAAAATTAATTTTGTTTTTGTTAATCTTCTAAACAGAAAAACGATATTGTAACAATATATTGTATTTAATATCGTTACCTGTTTACAATATATATACATTACATGGGGAAGATTAACATCACATGTAATTCGATCAGTTTTAAAGCTTTTGAAGAAACTTTGTTTATATTCCAGCTTCCACCTTGTATATATTGTCAACAGATTAACGATATGGTTACATGTACGGAAATTAAATTGTTATGATATTGATAGCTATTTGTAATCTGTCAACTTTCAACTGGGTTCAACCAAAGATGATATCTTACACTTCCCATAATGCATTTCTTCCATTTAAATTTTCTGTACTGATTTACTATGTTGTGCAACATGGGTTGATTGTGCCGAAATATACCCCGGTGAACAGAGCACATCCAGATCTTGCAAAATATGTTTATTTCTTCGACTAGCGACCCATGTTTAGCCAGTCTATTCTCAAAATGAAAACAAAGGAAACCTGTACAAAGTAATGGGAGCGTCATTTGTTGAAATGAGGGGATTTATCATATTGCAAAGGATTCTGGGAAGGTTAATATATCTTCTCTGGGTTTTACCACTTCTATATTATTTCTAAACAGGGACCACTGAAGTTTGTGAGAAGTTGTTGAAAGTGAAAACTTTAATGTACAAATATAAACCTTTAATACAAGAACATAGTTAAAACTTAATTTATGAATTAATTGTCAAATCTTGGAATTCACCATTTTTACGCAATATCCTGTAACATCTAAAATTCCTAAGAAAGCTAAATATAAGTTATTTTAGAATTTAAAACAATACGACTAATAGTAATGTTATTATTATTATTATTATTATAAAACATTTATATGGCGCTCCACAAAGCACAGAGCGCCTTACAAGAAAACATATACAATATCAATTCAAGCAAATAAACAAAGCAATTCCAACAATTCATGAATCAAAAATACAAAAAAAAAACATCATACTATTACCTAAATAAACTTTTCCCGGTGTAAATCATTCTGGGACACCCTGTATGAGACCTGTTTAGATGGGCTATTCCAGATGAAATCCATACACCCCCTATTGGGTGTAGATTGCAAATGGAGTCACCCATTCAAGTAACTCCAATGTAATTCACACTCCCTTATATAAGGGTGTATGGATTTAAACTGGACTAGCCCATTGTCCCAACTTCAATTTTGGTAAGGGCATTGTGTAAGGTTCACCGTTGCATGGGTCTGAATCCTCATATCATCCTACATGGAGGGGAGGGGGAGAGCTGCCTCCTTGGTTTTCCTATCAGAGTACTAGATTGTACAAATAATCAACAATGAAATGACTCGACATCATACACACGTGAAATTGACTCCCAATCCCCAAGGCTCGATTCTCAAGTCGGTTAACCCATATGCAGTCCGACAAGCCAGGATTTTTCCAGAGAAAGGAATAGGGGATAGGGGCAAGGTAACTTTTGAAATTAGGTAAGAGTTGGTGAAAATTGGCAAAAAAAAGTCCAAAAACTATCATGGTGACTATTATAATCACTCAGGAGGGGCAGCGAAGATGTCCCACAGACAGGGGAAACTCAATTCCCCCTCCCCATTTGGCTACGCCACTGTCGCCATGTATGCCTTGGATCGACCACCCCTGGGTAAGACGAACCTCCAATCCGTGACCAACTCATATTGTGTCAATTTAATTGAGTGTCCCTCCCCAACCACCCCTGGGTTAGACCAACCTCCAATCTGTGACCAACTCATATTGTGTCAATTTAATTGAGTGTCCCTCCCTCTGTAACATACACCAGCTATTCAAATTGACTTCCAAAATCGAGGGTCTGATTTTCCTGGGACACAAACAATATTGTGGTTACACTAGATCAGTGGATCAGGTTGCTTATATATACTGATGCCAGTAGGTGCGTGATCAGTCACACCTCATCTCTTCAGAAAACCAAGACCTGCATTTATTACTCGCCACACACTCGCTCAAAGTGGTATCAAAGAGAAAAGCCTAAGACTACTAATTCTTCAGCATTTTGTTTTGCTTTACATTTGGAAGGATTTAAAAGATAACCAATCGGAATTATTCAACTCGGTAAGTAGATTTACTAATTTTCGTTTGTTACGAATAGTTATTGATTTGGGTTTTTTTATCTGTTGAAAGGAGTATTTCGTGATCTTAACATACTCTTTTTATGACATTTTTCAGTAGATATCTACGAAAAAAGCTTACTTCCAAAATTTCAGTTGATTCCGATTTTGCGTTCATAAGTTTTGCATTATGTGTATTACACTGCTCCATAGGACACTGCTGTAATTTCATTCTGGTATATCAGAACAAAATTCAAATTTGACGATCTTCTTGCTACACGAATTGATCTGCAAGAAATATTTTGTACATAAACATCATGTAGCCAGAGGTTTCCAGTGGTATAAAAATATCAACTTTTTTCGAGAAAAGTGGGAAGGGGATGAGGCCGTGGATCACGAAATGCCCTTTTAAATAGAATTAGATGCAAAAAATGTGTGCTTATTTAGATTGGCTTGAATGTTAGTTTTGAGCTCAAATTGAAGATGAAATGAAGTGAAACAGTTGTCAAGATAATTTTAAAATGTGTAACCATGTCATAGTTTTTCAACTCATTGCTTATGTGATGACTGGAGAGTACTGTGCATTTATAATACAGGTAATGGTACTGATGGTCATGATGGAGCCTAATTTGTTTGCATTAGGTGCATTCCAAAATTTCCAGTCAAATTTTAGAACAAAAAATTACAGAAACTTGCTTCTCAACTCCCTGAACTTATTTCTGAAGACGGGGCATTGAATCATTTCAGTATAATTATTTTAGACAACTTTTGTCCCAAAAGTCAAATTGCATGATAATGTTACATTCATAACATCAAAAATTGACAATAATTTAAATTGACATCAAAAATACATAAAACCAAAAGAGAAAATTAAACTATATAATTTATTTTAAACATTGGTCACTATTGTACATAAAATTTCATTCAAACTATAAAATTTTGAAAACTCCTATTGCATCAACATTTAACATAGCAAACCAGATCACAAATTAATTAATTTCTATTCTTTTTTGCAGATAGGAGACAATTTGAGATCAATCATTTAAAAGGCTGCAACTGTTTCTTGGCCATATTTGCAGATTCCTGGTAAGTACAAATCTATTACAAAAAAGATATGTCTCAAAACCACAGCGCGTTTTTCTTAGCGGTTCCATGATAGTTGAAAATTCATTTTTTATTTCCTTTTTTCATTTTTTTGCTGTAAAATCATGTAATTCTGATACAAATTTTGAAGAAAATTTACTTGATTCGATACTCTCATTGTGTAGGTATTGATATGTGTACTTCATTTGTGTAAATCAACCACATTTTTATGCTGTGTACTTTCGAACACTCGAAAATTACATATTAAATTACAATTAAGTTTTAGAAAAATCTTTAAAAAATAAAAATCTTAAAAAAAAGGGAAAAAAAACCCACACATTCATTTTTGAAACTGCCATGGGCTTTGAGACATAGCATTATTGTTTCTTTAGCTTTTTGAAAATATTTCTTGTGAGGGGGGTTTGGGGTCTTGAAATTTTGTCAGAGGTATTGTAGAGTCAGCTAGGGTTGGACTATCTAAATAAATCTAAATATCAATGGTCATAGATTTATTTTTTGACATGGCGGGATGGGATTGCAAAACAAAACAAAAATTCTTGAAGTATAGTTAATACAGCATCGTTTGGCGTCAATAAGTTTAAGGTACAAATGCTTGAGAAAAACTGCCATATTGAAGCTGAAATGGTGAAATATGGTGTGGAACACATTTGTGCAAAGAGCATGGTCAGGGCACTTTTTGGTTTAAAATGTCCAAATATGAGGTGAGTTTCTGACCACATTAAAATGTGGTCAGAAACTCAAATACATCAATATGATTGTATGGACCAACCCCCTCATCTAAATATGGGGATATCCCATCCCCCAGATCTACAACTATGGTAGATATGATTTCAAAGTCACAATAAATAGTTTACTTCAAGACCCAAAAGGTAGAAATATGCTATTAATCTTGCGGAAATCTTGTTCAGGGTACAGTGTCATGATGAAAGTCCTGGAGAAACAAACACATTTGCACAAGTATGATTATGATGTGGCGGCATCAGGATTTATTCCTGGGGGAGCGAGGAGAGATGGAAACTGGGGGGAGGTGGAACTGATCTGACATTTGTCTGAAATATGGCATCTTTGGCTCAAAATAATACCATTTATACTGATTTCTTGTCCTGACAGGTGGGTGGGGGAGTAGAGTGGTGGTGTACCGGATGAAATTTCGGGGGGGGGCAAATTGCAAAATCGTCCCGTTGGCTCGGTACCATAATTTATTGCAAAAATTGCATCAAATGAGGTTAAATTGTGTGCAAATCTTGGAATATGTCTTGGTATTTGAAGCCAGGGCAGCTTGCCCCACCCCGGTCAGTATGTCACGGAGAGGGGAGCCCTGAGCCCAAATGCTCACATGTCTCACATGCCTTGAACTTAAAATATGAAATTTCTTAAAAGATATCAAAATTTTGATGCGGTAAGACAAGGCTGTCAACCGGAGAACGAATCACATTTTTTGTTTGTGGTTTGGCAAGCATTGTACAAATGTATGTATCATATCTGATCAGCTACAGATAAGCATGGGCGTGTCTGCGGCGACCAGGCTAGCTGCTGCATCGGTGCTTTGTTTCTCATTCAAGTTAATTGATAGATAGATCAGATCACGTGTCATGTATAGTTAATTTGGATACACAATCCTGCCACTCTCCCTGCCTACCATTAATCATTTTTAGTTTTAGTTTATCACACGCTTCTCTAGCATATGGTTGGGCTTTTCTGCTTTAATGAATATATATATTATTTTCTTTGGACAGAGAAAGAAGAAAAAAGAAGAAAAATCTTTGCCTTGATTAGATTTGTCTTGAAGAAGAAAGGAAGATAAAAAAGTGAGTAAATCATTTGCTTGTATCTTCAGATGTAAAATTGCTGTTAAAAACTCAATTTTTGACCAACATTTGCTGTAAAATTGCCAAGATATATAAGTGATGATGCACTACCTGCATATTTGATTTGGTTAGTGATTATCAATCATTATCAAATCAATCTTTTATTGTCTCTCCTGAACAGTGGGAGACTTAGGGTCTTTTTATCTTTTCAGTTTCCGTAAGTCTTTTGTTCAGATACGAAAACGCAAGGGATTCAGTAAGTTACTGTAATCTGACTTCATTGTTAACTCTGAAGTACCAATCAGCTTATTTCAATAGAGGTGATTGCTTATGTCAATAAAATCGGGAGAGAACAGATTATGTTAACACCAGTGTTTTTAATGGCCTAGCGCCCTCTCGTCTTTAACATTGGTAAATCTATATTAATTTGACAAAATGCATGCCAATCCGAATGACAAAGTCCACTTTTTTCTGTAAAAACGTTGCAAATAAGCCCTAAAATCACAAAAAGGTCCGCTTATAGCTGCTTATGAGTCTGTCGAACCCCAAAGCACGTGTGCATGGCCACAGTGTCGCCCTTCCATCAATGTCTATCTCCCTATTTTGCTTCCTCTTGCCCCCCCATGATCAGTCTCCCACCTCCCTCCCCAGTCCCTACTCTCTCCTCTCGAGTTCTTCTCTTTCTAGTCTTTCAGTCTCTCCTCTCCTCTCTTTCTTTCTCACCCTCCCACTCTCACTTGTTCAGTCTCAAGTATTCCCTCTCTCCTCCCTCCCTCCCTCCCTCCCTCTCCGTCCCTTCTTGCGAAATTTATCAGTATGATCCATGACTGAAAATAAGCTCTGCAAAAATAAACATTTAAAATAAACCCGAGCCTTGCATATATAGACCCAACCAATTATCAGATTAGCTTGCCAGTGATACGAATGAATAGAATACATTATCTTTGCTCCAATGCAATTCTTTTGTTGTATTTCAATATAAAACATGATTACCAAATCACCACTTGTACGCGCCTCATTGGGAGATATTTGACTATTTCAGACGCTCGTTTCATCGCCAATATGAAAAACCTTTGCTTATAACTTGGCAAATGGTTAGTATATATTTCAATGCAAGACAATTTTTACGAGCCACTTACGTCTAGGCGTAAGTGCATATACACCAAACACAAGTCAATTGAAGCCGTACAATTTACCGCGAATTTAGGACCGTAAAATTTAGACTCTTCTTTTGTCTATATTAGCACCCAACCGCACATCTCAAGGTTTTATGAAAAAAATCTATATAACTTACCAAAACGAAAACTGAAATTCACGAGCTTCAAATTTTCAGTAACTAACAAAAGGCTAGAATAAAAGATTGGCCACACCTGGGAGACTACCACTTCAGAATAACAATGACTTACAAAAACTATTACGGTTACGGAAACAGAAACTGAAAAGATAAAACGACGGTTAGTGGTCAAGTGGGGGTGGAGGAGGTATAATACTTGACCATCAGTATGTGATAACAGCTTGTGACAGTAGCGGCCCCAGGATTTTTTTCGGGGGGATGGGAGGGAGAAGTGAATTTCAGGGGGTGGGGGCTAAAATTTGTTTGGGCAAATGCCGACCCCCATCCCCGTAATGCCATCACTGCCGTAAGGGCTACGATGATGATGATGACGACGAATCGGGGAGGGGGTAACACAGCCAGTGGTTCTTGATTTGATTAGATTTTCAGTGCACAAGTAAGCTGAGTATCTCAGAGCTAATATATTTCCAATAAGTTTGAAAATATCTGGAGATTTACATGAGTTGCCGCAGTGGTTGCCGTGACAAATCTTGATAGGGAGTAGCAGGGCCAGAGGTTCTCGACCTGATTAGATTCTAAGTGCTAAATATGCTTATTACAATGTAAATAGTTTGAATAATTTATGGGTATCAAGCAAAATAATCTACCAGTAATAATGACCAGTGGAGATCCGTAAGGGTAGTACAGTTCAAAACTTAATCAGTAGGATTTAACAGGGCCAGAGGTTCTTCACATGGGTAGGGTATGGTAATGTGGTTGGGTGGGTAAGGGGTGGGGTTATGGAGGGGTGGGGGTCAGGGTATGGAGAGTGGTTGGGTAGGGTAGTGGTGGGGTAGGGTTAGGGATGGGATAATGGTAGGGTTAGGGGTAAGTAGTCATGTTATGAATATTCATGAGCTCATGAATATTAATGAGGAAGGCATGGATAATTAGCATAGATCAATTATTGATTGAAAAATAAATAATCAATCTATAAATCAATCGATCATTAATCTATAAATCGATAGATAAATTGAAAGTTCAATAATCGATCAATAAATCAATAACCGATCAATAAACCAAATGATTCATAGTAAAGACATCTCCAGCTATGTTTAATTGATGTAAAATTGGTGCTACCGTGATGTTTCATCGATACTTGATCGAAAAATCAAAGATCTCGAACAAATAAGCAGGGAAATGTGTCAATGGGCAGTGATAAACCATTGCGCAGTGAATTGAGCAAATGAGCAGGGAAATGAGTCAAGCAGGGAAATGCAGCACTTCTTGACCATAAATATTGAATATTTCCCTTTCATGCACCTGTGTGGAGTGGTTTTTTTCTTGCTTTTTTTTCATATCGTTTTGATATTTTTAATAAAGTGATAGCTAGTTGTGTTATGAGAGTAAGTTTAAGGATTATTTCCTTGTCATATTTCCCCTTAGTTTTTAGTGCTAAACCATAGTCAATCTTGTGAAATGCGTCAACATGGGTTGATTATGCCACAAAATGACTAATTTCCCTGCATCCCAGGGCAGGACAACAATAGGCCAAATCGGCATTGGAAGTTTGCATTGCATTGTGGGACAGTTTTTGCAGTTTTGGGACACTTTGTCCTCTGACCTATTGAGTAAATTCAGAATCAAAATATTTTACAAGAATAAAAACAAACCCCAAAAACATTATTTTTGAATAACTTAATTATTTAAATATTTTTAAAGATAATATTATGACAATAATATATAAATTAATAATAATTACAGCAATCTTCCCGATATGTCAGAGGTCAAAGTGTCCCCCAAAAAAAAACGGAAGTTACAATAGCGATTGGGCTTATTGGGCATCGATTTATTGATTAAACAGTATGGAGCCGTGTTTACAATGATTTATCGACTGATCATTGGTTTATAATTGATTACCGACTGATAATTAATTTATTGATCGGTAATTGATTTATTGATCACTTATTGATTTATTGATCAATTGTTGATTTATTGATCAATTATTGATTTGTTGGTCAATTATTGATTTATTGATTGATTATTGATTTATCGATCAATTATTGATTTATTGATAAATTATTGATTTATTGATAAATTATTGATAAATTATTGATTTATTTATCAATTATTGATATATTGATCAATTATTGATTTTTTGATCGATAATTGATTTATTGATCAATTATTGATTTATTGGTCGATTAATGATTTATTGCTTGATGCCGGGCCTAGTATGCCCTCTCATTTATATTTATGAGATCATTAATATTCATGAGACAAAAAAGTTTACTACTGGGGTGGGTAATGGTAGGAATGAGGTTGGGATGGGATACATTTGATGGACTTTTTTTCCAAAGGGGGGGGGGGAGATCTGGTGAAAAGTGGACTTTCTTCCCAAAATTTGGACCTTGTCCAAAAAAGCGTAAAAAACCTGATTTTTTTTGCTCGCTAAGCTAACAAATTCTGAAATTTTGGGATATTTTTGGTATACTTTTCCAAATGGGGGGCACCCCCATGCGAACTGGGGTACTGTGGGGTAGGGTGTGGTGAGATGGAAGGGCTGGTTTAGGTGGAATGTTAGATAAGTAGTGGAGGGGTAGGTGAGGTGTGATACAGGTGGGGTAGAGAGTGGTAAAACATAGGGATGGTAATGGTAGGGGTGAAGTTAGGGATGGGTAGGGTAAGATGGCAGGAGTGTGTTGGGGTAGTGTTGGTGGGATTTAACCCCTAATCTTCTCCACCTACACCACCTCTACATGATACCCCAACACACTCCTACCCTCTTACCCACCTATATCTCACTCCTACCATTACACACCATAACCCTACCCTTTACCCCACCCCTAACCCTACCCTCCCACCACACCTGTACCCTACCCCACCCCTACCTCAGTGCACCTACGCACCCACCCCACCCCATCAACTGCTTATTCTCCCACCCCTGCCCTCCCAACACACCCTAACCCATGGTACTCCAGTTTCTCACTGTTTGAAACCAGGTAAGCAATTGAGAGATAGGTAGAGTTACATGAGGTAAGATGGGAATAGGGTACGGTGTGGTGTGGGTAGGGTGTGTGTAGGGTAGATGTGGGGTAGGGTAGAGGTGTGGTAGGAGAGTAAGGTTAGGGGTGAGGTAGTTGTGAGATTGGGGATGGGTGAGGTTGGGGATGGGTGGGGTCGGGTAGGGTACGGTAAGAGTGGGGTTGGGTTGGGTTACGGGTAGGGTGCGGTGGGGTAGATGGTAAGGATTAGGAGGTAATTGAGTAGGGGTGCGGATATGGGTGGGGATGAGGGTTGCTGGAGGTAGGGTGTGATGGGGTAGTGGATAGGGTTGGGTAGCAGGTGTATGGGGTATGGTGTGGGGATAGTGGGTAAGTTTGGAGTAGGGGGTAGAGTATGGTAAGGTTGGGGATGAGTGATAAGAGGGTAGAAGTGTGATGTGGCAGGATAGTATGGTGGGGGTAAGGGGTTATGGTGGAGTACAGGTAGGGTGGTAGGTTATGATGTAAAGTAGCCAGTGGGTAGGGTAAGGGTATAATTCTTAAGTAGGATGATAAAGGTAGGGTTGGGGATGGTGGGGTTGGTGGATGAGTGGGGGTAAGGATTAAGGTGGGATAGGATTACGTTGGAGTAGAGTGAGGTTAGGTTGGAGTAGGGGTAGTGTTGAGTGGCGGGATTAGGGGTGGAAAAAGGGTGTGGTGGGGTAGTGGATAGAGGTGTGGTAGGGTAAGGTAGGGTGTGATGGGAGGATAACACCTTTGCACCTATTTCATCTGAGAATTAGGCTGGGGTAGAGTGCCGGGGAGAGTGATGTATGGGTATCGGTGAAAGCAGGTGATCGTGAAAGCGGCTAAGACGATATAAGATATCATACAAGAGCAATACTTTAAATCTTTAATTTGCCAGGAGAGTGAAATGTAATTGCATTAATTGACTGCATACTGAGGTCCCCCCTCCCCGACTTAAAATACTGGGCCAGAGTTGTAATGTGCATCTTCATGGATTTACGCTACAACTGTTGTCATTTTGGCGCATTTTAGCATTCAAATTGAAAATTTTATTTAAAACAGAATCCTAAGGTGACAGTGATTGAGCAAGTAGTTATAATAATTGATTGATTAATTAATTAATATCCTTTTCATTAATGTACTCATGTGTACCACCAGGTATTCAAGTAATCAATCAACTCCAGCCTATTATTTATTCAAGGATAATGATCATGAAGGGACACAGCCATGGTAGCCAATACGGTAAATTCGTTTATTGATGAATAGAAATTGATGATTGCATAACTTCTCTACATTTTCTCTTTTATTATTTTTTTTACAGTTGCATTCATTCAGTGTTATTCAAGATTACGAGGACACCAAAAGTGACGTCATCTACAGCTTTTGAAAAGTGCATGCTGTCTTTCAATGTACCATTGTATTTTAGATGTAGCATATTTTATAAAAAAATAAGTAAAATTAATTGTACATGATTGTATGTATATTGTAATCTTAATTCCTAGACTAGTCTAAACCAAAACCATAAGTCGGTGACTACTAGTGGAAACTTTCGCGCAACAATTTTTTTTATGCTCAGGGCAGCTATACAGCAAAAATTAAAAACGTGCGAATGTGTTCTTTTGTTTATAGGTCTATGTAAGACAAATCAAGTAGTTCAAACAAAATCAAACAAAAACAAAATATTGCAAACACGAAAATTAACACTTTACAGTAACTGAATAAACCTTCATAATTTGCAATACAGGAATTGATATCTTAAGAATATTGAGACAGAGTTGTGCCACAAAAGTATTTCTGATTCAGTTTGCACCAAATCTACACTAAAAACAGTTAAGGACCATGTTCACCAAATCTAGAAAACAGAGCTTTCTTGTGTTAGCTTTTATGATTGGATTCACACAAGTCAGTTGTGAAGGACCATTTGACAATGAAAGTCATACTTCACTTGAAACTACACCCGCTATTCAGAATATAACAGATGCATGCGACATTGAACAAGCTCTAGTAGTTTCTACCAATCCCATTCAACTCAAAGCATTTACTGGCCCAAATGAATGCAATATGTTGATTACTTCTACAAGTGGAGCTCTTTCTGTCAGAATATTACAGTCGACAGGACTTAATACTGCATTTTCTTATATCTATATAGAGATGTTGGATAATCAAACCCAAAATTGCCCATTTCAGTACGCATTAGTATCAGGTGACTCTGTTCATTGTAAGACAGCGATCAACGGATGTCGCTTCATATTTCACTTTCAGAACACTGAGATATTACTTGAGATACATGCTGAAGATACAGATATGTCACCTTGTTTTGAAAGTTTTTCTGAAAAAGATTCTAGATGTGATTTGACTTTATATAACACTCTTGTCGCACAAAACATACAAACTATGAACTATACATTTAGAGAAGTCCAGACTCCTTATCCCGTCTTTTACAACTCATTCAATCCCACTATACACACAATTGAGTATGAAAGTAAGTGCCTTCCATCTACTTGTACTTGTTCATTAGGTTATAGAGAATGGTCATGTATTACAGACACCACACACGACAACTATGCAGATTTGATAGTGTATGAACCAAATATCATTGGACTATCATTTGCTAACACCAGCTTAAGTGACATTAATTCAAATGCATTTGCAGGTCTCAGTATGCTGAAATATTTAATCTTAGATCACAACAACATTCACATGCTTACTGCAAACCTGTTTCAGAACTTGACACAATTAGTACTACTTGACCTGAGTTACAACTATTTGACTGACTTGACATCTGACATATTTCATTCATTGGTTGAGTTGTATTATCTTGATCTGAGCTACAATAACATTCACACACTAACAAGGGATGTGTTTGACTTACCTTACTTTGACTTTAGTCATAGTAACTTGACTACAACAATCAATGAGTTTGACTTACCAACTGTACCTGATTCATTTTACCTTGACTTGAGTCATAACAACTTGACCACAATACCAGATGAAATGTTTACCTCGCTAAGGCAAATGCATGGGACCCTTGACCTGAGTTATAATAACCTGACAGCACTACCAGATCAAATATTTACCTCAATGTTGTCTTTAAGTGTGAATGAGTCATTCTACCTTTCCCAGAAGTATAACGTCACTTCATTAGATGTAATAGGAGAAGTAACCCTTGACCTGAGTCATAATGAATTAACCACACTAACTTATGGAATATTCAACTCACTACAGGTATTATATGGGACCCTTGACCTGAGTCATAATTACTTGACCACACTTCCTGATGGAATATTTACATCAATATTGGTTATGACTAACATTGATCTGAGTCATAATGAAATGACCTCACTACCATATGGAATATTCACCTCACTATCTTATATACAGGGGACCCTTGACCTGAGGCATAATTACTTGACAACACTACCAAATAGTACTTTCACCTCACTAAGGGATATATATGGGACCATTGACCTGAGTCATAATAACTTATCCACACTTCCAGATCGCATATTCAACTCAGTTCAATCTATGTATGGGACCCTTGACCTGAGTCATAATTACTTGACCACACTTCCTGATGGAATATTTACCTCAATATTGGATATGACTAACATTGATCTGAGTCATAATGAAATGACCTCACTACCATATGGAATATTCACCTCACTATCTAATATACAGGGGACCCTTGACCTGAGGCATAATTACTTGACAACACTACCAAATAGTACTTTCACCTCACTAAGGGGTATAGGTGGGACCATTGACCTGAGTCATAATAACTTATCCATACTTCCAGATAGCATATTCAACTCAGTTCAATCTATATATGGGACCCTTGACCTGAGTCACAATATCTTGACCACACTACCAAATAGTACTTTCACCTCACTAGGGGGTATACACCTATCCGACTTCGCCATTACTGCGGTGTCCCAGATGTAAAACTGCGGTGTCCCGAGGTCGGGGGTTCCATCCATTATTTATTGTGCGCTATACATAATTGTACCCGGGAATTATACACAGCAGTGATATTCAATACACAATCATGAGTATTGAATTACGAATTAAATCTCCCGCTCTGGTACATCTGTGTTGCCGTCAATAGAGGGCCAAATACAGTAAACGCCTCTCGGATTGGTGTATAGATGGGACCATTGACCTGAGTCATAATAACTTATCCACACTTCCAGATGGCATATTCAACTCAATGCAATATATGTATGGGACCCTTGACCTGAGTCATAATATCTTGATCACACTACCAAATAGTACATTCACCTCACTAAGGTGGTCTGGGACCATTGACCTGAGTCATAATAACTTATCCACACTTCCAGATAGCATATTCAACTCAATGCAATATATATATGGGACCCTCAACCTGAGTCATAATATCTTGACCACGCTACCATATGGACTGTTCACCTCACTAAAGACCATAAAGGGTAGCCTTGACCTGAGTTATAATAACTTAACCAGGCTGCCAGATGATATTTTCATCTTACTACAGAGCATGACAGGGACCGTTGACCTTAGTCACAACGATTTTGAAACAATCCAATTCATCTCCATGCAAGAGTTACTGGTTCTTGATTTGAGTCACAATTACTTAGTCACAGTGCCAGGTAAAGGTTTGAATCCATATCACAAGTTGATATCACTTGATTTAAGCTACAATGCAATTGATCAATTTCCACCAACTTTATTAAATTCAACTGCAAATATGTTAAGTTTAGATCTATTTAGAAACAGGTTACAGACTATTTCAGTTGGTGCATTTAAAAGCCTTACTACCTTGAAGTATTTGAACATAAGTAAAAACTTTCTTTCAAATCTGCCTTCATTTAGAACACTAAAGGATTTGCAAGTTTTAGATCTAAGCATCAATAATCTAAAAAACTTGATATCTGAAACTTTTCATGGATTGGAGAGTTTACAATCTCTGTTTCTTTCCAATAATCAAATTTCAGAACTACCAAAATGTGTTTTTCATGACTTACATAGGCTTAAAGTTCTGAACGTATCTAATAACAAAATTCAGGAAGTTGGCTTGAAGGCTTTCCACACCAAACTTGAAACTATTGACCTCAGCGGAAATGATTTGTACAGAATTACTCACAGAAGTTTCCCAACATTAAACAGTTCAACTGTTGTCTTGGTTGACAGATATGCTTCGTGTTGCTTTATGGATGTAGAGCAATGCATATCTCAAGAACCACGTTCAGAGTATCTCACCTGTAGTAGAATGTTACCAGATCTGTCTATCAGGGTTTCAATATGGATTATTGGACTTTTTGCATTTATGTCCAATGGAATTGCTTATTACCTACGCTCAAGAAAGAAACAAGCAAACAAAGTTCAAACTCTATTCATATCACATTTGTCATTGTCAGACTTCCTTATGGGTGTCAACATGTTCATTTTAGTTATTGCAGATTTATATTATAATGAGGTCTTTCCATCGTATGCCATTTTGTGGCGTCACAAATTTGCTTGCAAACTAGCAGGTTTTTTGTCAATATTATCTAGTGAGGGATCTGTATTTTTTATTACCTTAATAAGCATTGATCGTCTACTGGCAATAAAATACCCATTTGGTAGCCGTCGATTAACAACAAAAATGGCTAGAATTTGTATTGTGCTCGTTTGGTTAGTAGCCATATTGATGGGCGCTATTTCCATTGGTTTAACAACTGAAAAAGGTGATGTATTTAGCATTTCTGAAGTGTGCATTGGCATCCCAATAGTTCGTCAACACACTACCAAATTGAATGATACTTCCATATTAATGAATAGGACTGTTTTCATTACAGAAAACATTGATACTGAAGCAGAGTTTGCAGAAAATGGAGCAACTAACACAGTTTTTCTAACAACAGATATTGCCATATATGAAAAACAATATCAATCAAATATCACTCTTACCATTGACGAAATTACCGGAAGCCAAGTTGCCCCAATTTTTTCCATTGTGATATTTATCGGAGTTAACCTTGTATGTTTTATGATAGTTTTAGCTTGTTACATAGAAATATTTTCAACAGCTAGAAAAACTGCACATGGGGCAGCACGAATACAAAACCGTGATGAAGAAATCCGCATGGCTAGGAAAATGTTTCCGCTTGTATTTACCGACTTTTGTTGTTGGGTGCCTTTGTGTGTCACATGCATCCTTGCACAGTGTGAAGTTATTAAGATATCCCCCAAAATGTATGCATGGATAATAGGGTTCATACTACCTATCAATTCATCAATAAATCCATTTTTGTATGTAATTTGTGGGGAAATAGTAGATTATTGGGAGAAATGGAAGGAAAAGCGAAGTTCACCGGGAGCGATTGAGCTACAACGCCGCTAAATCTAAGGATTGTTAAAATTCATGTGTCCATATTACAAGGGTAAGAATGCCATATCTACAATAGCTGCCCTATTGACATATGACAAAAGAACTGCAGTATATTGTACACATCTGATACATGGCAGCTATTGCAGATAGGGCCTTCTTGCACTATTCCCTCCATGTCATTATTATAAGAGATCAGCAGGTATTTATAATTAAAGACAGAGATAAATGCAATTTATCGCGTCTGATGTCACTGTCAATTACGATCCTTGATTGGTTTACACAGGTTAATCAGCGCGTAAAGGAAGACCGATCTATCTGGTGCTGATCGGAGAAAAGGAATAGCAGCAAATGGCGAAAAGTTCGTACTTGTACAAGGCAAAAAGCAGCTTTTCTAGGGATTGTGGACATGGTGCCTTCACCAAAGAAAGTTTCTTACTATAAAGCCCTAACTTTTTAGATGGTTTGCATGTCGAAAGGTGCAAAATCAACAATAAGGCGCCCGGTTATAAATCCGCGTTCAGCAAGTCATCATCACGACACTTGTAAACAAACCGTGCTCGAGTTTGATTGACAGGTGACGTCAGACGCGATAAATTGTCTTTATCTTTGTCTTACATTATAGTCCAAATTCATTTTATTCATTCATTGATTTATTCCCTCATTTTGTTTCACTTGTTCATTTCATTCATTCACTCATTGCAATTCACTCATCGGTTACAACCCGTTTTCCTTTCATGTCATTTTAAGTATTTTTAATGTTTAGAGGATAAAGGTATTGTTTTAGCCACTTGAGTGCATCTATCGTCTCATATAACACGGGCGACATCAGTATTTTAAGTACTAACAACGAGGCGAAGCCGAGTTGTTTTACGCCAAAAGTAATGACGTTGCCAGTATTATATGAGACGATATAGATGCACAACAGCCACAACAGCGGCTAAAACAACACCTTTATTCTCATTCTTAAACATTTCAATTCAAATAAAAAAATAAAAAGTATTACAAATTTTAATAAATTTAAATCCTACATTTTGCAAGGAATTACCTAGGGCTTAAAATCGATCAGTCCCGTTGTTGCTATGCGCCTCCGAATGGTTCAAATAGCGAGTACGCGTATTGCGTCGATGCACACGCGCTGACCCGTGTGATATCGTGTCATATCACACGGGTAAGAACCAATAAGATTGCAGGAACGTTGTCAAGTGTTTAAGAATGTAATTATTTCTTGTAATTTTGACTTTTAAAAGTCGTAAAATGAAATAAAATGAAACTGTAGGCTCTCAATCGTCTGAGTATGTTGAAATTAAGATTAAATTTAAATCTGGTCAACCAGATATCGCTATTTTGATGGACGAACCGACGTTGCGACTGAAACCTTCAGTCTTCAGCTGGGTTGTGATGCAAAAATGACACCATTTGTATGATGTCCGAATTTTAGATCGTGGGCAGCGTTGGTTTGAGCGTGGCGTGAAAGAGGCTATCTGGGTGAGGGCGGAGCAACCATCCCTCAACCGTGGAGGGGGCATCTGGGCCAAACTTTCAGCTGGGACAGAATCATAAAGGACATTCCTCGCCGATTGGTATATACACATGAAGTGTTCAGTACTCAAGGTCATTTGCATCACAACCCAGCTGACGACTGAGGGTTTCAGTCGCAACGTCGCTTCGTCCGACCAGATTAGAAACGTATAACGTATGTCCATCAGTCCATCACTACAATAAAATACATAACACACAAATCTATATTTGCGAAATAATTTGGCTATTCCATTTGAAATCCACACTACTCCTGTTGAAGATTTAGGAAACTTTTCCCCATGTATCTTCCATCAGGGGGGAGTATGAAAATTGGCACAAACATATTAGGAGCTAGTATTAGGCACCTCCATTTGCATACACCCTCTGAGAAAGATTAAACCTAGTTTAAAATATAATTTCATTAGAAATTCATACTCGTGTGGAAGATATTTCCAAAATAAGTCTTCAAAAGGGGTAGTGTAGATTTGAAAGTTTTCTGTTCACATGCGTGAGCATGTTTGTTTGTTTGTTTAAAGAGGCCTGTATACATGGTTAGTTCATGTGTTGTATGATCTCTGGTCTCTAGTAATTCAATTGCACATAAGACACCAAAAAATGTATGTCTCAAAGCTTGCGAAGATTTTAAAATGTAATGCGGAATGCAGTTCGCTCCTACACCCCCACCCAACTCAAAAACTCCGTCGAAAAATAAGCTAAGATGCTAGAAACTTTGAAAACTTATGCTATGCATAAAAATATTTTCACAACTTTAAATTGTTATCACACAATAGCTCACAATTCCACCAACAAATGCTTTTAAAACATTTTTTACGATATTTTTGTTAACCTTTGAGACATACCATTTTTTTAATCCTGCTCAACATGTTTGCAAAGAAGCACTAAATGAATAGCTGCAAAAAATATATTTAATATTATCCAATATTGTTGTTACTTCATAAAATTTAATTGTATCAATTATATTTTTTATATATTCAAGGGATTCCATCAATACAAATGTACTGGCCTCCCTGGAAGACCTGATATATATAAAATTCTCCCTTTATTACAAATCTATGCTACTAAAAGTCTCTTTAATTTTGCACAAGGTGTCCCCCAAAAATTGGCCCTGACAAATGTAATGCTATCTTTAAAATTGTGTTTTAAACAGTGATTCAGTGTTTTATATTTCCCTCTCTTAGCCATCGTTTGCAAAATAGTGTGATTATAAAACAGTTTTAAAGATATTACATTAAATTGAATGGTTGCAAAACCTATTTTACAATTTTCTTGTGTGATCAGGCTATGTGCATCCATCAGTGGATCCGTACTTGCCCCCACCCAATAATTGTGGTGGCTATGGGCAAGTTAATAAAAAAAATTGGAATGAATGTTGATGTGCGAATTTTTTTGGGTGATAGTTGTGCTTTGTGGTTGATTTTTCTTGAGGGGCTCTCAAGGATTTTCTGGGTACCCATACTAGATCCAGGGTTCCTGATTGTAACCCCTACCGAGACCAGTTTTAAGTAAAATTATACCTCTAGCGGGACCAGATTCTATAGAAACAAACCCCTAGCGGGACTAGATTTCTATGAAATTATAGCCCTAAACGTGACTATTTTTGGCGGAAGTTTCAGGTAAAGTCCCCCTATAAGACCAAGTGCACAAATATGACAATTATCGTACCAGAAAAGACTTTTTATGTCAAAGTCACACATCCAAAATATTAGATATGTGGGCATGGAAAATGTGATACCCCTTTGGAGACTATATATAAGGGGTGAATTTGATATCCCTAGCGGTACTAGATGAGGCTGCAGTAAATTTGATGATACCCCTTGTGAGAGTCCCCAGACTAGTTCTATAGTCTCCCTTTTCTTCGGATCGAGCATGGGTATCCAGCTAAAATCCAAGTACTCCTGGTTTACACAATATCTAAGCATAAGAATATTAAAGATATTACTATTCAGAAATTTTAGGCACACTGTTTGGTTCAATTCACTAAATTACATTGTGTTCGATGCACCAATCTAAAAATTCAACTAGCCCAACTGCCAAATAATTGCTGATTATGGGTAGAATATAAATATTCGGACAAAATTGTGTTTTGTATGCACCATGGCGTTTTGACAATGAGATAATACTCCTGTACCTTTTTGCACATAAAGAAAAGGAGCTTGATTTTGTGATGTGAGCCCATCAAAACTGTTTGAGCAAATGAACTCGATATTTGTTTATTTATCTATGCTTATTGTGCAAATGATAGCTCAAAGGTGTTGCTTTCACATAATGTAAACATTGAATGATTTTTGGAAAATGTGGAAAATATCACTACATGATTGGGCCCGCTCTCATGTTGGACACTCTCTATTGCCAAAATGTACCACTAAAGTATATCGCCACATGATTGGGGCTGCTCTTTGTGGGACACCCTCTATTGCCAAAGTGTACCACTAAAGTATATCACTACATGATTGGGGCCCGCTCTTTGTGGTACACCCTCTATTGCCAAAGTGTACCACTAAAGTATATCACTACATGATTGGGGCCCGCTCTTTGTGGGACACCCTCTATTGCCAAAGTGTACTACTAAAGTGGACCATTTTGCCATTGTGTAATTGATAAAAATAAAATAATGAAATAATATGGATTGATTAATTGTTGTTTTATTTTTAATTGTGAATACATGCAAAAAAGTTAATCTCAAAATGAAGAAGGGGTTGGCACCAGCCCTCCTGTTTGCGGAAACTTATTGGCATTTTACGCAAACCAGACCTAATAGTAGAACAGTTTCAGAACTTTTAAGATGATGGAGACTCAGAAGTTGAGGCCCATGTCTCCTGGGAAAATTACCAGCAAATTACTTAAAATATTACTTGCCTAAATTTAAAGTTGGTAAACTTTATTAAAAGAACATATTGCCTAAATTTACCACAAAAACAGTATTTAGCGACTCATTAGATAATTTTCTTGTATTCAATATTTAAAACTTAACAATAAACATGTTTTGGAATTTTTTGCAGGGTGTGGGCATGGTAGGGGCACTCACTGAAATGCCCCCCGGTTTTGCCGTCACCGGATGACCCCCTATTTTCTCTAAAATGGCCAGAATTTTGCAATTTTCCCGAAAACTTTAGGCTAGACTCCTTCTTTGACAATTTTGTATTGTAGTCCAGTGCCGCCGAGAGCCATTACGGGCCCGGGGTAAAATTAACACACAGGCCCCCCTGAAGTGTCTTTTCTTTGCTTTAATGGGCCCATTAATGTATGTTTTCTTTATTCTTACGGGCCCCTAGGACCCCGGGCCTGGGGGTAATGCACCCCCCATGTCGGCGGCACTGCCCAAGTCTCATTGAATGACCCCCATATATTTAGGGGCTAAGTTCTAACCCAAATGAATGACCCCCATGGCATTTTGTTTGGCTTCTCACTCAACTGATTTGGCATCAAATCGCTCTCCGGAATACTGAGCTATAAAATGTGGATTATTTCAATTTTTTGGAGTAGGCCTATACACAAGAAGAAAAATGTACGGTATTACCTGCCATGTTTCACTCGGCTGCATTAATTGGGATGTCATCCTGATCCCTCTTGACCCTCCCCTCTGACTCCCAACTCAACACAGAAATACATGGGTAACCAACAGTGGCGGCAGTATGGGGGGGGCATTTTCCCTGAAAATATTTTTCTTGCCCCCCCCCCCACTTTTGAGGGAAAAAAACCCAAAATTACGTAAATTTCCACTTTTTGCGGCAATTTCCCCCCTGAAATTCACTTCACCCCTCCCGATAAAAATTCCTGGTGCCGCCACTGGTAACCGATGCATGTTTATAATTTGGTCACATTTTCAAAATTGGAGTCTTTCATTTCAGGGGCAATGCTAAACATGCAGGGCAAATTTCTCGACGGGTGGCTTAGCAGTTGGCCTGTTCGAGTGACAAAATGGGTGGTCTTAAAGGAGCATTGCTTGATTTTAGGATCCTCCTTTTAAGGCATCTACGAAAAAATCTTATTTTCTAAATTTCAGCCCATTTTGAGGCAAATTGTTTTGATGTTAAAGAAAGCGCTTGAGTGGAGCAAATGTGCAAGATTCCGTAAAATGCGCAAGTTAAGTATCGATCAGCTTTGAATGAAAAAGTTGCACTGAAAAACATTAATTACATTCTCTAGGTGACTGGTCAAAGATGATCTGACCATCAATGACCAGGCACTCTAGCAACATTCTGAATTTGTATCTTGTTCACATTTCAAACAGAAAATAACTGTGCTTCTTTTTGCTGTTTTAAAATTAAGATTTTGAGTTATCATAAGAGGTTATCCGTGTTCTATAAGTTGCTTATCCTATCAGCGACTGCTATACTTTGTTTAGGACTTTCAAAAGAAGTACCTGCATGTGCAACCAAGACTACTTCAAAATAGCCCGCCAAAGTCAAGCAGGTAACTCCGAGGTCGTGCATTGAATTGGTTTGAATGAGGAATACTACGGGAATCAGCGCCTTTTGTTAGAAGTCACGCATAAGTAAAGTGGATAACCTCTATGGGCGAATTTCTCGATAGGAATCTTAGGAAGCCTTAGGCTTAAGGTGGCCTTGAGGCTACTAAGCCTAGCCCGCTCTCGAAGCCCGAGTCTTAACTGTAGCCGGATTTCTTGAACGCAAATTCAACCTGGTCTTAGTGGCCTTGTAGGCTTAACGCTTGACAACCGCGTCCCTTTCTACCAGCGACTTAATTGTATAGGCAGTTGGAGGTAGATGTGCATAAGCTGTTGTCCTTCACGGTTTACCGTATACTAACAAGGTTACCAGCGCAAAGACTAGCCTGGACCGGCGGTCTTGTGCTTGGACTTACACCGTACACAACTTGATGCAAGACTAGTATTTTTCTGTTTTTGTGTCTTTTATGTATTATTTTATTTCCATTTTACTTTATTACATGAGTCCTGCTTGCATGAATGATACTTCTATACTTTTTACTTGACTCATTAATTTTTCTTTGCATTTCAAAAAGGGTCAAACTGCAAGCCTACAGAAAGGAAACTTTGATTCCCCTAAAAGTAGGCCTAAAGCAAAAATTGTTTCACACTTCAAACAAATCATACGCATGTTTGTCAAAAGTAAAACATTATTTAAGCATAATTTTGGTGCAAAAACAAAAACATAACTAAGCATTTGACAACCATCGTGCGTGCTATCTACTGCTGATATTTTCATGTTCTATTTGCGAATTTAGCATTAGGCCTAGTGCATAGTTGATGATGATGATGATCAGGGGCGGCGGAACGATTTTGAATGTGGGGGGGGCAGTCAGGATGATGTAAAAAATCGAAATAATCGCGGCCATCATGACGCAGGGGGTGTCTGAGGGGGGATGTGGCCCCCTCAGAAGTGAGAAACTTTTGCAAAATGAAGGCCCAATTGAAACCATTTGATGGACTATTTTGGTACTATTATTGTGTACAATTTATTTGAGTTTGAAAAAGCCGAAAATTGGTAAAATGAAGCTATTAAAGCCAAAGCAGAAAAAAGGGCGAAAGCAGGGGGTGCCTGAAGTGAGAAATTTTTGCAAACTGAAGGCCCAATTGAAGCCATTTGTTGGATCATTCTGGCACTATTATTGTGTACAATTTTAGTTTGAAAAGTCTGAAAATGGGTTAAATGAAGACCCAAATTGAAGCCATTCGTGGGTAAGTGTTCACTATTATTCTATAAATTATTGCTTTTAGTGTTGGGTGTCCAAAGCAGAAGCGAAAAGGGGAATTTGTTTATCCATAGGCCTACACACTGTGTATTAACACAGGGGAGTTGAAAAATTTTGCAAAATGAAGGACCAATTGATGCCATTTTGTGCATCATTTTTACACTTTTTTTAAAACATGCTTAAAAGGGTCTAGAATAGAGATTTGATTACTTATATTATGTTCACCCAGACATGTTACACACAGCACATTATGGGTTAAAAGTGTGGGGGGGGGCAGGCCCCGGTCAAAAAGTGGAGGGCCACTGGCCCCTGGTTCCCCGCCCTTGATGATGATGATGTTGGATGATGATGATGATGGTACTTCTTGTAGCAAAATATCGTAAGGTTAGCAATATTTGTTGAATATGTTGCTCCTATAATTTTGATTACCGTTACAAGTTAGGTTCAAGCAGATCAGTAAACCTTAAAACATTGCCTTTACTGAATCGGTAGCGCGATTTAAATTTGGTATCCGAATAGGAAGTTGACGTCGAAGATTGCGTCTCGCTTTAATTGCACCCATTTGGCACCGTTGCTCCAAAAGAAAGTTCATCATTCAAAATGAGTAGGCCTAACTGACTCGAATGAACACTAAAATAAAATGGTGAAACGTTCAACTAAATCGAACAATAATTATTACTTAGGGGTAAGGCACCTTTGTTTCCAATGGACATTTTATTGTGAAATTTCATTGTACAAGGAATACATAAAAAAAAATTCCACATAGCCCCCGAATGAAAAGTATTTAATTATCTTTATAATCACTCAAAAAGCATTTTGTGTGAATTTTACATCCGAACTAGAGGCTATTACATTTTTACGAGCCTTTTTATTTTACATGTAAAGCCTATGGGGGTGACGATTAGAAATGGACGGCAATATTGAAAAACCCTCATTTTGGGCCATTTTAGACACTAAAATGCCCATAAAAAAGAATAGCCTCTAGCATGTCTAGTCCGGATGTAAAATTCACACACAATGCTACCTGAGTGAGTACAAACATAATTAAATAAATTTCATTCGGGGGCTATAGCAAAAACAAAAAATGTCGTATACCTTCATGGTTATGAAACAAAGGTGAAGGGCCTACTCTATGTTGAATGAAAGACAGCATCTGTTTCGACTTCTCAAAAATATGAAAGAAAAACTTTGCATTAAACAATTTAAGCAATTTTTCAATTGAAATAGACCACGGCTTACGACCTAAGACCTGCTCTGAGGCAGGGCCAAGAAAAGCCGCTGTAAGCCTGGCCTAACAGGCTTGCGTAGACTACGGCTACAGAAGACTGATTTCGAGAAATGCAAATTTTACCGAAGCCTGGGGCTAATCCTACAAGCCTGGCCCACAGGCTAACGAAGCCTCGAGACTATGGTAGCCGTGCTTCGGGGAACGTGTTTTCAGTTAAGCCTGGTCTTACGACCTCTTAAGCCTTGAGGCTAGACTAGCCAACTGCTAAGCCACCCGTCGAGAAATTCGCCCTAGATGTCTTCCTTGAGACAGTAATTTAGCCATTGTTTTTATTGTCTCGCCTGATAAGGCAGGAGACTATATCAGTTCGGGGGCACTGCTAATTCAAAGACGTCTCTGATATCAAAGACGGGTCAGTGATTTCACATACGGGGGTCTGTGATATCACATACGTCGTGCTTTTTTTTTACAGTTTGGGGCTAGATGCAGCATATCGGAAAGAAGGTGACTGTATCGGAATATGCTTTCCTATGTTTAGCAAATATCTGCCTGTGCAAACATCATATCTATCTGTGCAAATTCTGACAAATGGTCCCAGAAAACACTAATAGATTGGCAAAATCGAGCCATATCCAACGTTTTGAAGTAACAAAAAATCCCAAGTCATGGGGGAGTGAATATTTTGGCAAGGCAAAAAAAGGAGGGAACAATGAATTTTTGGCCAGTCAACGAGGGGGGAGGGGAGCGATTTTTTGGCACGCATTGTGGCGGCAACTTTTCAAAAATATATTCAAAAATGACTTGAAAAATGGTAGGCCCCTACGGAAACGTTCAGACCTAACCTCGTGGCCTGACTCTTGCACACGTGCATGGGATGAATTCGGAGAAATATGGACACTTGTATTGTATTGATAGGGGTAAGGTTATGTTATGATTAGGTGGCTTAAAATAGATCAACAAATTACGGTAAACCAGGCGCGTGCCCCAGGGAGTGGGGCTTTGGGGCCTGCAGCCCGGGTCTTAAAAAAATGAGGGAGACAGAGAGAGAAAGAGAGAAGGGAGAGGGAGGGAGAGGAAGGGGAGTGATAGAGCAGTGGCATAGCCAGGCCCGTTTTTTTTGCGGGGTGCTGATTTTGAAAAGGTGTTTCTTTTTTTTCCAGGGGCGATTTTGTAAAAAGTGGACCTTCTTCACAAACTTTGGACCTTTTTGACTAAAAAGCATATATTTTTTGCTCACTACGGTCGTAAATTAGGATTTTGTTGAGGACTTTTGCCCCACCGCACGGCCCACTCTGCGTACGGGCCTGGGCATAGCCAGTGGGGGCAGTATAGTGCCCCCTACAAAAATTGAAGGGCGGAAAAGGGAGGGAAAAGAAACAGGTCTACTTTTTCGGTATGATTTCCCAAAAATTGAAAGAAATAACCCGACAACTGAAAACATATATAAAATAACTGCCAATACCGGAACGAAAATGTTACAAAAATCAGGACAAAATATTAGCAAAACTGGGTTGAAAATTTTGTTTTGCCACAGCCACCCAGGCTCATTTCAATATCCGGGGATTTTTAGGCAAACGAAAGGGGGAAAAGTGGAAAGAAAACAAGGACGAAAACAAGAAGAAACGAGGAAGAGAAGGCCTACGTTCTGAGTCATAACACGCATCATAATTATGTTCATGCTTGAAATTTGTGACGGGAAGTCGCATCCACTGGAAATCCATTCTAAAATACATATTATGCATTATCATGACATGTTTATATAGCCTATAGGCTATGCTTAATCATGATGGTCGGAAAAATAAGTTAATAATAGGGGCCTAATGCAAAATGATGCACCAATTGGCTTTTAGTTTGAGGATAATATTCCCCTCACAAGTCGGGTCCGTTGAAATCTGTTATGCCCAAAATAATACGAATAATAAGTGTAAACGTTTACACCAAATGACTTTATTGTGCCTTTCATAACTTTTTGAAAATAATTCTCCAACTTCTGAGGGAGCACATCCCCTCAGGCACCCTTCTCTGTCAAAAAAGAAAAGGCTAACTTGCATTTATCCATATAGGCCTAATTGAGCAGGTTCATACCCATGTAGAAGTCAGGTCCGCAGGAAATTTGTTAGGAATTATAGGCCTATCTTTCATAGATATAATGACTATAGGCCTATTATAGCGCATCCCCCTCAAGCAAAACAGAAAAGCCTAAACTTAGGCTGAATTGAAGGAATTATTGAGCACGAGTGTTAAATATAGGCGGAGACTGGGGTACTTGTGGCCCCGGGGTAATTGTGGCCACTTTGTCTTTATCAGGGTGTCTTTATACTATAAGCATTGGTCTAGGTGACTTAACTTTGTATTGTATGAAAGAGTGGTCTTTATGTTACTGTTTGGTGAAAAAATATTCAAATAGCATTAAAATTTTTATGAGGGGGGTCTAATTAGCGGAGCGACATCGCAAATGGCTCTAAAAAAGTGGCAAGTCCACTTTTTATTCATAGGGGTGGTACTTATTGGTTGTATCACTGACTATTTTGTATGTGTTTGACATGAAAGGTAATCATAACAGTTCCCATTGATATAACAATTTTATAAAAAAGTTTATTTAATGAGCTAAATTTGCATATTATGTAATACCCGGCTTGGGGTAAATGTGGCTCCTGTTCATGTCTTAAGCAAATTACTTGCATCTGACCCCCTAAAAAGCTATTTTGGTCATTAATCTGTTATATGTTAATCAAATTAGCCATTTGGGGTCATTATTGAAACAAAAAAGACATATTTAGTATGTTTTCAAGTCAAAACAAGGAAGTATAATGAACAGTCAGATACCGGAGTCAGATCCGGCCGCAGTTTCGGCATGCAAAAATTAGCATAATAACAAGTATTTTACAAAATGCCTTGAAATGCCCTTTTCTGGTAAATAAACCAGTCCAAATGGCCTAGAATTATCGCAATGACTATAAAACATGTTATTAATAGTTATCAGGAAGAACTGGATTCACAATACTCTTTAAATTCTTTATTTTGTTCAGGGGCCACAATTACCCCAAAATTGTGGCCCCTAAAACATTATGTTAATTATTATGCAAATTGCAATATATTTATGATTATATTTATCACATCTTATAGGTACCCATTGCCTCTATCCACTCATGCAGAAATTTTACTTCTCCAGTTCATACTTAAAGAATTACATGGTAAAAATGCAAAAGGGGCCACAATTACCCCAGTTTCCCTAAGCCTAAAACTAAAATTCGCGGCTCAGTTGGAAATCTGTAAAAAATATATGCTCGAAAATAACCAATAAACAGTTTTGATGTGTCCGGAGAATTGAAAGTCTGCAAAATGTCGTCGAGGGAGCAAAGTTATTCTGCAGCATTTAAGCTCAATTATGAAAAAGAGCAACATTTTTTAGCATTCTCCGATTTCTCACGTTCACTTGAAAGAGTGTATCCCGAGCCCGCGATTTAATTCATAAATTGGATAGTAAAATTAGCAGGAGCTAGCAGGCACTTGGGCTAGCTACAACCCTGATCATGCTGATTAGGCCTACTCGCAAAATTATTCCCGTTGCGCCAGTTCACGTTCACAATATCGTTTGCGGCTGGGTTTTGAGACTAGGGAGTATGTGATTTATGAGACGTCTTTGAATTATGATACTGTCAGGTGACTCGGCACTGAAGAGTCTTGAATATCAGAGACGTCTTTGAATTAGCAGTGCCCCCGAACTGATATAATCACTTTTCCGTGTGTATGTATGTGGGGGTGTGTGTGTGACAAATTTGGTTACAGTCAGGCGGTGATGGAAGCGATATCGCCAATTTTTTGAGGTCGCCATTGGATTAACACATAGGGCCTAATCATGAAAATCGTCACAAACAATTCTAAATTTGTTATGTGGTGTCAAAGGAAAAATATCTTACTCTAAAACCGTCGGGGTACGACAAAGTACCCCACTGCAAGTATGTTAATTTTCCATTTATAATTGCTAACCGTGTATTTTGAATGGGGCTGTCAGCCCTGTATCTTCGCCAGCCTCGTACGTCACGTGTTGCGCTTCCTATATGCCGCCTGGTTACAGTTTTGGTTAAAGTTTGCCTTCCGCATATTTTCTCAGAGACTAGGAGTCGCACGTTCCTCAAACTTGGTGGGTGGGTGCATCTTGACCCGAGACAGAACCGGTTTGTATTGGTTAGTGGGTCAAGGTCACTGAGGTCATCTGAGGTCAAATTAGTAAAAACTGTCGTATGGCCATGAAACTTGGTAGGTGCAGTCAACATTTAAAGCCAAATTTTTGGAAGGTCATTTTGAGGTCATCCGAGGTCAAATGAGTAAAAACTGTCGTATGGGCATGAAACTCGGTGGGTACAGTCAACATTTGAAGCCAAATTTTTGGAAGGTCATTTCGAGGTCACCAGGGGTCATCTGAGGTCAAATTAGTAAAAACTGTCGGATGGGCATGAAACTTGGTGGGTACAGTCAACATTTAAAGCCAAATTTTTGGAAGGTCATTTTGGGGTCACCAGAGGTCAAATTAGTAAAATCTGTCGTATGGGCATGAAACTTGGTGGGTACAGTCAACATTTAAAGCCAAATTTTTGGAAGGTCATTTCGAGGTCACCAGGGGTCATCTCAGGTCAAATTAGTAAAAACTGTCGGATGGGCATGAAACCTATTGGGTATCATCAACATTTAAAGCCAAATTTTTGGAAGGTCATTTCGGGGTCACCTGGGGTCAAATTAGAAAGACTGTCGAATGGGCATGAAACTTGGTGCGTACAGTTAACATTTAAAGCCACATTTTCTGAAGGTCATTTCGAGACCACCACAGGGGTCATCTGAGGTCAAATTAGTAAAAACTGTCGGATAGGCATGAAACTTGGTGGGTACAGTCAACATTTAGAGCCAAATTTTTGGAAGGCCATTTCAGGGTCACCAGAGGTCAAATTTGTAAAAACTGTTGCATGGGCATGATACTTGGTGGGTACAGTCAGCATCAGCCAGATAATCGTGCCCAGCCGATAACTGCCAAATTCATTTACCTCTACCAAAAGTAATTGCAAAAGCAGGCGGTCGCGAAAGCAGGCGAGACTCGTGGTTCGAGAACCGCCTTGTTTTATCTTTTAAAGGATCAGATAGCAATGTTTCCACATTAAATATTTTTTGTGGGACCTGACAGCACATCACACACACACCAAATTATATTCCTAATACGAGGAAAGTCCCCAAGTTTTGATATCAAATAAAGATTTTTTTGAAATTTGTGATACAATACAAATTTTATGGCAAATAATTAAAAATTTATATTTTTGATATTTTATTAGTCCTCGAAGTAAACTTCACAAATGATATGTACCCCAGTACTTAAACTCTGGGAGTTATATATCAATTTTAATCATTTGCCATAAAAATTTGTATATATTGCAAATTTCAAAATATTATTTGATCATCAGGACATTCCTTGTATTCCAATTCCTTGCAATTTGTTGTGGCTGTGCTCTCACGTCCCACAAAAAATACTGTGCAAACGTTGCTATCCGATCCCTTAAAATAATAATGATAAAGATAACAAGGCGGTTCTCGAACCACGAGTCTCGCCTGCTTTCGCGACCACCTGCTTTTGCGATTACTTTTGGAAGCGGTAAATGAATTTGGCGGTTATCGGCTGGGCACGATTATCTGGCTGATGGTGACTGTACCCACCAAGTTTCATGCCCATGCAACAGTTTTTACTAATTTGACCTCAGATGACCCCTGGTGACCCTGAAATGACCTTCCAAAAATTTGGCTCTAAATGTTGACTGTACCCACCAAATTTCATGCCTATCTGAAATTTTTACTAATTTGACCTCAGATGACCCCTGGTGGCCTGGAAATGACCTTCCAAAATTTGGCTTTAAAATGTTGACTGTACCCACCAAGTTTCATGCCCATACAACAGTTTTTACTAATTTGACCTCAGATGACCCCTGGTGACCTCGAAATGACCTTCCAAAAATTGGGCTTTAAATGTTGACTGTACCCACTAAGTTTCATGCCCGTACAACAGTTTGTACTAAATTTGACCTCAGATGACCCCTGGCGACCCCTTGAAATGACCTTCCAAAAATTTGGCTTTGAAGGTTGACTGTACCCACCAAGTTTCATGCCCGTACAACAGTTTTTACTAAATTTGACCTCAGATGACCCCTGGTGACCTTGAAATGACCTTCCAAAAATTTGGCTTTAAATGTTGACTGTACCCACCAAGTTTCATGCCCGTACAACAGTTTTTACTAATTTGACCTCAGATGACCCCTGGTGACCTGAAATGACCTTCCAAAAATTTGGCTTTAAATGTTGACTGTACCCACCAAGTTTCATGCCCATACAACAGTTTTTACTAATTTGACCTCGGATGACCCCTGGTGACCTTGAAATGACCTTCCAAAAATTTGGCTTTAAATGTTGACTGTACCAACCAAGTTTCATGCCCATACGACAGTTTTTACTCATTTGACCTCAGATGACCCCTACATGACCTCAGTGACCTTGACCCACTAACCAATACAAACCGGTTCTGTCTTGGGTCAAGATGCACCCACCCACCAAGTTTGAGGAATGTGCGACTCCTAGTGTGCGAGAAAATAGGCGGAAAGCAAACTTTAACCAAAACTTTAACCAAATTTGTCACATACACACACACATACACACGGAAAAGTGATTATATAGTCTCCTGCCTTATCAGGCGAGACAAAAATATTCACTTTCAGAAAGGAAATGACACAATAATCCTCTAGCATAACATATTCCTGCAAAAATGAGCAAAATCACAAAATTTACTTTTTAGGTGGTACTACACATAAATTTGTGACTATTTTTGCATTTTCCTCAAAAAATAATAACACACTGGTAACAAAAGTTACGTATGTTATAGGGGCAAGGAATCCTGTTACTACATTGGAATTTCAGAGACTCAAGACAAGCGGAATGTTATTTATGATACAGTGGAAACTCTTTAATACGAAATTTGTGGGGTCATAAAATTTAGTTTGTCTTATCAGGATTTTGTCTTATCCATCACAAATTTACATATCACATAGGGATTCAGTGCCAGGGACCTGAAAATCAAGCTTGTCTTATCAGTTTTTTTGTATTATCAGAGCTTGTATTAACGAGTTTCAACTGTATTAAGAAAAGTGGAACCGCTAGAATGTACCTCATTTCTTAACATATATAATAAATCAATGAAATTTCAGTGAAGTAATTGGATTCCTTGCCCTTATAATATACATAATTTTTGTTACCAGTGTCTAGTATGTTTTGAGAAAAATGCAAAATTAGTCACAAAATTTATCAGGGGGTGTAGTACCACCTTAACAGACTCGAGGAAGACAAATGGGACTATAACTATGCTCAGAGGCTCCCCAGCAAATTCCAAGAATATTTTCAGAACGTTTTAAAATGTTTTTATAATATCTGACAAACACTGACATGTAATATTATTGAACAGCTTCATCTAAAAGAATTATTTTATCTTGGCAAAATAATACTGAAACATATCTTAAGCTTGTTTCATCATCATCATCATTTACAAAACATTAGTTACAAACGTTTTGGTGAACTTAATTGAAAATGTTATTAAAACATTTAAGGGTACTACACCCTGGCCAATTTTGTGCCTATTTTTGCATTTTTCTCAAAAATTATAGCGCATTGGTGACAAGTAAGATATGTATATTATAGGGGCAAGGACTACAACTACTGCACTGTAAATTCAGCAACTCAAGGCAAGTAGTTATTGATTTATTGATCAAATATTGGTTTTCCCTCATTTTTGACTGTAACTCCACAACTGTTGTCTGTGCTGAAATAAAATTTCCAGTGCAGTAGTTGTAGTCCTTGCCCTATAATATACATATCTTACTTGTTACCAATGCGCTATAATTTTTGAGAAAAATGCAAAAATAGGCACAAAATTGGGCAGGGGTGTAGTACCCCCTTAACTTGATATGGTAACGTTTTCTTACAACCTTAGTGCACTCTTTTGAAGACATTTAAATGTTTTGCGTTTGCTGGACCAAGTTTATTTCACTTCAAGTTTGATAGCGACATCAGTGGTTTTAGACGGTGCCGACAAACTGCATGGAAATACTCCAGGATCAGGTTAAAGGTGGGTGACCCGATTGACAGCCTCATCCCCACTTTACCCCATCAAAATGTAGATTTTGGTATCAGGTGAAAGCTGATATTTTTCTCATAATACCACATTGAAACTAGGTGTTCCAAATCGGTATATTTCCGAAGAAATTATCAGAAAACTGTCTAATTAATTAGTCTTGACTGTGGTATACCACGTTCGAGACTAATTTTGAGTTTTTTGATATCTTCAGAAATACATCCATTTGGAACTCCCAAGTTCTCTGTGTTAATGAGAAAAATTGGATCTTTCATTTGATATCAATTTCATGATTACCATTTAAAATAAAATACTGTCGACTATCAGTATAACGCTGTATATATGTCCGCAATTCCATAAGTAATTTATCACATTTTCATGTTCTGTTTGCATGAATGCTTGAAAGGGACATCATTTTATGTCAGGGGCCCCTATATGCAAGTTTTAAAGAATTTGATTTTCCAAATATCTGTTCACCTTCCTGTTAGATGCACAATTTGATACTGCGGTCCGCAAAATATGTGCTTATGATTAACCATGGAAGGAGTGAAAGAATTTGAACATAAGGTACTACAAAGGCAAAAAACAAAATTGTTTGATTATCCATAGATCCTATGGGTTAAGGGATCTGGAATGAGCGTTTTAAGCGTTTCGACAGTATTTTTTGTGGGACATGAGAGCACATCGAATTGCATTCTGAATGATACGAAGAATTTTTTTTAATTCACGATATAATACAAATTTTATGACAAATTATTAAAATTTCATATTTTTCACATTTTTAATATATAACAGTCCTCGAACTTTATAAATCTAATGATATATTCTTAAAGTGTATGTAGCTGGGAGGAAAAGCCGACGATCAATTGAAAATTTTGACCTTTCATATATTGAAGATATGGATTTTTCCCCCAAAGACCTTTTTTTTTCTGGTGTTTTAGGAAAAAAAATCCATATCTTCAATACGAAAGGTCAGAATTTGATCGTTGGCTTTTCATCCCACCTACATACACTTTAAGTATAAATCATCAGATTTATAAAGTTTGCTTCGAGTACTGTTAAATATCAAAAATATAAATTTTTAATGATTTGCCATGAAATGTGTATTACATTGCAAAATTCAAAATTAAAATTATTTGATATCATCAGGACATTCTTCATATTCAGAATGCAATTTGATGTGTCTGATGTGCTCTAATGTCCCACAATAAATACTGTCCAAACGTTCATACCCCATCCCTTAAGGTCGGTAGGTCAATAGCCAAATCATGCATGACCCAATCAGCTAATAATAAATTGTCCCAATAGGTGTAAATATTTCTCTACTATATCACTTCATGAGTTAAGAAACTTTGAAAACTTTTCAGGATGTCTACTATTTTGAAAGAAAAAATAAACCTTTTTCTACAATTTCCAAAATTATGGTCTGTATAATAGACTGTATTCTTTTGTAAAGTAAAAACTTGTCCCAATTAGAGCTTGTTCTGATGAGGACAATCAAACAATCTTTTTCTTGCCTATACTTGCTCACAATGAAAAGAAAACAAAAAACTCCATTAGATATATCTTTCCATTCTGTTATTCTTTTATTTTGTATCACTATCCTGTTCCAGTACAACCATAGTACGTGTCCTTAGCATCATTTCCAATCTTCTTATAAGTCCATTTTTAAGATTCAGACCATTAAGAAGGTTGCAAACAATTACAAATGGATTATCTTCACGTAATGTTTCTATTACTTGTGTCATGTTGTTCAATGCAATGTATACTATCTTGAGCCTTGGATGATGCACTTTAGTTCTTGTAACCCCTGCTCTTACGCGCTCCACGTGCTTTCTCAAATTTGCGTCCCTTGGAGCGCACGTATGGTTTGGTACGTGCGTGTGGAGTTCCTGGGGCTTTGCCAAAGTGCCTGAACACTTTCCTGGATTTCCTGCATCCTGTAGAAGATAAAAAGAGGAGAATAAGTTTAATTGAAACAACGATGTGTAAAGGAGTTCACAACAATTACATGATTTCGGGGAAAACCTCAACTTCTAGATCAATTGAGTCCTATACACGTAAGTATACCGAGCACAAAAAGTACCTGTATACTTAAAAACAAAAGCAAATTGATAGACAGAAGACTTAAAGTACCAAATAAAGTAATCATTAGATGGGTGACTTTTGTCAGCAGCCCTCGAATTAACCCACGGCACCGACAGCATATTGCCGTGTGTGCCCACCCCCATTGCCGTAATGCCCACAAAATATGTCCTTTACCGACGGCAGTCACTTGCCGTGCCCCTAAATGAAGTTGCCGTGGGTGCCCTAGCCGCCAGCCCTGCCCCTTCATTATAAAATCATTAACAAGTACTGGTTAAATCCCGCAAAATTGTGGCATATTAAATCGAAAATCTTAAACACGATCGCTATTTTGAGCATCGTATAAACCCAGCTATCAATCACATACACAATAGTTTGTTGTGAATTAATATTCATTACCCCTACATAAGCTTACATATTCAGCCAATCACATCGGCTTTTATACATTTCTGGTTGCTAGAAATCCGACTTCATTTTCTCGATTGGTCAGAGAAATACCTTCAACGTACTATCGACCACTCAGAAACGCTGTTAGTAACTAAAGCTTCCTCGACCTTGTGTCGTGAACAAAATCTGAGCGTTGGGCAAATCAATTGTTCTCTCGATTATCAAACATTGACTTCCCATTGCAAACCGATGGCGATACCCTTCCTGTAACGTCTTATCATGTACATGTGAGCCCATCTCTAGATATGTTTTGCACGAAATAGTTTTTATCCCGGCGAATTTGATCAATATTATTACCAAAGTTACAGCTGTTTCATCACTGTTTCGAGTCAGTTTTGCAGCTCAGAACTAGGGATCGCAAAATTAAACTTGATTTTTTATTGCTTTTTATTATAAAGCAGGTTTTTTAAGCAATCAGGTTAGTTTTAGTGTAAAGTTGAGAGTCAAATTTTACTTTGGTGTCGAATTCAGCTGACGGTAATGCATCTATTCGCTTTTGAAAAATTACCTTGGTGCCCTTCTCAAATTTTCAACAGTTGCCTTGATGCCCTTTTAAAATATTACAAATTGCCGTGCTGCCTTGCCTTTTCAGTGAAAATCCACGGCAATTATCAACTTGCCCTAAAAAAGTTGCTGTACCCCTTCAGATCCTTAATTCGAGGGCTGTGTGTCAGTCTTTGAACTGCATCTAGTTTGTTCTCAACACAAAATGCTGCTCATTTACAACTTTTACAAAAAGTAACTGAGCTCACTAATTGTATTGGCTGAGGACTTCTGACTTAACAGACATTGCACACTTCAAAGTTTTAGTTAAGGGAATGGATAGCGACGTTTGTACAGTATATTTTGTGGGACATGAGAGCACATCAGACACATCAAATTGCATTCTGAATATGAGGAATGATCTTCTGAAATCAAATAAGTTTGATTTTTTGAAATTCACCATACAATAACAGTGGCAACTCGTTAACACGAATCCTGATAACAAGAAGTATGTTTTACATTCCCAAGCATACATTTCACATGTTATTAGAACTGGATAACACAAACTCCTGATAACAGTAAGTAAAATTTGAATTCCGCACAACTTTGTGTTATTGAGTTTCCACCGTACTAATTTTATGGCAAAATTATAAGATCATTGGACTAGATGTTTGATCATGAAGCCATGGCCTGATAGGGAACCCTGCTGCAGATTGTTATTAACAAAAATGAGTTTTAATTATTTCATGTCAAGTCTTACCTTGCAGGAGCACTGTGTTCTGTCCTTTAGGTGCCTTCAAAGCCAACTGGTCAAAGGTCAGGATCTCTCCTCCAGCTTTCAGGATGCGAGACCGGGCACGGTCTGTCACATGAAGGGCACATATCTGTGACAAATAACAAACAAATATATAATTATAGTGCTTTGTCTGGCTTGTAATTGGTGAAAATTTTGTTACTGTGCGTGTCAATTAAGTCCAAACTTCAGTTAAGCGAACACCAATCATGTAACTAACCATGGGCAAGTGACCATTTAAAATCCTCATCTCAAGTAGTGTTCGTAAGCTTTTCAGAACAGGAACTTGTAATGAGAAACAAGGTTTCAATATGTGACATGATCAAGGGAAATGAGTCGAATGTCGCCAATATTGATTTTGAGATATTGGCAAACAAAGTGTTAAAATTCTTTTGTTTGATATTGTTTTCAGCAATTGATAAATTGATGTAACTACTTCACAAAGAAAAGTCACATGAACATGGGGTTTTTAGTTTCTGAAAGCTCTAAATGTCCTCTTGAGAAACATTTGTAAAACTCATTTTCGACATGCGACTCATTCCCCTTAATCATATGCCATCGGCCAATTTTTTAAAGTCTGACAGCGAACTTGTTCAAACCCTATTTATTGATCTATATGTTACCTTGAGCTTGGGGATGTCAAAGACACGCAGATCATCGGTGACTGATCCTACAATTACAGCTGTCTTTCCTTCACGTCCCTCTAGTTTCATCTTGCGAATCTGCAGAGATAAAAGTGATATCGTGAAATGAGATCTCTGGCCCTGATATTCTGGAGATTAAAATTTTCCAATTACAATTACAACTTTTGCCTTAGGGTAAAAACTGCAAGATATTACAGGGCGAGTAAAAAGAGTGCAATAGAGAAAACCTGAAAAACCCCTGAGAAGAGACATTGAATGTTCTAGGGGGTGTAGTTTGGGAGAAATGGCCCCCTAAAGTTGGACTTTTGGGCAACAACACATTTTTCATGCTTATCCCAGGTAAATTTCAAATTGATGCTTCGCTAAAACGAAACAGTCTAGAGGCTCAAATTTTCAGGTTTTTCATTTCTCATTGATTATCTTTCAATACCGTACCCAAACAAAGAGAAAAATCCATGAGGTATGGTGTACATCCCTGTTTAAGTTGGCATGGAATAACCCATGTCATCAATACATTTTTCCCTGGGCCATTTTGTGATTTACCGGTACATTGGGGTGAATTGCCAAAACTTATTTTCAGTATTTTAGCTTCACTACAACTTACCAGCCTAGCAATGGACATTGGCTGCCTGTTGGAACGGCTCATGAAGAGTCTCCGTAACACCACTTTGTTGAACTTGGCATTGGTACGTCTGGCCAGGTAGCGGTACAGCTGTTGAGGATAAAAACAATGAACAAATTAAGCAGGGTTGGCACGATTTAAATCAATCGATTTTAAATCAAAAGATTTTTATTTAAATCAATATTTTACCATTTTTGATCAATTTAAGTTAATTTCTTTCTTCAATTGACTGTTTTACTTCATTCCTTTGCTTCTACAAGGTGCAGAACTTTTTCCCAAGATTATACCAAATTTTTTCTTTACCGACTTCTGGTTTCACCTTTAATTTATAAATTGCCGGAATCAGTTCTAACTAAGGGTGTGAGTGCTTCCTTCATCCCAAAAAAGTGGTTTTAAATGTTCAGTTTCCTATACTTTTGTACATGAGAGACCATTTTCCAAAGTATTTTTTGGCCTAATAACATGGCCTACATGGCTGAAATGGATATATATAATGCGTAATATAAAAACGATGATTCATCAAATTTTTGACCCCCACCCCCTATTTTTTTGTTAAATTTTCAAAAAAATATTTTTGGCCAAAAAAGCAAGTTATATGCCCTAAATTACTTGTCATTTAATGTTGGAAACCATAGAAATACTGCTACTTCAAAATTCAAAAAAAAAAAAATTGCCAATTTTATTTTACAAAGTTGGATAAAGTTGTACATTTTAATTACTTTTACTTCTACTGAACAGCTAGCAATGTATATTAATTCAATGTGTTCCTGACTGTTCAATAGAAGCAAAAGTAATCAAAATGTACAACTTTATCCAACTTTGTAAAATAAAATTGGCAATTTTTTTTTGAAATAGCAGTATTTCTATGGTTTCAACCTTGAATAACAAGTAATTTAGGTCTATAACTTGCTTTTTGGCCAAAAATATTTTTGAAAATTAAAAATTTTTTTTTTTTTTTTTATAGAAAATCTGATTTTTTTGGAAAAATACAAAAAATCGGAATTCGATTTAAATCGAAGATTGGCATCTCTGAGAGATGAGTAAATGGAAGCGTTCACTAAAACAGTTACTGAACATGTAGAATCATTGGAAAAGTAAATTTTAACTAAATCTGTCTTTCTTACATCCAAGCTTCTTTCATTCTGGCAGTTTCTTTTACATGGCTATTTTGTTCCCATTTTTAAAAATATTTCCTTAGCTTGTGATTTTCCTTTTCCATGTTATTTATTTAACCCCCATCCCATTATTTTCTGAATGATTTGTCCTTTCTTACATATTTCAAAATTAGCTTCTTTTGCTGCTTAGCTTGTGATTTCCCATTTCCATGTTATTTAATTCTGTTCTCATTATTTTACTAAAAAGTGAACCATTTTTTCTTACATTTCCTCATTTTCCTGATTACCGTTAGTTTCTTCTTTTAGCTTAATTTTCTTTCTTACATCATTAGTTTTTTTCTTCCCTTCTTTATTTTGTTCACATTTTCAATTGAATACCTGAGTGGAAGGGCCCAACTCCATTTTACCAGAATGAGTTTATCATATCTTAAAAGACCTGTACCATTGCAAAATATCATTTCAATTTTCAAATGTATGTTATAATGTATGTTCATGTTATGTACCAGTACTCAAGGTCCCCTCAAGATAAAAACGTTTCCAAATAGTGTTTTTTTTCTTAGTATATCTTAAGCCTGCACCCCCTACTACTCAAACACAAAAGAAGAGGCCAAATTGTTCAACTGAGTTACAGGCCTTCAAAAATGAACAAAATTAATTTTGGACCTAAATTGACCCCCCTGGAAATCCACATCAGACACCTCGAACCAACTTCTCTTGGAGATATGTTTGAGCTACATGCCATATATGGCCACGTGTTTTGAACTCGCCACCCTTAGCGTTACATCACAAATATTATGAATTTTTACACCAATCAAGTTTCAAATTAGAATATCTCCACAACTATCAACCCTAAACTAGCAAAAGTATACATTTTTGGAAAGCTGAAGGCCAAAGCAATTTAAATATACACATTTCAACTCACTGTACAGGGTGACCTTGAAGTTATACAGGGTGGAATAAAAAAATCCAAATAAAAAAATGGGTCATTTAATGTATTGCTTATTACTAACTTGCAGTTATAAACTGAAAGTAAACAACATTGATTTGGTTAGAGGTTAGGGGGAGCCTACTGACTCTGGAAGAAAAAAAAATCACAGCTGTTTGGTAATCTTGGAATACAGGGTGTCCCAAAATATGTTCAAATTTTTTTACAATTCAACATATTTTGAACTGAAACATTTTACCCCTAACCCATACAAAAAAGTAAGTCCATATTTAGATTCCTCATCAAATTTCCTCTCAGAAAATGTAAACTTTGACTATGATAGGATAAGTAATTAAAATTTACAGCAACTTTTAGATTTTGAAGACATCCGCATTGCTTACTACAGTGTTTAATATGAAAGCGGGTAGTTTTGTACATAAAAGTTTGCATTTTATAGACTAAACCAATCATAAAGAGTTAAAATGATTAAAAACAATTAACAGAATTAATAATCTTTCAAAAAAGCTCTTAACCATGTCTGTAGCCCATATGGATGCAAAGATATGATCAGTTGATTCAACGCACACACACAAAATCTTTATTTCCCATAGACTTTGCACATACCGCCACCGCCTCATCCGCCACCGCCTCATCCACCACCTTGGTCATTCTGAACTCAAACAACTCTAACTCCACTATCTTAGCTGATAAACAATTCTCCTTTGGAGGTCTGTTAGGGCACTTATATAGCTACAAAATGACACCAAACACACTTCAATACCTTTTGTTTAAGCAGAGATATAACAATTTGAACGAGTCTCGATTTGGAAAAGCGTAACAACACCACCATTTTTGGGTGGCGAGTTCAAAACGCGTGGCCATAACCAAGCCTTGAAAGAGGCATTTTGGTTTCTCAATTCCTTCACTATGAATCACTAGTATCATTCTCATCATAGACTTCTATAGTTAAGTAAATGGGGTCAACGCACTTTGCCCAATAGAGAGCAATGGGAATAGGCCTAAGGATGCTGTTGATTCAATGTGAAGGAATCAAGAAACCAGATTGAAACTTCGCAGGCTACATTGTATGGCATATCTCAAACATATATCAACCAGAAGTTGGTTCGAGGTGTCCGATGTGGACTTTCAGGGGGTCTATTTTGGGCCAAAATTAATTTCTTTCATTTTTGAAGACCTGTAACTCAGTTGAACAAAATTTTGTAATTAGCTCTTTTTTGTGTGTGTGAGTAGTAGGGGGTGCAGGCTTATGAAAAAATTTGGGACTTAAAAATATTTTGGGTTTTGGTGATACGACCCCCCTGAAGTGGGTCCAGCTTTGATTTTCGGCTATGTTTAGACCATCATATCTTCAATATGGTATATCCTATTAACTTCTAAGTTGCATATTTGGATTCTACACAAAAAGTTAGCCCAGAATACAAATTTTCAGGGGTGTGGGATATATAGGTACTTATGAAATTACGCCACCCTGAAAATCAAAGTAGACCGCGCGACGCGTTATTTTCGCGTGGCCCCCTAAATTTCAAATTGCTGTAGCGCGGAAACGAAAGGGAGTTACGACCTCAAATTTTCAATTTTTTTTATTTCTCAATAGTATACATAAAATAAGGAAAAAATCCATGAGTATGGGTTAACTTTCATGTTCATTGATGCCTATGTTGAGTTGGCATGGAATGACTCTTTAGATGGTTTTTACAATGAAAAAATTGATGTTAAAGCTTCTTTTCAAAAATTGGTTTTAGCTTGTTAAAAAACGGGTAAAAAAAATCGTTTTTAGCTTGTTGGATATTGTTGCTTAATAGTTTAAAGCTTGACTCCTTAGATGAAACTTTTAGTTTAAGCTTGTTAGAATATTAAACCTTGATGAAATAGTAATATTTGAGCCCTAGTATATGGGTCTTTCCATGAAATTGGGACACAAAGTGTGACATAGCATCCAAAAATTCAAATTGCTCCAAGATCAGTAATTTTGCAATTAAATGATTCTGATACTTTTTATTCAACATTCTCAAGAGTTTTTGTCACAGAATATTTAGTATATTACCCTTTCTGCAGACAATCCCATCAACTCCCATTGAGTTACTGTGGATAAAACCAGGGACACGGTGTCCCTGTTAGTGTTACATCGTTACTTTGTTACATCGTTGCTTCAGTTGGAGTAGTATAAAGCAACATACAAAATCCCATTTAGTTGTGCTTTTACTATTCCATACCACTAACTTGTGTTTTTTATTCACATAAAATCTGTCAATATTGTTTGAAGGTAGAGGCAGCTTAATTTTTTAGGTAACAGTGTGTCAACGATGTAACAGGGGACACCATGTTTTTAATGCAATGTAATTCAGTTGTAGTTTAAATAAAGCCCATATTTTTTATTGTCCCTAAAAGGTTGTCCAAGAGTAAGTACTACAGTGGCAACTGGAACTTTCAAGTGTGACTTTCTTATAATATTTGGGCAATAACCAGTAAAAATGTCAACGATGTAACAGGGGACACCGTGTCCTGGAAGGGAACATTTCCGCTTACAGTTGGTTCTAAAATAAACTTTTCCTATCCTATTTTCCATCAATAGCAAGTCAATAGCTAACAATTCAGGTTAAAATGATGGCTGTAACTATAAGTCTGTTCAAAATAGAGGCCCTGTAAAAATTGACCCAAGGGGACACCAAACGTGACATCGTAGCACATAATTTTCAGGGTGCAACATAAGTTACAAAATATATGCTAATCTGGCTATTGCGGATTTTACATTATATTTTGTACATTTTAAAACAATTATGAGGAAGAAATCATTTCATATGTACAAATTAAACTGTTTCTATTTGAATGTAATGCTACTGTTTTCAATGTCACACTTTTACTCCATTTTTTCGGATGAATTTGATTACATTTGCAAAATTTTATAAGCAAAAACTTATTGTTTTTCAACAAGTTTGGTATCATTTGAAAGCCTAGCATAGGTGGTCATGTGTCTTATGGTGGGACCACAAAATACCTGGTGGCGTTACATTTTTCTCTTCCCTTTCTGATTTAACTTGTTGTCACAAAGTTATTCTTTGTCCAATTGCATCAAGTTTGGGCTCATTATACAGCTTGATTATTCTAATTTTCAAATATGTTTCACAATTTGGAATTCCAATTCGTTTAATTAGCGAAAAATATTAAAACGTTAACGAAGGTAAACCTGGTGGATATGTGGTAGAGGATATGTGGTAGAGGAGTATGTACAATCTCTATGGCAAATGCTTTGAAGACATGAAATCTTTTTGAATTTTAATTATATCATTGTCAAATTGTGTGCTATACATGCAAATCATACCTGAAATGAAAGCTTGTTTATTCATTATTCATATTCAGCTATTAATTTCATCTAATCGTGTTTACAAGTATTCACTGAGAACTGCAAGTCACAAGAACCACAATTTTTTACTATTCACTTACACACAAATGCAAAAATTTTCAGTCACAACATGCATTTTGGCTTTCAATTGTTGTATCTTGAGAATTATACACCCTAAGATAGGAAAATTATACATTTTTGGAAAGCTTTTTACCCCAGGAATCTAAATATGCAGTTAAAATAAATGTAGGATACACTCTAAAGAAAATATTTTCAAAAATGTAATCAACATTTTGTGCATGAAGTTATGTATATTTTCGCACCCTGTATCACCACTTTGGTCAGTCATAACATAGCAAAAGTATACATTTTATTAAAGCTCATAGTGTTGCCTGTCCCAAAATTAGATTTCATTTGAGGTATTCCATATCAGTAGCAAATGCAGTAAATAATCAATTTACTAGTAAAATTTAATTTTTTCATGATATCACCCTATATATTTTCTTACACACCCTGTAAACCAACTTTAAATTTGCATAGTTGGATTCCTTGGAACATAAGCTTTCCAAAAATGTATAGTTTTGCTGACCAGTGTGAGATGTTTAGTTTTAGTCATGTATCAATTTTAGTGAAAAGGAAGACACATGATCAAAATCAGTGCTTGTAACGCAAATGTGCCCCACCATAAGACACATGACCAGGTACTATAAATTTAAATAACAATAAAAACTTAACAAGAAAAACATATTCCATGAGTGACCAGCAACAGCCAATTTGGGCCCGAGTGCCAACTTCATGGAATGACCCATATACTATAGCGAAGGTGGTCTAAAAGTCAGGATCGCCCAAAAATTGCCCCCCTCACCTCGACCTGCCAAATCGAACGCCCCCCCCCCCAGAAAAATGCTTTCACCGTTTTAGCCTGCCAAAGAATCTTTGACCCCCTCTGTAAATCACCACCCCGCGGTATGCATAATTATTGTACCACACTATCCCTGAACATGCATGCATGTAAATGTGTGCGTGTTCAACTTACCTTCACAAGGAGCCGCAAGTAGATGTCATAGCTTTTGGGTTCCTTTCTGCGGACCTTCCGCAGATTCGAATGGTCAAGATCGATACCCTATAAAATAAACAAAAAAGAAGGGAAACGTTTATTTTATATAATATGAAGATTTCGGTTAAAACACTTGCGGGATTATCAAGATTTATTAAGATTTATTTATGATATTTCAACCACACATACACACCATTTTGGTGAGATGACCGAAGAGGAAGCCGCAAAGTAAGATGGGACAAATTTCGCAAAAAGCAATAGCGCCACCAACGTTTGCTTTCATTTAACCAGTTCTCTAATTGAAAAAGAAAATTGACAATTATCATGATTTATACAGGCATAATAATAGGCCTAAAAAAATTGATTGATTGGCGTAACCCGACCTACCCTAAAAATATATATGCCCGACCATGACTTTTTTTTTGCAAAAAAGATTTTTAAAAAAGAAAATTTAATAAATAAATTTTTAAAAAGAAGAAAAAGCTCCGAGTCCTTTATCAAACGCAAAAATTACGCAATTTACAAAAAAAATCCCTACCCATTTTTTTTTATGTTACGCCAATCAAAAATTTGTTTTAGGCCTTACTGGGATGAAAAAAGGCTGATAGCCTATGGGAGGGTAAAATTGGGGGGGGGGGGGGCAAGAAATTTTGGCAAGCCACTAAAAAGGGGGAAGCGATTTTTGGCACACATTCATGGGGCGCCTTTTTACGCTCTAAAAAGGCTGAGGAAAACAGTACGATACGGAAATGCTTTAATATGCAAATTTTCCTGCTCGCTGCGCTCGCAAGATATATTATCTGGACCATTTAAGATAAACTGCAAATTGGGATCCCAAAAATCTGGCATGTGTAAAGGGGGGGGGGGGGAGGGGCCGAGCAAAGATTTTTGGCGGGCCGAAAGGGGTGGGGGCAAGCGTTGGCGGGCCGTTCGGAAATTTTCCCCCCCCCCCCCCGGCTCATAATTATTGCACAGCCCCTAAGTAATAACTGCCGGGAACTTTAACAAGGTAAAATGAAAGAACCCTCACTGGTTATTTTGACCATTTAACAATAATAATTTCATAACAGTCGGACGTGTAATTTCAATGGCAAATTGTGCTCAACAGCTGACTTGTGATAGCTCCAAATTCAAAGGGGCACCGTCGGGTGATCGGTTTGATCAATTTTTGCCATAGAAGCTGTAAAAAATCTTCAATTCTTTCCCTCTATGGTCATCTAAAAATGATTAAAATGCGATTTTGGGAAGATTGTTGTCGAGCCATCCCAACTATGAAGTTCTGACTGCCCGATAGGGAGCTAAAGATGGAAAAACGTTTTCCAAACCGTGTTAAATCCAAAATCACATGTTTCTCATTGACTTGTGTGATACGATCACAATAACTGTGACAAGTTTGACATGAGTTGTACCATCAACATGACTGGCTGGATAACAATAAGCAGAGCTATTGTTCTCATTTCGGAAACAAAGGCCACGCTCAGTATTACTAGTATTGTACTGTGCGTTTGCTTTGTAATGGTGCATGCAACTGAAATTATAATACCTATTTCATCACAGCACATTGGAATATCGCACAGGTAAATCAGAAACATGGATTTAACCAGGGCTATGAGACACATCCCTGATTTAACATAGTTGAGCTGTTTTCAATGAGGTTTATCTTGGTTTAATGGGGTTTAAGTCCTACAGGTCGTGGTGAATTTTGCTGTAGACATGACTGCATAATGTCAATAGACCTAAACCATCCCATTGTCTTTATGCTCCTTTATATCCGCTCCATATAATATCGCCTCTTCCGCATAAAAAAATCTATACAATCTGAAGTTGTTTAGCATTTTGGGGCATTATGCCTATGATAAAAGTGTTTATGTTTAGTGGAAGACAAATACAAAATGTAAAACGAAATTTATATGGGGTATTCTGATAGAAAAGTCAAACAACTTGATTGGGCTATTGCAGAAAATAAGCGCACACCCCCTATAGAGGAGTAAATTTTCAATCAAAGAAATGTCTGGATTTCCAGGTCTGCTTTCTGAAAACGACTGGAATTCCAGTTGCAAATGTCACTTGAAAAAGCCTGGAAATCCAATTAAATGAAGGAAAAATCACGGAAATGTCCAAAATGAGCTCTCAAATTGAGGATTTCTGATTTTGAACTATTTTTCTGCTGGATTTTTTCGCCTTTGGACACTTTAAAGGTCTGGAGTTTCCAACAGTCACGACTGGACAAAAAGTCCGGAAATCCGAACTCCTCTATAGGGGGTGTGCATCTATTTTCTGGAATAGCCCATTAGATTAGGACGGTGCTCTATCTATTCTGCTACAACTTTTGGATTCCCAGATGGGAATAGAAGAAGAAATAATACCAGTCACACGCACCTTTTTGCTCCCAAATTGAGCTTTTGCAAGGGACTATCATTTATCATTTCAACTCTTAATGGGTTAAAAGCTCAAGTTGGCTCTGAAAGTCGAAGAGTCGAACCCTGGGAGTCGAACAGTGTGACATCAGCAAACGATGCCGGAGTAGGCGAGATTTTCCAGGGATTTTCATAATGTTGGTGATAGAATCGCATCATTAATAATAGGACGGCAACCCATTTAAAAACCAAAAAGAAAAATGGCGACCCCCACAAGCGAACTTGTCGAAAACGTGTTGAAAGCTGCTGACGAAGAAGCTAAGAAATTCAAGACAATTGGTGTGCTGAAAGATATAGATCTTGCTATTGATCCCGGAAATCTCTTGGCAGTTGACGTGAATCCAATTGACGAAAAGGCGTTTCGGTAAGAAATGGCGTAAAAAGTTTAAGCTTACCGCACAATCTAGACTCGCTGAGTCTATACTAAAATGCAGAAAACCTTAGACGAGCGCGTATTGTAAGGATACATCGCGTATATACTGCGTTGAACGCACTTGTCTCTGATTGGCTGCTAAGGCGATATATTGTTGCTGAGTGGAAATTTATGAATGAACTGTGCGCCGTACGCGTTGTTAGCGCCGAATTTGCAACATCACGGTAGTCGCGCTCGTAAAAGGTTTGCTGCATTTTAGTATAGTCTCATGGACGCCGTTCGTCCACTGAGACTCGTTTTTCCCATTTTGTAGGTATGCTAGGTGAATTCAAATTTGCCATCAAACTGCATCATTTCATATATCAAATTAAAGCCCTTGAGTAAACAAAGCCAAAACTGAAAACCATTTTTTCATAGCACTTTCCGTAGCAAAGTTACATCTTGTCAAAGATTGACTTTCATCAAAAAGTTTCAGCTAGCAAAATCCCCCAAAACGGCATTTCGGGGGTGTTTCTAGATCTTAAGTCTCATTGATAGCAGCTTTTTTTTAATGGAACTGCTATCCAAATCCCTCTAAAATTCCATGTGCGGGTGACTTATCAGTTATCACCATAAAAAATCACATATTTGGGTCAAGTGAAGTATAGAAAACATATTTATGTAGGTTTCTTTCTTCGGGCACTTGTTTTAAATTTCTATGTAAAAATGCATTGACATTGTCGGCGAATTTGGCTGACTAGCAAATGTGTTAACTAAAGGTTTGCCTGGGTTACCTACATTTTGTGTGTGAATGTGATTTACACGCTTAAGACTTTGCGCCGCTGTGGCATTTAAAAAAATTTCTTTGAAATTTGGACGATGCATGTAAAACTGTACTCATATAATTATAAGAATCAGAAACTTACCTAGGATTCTTACCAAATTCTTGAAACGCAATATCATTTGGAATTTTGGCGAATAAAGATGATTTAAGAAGCCGCCTCTCTCCCCGTGTCCAACAAAAATGATCACGAATGAAAAATGACAAATTTCACTGCGCGTGCGCACAAGAGTAAATTTCGCTGATCCCTCCTGTTCTTTTCAATGTCAATTTAACACACAATTCCCGCTGTTGTTTTGGTTCCAATAAAATAGCCTAAATCCCAAGGCCCCGATCTCAAAACAATAAACATGGCGGAACAAGCACAACCCGATGACGGTGCGTAAGCAGTTGAAGGACTGGTTGATTAAGTTACGTGAAAATCGTCATTGATCACCATCAAGCGATAGTCTCTGCACAGCCAATTTGCGTCGGTCCTAACGCTCGTCGTTCCTATAGACACATACAGTGTGTGCCGAGACTAACCTACCACCTGTTGTCTTGTTATTCAAGGTTTTTTTAACATGCCCCCCCAAAAATCCGGATTTTTTTATTCAAAAATCACAAATTTATGACCAGAAATGAGCCGGAAATTTGTAATTCAAATCGCATTTAGCGATTAGGATATTGAAATTAGAATTAGTTGGCTTTTCAAATCATGGCTCACTTTCAGCAACCAAAAAGAAAAAACATTTATTTTGTGAAAAAAATTTGTATCCACTCTGAAACAAAAATCATAGGCTGTGGAAAAATAAAAGCTGCCTGAATGTTTTTCTGGTATTAACATGGAAATTTCAAACAGTGGAAATAAATAGAAACTACAAGCTTTGCTATGATTTGTAAATGGTTTATTACATTATGACACTCAAGAAAACAGGGACATGTTGACCTTACAAATTTTATCAACTTTTTTTTCTAAGTGGATAAAATTTTTGCGGTCAGCACGTTTTTTGCACAGTCAGTCTGGTTACAGGAAACACAACATTAGTTTTGTTAGGCCCCATACATGTAAAAGTATTCCATTTTTCAGGTAAGGCAACAAGTTAAAAGTGTATTTAGAACCAACTGTTTTTTCACGTTTCTTGAAAAAGTACATGATCTATGTGACAGATTTCCCAAGTGAGGCATTCATCTATTAGCATACCAATCGACTCCTCCCCTACCCCACCTCCCCCACTACACCTCCCCCACCACACCTCCCCAGTGTTTAGGGAGCATACCTCTGACACAAAGTAACTATATTTTGATTCATTTTTCACATTATTTACAGATCCAACAAAGAAGACTACCTGAAGAAATTAACAAGAGACAACACACAGCTTCTATTTAATGATTTATGGAAGGTACAGTGTGGTCTTTATAAGGCCCAAAAAAATTGTTTGATTGGCGTAACCCGACCGACCCTAAAAATAGGCGTGACCATACACTGTTATCTTATTTTTATGTTAAAGCCAATCAAACAATTGGTTTTTTAGGCCTAAGAATCCTTCAGGGGTAGGGTGTCCAAGTATTTGATGTGTTCAGTGGCTTGTCAGGATCTCTTGTCTGAAGGGGCAAAGACAAAAATTCCTGGTGGGCATATTTTTGGTCCGATGTTACTGTGATAAGGACAAAAAAAAAAATTGTTTGTTTGTCCACGTCCGACCGACCGTGTACCATGGTCCCGACCGTGTCTTTTTTTTAAAATTTGCGTTGCATGTGCTAGTAAAACAGTGGTTAGTATAAATTTAAAGAAAGAAAATGTAAAGAAAATGAACAGTATAACATGCAGAACCATCTCAAGAGTTAAACCAGTAAAGTGCTGTGTGTTTTGACTTATTTACCAGTCTTCAAATGGTCAGTTTCAAATGTAATATCTGTAAAAATAAAAAAAATCCGACCTACCGACCCAACTGTTTCATAAGCCTCTATGGACAAACAAACATTTTTTTTTGCCTAATTGTGTGTGAAGTGTGAAATGTTTTTCAATTGCTAACTATTGTAACCCAAAATTAAGGTGAAATTTTGTGTTTACCAGGCCAAATTTCAACTAGTGGGGGTAGAGGGTACATTCAAATTTTCTTTTGATGGTTAGTTTTAGAGGGTTTGGAATTATAAATCTTTAAGGGGTTTGAGTTTTGGAAACCAATTCATGGGGGGGGTTCGACCAGCTTGAGCAAGGATGTAGCCACGTCAAGGTAGTGTGAGGGTTCCATAATTTTAATTTTCTGGAAGCATAGACACCCCTGAACAGACTCCTCAGAAAGTTAATTTATCCTCTAGCTAAAGGTAGTTATGTGACTTTGTACATACCATAGACTTTGTGTGGTGATCATATTGATTGTGGTTCGCAGGTGAATTATGTCCACTTTTTGAATTGATTAAATTCCTGTGCCAAAATTGTCTAGGGCAATGACGTCATGATTATTTGTGCTCATTTGTCGCCAGCTTTCATTGTATTACTGGGACGTCATTTTTATGGTCAATATGAGTTTGTTTTAAATACAACCAATTGATTTGTGATTGATAATTATTTTTCTAACATATACATGTAAGGCATAATCTTGACTTTCAGGCTTTGGATTATAAGAGACGATTCAAATTTATTTTCACTTTTATGTTATTATTACCAGCTTCCAGTGCAGAAAGTAGAAGATGCTGTTGTTGTAGAGGTAAGTTAAAGGATGTCCAAAAGTTTTAATATTCCATAGGGTTGGTTTATGAAGGCTAAGGCCTACTATTCAAGTTAGCTCAATCGATAAGGCATTTGAGTATGGTGCGAGCGGTTGCGGGTTCGAATCCCGGCATGGTTAGTACGCTCGTGTAAAAATTGAGTTGGCTTGAAATTCCTGTGGACAAGGAACTTACTGCTAATTGTCTCCTTGTAACCTGCCAACAATTTACACAGAATTTGTATACATGTTGTATAATACTTTACAGAAGATACACATGTTATGATGTATCACCATTTATGCGTACACCTAAGACAGGCATTTTTGGGTAATTATGTACCTGGGTATCCGACACCATTTTCTGGCAGGTAAGCGGATACCTGAAATTGTGTAAGTAAAAAAAGAGTCAACCATGAATGATCCTAGCATTTAGCTCTAGGTCCAGGGACACCCCAAAACCGAAAAAATAAATAACCCACTGCTGACTCCCATTCATATTACGTCGCAATTGCTTTGCGATGCATACTACAAAATACTGCAATGTGGCATCGCAATTAAATACATTTTAACTTGGAAATGCGATGAGTGAGTTGCGGCAGTAATTGATATATTGGCAACGCACTGCAAAGCAATTGCAGCGTAGGATGAAAGAACCTTTACCTGGGTAGTGAAATCTCGGTCAGGTACCTGAAAACCCGCCCAAGAATGCATGCCTTGCTTACACCAGATGTGTCAATGTCCTGTTGGTTTTTACTTAATTTTATCAGAATTTTGAAAATTGTAGAATGTTTTAACATAAAAGTGTTAGCATGTGCCCAAATGATATTTCACTCTAGATGTCATAATAGTAACCTAGTATGATCTGTATTTACACACACAGTTACCTGATCCAACTACACCATTGCCTAGAGAAAAACCAGTAAGTATTCTAGATGAGTTTACACAGAAAAAATGGGCAGGTGGAAAAAAACTAAAAAAATCCCTCTTCTATGAGTGGGTGTCCAAATTTGTATGAATGATATATTGTGAAAATACCCTTACACCGTTTTCTTTTCAGAAACATTGATCAACAAAATATGAAGAAAACAGAAAAGTTACACTCGTCCTTGCGATTGCATCCTATATTGGATTTGCACAGGAATTCCTTATACCTGGGTATAGAGAATTAAGATTTGCCTCTCCAGAAATAAAAAATGCACTGCCTTTCTTCTTGATTGTAGGGGGCAGTTACTACATAAGTAAACATTCTGAAAGTTCAAAGAAAAATACATGTGGGATGTGTAGTTTGGGATTGATGGAACTCTAAATGCCCCTTTTATAAGTGCCCTCATTATCTTTCAATATAAAGCAGGTAGATCACATGAAGTTTTTCCATTATTAAAACAGGTACCTAAAGCCAAACCAGCAACTCGTTGGGAGCAGTATGCACAGCTCAAGGGTATTCAGAATAAGAAGAAAGGAAGGAAAGTGTGGGATGAAGAACAAAAGGTAAGTTATCTACATGAGATAGCTGAGATATTATTGCATTGTAAACTGTGACTCTAGCACAAGAACTAATGATGAATTGTATTAAGTGTTCATAGCATTCGGCTATTCCAGTTGAAATCTATACACCCCCTATGGAAGATGTGACCTTATCTCCCACACAGGGAGTGTAGATATCAAATGGAGCCCATTCAGGTTACTCCCCATAGCCGCCGTCGGCTATGGGGAGAAAATTTGGGTCCTTGCCGACGGTGCGCGGAGACGAACCAAAACAATTCTGCGTCTCATCTTTAGCGTCTTGGTATAGCGTGCAGGTCGCATCAAGTGCGTCTCTCAAGTCCTCCATGTCACTCTTGCATGACAACGATTGCTTTGAGTGCATTCCGAGGGAAAACGAAATACCCCCAATTTTTGCTCCATGCCTGTATCAAGATGGCGGCCAAGTCCCGACTCTTCTTCTCTAATTCTGTGGCGTATGTCAATAAATTCCCAATTTACGCCCACATCAATTCACAACAGTGTGTGTCCTCACATAATAGTTCGGATAGGTGCCATGCCCAGTTGCGTGTACGCCATTTTATATCAAGCCTCAGTGCTATGAGTCCCGCCTATTATGATCTGATCAGATTATAATTGACTATTCACTGATTGTAATTTTTTAAATTGAAAGATGGTTGAGTTAATTTGAATACTTGTTTTTACCTGTTCCAACTCCAGTGACACCTCATGCATATTTTCCCGGGGTATGATTATGTCTTTGTTCACTAGAGGGGCATGAACACTAGCAGATTTTTTTCAAAGCAAAATGCTAATACCTATTTCAATACATGCAGAAGTCCAGGGAAATTAACATGGTGTCACTGGAGCTGGAATAGATAATTAAAGTTGGTAAAGATGAACGTTTTGATAGTTTGGGAAAAAATTATATTTTGAAAATCTAGCTAATCTGTGAGTTTCAAATGCAAGTTTGAAATATTTTCTGTGCTAGCTTGGGATGTTAGAAATAAACTGCGGACATGTGGATAAACCATAGAATTAAAACCAGAGAACCTGGACTCCTTACACCGCCACGTACAATAGCGCCGTCAGCTATGGAGGTAAAATCTGAGGTATTCCGATCCTTGCCGACAGTGCTCGGAAACAACTAATGAAAACAATAATGGATCTCATCTTAAGCGTTTAGGTATGGCACATGTATCGCACAAGTGTGTCTCCCAATTGTCTCATGTGACATTGTGTTCACATGACAACGATTGCCTCAAGCACATTCCGAGCTACCAAATCCCCTCGATTTTGACCCCATGCATGTATTAAGAATAAGATGGCGGTCAAGTCCTGGTTCTCTGGTTTTAATCCTGTGTGATTAACAGAACTGCCTATTTATAATTATATTCAGATTAGAAATTAAAAGGAAGTGTGATACATTGTCTTTATTCATGTTCTTAATATTTTCCATTCATCCTGTAGAAATGGGTGCCAAGATGGGGCTATGGCAGCAAGAATGATTTGAAGCAAGACTGGCTATTAGAAGTACCGGGCTCAGTTGGTAAGTGCAGGAAGGACATGAACAAGCAAGCATTGCAAGATTGGGTCTAAGCAGGGATACATGCATGCATGCATTCCAATCATGCATCAGGCTATAGACCCATATGGAAGACTTTGACCTAAATAAATTTGCAAAAATGGAAAACATGGACTGGGTAGAATTCAGGATTATATACCTCATCTCCTCTAAAGATTCCCGCCATCTGTTTGGTTCAAAACTATGCCTGCAAAAGTAACTATTCCCTGGGCATAGTTCTGTGTGCGCATTTTTCCCAGCGTAAAATGATATTACGCATGTGTTAATGTTTTCACGCGCTATAATTACGCAGAAATCGCAGACTGTAATCTGTGTGCTGTTCGCATTGAAACTATTAATTTCTCTTCCCAAAATCGATGCTTTTAACCAAACAGATGACAAGAATCTTAAGATTTGGTATATAAAACAAATATTGGCTGCTTTTTATTTGGGGCATGGTTAAAATTATAGGCCCAAGGTGATCTCAAAACCATGACTATGCCCCGAGGCATATGGTTTTGAGATCACCGTGGGCCTATAATTTGGGCCCTTCATAGCAGTTAATATTTGTATACTATGACCTATGTTCACAGTTTTACTCACTGTTTTAACTTCTGCTGTCCTATATTTGTCCTATCAAATGTTCCTATATTTTTGCAAGGGCTGTTGTGAAAGCTCTTGATGCCCTAGCCAGTAGTCAGTGAAATTGGGCTATGCCAGAAATTAATGGCAGTATTATGGCACCCCTAAGAAGACATGGGATTCACAAACATTTTAGCCTATTTTTGCTGTGAGAGAATCACAATTTTCATCAAAACACTACAATAATAATGGGAATTATAAATCCTTTATATGTATTAGTTTCTCAATTACTTAATATTTTCACAGGCCTTATTGGTTTTCTTTTCACCTCCCTGATTTCACTTGCTTGTTGATTGATTTGATTTGAATTAATGCCCTGCAGCCGTGGGCAAGAGTTGGTCCGCATCGGTGTTTGGTATTTCGGATTTTCAGGTCGTCCCGCATGGTGTTAATTTGAATTAATATACGTCATTTTCTCCCTACAGATCCAAATACAGACATGTTTGCAAAGAAGAGAGGGGAGAAAAGAGAGCGTACATCAAAGAACGAGTTGCAGAGATTAAAGAATATTGCAAGAGGACAAAAGTTGAAAGGTAATGAAGCTGTCCTTAATGCTTTGCATGCTAGCCATAGGCTTCAACATGAGAAGTCCCAAGTTTTGAGATATTTTCTCATAATATCCCGACCTATCTCAAAAACCACTGAACCAATACTAGGCTTGTTTGTACTCATTTTAATGCATTTTTCACGCTGATTCCAAATATAGTCATGAAAATTTACATTTCTGAAATTTTTGGAATAAAAAAAAAATGAAACTTGTCGTCTGCAGTCGACACCCGCGTGAAGAGAGTTAATAAGGGAACAAACAAACAGTAAATACAGGTAAATTAAGTAATTCTTGGCCAAGCTGGAACATGCGTGTTGGGTCCATATAGCGTACAAAGCATGTATGCACTGTAAGGCGCGTGCATGCTTTCTTGTGTATCACAATATCTGCGCATGTGTTTATTGCGGAGCCACTAGTATTCAAGCTTGGCCATGAATTTACTTAATTTACCTGTAGTATGTGTGATAGTATTAATTCTTCTACTTCTACTTCTACGTTGATACTGGAACAGGACCTGTTGAAGGTATACTTGTCCAGGGTGGAAAGGTAACATCACATGTGTTCACATCGAAACAACCGTGCAGACAATATTTACAGTGCAAGTAAAAAATCCAGCTGGTGATGAAGCTAGTAGATCACGATGGGCTGTTGCTGTTGACTGCAGCCGCCAAGTCGTGACCTAAAGTTTGGATCCCTGGGTCTGTTTACGATGATCTGCCCACTGTTGATGAGAGTCCAGAGACCATGTTGGAATGCTGTATGAGTTGGGATCTGTACTAGGTAGACTGGAAGTAGGTTCCAACAAATTCTAAGTGAATGTATGATGGGTAATTAGTAAGTTTGTAGTGGTTTGGCTGTTGGACAGCTCACTCATCGGTGGATGCTTGAGGACGAAACACGCACATGTATGTTATGTAATGATTTTTACAGGCTCATAGTCATACAGGGTGAGTCAAAAAAAGTGCAATAGAGCAAAGAATCGATATTTATGTAAGAACCACATTGAACTTTCCAATTATTGAAAGTGTTTATAAATGCTACACTCAATAGTCACCTGTTTTGAAAAAATGAAGTCAATCACATCTACCGTTTAATTTTTATGAGTCCTTTTGCTACGATACCCAGTTTCATTATTTGTCCACGAGGTATACATGTATTTTGAATGAGAGCACACAATGCAGGATAAAGGCAACAGCTCTGAAACTGACTTTAACTTAAATAGGGTTGATTTTTGCGTTATTTTGATTTCTTTTTTCTGTTCAAACAAACTTTCTAACATTACTTTAAGTCCTTCATACCTCACTCGACTACAACTCCAGTTTTTTTAATCCCAATATGTCCAACTTACTGGATATTTTATAATTCACTCCACGTCAATTTGCGCGCATTTCATTTTGACATTTGAAAAAATCCACCTACAAATGTGTATGTTTTGATAGAGAATAAACATCTTTAAAGTAAAGGTAAAATTAAAATAACAACAAATAATGTTTCTTTTCCTTAAACAAGACCAAGGACAATAATAATTTGGGTGCTCCATTTAATTTAAATGCCAATGAGGTTAAGAAAATAGCAGTTGTTCCAAATCTACCTTACACAGAGCGGGCTGACATTCAAATTTTAGATGTTTCTTGGACAAACATTAAAATTGGGTATCGCTATAAAATGTGTCATAAAAACAAAACGGTAAATGTTAATTCCTTGGTTTTTTCTCACAAGGTCACTAATGGATATATCATTTATAAAATGTTTTAAAACCTAAAAGGTTCAAATCGGTTCTTAAATAAAAATGGATTCTTTTCTCTATTGCACTTTTTTTGACTCACCCTGCAGGTGGTGGCGCATTGCATTCTCTAAATTCAGTAAATTTTCATCGTCAACCGTGTAATTGAATGGGATTATTTTGAAATTTTAAAACGCTTGAAATATCACAAACAAATAGCCTTATGTTGATAAATAATATAAATACAAGCTAAAACCGTTGGGGTTCGATAATGAACCCCACAAAACTAACCGAGTATATTGGAAAATGCCATACGGCCGGGCGGTTTCACAAGTTGCCGGCTCGATCATGTCATCCGCCTCCTGTCACCCTGTACAATTCATAATAATTGTTATGGACTCCCGTCGTAAAAGCCTATCACAAATTTGTATGATGGGTATTCTTTATACAACGGGTTCACTGTTGGACAAGCATAAAACTGTCAAGCCTTGTCAGGACCAGCTCCATCTTCTTCAGTACAAAACTACTGGGAGTTCTGCATGTAGACTACCCCTTTTCTACAGAAAGTATCATGTGCAGTGTTGCCAGTCTTCTGGAAATTTCCTGATTTCAGGAAATTTTACTTAGATAATCCTGTACAAATGTATGGGCAAAGTACATTTTTCAGGAAATATTTTGCCATTTCAGGAATTTTTGACAACACTGACTGGCATCTCTGCATGTGGGTTACCCCTTGCCCAATGATACATTAGATTGCCCTTTAAAGAGATGGTGGCTCTGAAAAGAGCTGTTGTAAGTAATAATTAATTCTTTTTTCCTCTTTATTTTAACAGTGGCAGGAGAAGGCTTGAAACCTACAGCAAATCCCAGTAGAAATGTAGTGAACAAAGCAATACACATAGCCAAGCAGTCAACAGCATCCATAGGCAAATTTGAAGAAAAACTGGTAAGTTATATCCTGAACATGGATGGCCAAGTAACAGAGATGCCTCTTTTCAGGTTTTGACCTGAATTCAGGTTTTCTGTGTGTCAAAATATAAGTGTTTGTATTTAATTGGGCCCGTTTGGGTTTTTTAAAGCTCTTTTTCAGCTTTATCTTGCCAGGTTTCAGTTTTGTTGAGAGAAACTGAAAAGCATCTCTTCAAAGAGATAATGGGTGGTTTGAAGATGAAATTGACTGAAATCAAAAATTCCAATGAAAATCTTCCAATAATTTTTCTAAAACTTGCAATTTTTGTATTTAACCTACTCGGCACTGATTTGACATTAAAATATTGTAACACCATGTCTATGTTACCATAAATCCTGACTCTAAATATTGAAAATTTTTAATTAACAAAAATTAGTGCTGTATTTTTCTGGAATAGGAAGTAGTGAACGAAAAGTACTAGTGACTGTACAATGCTACCAGTGTTTCAGTCATGGCTAGCGATATCACTAGAAAGGTGCCTTGAAGACAACAGAAAATGTAAAAGGCAATCCTCATTTTGGTTTTTAGACTACCTATGGGAAACAACTTTTTTAGCATATTAAAATGCCTTATCCATACAAATAGTGATGTCAAGTAGATGGACAGGAAGTACTATCTATGACCTCATTGATCTGGGTCATGAATCATCCTATGCGACCCAAAGGTCACGTCATAGTTCTTCCAACATGATTTGTTTCGTTTATGTTTTCGTATCCACAGTTACTTTTAGCGCTAGTAGTAGGGTTAAACACATGATATCTTTAGTAGGTACTCCACATTGCAGCCAAAGATTTGGATGAAAAATTATATTTGGGTGTTTTTTTTTTGTTAGGTTAAAACAGCAGAAATAAGTAACCCCATATATTTTTCTCTTCTTTCAGCCTAAGGAACCAAGAGCCAAGAATATGGGCAAGAGGAGGAAGGTAAGAGAGTAATTACTTTAGGCCAGTATGTACTGTGACATTTTCTGGCCGTTTGTCTGCTGCTATGACTTACAGTGCGTTTTAGTTCCCTGCAGCGATTTTTGGTTCTCTGCTTAGAGCTTTGGTTTTTGGGTACAATTTTCTATTCAATTGATTAACTTTGTTTGGAGGCTTTGTTCTTCTTCTGGATGTCTTTTATTTTGTACAGTGTGAAACTAGATACTAGCCTTTAGAAAATAAAAGGGAAAAAAGCTTAGTGATTTTAGTGCACTACACACAGGCATTAACCCACAAGCCTCAGCACACTTTACAGTAATTCCCTGTACCCTGTGGCCCAAGATATATAAACCATTAAGCAACAGTCGGGGATTTGCAGCAAAGAAGTGCACACCCTATACATACCACAATAAGCCATAGCAGCCAGGATCAGTTCCGCAAGTTTTTGTAGGGGTAACCAAGACCAACAAGAAGTTTGATCTTTGCCCAGGGAAATTTCAAGTTCAATTATTCATGAGAACAAACAGGGACTGCACCATGGCTCTACCAATTGAGCTAACTTGACTTTATAACTGAAGAATTTTTTTGTACTAGCGGAATGCCCACATACGTTTTGTCGGAGGTGCCCTATGTGTTACCCGCCCCAACCCTACTGAAGCGGAGGTACCCAGTCTGTAGTGTTTTGTAGTATTCAGTATGGTTAGGCAGCCCTCGAATTAAGGATCTGAAGGGGCACAGCAACTTTTTTAGGGCAACTTCATAATTGCCTTGGATTTTCACTGAAAAGGCAAGGCAGCACGGCAGTTTGTAATATTTCAAGAGGGCATCATGGCAACTGTTGAAAATTTGGGAAGGGCACCAAGGCAATTTCTCAAAAGTGAAGAAAACACACACAAACATAGATGGATGATTTTATAATGAAGGGGCAGGGCTGGGGCACCGACGGCAACTTCATTAGAGGGCATGGCAAGTGACTGCCTTGGGTAAAGGACATATTTCGAGGGCATTACGGCAGTGGGGATGGGCACCCACGGCAAAATGCCATGGGTGCCGTGGGTTAATTCGAGGGCTGCTGGTTAGGGTTCTTGCAATGTGTGTCCATGTATGTATTGATGTCTTTTCTTTCTATGTTTGCCAGTTTGAGCCAGTGTTTGGAGGTCTCGGCAAAGAAAAGGACAGGGAGAAACACATACTTGATGTCATATTAAAGAAGAAACCAAGGATGAACATTACAAAGGTAAATTTGAAAAGTGATATTTCTAGGATTAGCATTTTAGCAGGTGTTATTGTTGCAAAAAAGTTTCTTCTCCAAATGCAAGAAAAATGCAGCAATAATTTTTTTGGAATTTAAAAAGATTATTTTGTTTTGCCAAATGAAATATAGCTAAATCCTATATCCTTTAGTTCTAACTGGCAATAAAAGTCAAATTGTAATATTTTTACAATTTGAGGGAAATGAATTTGGCATGTTTGCATATAGACTTGGCACAAGTCAAAAATCAAAACCAAAATTCAAAATCTTGAGTATCGGGCTAAGAAGCTTAAGAGGTGGCTCATAATTTTTAATTTTTTAAAATTTTGACAATTGGTTATGAAAAAGATTAGAAAATGCATTTTTAGTTAAATTAGAATGCATAACTTGAATTTAGTCTTTGTACCTACCTGTCTTTGGGCTTGATCATCACTGCTTATGAAAAATGCCCTAAAAATTCATGTTGACCACAATATTTAAATTTGACTTTCATTGTCATTCATCCTTCATTGAAGGATTAGAAATTTGGCTGTTTCATTTGGCAAAATTGGATAACATTTTTTAATGAACAAAAATTAGTGCTGTATTTTTCTGGAATAGTGAACAAAAAGTACTATAGTGACTGTACAATGTTACCAGTGTTTCAGTCATGGCTAGCGATATCACTAGAAAGATGCTTTGAAGACAACAGGTTGCGATTTGACACTTACAGCCATCATGCTAGCGACTTGAGATTGATATATTGGCAATCACTATTCTGATCAAGGGACAGATGTAGATATATGTGTACATCCATATCAAAAAGATGCACTTGTCGGCTGCTACATTTACACAAGAGCTACAAATAAGCTCGAATAAATTAAATAAATAAAGGCTTATTCCAAGTGTATGTATTTTTCATTCTTAAATCATGTAACTCGGGCATGTTTTTAAGTAACCTCCACTCAGGTCTGTAACCAGGGGGGCAGATTTCCCCCATCCCAAAATGACCCAAAGTCCCCTTTTTTCCCCAAAATGTCCCATTTGCGAATGTAGTGAGCGTTTTTTATGCCTTTTTGGTCAAAAGAGGTCCAAATTTTGGAAAAAAGGTCCACTTTTTCAAAATCCCCCCCCAAAAAAATTGAATTCTGGTTACGGGCCTGCCTCCACTTGAGATGAGTCTGGTATTTATTCCTAGCAATTTTGTAAAGAGACACATGTAGCTGCCGACAAGTGCATCTTTTTTGGATGTACACATTATGAAAGATTAGTGATCCCCATGAGATTTCTAAATGTGCGCATACAACAATCTCTTTTCAGGCAACAAACCGCGAGATGGTCGAGCAGCAGCAGGACGGCTCTAAAGATGACGCCAGGAAACGACAGAGAGTAGGGAAGAAAGGCAAAGGCAGTAACCGAGCTCTACCCAAAATATCACGTAAAGGAAATAAAGTCAGGGGGAAAGCCAAGACAAGCAAGAAAGGAAGGAGAAGATAGTAAAATGTGGATGCTTGTTTTTGAACTCAAAAGACATCAGGCTATTCCATTTAAAATCCACACTCCCCCTATGGAAGATTTTTGAAATATCTTCCACAGAGGGAGTATGAGTTTCAAATAGAATAGACAGTTGGGTAACTTCCATTTGAAATACTCACTCCAGTTGTGGAAGAAAAAGTAAAGGCATAATATAGGGGGAGTATGAGTTTCAAAATGATTAACGCTGACTAATTACATTTAAAAAACATCCCCCATCTTCCACAGGGGGAGTGTGGATTTCAACTGGAATAGCCCAATGTTTGTGGGATTTATTTTTCACACTTTGTCAATCTTGAACTTTTCAGTTGATTTTAGATTGAGCTATTTCAGTTGAAATCCATACACCCCTGGAAGACATGATCTAAATCTTCACACAGGGGTGTGAATTTCAAATGGAGTTACCTGTATGGTGGCTCTATTCGAAATATACACTCCCTGTGTAGGAGGTTAAGGTTATGTCTTCCATAGGGGGTGTTTGGATTTCAACTGGAATAGCCCATTTGTGATTCTAAGCTGCCTTACATTGAACTCTACACAAAAAAGGAATATTTTGTGTGTTGTTATTTTCATGGTAGCTGCATGGAATGTGAAAAGTGCGAAAATAAATACAGCACGAAAATTTCCACTTTTTACAGTAGTCGGGTGTGGTGCTGGGTGGGGTAGGATCCTGTGGGATGAAATTATGAAATTGCAAAATAAACGCTTTTATTCTTGTGGCAAATTCAAGCTGAGACGGTGCACTCAGTGTCTGATTTTGACTTGTCATTTTATTAAAATTTCATATTACAAACTAATAAATCATGATGGCGGTAACCTGACTTATCTGTTCCAACCCAATGAGGTAGAATCAAAGAGTACCGATTCCGGCATGTTTGCATGCGGCTCATGGATGCGACTTGATGTACCTTCAGATTGTTTTGAAACACCCAGCAAACTTCATTTCAAATTGCAGGTTGTATGCATTCTGTATGTAAGATGTTGTGTCAAAAATGTACGCTAAGCGTCGCATGCATAAACATGTATTTGTAAAGCTCAAGCTTAAAAGATGGAAATTATCGTCCAATTGTGCTATTCCATTTAAAATCCACACTCCCCCTGTGGAAGATTTTGGAAATATCTTTCACAGGGGGAGTATGAGTTTTAAATGGATTGAACACATTAGGCAGCTCCGTTTGAATTTCATATACCCTCTGAGAAAGATTCAACCTGAATCTTCCATTGAGGGAGGGTGAGTTTCAAATGGAGCTGCGAATGTGTTCATTCCATTTGAAATTCATACTCCCCTTGTGGAAGATATTTCCAAAATTTTCCACAGGGGTAGTTTGGAATAGCATAATGAATGCTGGAGGAACATTATCTGGCCTCCATGAGTGACAAGTCAAGATGAGGTTTGAGTCGGTCATCTCTGGGTATAATATCTTTGGCACCTACCAAGGGTTCATTGTGCAGTTTAGGGATGCTACAGAACCTATTAAAGGTGGGTAACCTGATTGACAGCCTCACCACCCCCACTCACTTTACCCCCTTCAAAATGCAGATTTTGATATCAGGTGAAAGCTCATTGAGCTGTTTACAGTCTAATTACTCTTGACTGTGGTATACCACGTTTGAGACTAATTCAACAGTTTTTTGATGATATCTTCGGATATACACTGATTTAGTAGGGGAGAGCGGGGAGTGTTCGCCCTATTTTTTCTGACCAGCCTAGCGATGTCAATTTTAAGGTTAGGGATGACCTGATTAGCCCATGTGAAAGCCCTATGTCTTAGCTATATATGGCCACAATCCCAGAACTATAGGCCTTACAATAGCAACAGGATAGAGCAAACAAAAAAGTTTTGCAAAGTGGTGAACTTGCCCCATATTGGGGCAGGTTCGCCCATATGGTGGGGTAAGTTCACCCTAATCACAAAAAGGTTTAAACATTGCATAACAATAACATATTCAATGCAAACATTTAGCAAGAGTATACAGGGTATTCATTCTCTTCTGGGGAGTTACTAAATTTGTTGCAGGGGTCGGGTCAGGGTAAAATGTAGGGGTCCAAAGTGAGCTTAAGCGTATCATGTTTTACAACTTCGGGAGAAATGGATTAGGACATAAACGGTGGTATGAGTAATACCGATATCACATAACTTTAAAAAACATGTTTTCAGTAGTTTTACCTTGTTAATGGTTTAATTATCAATATCTTGCATAATACGCTGATGGGGCAGGTCCCCCTCCAGTTTGGGGTAAGTCCGCCGGGAAGATATGGGGCGAACAAGCCCCATCCTCAAAAGGGCTTAACGAGCCCCTTGTGCACATTTTTGTATTTTCTTGGGTATGCAAAACACAAATCGAATAAAGAGTTTATAACTGCATTAAATCTTTGACAAATCCCATATGTTCCCAATACAGATTTCCATTAAAACCATCTGTATTTATGTATTAATGATAATACAACATTATGAATGCAAGAAAACATTACGTTTTGGTGTAATTTTTTTGTTTTGGCTGCAGTTCGATGAACACGTCCCTATATGACGCGTAGCTAATATGAGAAGTTTATAATGACCTATGTCACCTAATTTTGCCATCACCAAATTCCCTGATAGCCGTAGTGCTGAGAAACAAGGGGTGGGCGAACCTGCCCCTAGGGCGAACACTCCCCGCTCTCCCCTACTCCTAATTTCAATATTAGACAAATTTATTACATGATCATGATGACTACCAGTTTCACACTGTATAAAATAATGTCAATAAATTCCATAAGGAATTAGTCACATTTATGTGTTCTTTTTGAATGAATGGTTGAAAGGGACGATATTTTATGTTATACCTAAAGTTTTAAAGAATTTGATATTCCAAATATATCAGGTCACCTTCCTTTAAGTGACAGTATGTCAGAAATGAGAAATTGTGCCTTTTCCCTGGATGGACAGGTGAGAGTTTGCCTGTAGGGATTGGACTTTCCCTTGTAAGAAGTCAAAAGTTGGTTCTGGTATCTTCCGCTCTCACTTTCCATTTCCTCCCCCATCGTTTGTTTGTTCCACCCTCTCATATTTTAGGGCTCTTAGATATTGGGCACTCAGCCTGGGGTCATCACAGCACAAATCATGCCTTCCCATGATGCTTATTTTAGGGCTCTTAGATATTGGGCACTCAGCCTGGGTAATCACAGCACAAATCATGCCCTCCCATGATGCTTATTTTAGGGCTCTTAGATATTGGGCACTCAGCCTGGGGTCATCACAGCACAAATCATGGCTTCCCATGATGCTTATTTTAGGGCTCTTAGATATTGGGCACTCAGCCTGGGGTCATCACAGCACAAATCATGGCTTCCCATGATGCTTATTTTAGGGCTCTTAGATGTTGGGCACTCAGCCTGGGTTAATCACAGCACAAATCATGCCTTCCCATGATGCTTATTTTAGGGCTCTTAGATATTGGGCACTCAGCCTGAGGTCATCACAGCACAAATCATGCCTTCCCATTATGCTAATTTTAGGGCTCTTAGATGTTGGGCACTCAGCCTGGGGTCATCCCAGCACAAATCATGCCTTCCCATGTTGCATTGTTGAACTGTGCTAAATCACTCATAAAATCTTGCAATACGTTCAGTGCTAAACAGAATGCTGCTAAACAGTTGCTGCTAGAGCATCAACTAAGTGAATTGTGCATATTCTAAGTTCGCAACTTCCCACAAATCTTAGTCAAACCAATTTACTTTAATTGGCCAAGATGATGTGTTTTGCGCTGGTGTATATAAACACTGGAATAATGCATGATGTGTGAAAACATTATTCTCTGTTGTAGTTCCATTTGAAATCCATACACCCCCTGTGGAAGACATGGCCTCAATCTCCCACACATCTGAGTGTGGATTTCACCCTTGCAGGTAACCCCACTTGAAATCTGCACCACTCCTTACGAAGAATCATGTTTAGGGTGTATGGATTTCAACTGGCCATTGCATAATGAAGGGGAAAATTACAATGCAATGTCACTAGGATCCACAACATGCTCATCTATTAGGGGCACAGTTCTTAAACCCCAATACATTTGTACATTCATTGAATGACCTTAAGATTTGAGTACTGAAAACTGCGCATGTGCAGGGGGGGGCAAAGATTTTTTGGCGGGCCGGGGGCAAGCGATTTTTGGCGGGCGGGGGGGGTAGGGGGGCAAGTGATTTTTAATAATGAAATGAATACCTCAGATTATTGGGGGGCTCTAGGGTACTTGGGCCCTCACCAAATTATTGAGGGGCTGCCATCCCCCCCCCGGTTCCGGAGCCTCTGCCTGTGAGTGTGTGTGAATTTGTTGGGTAAAAAATTCCATACTCGCCAACTTGAGGTCAACTTTGAGTTATATTTATTGAATAGAAGTTATTGAACTTTGACATATAAGATGAGATCATTTTGGCTCAATGGTATTACTCCTGGGGTTAGCCCAGGACGGAGAGTTATTCATCCCCAGGAGCAGAGAAGTGCAAAATCCCATGCAGTTTTATGCACTTCCTCATTTCTTTTATGCAAAATGGACTTGAAGGGGTGGACTCCACCACAGATATTTAGTTCCATCTGTGACTCCACTAATTTTCCAAATTTGAATGTTTGAATGGAGCCTCGACTCCCTCATGATTTTACTGCGTTAACAGACAAAACTCGGTGTAAGGGGTGGTGCAATAATTATGTGTACCCCCCATGGGCCGGGTGGTGAATTATAGGGGGGGCGGGCAAAGATTTTTTGGCAGGCCAAAAGGGGGGGAAGCATTTTTTGCAGGTCGAAAGGGGGGGTCAAGCAATTTTGGCAGGTCGAAAAGGGGGGGCAAGCAATTTTTGGCACAGATATTTTGGGCACCGTTTCTATATTAGGCCCTAAAAAGGTGTAGGAAATATGCAAAATTTCCTGCTCGCATTATATGATAAGACAATATAAGGTTTTAAATTCAGGTTCCCCAAAATCTTGCTGTGTAAGGGAGGGGGCAAATATTTTTGGCACATCAAAAAGGGGGGGCAAAGGTTTTTGGCACGTCAAGGGGGGGGCAAAGATTTATTTGGCACGGTGAGAGGGGGGGCAAGCGATTTTTGGCAGACCATTTTGAGAATTCACCACCCCGGGGTAGGCCCCCCTACACATAATTGTGGGAACAATGTGACCAGCCCCTAAATACATATATCACATAATGCATCTAACCTTGAAACGTGCCTGAAGCAGTTGAGAGAACTATGGGCTTCAGCCAAACAACATGAACTTATTATAACTCCTGAAATATTCGAATTTATGTAAGCGCAAACCCGGATAGGGAGCAAACCAAAAGATCGATGACGTGGGCGACTTTGTGGTACTAGTAGGGCCTATTATTATTAAAGTGGACCTTCTTATCGGGCTTCCTATGGACCTTTTTTGACCAAAAAGCATAAAAAATACTCCAACATAGTATTTTCTATCACAATGGTTAGGTATACTAGATCCAACATGCAACACAACACCCTTCACTCCATTTTCAAAAATTTCTTCATTAATTGACTTGAGACATGCTGAAATGATCAATATAACATAGGCTTTGGGAAAGGGGGGGGGGGGCTTAATTGGGTAAAAAATCCCATACTCGCCAACTTCAGGTCAACTTAGGCTATATTTTTTGAATGGAAGTTATTGAACTTTGACATAGAGGATGAGATCATTTTGGCTCAATAGTAACTCCTATGGATGAATAACTCCGTCCTATAGTCTGCAAATCCCATTATGCAGTTAGGGACCGTTCATAAACACTTGTTAAGGGGGCCTGATGCAAAAAAATTAATCGCGAAAATGTCCCCCCCTTTACAGACCTCAAATATTTTCGCCCCCCTTTTTGACATGAAAATTATGGGTCAACCCCATAGAATAGCATATAAACTCAATTTTTCCAGGAAAATTTTTGGTCATTTTTTCACCCCCCCCCCAGGGTCAAAATTTTTCAGGGCTCCCTTTTTGCATTAGGCCCCCTATCAAGTGTTTGTGAACGGTCCCTTATGCAGTTTTATGCACTTTCTCATTTCTGTTTATGTAAAATGGACTTGACGGGGTGGAATCCACCACAGATATTTTGTTCCAATATAGGGGCCTATGCGACTCCACTAATTTTCAAAATTTGAATGAAGTCCCTCATGTTACTGCGCTATAACAGATAAAAACTCGGTGTAAAATAGCGAGAACATGTAGGGACCGTTCACAAACACTTGTAAGGGGGGGCCTGGTGCAAAAAGGGGGGCCCTGAAATTTTTTGACCCTCCTAAGGGGGGCCCTGAAAAAAATGGCCACAATTTTTTCTGGGAAAATTGAGTTTATATGCTTTTCTATGGGATTGACCGATAATTTTCATGTCAAAAAGGGGGGCCCTGAAATTTTCGAGGTCTGTAAAGAGGGGGCCCAAAAAAATGTTTGTGATAAAATTGTTTTGCATCAGCCCCCCCCCCCTTACAAGTGTTTGTGAACGGTCCCTAATCAGCCCCTAAAATGCAAACATAGTCACATACATTTAACTTTGAAACGTGCCTGAAGCTGTTGAGAGAACTATACGGGCTTCAGCCAAACAACATGAACTATTAACTCCCCCTGGAATAATCGAATTTTATGTAGGGGAAGTCGCAGTGCAAACCCGGACAGGGAGCAAACCAAAAGATCGATGACGTGGGCGACTTTGTGATATAAAGTGGACCTTCCCAAAATTTGGACCTTTTTTTGACCAAAAAGCATAAAAAATACTCCAATACTAGTAGATGCCTTTAGTTATGTTCCCTTTCGTGTAAAGTTACGTATGACTAATATGTATTTTTTTAATTGATGCCTAACACTAGGATCCACAACATGCTCATCTCCCGGGGGGGTTCTTCGAAAAATTTTGTACGGGGGATGTGCCACGCAGACTTTCGTATGCTGACTTTCTCTATACCTACTTTTTGCTGTTTTTGATACCCATCAGTATACCAATTTTCATCAAAAAGCACCCAAATTTGCCATAATTGGGCGCTTTAAGGGCACTTTTGCCAAAATACGCCCAATTGGGCGCATTGGTCTCCACTGAAAACCCACCCATCGATATACCAAAATCGCTGAAAATGTACCCCAAAACCGTGGCACATCCCCGTATACCTTCAACCAGGAAGAACCCCCTCCGGGGCTCATCTATCGGGGGCACAGTTCTTAAACCCCAATACATTTGTACATTCATTGAATGACCTTAAGATTTGGGTACAAAAACTCATACTCTGCAACTTGAGGTCAAATTTTGCACTATGATTATTGAATTGAGGTTTATCAGACAATGCCATTGGGATGAGGCTATTGTGGCTGAGAGGTCAAAAGTGACAGGTACCTACTGGGCACCCTTGAGCAATAAAAAGAAATATGAGGTCAAAGGTTATACAGGGTCAAACTTCAAGCTATACCAAAATATTCCGGGTCACAAGTATTCAGAAATTATATAGTTTGACATACCTACGTCAAATCAATCTGGAGTAGGCTAGGCCTAAGTCTTATCTGGAGTTATTTAGCGAAAAGCTCAGCATTAATATTGAAATTTGTGCTTCATAGGGGGTCAAATAGGGCCTACATAAAGTTTATCCGATTGTGATAAAATAAAATGGTCTCAAAATGTTTGTCTAGTTATAATAATTCAGAAAAAGAATAGTTTTCACTATATGTACGACATTTCGTTTCCTAGGTAACGCGGGATAATACGTCAACACCCACTGGACTTAGGCCTATTGGGCAGAATTCCTTTTGGTGTCTTACCATGGTAACGAAACATCGTAGATGGTGCAAACTATTACTTTTCTGAATGATTATAACAATACAAACATTTTGAGACCATTTTCATCAAAATTTGTTAAACTTTTCTGTGTTTGACCTTCTAAATTGCAACCTTTGACCTTCCAAATTGCAACCTTTGACCTTTTCGCCAACAACTCCAGACTGATTGGTCGTAGGTAGGTCAAACTATAGGCCTACATGTATTTTCTAAATCCTTATAATATGGGGAATATTTTGAGACAGATTTTAACAAAATCGGAACAAAATTTTGAATTTTGACCCCTATCAAAACTTTGACCTTGAATTGAATTTTTTGGAAAGCTCAAGGGTGCCCATTATATTCTTATTCAAAGCTATCTCATAAATGTCAATATCTAAAGCAAAACATGTTATAGTCATACCCAAATTTACACTCATCCGACTAAAAACCTGATATATTTGCTCGCTACGCACTATTGTGATTATATAGTTCGTCGTCGATCTTTTGGTTTGCTCCCTTACGGTCATGGCCGCGTGGGCTGAACTGCTGACCGGCACTGCTGAATGTACAACAGTGCACATCAGTGCACAATCAATAATTCCTCAAGCAAGTTCAAGTTCATTCCGTGTGTATAAACACTGCATGCGCATGCGGTTTATGTTCAGCTAACTTGGAACGCTACGCCATTGAATTAAACAGGTCATTTGGATATAAGTTTTGTAACAACAGATGATTCGGATCCAATAACGCTGGTCATTTGCAGGAATTTTATAAAATAGTAAGTTTATTTTATAATATTAATATGTTTATAGTTTAAAGTTAAACTATTTGCGATAAATTGTCCGAGGCATTTAATTGTGTGTATATGTATTAAATGGTCATGATGGACTGATGGTGCCGGGGTTTGAACCTTTTTATGGGGATGTTGTTGTTGCATGTGTGAAATGCCTCCATAGCTTATTCCATCATCTCGGTAATAGGGTTACTTTCAAAGCTGCGTCATTATTAAAATCGCTTGCGACAACCACTTGCAATTTTTATTGACCAATGGGAGGGAGAAGTAGGCCTACCCCGGGGGGGGGGGACTCAACTTTGGAAGTGACGGTAGCCTATATGCCTGTCAATAGGCCCCTCTTTTTGAAGTCGACTATACCCGATGACCCCCCTTTTTTTTTGACCCCCTTTTAGTTGCGGCTACCCAATGACCCCCTTTTTTTGGTTGCGGCTACTCAATGACCCCCTTTTTTTCTAGATTTTCTAGAAGAGCATCATCAAAATGCAACAAAATAATGCCGAAACTTTCAAATTTTGCTCCATTTTTCAAAATTTTGCTCAAAATTTTGCTCCATTTTCCCAAAATTTTCTACCCGATGACCCTTTTTTGAAATCTTATACTCAATGACCCCTTTTTTCAAAATATTATACCCAATGACCCCTTTTTTTATTTTGTTTGTACCCAATGACCGGCTTTTTAAAAATAACGCTTTGTTACCGATAGGCCCCTACTTCGCGACACCAGTAGGCACATACCCGTCACTTCTAAAGTTGAGTACCCCGGGAGGCCTACCAGCATGAGAATTTCCTTTTTAAAGGAATTCCTTTTTTTGTCTTTGGCCCAGATTTCCGCGTTTTTTCCTTTTCTCTGTTCCTTAAGCATGTAAGTTAGCCCGTTTTTTAGCATTTTTGCCATATTCTACGCATTTTCCCCTTCCCCCCAGAAGTTTATTGCATATTCTCATACCTGAAGTAGGGTTAACTAAAACTTCAATGGCTCCTCGCTACGCTGACAAATAATAAAAATAAATCCATCTAGGCCTATCACGACACGGGGCTGCAACAGGATCCGGGAACAGGATACTTATTACCACTTCGAGAAACTTTTCAAACTCAGGCCTACAAAAAGGCCTAGTAGGCCTATATGGCATTAGGCCTACACCGTGATTCTGCGGATGATTTTGTTGAAGACTATTTAATCGAGGAGTACGCAATTCAACAGACAGTTGTTTTTTATCCTTACGTTTACTTTTATCATCTAAATAAATACGTTAATACCGCATTATGAGACTAACATAACTGAGTCACTACTTGGGGGTGGGGGTGGGCGGGCTTAACCCAAATGACCATAACAGTTTGTCCCCCCTTGGATTTCGCAGCTCCAAAAGACCCCTTAAATTTGACCAAAAATTAGAGCTCTGAAAGACTCTTCAGGCGCATCTCTGAAAGCAGGCAATTTTCGTATAGGTGTGATATTTACAAATTGTGATTTTATAGATCGTCTGATCTATTTTTGGTTTGTTCCTTATGGCCCGGCCTTTAATGGTCACAGATGGTAGCGCGATCGCGACGCATGTTTTACTATAGGCATAAATCAAATAATTTTATTTATCCATACAACATAGACAACTTGAGTTACAATGGAAATATCAAAAATATAAATATATCAAGGTGTAAAAGATCATCTATTTTAATATTTTTATGAAAAACAAACAAAGAAAGTTAAATCCGAATGTAAAATATCCACTTGCTGCTCAGTGTCCATACAAATTATTCCAATTATAATTAAATCACAGGTACGCCAAGCGGACCTCACAAGCTCCCTGCCAAATCACAGACCCTGGATCACGACCGGGATCACGACTGTGGGTTGACCTACCCGGACTTTACCACAGAGCCAAACCATAGGGTCAAACTACAGGGTCCAGAAACGAAAAATCCCAAACATGCCGGAAGGGCCAAAGGTTTTGTTTTGTAAATACACATGTGTTTGTGTAAAACTATTAAAGTACCGGACGGAGGAAAATTTCGATGTGAATTGTGAAAAGATTGGGCAAAAAGCGCAAAGCGGAAGTTAAGATTTGATTTAAATCAAATAATTTCAACATACCCAGATGAATGAGAGTCTACACAGTTTCAAAGCGGAAGTCAATTGTCGCTAGAATTGAATTGGATAATGATCAAATAGCTAAGAAGGCCTTTATAGACTATGCCATAGTCGATTTTTGATAAATAAAAATATGTTATTAATCATGATGAATGCATTCAGTTGAACTCGAAATTATACGGTACTGATATTTATTACATCAAAATACTAGTATAAAATGGTTATGAAATATATAATTATATTTATAATTATATTTGTGACAGTAAAAGCTGTAAACTATACGTAGGCTTATATTATTGAATGCAACATATCATAATGGCATAACTACTGAACAATTCTAATTTTAGAATCTGCCAGTTTATTAATCGCGAAAGCCCGAGTTAAAAATCGACTATGTACTTTGAATTTTAAACGGGACTTTGAACGGGCAAAGTCCCTAACACACACACACTGTCAATCATACTTGTTTATCAATCCAATTAAACCGCAATCAAGTACAAGACGCGCTCATGCACCTACAGAAAGTTTAATGTTCCCGCCAACACAAAGGGCGGTATTATATAGTTGTGTACCATGTAGTTATTAATGGTAATGACAGGTGCCGGAGGATTTAAACCATAACGAGATCTGGGGGACCAATCACAAGCCAGATCCATTTAAAGATGCATTACATCATGGCCAATTTTATAGTAGCCAGAAATCAATCTGATTTTTTGATTTTGAAAAGGGCAATGTAAATCCCTATCTGTAACACTTTTTAAACACGTTAGGGACCGTTCACAAACACTTGTAAGGGGGGCCTGATGCCAGAAAATTTTTGACCCTCTTACGGGGGGGGCCTGAAAAAAATGACCATAAATTTTCTTGGAAAAATTGAGTTTATATGCTTTTCTATGGGGTTGACCTATAATTTTCATGTCCATCCTGATAATGGGCGAAATCTTTGCAATATGCGCGCGTAGCGTGGAAAAATTGTGTATTTTCGGGCTGAATTTCGGTAGAAAAGGGCTCCTTGCCCCTTTTCTTTTCCTTTGCCCTCCTGATTTTCCCTTTTATTTTTTGTCAGAGGGGCACTTTTTTCTTTCATTTTTTTTTGTCAGGGGGCACTTCAACTTCGGCAATACTGCTGTTTTCTTAATTTTTTTGCCAAAATGATTTATTTATTATTTAATTATTAATTTCAAAAAATATCAAAGGACAATTTGAATGACGTATTCTTCACTTTTAAGCAATTTATAAACAATTTTATTTTTTACACTTGCGCTGGGATCACTGAATGGGATTTTAAATTGCCCGATTTGAATATTCAATCAAAAATCTTTTGCCGTCCCGAATTAGAGACAAATCGTTTTCGACTGTATTCGTCGAGTGATTTGAATTTTCAGACTTTTTTTTTTTAATCAAAACGATTAACGTTTAATAGGGGCGAATCTTTTTCGATTGAATTTTCAGTAAAAGGTTTGATTTTCATTGTTTTTCAATTCTTTGAAGACAGGAATTAGGGACAAATCCTTTCCAATTAAAAAAAAATTGAAAATATTCACTCTAAAAAGTTAGAAATCTCATTCGAAACATGCAACACATGCCATTTGGCAGTACATTATTTGGTACCGGGTAACACATGATTGGATAGTTTGGAATTGTTTACCTGTTAATATCCGTGAATCTGCATCACTTTCCGTTTTTAAGAAGTCTCTTAAGACACATTTGTATAATTAATTATATTTTTGCTCTGTATATATTTTGCTTGTGTATATATTTTGGCCTTTTGCCACCTTCAATATTGTTTGTAGCGCTACGCTCTTTATGTATAGCAGCGCTTTATAAATGCTCAATATGTATGTATGTATGTATGTATGTATAGTGATCAGTCTACAAAAAAAAGAGTAAGATTTTAAACCAAAAAACTATTTCAATCCCTTTTTCAATACATTGAATCCTGTCATCAATCGTTAAAAGATTGAAATATTTACAGCTAGCTGTGTTGACACTTTTACACAAGAACCATGTTTCTACAATAAACAGAAGCGAACTAGGCTGAACTTGAATCGGTAAATATGTTCAATCAGGATTTGGGGTTCTATAAACAAGAACAATGATATACCATGCAGGCTATATTTTAAAATCAAGCCCTCACGGACCACGATCACCAGAATTTGCTTGACTTGACCTAGATCAAATATTAAAACACCAATGAGTTGCCATAGTAAACCAAAATGTTTCATCCAGCATAAAACATTTAAAACCAAAGAAAACGCGCGTGCCACGCCCGTGTACCGTGCCAACGGGTTGTCGCAAACTTTTGGGCCTCATTACCACAGACGAATGTTGATCTAAAATACATGTATCAAGGTAGGCCTTTATAGAGTCGCAAAGACTTGATGTGAGGTTAAATTTGGGCACTAGGCCTCCATGTACAAATGCTCACTTTTTGGAGAAAAGCCAAGTTGTTTTTTATGGCCCAAATTTTTATTAGTTTAAAACTAGATAAACATATATCTAAAAGGACCCGTTTTTTGTTTTGTTTTGTTTTGTTTTGTTTTTTGCTTTTTAAGATTTTGACAAACTTCGAAAATTTGCACCAAAAATGGTTGAAAAAAATCTAACCGGAAACTGGGAATTGACTTTCTTCCCGACTTTCTTTAGACATCCCATATAAATGAACACTCCCTAACAGTTGTATAAGCATAGTGGGAGTGACCCAGTTATTGGGAGGTTGTTGATCTGCGCAGTGCCTCAATGCTCAGGTTACTTTTCCTGACAATTGGCAGGGATATAATGGGAAACAGCACGGCATATGGTAGAAGGTCAGACCTATCCAGGCACTAGCAAAACCTAGGCAAGGCTTGGCATTGACCTTAAACCATGCCCAAGGCCTATTGCGTAGTATGTGAATTCCGGCATGATTAAATAAAAATCCCTTTAAAAAGGGACATACTGGAACAAGGTTGTTTGCAATGAGTGATATCATATTTCTTTTTATATTAAAAAATGTCAAAATAATTGTAAATATTGGTTTGATGGACTATATCCATTGTTTGGAATTCAAAGCGCGTTCACATCCTTAATTTCGACGTGAAATAGCCATTTTAAGAAAACGACAACTCCAATTTTTATGCAACTTTTAAAATGGAAATTTATACATTAATTTACATACAAATCAATACCAACTTTTAACGGAATCGGGCATATAAGACCACCCGTAACTGAAATTAAATTAAATAAACGCGTCGAATTGGGTTAATTATTACATTTAACAAACAGCGCCGGAGGTTATTACATTCCTGGGCAATGAGAATGGGCTGCAGTAGGCTACAGGTAGTTCACACCAAATATACATTGTACATCGCCGCCCTTGCCTGATGGCTCTGAAAAGAGCCGTTCGATGAAGACTGTCGCTTGTCATCAGAGAACAAGCAGATCTCGCCTATCCGCTAATTTAAAGGTTTGGTGGCTCTGAAAAGAGCCGTTCACTGAATACTGCCCTTTGTCAACAGAAAACAAGCAGGCCTCGCCTATCTGTTAAATTTTTACAGTTTTGGTGGCTCTGAAAAGAGCCGTTCATTGAAGACTGTCCCTTGTCAACAGATAACAAGCAGATCTCGCATATCTGCTTATTTAAAGGTTTGGTGGCTCTGAAAAGAGCCGTTCACTTAAGACTTTCCTTTGTCAACAGAAAACAAGCAGACCTCGTCTATCTGCTAAATTTTAAGCTTTGGTGGCTCTGAAAAGAGCCGTTCACTGAAGACTGCCCCTTGTCTACAGAAAACAAGCAGATCTCGCCTATCTGCTGATTTGAAAGGTTTGGTTCGAATAAACGAACGAACGAACGAAAGAAAGTATATGAAAAGAGAAAGAAAACGAACGAACGAACGAACGAAAGAAAAAAGAGGTACGTTCTATTGTGAATTCACATTTGACACGAAGCCATGAAGACAAATCACATTTTTACAACTTATTCATTTTAATTTTGCTTAACAGAAACACGTTTTCAGATCGTATAAAATTAGCAAGAATTCATCATGGTCAAGTTTTCAGGAGCCTTAGACAAGAAGGTACTTAAGAAGTATTACGACCTGCCCAACGCAAACCCAGATGAATGCCAGGCCATGTATATCTGGATCGACGGTACGGGAGAAGGCTTGCGATGTAAAACAAAGACACTGTCGAAGCCGCCAAATTCTATCGTAGGTAAGATATATATGAGACTCCTGAACCTAAGGCATTTGCCACTCAACATGCTCAACGTCCATGCATGCAGCATATGTGATGCGTTCGCTTTGCTGAGATCCAAATCAGTTTTTCGCATAGTAATCACCTTTGTCATTTTGCATGTTTTGTGACAAATTATCTTTGTCATTCTTTGAATATCCGACATGCTGTTTTAAAAAACAAGTTTTCATTATGTATAAAGACCCATACACATTTTCAAAGTTTTTCTTGCGTTTTCCATTGCAATAGCCTCGGACCGGACGTATATATACTCTGGCGAAGTTACGTAATTAATCGGGTTAATTACCATAGCAATAGGTGAAAACAATTTTGAACATATCGCGCTGCACTACAAGCAGGTTACACTCATCACCTGTGTATGTATGCAATCATAGATTGAATACAGTACTGGTCTTTTCAAAGATAATAATCTTACAGGTGCAAGTAATCAGAATGATATGGTTCAATGAAGAGGTACAGGGTGAACGTATCAGTGCAGCGCGGTATATTCAAAAATTGTTTTCACCTATTGCTATGGTACATGTAGTTAATCCGATTATTACATAACTTCGACAGCGTATAACGTGCGATCGCTGGCATTAATAAGCAAATCGACATATGTCAATTTGTCCATTTATGGCAGCGATCGCACATCATAGACGTCGGACGATGGATTTACCTTTCTCCGCCGCGACAGTGACTCTGAAAAGGGATATTAAAGTTCAGCCTGAGTTTTGCCCACAGATGGCTTTGAAAAGATGAAAGGCCTAGTCTGCGGCCCATAGAATTGGTACGGTGGCTCTAGAATGAATCGATCGGTCGAAGTTTTGTGGTTGTGAAAAGAGCTGTTTGCAGCTAGGAGACCACTTCCAACGATGACGCGATCAAGATTGGTATTCAAAAAGGCGTTCTTTGCTTCACAGGAGATTAATTCAATCAGTTTGAGAAATTTGTCTGTTCTGTTCTGTCAATCTGTCTATTCAGATTGCGTTGCTCGTGTATTTTTCCGACCGACCGACCGATCGATCAACCAACCAACCGTGCATTTGAATAACGCCAATAGCTATGAAATAATTTCAATAGTTCTGATTTTGTTTATTGCCATGCAGACCTGCCAATGTGGAACTACGATGGATCCAGCACATATCAAGCGGAGGGATCTAACAGTGATATGTACATAATTCCAAGAGCCATGTACAAAGATCCATTCCGCAGAGCACCTAATGTATTAGTGCTGTGTGATGTCTACAAGTACGACCAGAGAGTTGCTGGTAAGGATAACATTAGGGATGAAATCAAAACTCGACCGCGGTCAACCGGCGGTTGAACCGCGTTCCATTGTTTAGAACAATAGAAACCGGCTCCAACCGGACGTAACCGCCGATCATGCCGGTCGAGTTTTGATTTCATCTCTATCTAGAATGGTGACGAAGAAATACAAGTTTATTCCAAAGTTTTACGTGACGTACGTTTCTATTCTACTCGCATTATAGTAAAGGCATACGTGTGCTACTTCAATGGATAGGGTTTCCACGAAAAATCCTTAGACATTATTTAAGACAGTGAATACAATTTGGAGCATTTGACTAAGAATTGGAGACATACTAAAATCGAACAGTTTATAATAAAGCAGACTTTACGAACTTTCAACCAAAATGTTTATGAATTACCGTAATCTATGCACTTCAAAATAATTTTGACAATTTTATTAAAGAAACTATGATTGAGCGTGTTTATAGTGGGAGCAGATGTGCGGTACATTGCGGTATAATTTCTATCCGGTCAGAAATTATCCGGATACTTCCCACTATAAACACTAGCAGTATAGGCCTATGTTTGTACGGTACATCGATATCCTTAATTCTCAACCGAAGGATATTGTCGCGAGATATTTGCACTATAAACACACCAGTATAAATTGTGTGCGGTATTACCGGAAGTAGGAGCTTCTTCATGATGCGTAGAATGCGCGCAGGACATTCGGAACGATTCTCACCCCAATAGTTATCAAAACAGAAGCTTGCCGCCATGATCATATTTTGAATGGGCTGTTCATGATGCAGTCATGTCTACAGTAGAATTCATCTCGACCTTTGCAGGATTAACCCCATTAAAAGCTATTAAACCAAGATAACACTCATTGAAACAGCTCAACTGATTAAATCGGATCTTCTCTGGTTGTGCACAAGTGACTGTTTTCATGTGCGATATCGCAATAAAGCTGGTATTCATAGCTTCAGTTGGGTAACCGATTATAAAGGAAACGAAAGGAAACAATGTTATGTGTGGCTTTGTTCACGAAATCAGACAATGTCGTGCTTTTTGTAAACCAGCATTCTTGAAAATGAGCAACATAATGATTTTTGACTGAACACGGTTTAGAAATAATTTCTTCATATTTTTGGTGTTATCTGTCGTTTACATGTCCTTCCTAAAACACAAAAGTACGACCTCTCCAAACACCTAAATTAGCTAAAAATTTAGGACATGTTACAAAACTTTATTTTCTAGAACCTATTTAGAATAATTTAAATGTAGCTTTTACCGGTTTTTTGTGGCATCCTTCAGAAGTGAGCGGTCCGATACCAATATTTTCGGTCAAATCTCCATTCAAATAACACGGGGAGTTGGCTAGCTATGCCTTGCCCTCACTCATATTTTACAAAAGTACGACCATTTCTGAACATCTAACCTAGCTGTAATTTTAGGTCATGTTAGAGAAATATATTTGCTAGAAGTTTTGGAGAATAAATAAAATATTGGCTGGTTATTTTTCACACAGTGATGTTAACTAGGCAAGTGTCCATTCTCCCAACATACATCATTTGTAGGGGTCACGCGTCAATGGTGAGAGCACTGTGTATTGTGTATAGGGAAACGGACAGTAACTGCAGTATGTTATAGCTCGCGCCACAATATTTACACATTGTGTGACCTCGGGGTCATTGCAAATGTACGATAATGTTAGTTGGTATATGCGGTAACTGTGTCTCACTATAAACAGCAAGGGTATCGGTACATATACAAGGATTATCGCGGGGATTATCGTATACGGTATACTCAAAATGCGGTATATTCACTATAAACACGCTCATAGTGAGCAACTTGTTGGTTTAGCGCAATGTTGCGCTCATTTATTTTGTACTGTGATGCGCAGTAAAATGTTTCTAGATAAAAAAAACCAATCTAGTGCTCTTGTTTTAATTTTAATTTGTCAACAGAAACCAATTTCAGGTCTGCCTTAAGCAAGACAGTGGAAAGATCAGCTGTTAGTGACCATCAGCCATTGGTTGGATTTGAACAGGAGCTCACCTTCATGGCACAAGATTCACATCCTCTGGGATGGGCTAAGATGGGCTTCCCTGGTCCACAAGGTAAGTAGGTCTAGACCGAATCACGATGGATTAACGGTGGCGCTATTCAAAATTGTGAAATATTTTGATCAAGAAAACAACAATATAGCTGCTCTTCTTGTCTGAGAGGGTGTCAATCGACCACATAAGGCAATAGGGATGAAATCAAAACTCGACCGGCGGTTGACCAGCGGTTCCGTCCGGTTGCTATTGTCCTGAACAATGGCAACCGGATGGAACCGCCGGTCAACCGCCGGTCGAGTTTTGATTTCATCCCTAAAACGTAACTTGGTCGGAATGCACAAAACAAGTTAAACCATGCAGGTCTAATGTTAGACCTGGTCTAACTATAAAGGCTAGATTTGTGGGGGGCTTGATTCTTTTCTTTTCCTTCTTCACTCCTAGTTAGTTCTAAAAGTTAAACTGCAGCCATCTAATATTAAGGGCTGGGGTATGAACGTTTGGACAGTATTTATTGTGGGACATTAGAGCACATCAGACATATCGAATTGCATTCTGAATACGAAGAATGTCATTCTGATATCAAATAATTTTGAATTTTGAAAATCGCAATTTAATACACATTTTATGGCAAATCATTAAAAATTGATATTTTTGATATTTAACAGTACTTGAAGTAAACTTTATAAATCTGATGATTTATACTTAAAGTGTATGTAGGTGGGTTGAAAAGCCGACGATCAATTGAAAATTTTGACCTTTCGTATTGAAGATATGGATTTTTTTCCCAAAACACCCAAAAAAATTAGGTCTTTTTGGGAAAAAAATCCATATCTTCAATATGAAAGGTCAACATTTTCAATTGACCGTCGGCTTTTCCTCCCTGCTACATACACTTTAAGAATATATCATTAGATTTATATAATTAACTTCGAGGACTGTTATATATCAAAAATTCGAAAAATATCAAATTTTTATAATTTGTCATAAAATTTGTATTATATTGTGATTTTCAAAAATGAAAATTATTTGATATCAGAAAGACATGCTTCGTATTCAGAATACAATTCGATAGGTCTGAGGTGCTCTCATGTGCCACAAAAAATACTGTCGAAACGCAATAAACGCTCATTTTAGATCCCTTAAGCTACACGTATTTGCCCTCATCAGGATCTATACCAAAATGTTCATTCTCCATAGGACTAATCTCCATAGTTAGACCAGGTCTAAAAGTTAAACGTGGTCTAACTTGTTTTGTGATATAGTCTTACGCTGCATGTTGATATGACCAAGTACCTCGCGTTATAGGCAGAATGACTTCGCGTTGATGTTATTATGGTAAATGCGAAGAACTGCAGAAGTTCTAATTGGGTTCATATATATATGTTGCTATAGTCCGACACACCGCTAGTCCGACACGCCGTTAGTCCGATCCGTTGGTAATCCGACAACACAATCTAGGGATACGCGAGTCCGAAAATCATTTTCTTTGCCATAGGTCCAACAATAAAAGATGCGATAATATAGTCCGAAACTTAAACGTTGCAGTGTATCGGAATGACGCACATTTCATGACGACCCGGGTTCAGCGCCGAAATAGCTTGCTGCCGAAATAGCAAGGCATTAAATAAATGGTAGCCCGGAATGGCAGTGTCAATAGTTTGTACTTTTCGTTTGGTTTTTGTGGCATGAAGTAATGCCGATATGCTGGAATTTGGGCATTCTGATCGTGAATCACGTTTAATGATAATTATTGTGTATGTCAGCTTGCAGCTGGAAAAAAAAATTGTGTAGCCTACTTTATTTTCTGCAGTATTGCTCTTTCCAAAATGATGGCAACGGCGCGGGGATGCGTTAAAATCTGAATGTGAATTTTCAGACAGCGCTAAAATTTGTTCGAAAAATCAACCAGATTTGTCATTTTCCCTACAGGACCATACTACTGCGCTGTAGGTGCAAACAGGGTCTTCGGACGCGACATCATGGAGTCCCACTACCGTGCATGCCTCTACGCTGGCCTTACAATAAGTGGTGCCAACGCTGGTACTATGCCCGCTCAATGGCAGTACCAAATTGGCCCACTACCCGGTGTCGAGGCAGCCGACCAATGCTGGATTTCGCGTTTTATTATGTACCGTGTGGCGGAAGAATTTGGTGTGGGAGTGTCTTTGGATCCTAAGCCAGTGGAGGGAGATTGGAATGGATGTGGGTGCTATATTAACTTCAGTACCAAAGAAATGCGGGAGAAGGATGGCCTCAAGTGAGTATCACCGAGAACTAGCGATTCTTAGCGAATTTCTTGTAACTACTCCCAATTCTACATCTACACACAGCACTAAATTTCTGGGATTAAAAAAGGTATCAGGGTCTACCCTGGTTTGCCAATGGAACTTAGCTTAATCATGTAGTTGGAACTATTAAACTGGCAATAAAAGTCAAAATATTTCGTCAATTTTGATGTGTGACGAAATATTGGATTAAAAGGAGTGCTTAAAGGTCCGTTCATACTACGCCGCAATTGCGGTGCGGTGCGGTGCCGATATATCGATTACTTTTTGCCGCAACTCAACACAACTCGTCGCATTTCCAAAATTTCAGTTGATTCCGATTTTGCGTTTGCGAATTATGCATGATATTGTATTAGCCTACACTGTAGACAATGTGTTGTAATTAAAATTTCACGATATCTTTGCTAAACAAATTAATCTGCAAGAAATTCTTTGTACATAAACATTATGTAGCCAGAGGTTTCCAGTGGTATAAAAATCTCAACCTTTTTTTATTTTTTTGTTGTATGATGCTGTGGATCACGTAATGCCCTTTTAATTTGGTTCAAACTAAAAGATCATCCTTTGGTTTGATTAAAGCCATATTATAACATTTTCAAACAAAATAGATTAGTATTTCTTTGCCATAAAATGTTAGCTTTTACTGTCAGATATATGCCCTTTTATTTTTGAGCCGAACAACTACGGGAAAGCAAAGAAAATTGGAATTTACTACCAGCGCACATGTCGCCAATACGTACCACTCCTTCGGTCATGTTGTGGTACGACCATTTGTTGTGTATATCACCGTCCCGCACGCCGTGTACGCTGTGTGTTATGAACATCGTGTATGCGTTCGACTAATAATTCCATCGTAATAATAAAGCGCCGGTTCCGGCGTTTTATTCAAAATCTCGGATTTTCACAAAACTACAGCACCTATAGTCTTGATTTTTGCAGGGTAGGCCTATATTGGTTTAATAAAGTACAATTTAATCGTGTAAAAAGAATTTCAAAAATTCAGTGAGGACTCAGCAAATGTTATAATATGGCTTTAAGTTATGATTGAGCTATGTTTTATTTCAGGGATGCAAATTGTGCGGGAGCGGGGAGCACCGCTCCTAGGAAATGGCAGTCAAAATTGAGGAAATGATGCCTTAAGAAGAAAAAAGAAAGAGAGGGAAAAAGAGGAAGGGAGAAGGAAATAAAAAGAAGAGAGGAAGAAGAAAAAGAGGAAAGACGTGGAAGAGGAGGAGGCGGAGGAGTGAGGTAGAAGATGACGAAGAGGAAAACATCTCAGCATAAGATAACAAGTTAATAGGTGAGGGCTGTGAGGCAGTGAAATTAAGCCTATAATGGAAGAGGAAATCTCAAGACACTGGTTGGTTTCAAGTGCAAACTTTTGAGGAATTCACATGATTGTTCAGGGAATAAGATGAAGGTGCTGGTGTTAGAATATGGAAATGGGTATTAATTCATATTTGAGGAGGTATTCAATTTAATGTAAACAGAAAAAAAGAAAGAAGTTGGGTGAAGGTAGGTGGAAATAGGCCACATAACTGAGGAAATTTACACAGAGGGGGCAATGAGGATGTTATGGAAAAAGTCATATATGAGGAAAATCAGTGTATCGATACTAAGAAGTCAGAAGTGCCAGTGCGAAAAGGACGACCTGGACTGAAGAGTGGTGTCAAAACATACTACCATGACTTTGTCAGAGCCGGATTTACCATTGGCCCAGGGCCTCCAACAAAAATTGCATGGCCATGTTCTTTTTTAGACCAAAAACACCATATTTTGGACCAAAATATGGTAATATTGCAAATTTCAAGCGCTTCATTTTGGGCTAAAATAGTCCAAAATTGAAATTTTTTTCACTCGCTTCGCGCACAAATGTACCAGTTAAATTGGAACAACATGCATGCTCGTCACCCTCACCGCCACTATCAATCTTATGCCTCCTTTTTGTAACCCGAAACTTGGCCATTTGAGCGTACTTGTCTTCCTCACGGTGAGTTTGGGGCCTGGCACAGCCCCCCCCACTAGAAAAAAAGAAGATCATAAATCCAGCCCTGGACTTTGCCAACAAGTCTATCAAACTTTCAAACTTTGAAAGGGTGCTTGAGGCAATAAAGCAATGCCCTGAAGGCCCCTGATAACGAATGGAGGGGCAAAGGAAAAAAATGTCCCACGAAAATTCACCCCAATCATGGGGCCAGACATGGTGTAAAATACCAATTTTGCGCGCTACGCACGCACATTTATCCCAATAAGTTTTGGAAGTTTGAAGACTAATACATATAGAGTCTATCTAAAAACATGGTATGTTACCATTCTCATCTTTCGAAGTGCAGAATAAAGTTATTGTATGTCTGGTTATGATTGAGGAAATCCTGAGCCTAAAACCTTGCTCCTGAGGAAGAAATCACAATGATATATTTATCATTAGACGAAAGCGCCGTATTTAACATTAGCTTTGAACATTTAATTATTTTCTTTATTTTTCACCCGACTTACCCGGGTGAAAAAGTAGTTACTTACCACTATTCTTACCACAATATGGTCTATAAAACACAATACCCTGACCACTCAAAATAAGCCCAAAAGTATTTCAGGAACACCCAAATGACGTGTAATTCTATGCATGGTAGATAAAGATTTCCACTTGTTTCCTAAGCCATGCAAACAAAGTATTATCGTGTGATCGTGTCAAAAGGGACCTAAAGGGTATTCAGGCCTGAGTTCCCCCTAGCCTGCGGGTGCACCCCCTCCGCCGAGCGCATATGTGTGCTAAGATTTGTCTGCTACACACACCCGTTTTCATTAGTTTTCTAATGCACTTTTATACCCCATTTTCATACAGACATATAGAAGAAGCCGTAGAGAACCTGAGTCTGCATCATCTACCACACATCAAAGTGTATGACTGCTGCGGAGGTGAGGACAACAAGAGACGATTGGTTGGTGACCATAATACTTCTAATTTCGACAAGTTTACCAGTGGTGTTGCCAACCGCCATGTCAGTGTTCGAATCCCTCGTGCTGTAAGTGATTTTCTTAAATAGGGGCTCAATTTCTCAAATTGCTTTTTTCATCAGGGACGCAACAATTATTTTATATACCTTTATACAGAGTTGGGTGGGGCAAAATCTGGTTTTTGTACTCAACATTAAGGCCATTTTTTTCATCTGACTAGTGGGCGAAGTTTTGTTCTCTTCAAAATGGTGCACCCTAAAGGGAACTCCTTTCAGGCCTGCCTCAAATTTTACTGGGATAATGAGAGAAAAATATTGAGTTTTCCATTTTGATAGAATGGGGGTGTGGGGGTGTGTGTGTGGGTGGGGGTGTGATGGGGAGGGGGTAATGTTGTCAATCTGAACATACCTCTTGTTTTAAATAAGTTTTACTAAATTAAAACAAAATGTAATCTCATAATAATAATTATTAGGCTATATAATAGAAACCTCCCGATTCCCAAACGTATACGTATACGCCCGTACGTGCATCTATTCAAAGTCGGTGTTGTGATGGCGTATGATAGGCCTACGTACGTTTGGAAATCGCAAGTTCTCTAATATTTATTTCAAATTATATTTAATGAGAAGATATTTTACCGATTCACCTGTAGGCCTACCAAAATCTGCCCACATTGCATTTATTGAGTGAAACTTCGATATCGGGGTGGAGGCCTAGGCCATCTTAACTTAATAGTTCGTCTCAAAGCCCTTCCCAAGTTAAAAACCGAATGCGGAATACGGTGTTTTCAGATTTTTTTTTTTTTTTGCTTCAATTTGTTTTAAACTGTGGGACGAGGTTTTTAGACAGAATGAACCACCTTTTCATCTCAACGAGAGCTAACGAGGATGTGTGGTCAAGATGAAGAATTCTAATTGAGATTTACGATATTTTCACGTCTGGCCATGTCATTGTCAGACGTGAGATTTTGGAAAAAAACAGCGGAAAAAACTGATAAACGCGCAAAAAGTGGGCGATTTTACTAATGCGCGCGGGGGCTTTGAGACGAACTATTAAATTGAGATGGCCTAATTTACCGATTGATTTATGATATTTCAGGTTTATGATAGTGGAAAGGGCCATCTTCAAGATCGACGTCCAGCAGCAAACTGCGATCCATATCGTGTCGTCCTGGCAATGATGAAAACCGTGATCTTAGATGAGGACTTCGAAACCCAACCTGCCCAACCATCAGCAGCAGTGAATCCCGCTATCGCCAACCTGCAGAACCCTGCAGAGCGTAAATTGAGCCACAGTGAAGTTGAACGTCAGCGTCAGCGACGACCATCAGCGGTTTAAAGGACCGCAAAATTAATGGCCAGTTGAAATCCATGCACACACATGCACCCTGTGGAAGGCATGATCCCGGGGCATGATCTTATTAGAAATGTACCATACAGGGAGCGTGATGGGGTTACCAAATGGGTGACTCCATTTAAAATCTACACCCCTGTGTGGGAAATTAAGGTCATGTCTTCCATGGGGGTAAATGGATTTTAGTTGGAACAGCCCTATAGCAAACACGTCTGACACAGTGATGAGCGTAAAAAATATAATTAATTTCGTGTCCAAGTTCGAATGTCAGATTTCATGTGTCGTCTTAAAACCAGGGCTTAAAACTTAACCATTGTTAACGCACAAATTTATGGTTTTAGTGTAATTTGTAAATGGGTGACTGTGTGTGAGATTAAGTTCATGTCTTCCATGGGGGTAAATGGATTTTAGTTGGAACAGCCCTATAGCAAACACGTCTGACACAGTGATGAGCGTAAAAAACATTATTAATTTCGTGTCCAAGTTCGATGTCAGATTTCACGTGTGGTCTTAAAACCCGGGCTTAAAACTACGCACAAATTTATGGTTTTAGTGTAATTTGTAAATGGGTGACTCCATTTGAAATCTTCACCCCTGTGTGGGAGATTAAGTTCATGTCTTCCATAGAGGGTGTATGGATTTTAGTTGGAATAGCCCAATGGGCTATTCCAGAAAGTAGATGCACACCCCCTATAGAGGATTTCGGATTCCGGACTTTTTGTCCAGTTGTAATTGTTGGAAATCCAGACTACAGAAATGTCCAAAGGCGAAAAAATCCAGCAGAAAATATTTCAAAATCTGAAATCCTTGAGTTGAGAGGCATTTTGGACATTTCCGTGATTTTTCATTCATTTAATTGCATTTCCAAGCTTTTACCAGTGACTTTGGCAACTGAAATTCCACTGGTCATTTTCAAAAAACAAACTTGGAAATCCAGACATTTCTTTTATTGAAATCTATGGGGGATGTGCACTTAATTTCTGGAATAGCCCAAATGATAGCAAACACGTCTGACACAGTGATGAGCGTAAAAAAATCTCGTGTCCAAGTTCGAATGTCAGATTTCACGTGTCGTCTTCAAACTTAACGCACAAATTTATGGTTTTAATGTAATTTGTAAATGGGTGACTCCATTTGAAATCTACAGCCCTGTGTGGGAGATTAAGTTCATGTCTTCCATAGGGGGTAAATGGATTTTAGTTGGAATATCCCAATGATCCTGATCAGGCCCGTACGCAGGATTTTTTGGGGGTGCTGATTTTCCAAGGGGTGCGATTTTGTGAAAGGTGGACTTTCTTTCCAAAATGTGGACCTTTTTTGACCAAAAAGCGTAAAACCTGATTATGAAATTTTGGGACTTTTTGTATACTTTTGCAAATTTGGGTGCGACCGCACCCCCTGCGTACGGGCCTGATCATGATGATAGCAAACACGTCTGACACAGTGATGAGCGTAAAAAATATATTAATTTCGTGTCTAAGTTCGAATGTCAGATTTCACGTGTCATTTATAAACTTAACGCACAAACTTATTAAAGTTATTTAAAGTCAGTTATTTAAAGGCCCATTCAGTGATCCAAGTGAAAGTTTAAAAATTTTGTATAATTGCTAAAGAGAAGGATGGACCTAAGTCATTAAAATTGTCATCGGGTATTTTTGAAATGAAACATTGGGCAAAAAACGAGGAAAACAGCAGTATTGAAGCCCATGCAATTACATTATAGCTACTTTCTATACACAAGTATTACAGATTCATGTATAGCACGTCTTATTTTGTCTTAAATACACGACTTTTGGCTGAACCACTAGCAGGCTGTGTTAGTACATCTATGATAATGGCAAAGGTACCAAAATCTGAATTTTGATGATTTTGACGACCGATCGAATGAGCAAGTCACTGAATAGGCCTTTAATTATTACTATAATATTAATCTCTTTTAATGTTTTTATTTTTATATACGTATGGGTTTTTCGCATAGATTTGATCTGAATTTATTTGACCAAAATGTAGTTTATGGCAGGTCTGCAGGTCTGTTATATTTTCGAATAATAAACCCAAAACTCCATGTAAAGCAATGCCGTAACTTTCGAATTTATTTTCCAGAAAAAAAATACGACGGCTTTTGCATCATGATGACGTCATGTCTATAATTCACTTATAAATATTGATGCTGCACGAACGAACTCAATTAGCCTTTTTCGCTGCTCATCCCTTTTTAAAGGGAGTTTTTATTGAGTTATGGCGGATACAAATTAAAGTTGCACGAAGTGGCTAAAAGGTCTGTTTAATTCCGGGGGGTGGTCACTCCCATTGTGGCCTGTACACCATCCGCGATAATCAACTTTTGAAAAGCACCCTAAACAAGGATTTAACCCTTGGCTAAAACGACACCCTAAACAGGGATTTTATTCCTTGCATCAAATTTCATACCCTAAATTTCATTTGCGCGTATTAGCAATTGCAATTTTGCTACCCTCTTTTCCAATATTTCATGTTTTGACACCCTAAACGCGTTACGCGAGTATCGTGCCTTCCCACGAAAAACTACCCTTTTTACGCGTTTTTATTATCGCGGATGGTGTACAGGCCACAATGGGAGTGACCCCCCGTGGTTTAATTTGCCGTGATTTACCCAGATTCAACCATCGTGGGGGTGGAGGAGTATCCTACCCCCCCCATAATTTAAGGTAAAAGTAATAAGTTTTAAGGTTAAATTCATAATTTTAGGGTATAATTCATAATGTAAGGTATACTATTCTTGTAAAAATATTATGCATTTCAAGAGCTTCTGAATTCCGCTCGCCCCTCCTGCACCCAGCCCCTTATATTGAGTCTCTGTTGTGTATATAGATAAACTTTGAAAGAGTTGATAGGCCCAAAACCGGGCCCAAAACCTATTTCTATTAAAAATATTATACTATAGTTGAAGGACGTTAGCTAGTGTACAATAGCTTGATATTTTTAGAAAGAAGTATTATAAAGAGAGCACCCCCAATAATGTATGGGATGCATCCGAGCTAAACGGGCAAATAACTCATTACACTTTGCTATAGACGGATCCAATTTCACGCATTCCTACACCTCAATGGCAGCCATATTTGGGTCCCCGTCGGCTCCATCTCACCTAAAATGTGAAATAATGCGGCCTTGAAGGGTATTTTAAACTGCATTCTATCACCCGTGTTACACGTAGACAAAAGAATGATGACAGTTTACAACAAAAAATAATCTAACATCGAATTTTAAGCGGCTTTAATCCACCCAATTGGGCAGTCACAACACCAGTTTGGTGCTGCTGGGACCCAGTCATGGCCGACCAAATCCTGACCATGACTTGGCTCGTTGGATTCGTCTATAGCTGATTGCCCCTAGCCTGTACAATGCACATGTAAAGATTGCTAACTATCATAGCCCTACTATAGGGCCTTTTAAACACACTATATCCGAGAACCGCTAAAACCCACTAACCGCCCCTTCTGGGGAATAGCAGTCACAGGGTTTAGCAGTTCTCTGGATATAGCCAGGTTTTATGATATAGCATGGTTTTGGATTACCACAGTCAAAAGGCCCTATAGTAGGGCTAAACTATCAAGACTCAGTTACCTCTGTAGTGATATATTATTAAATAAGTATTGTTATAATTACGTTAATGACGGACCAAAATAAGCCTATAGTCATAGTCAACATGATCAATTTATCATTAATTTGTAAATGAGATATTCGTACAGGGTGATTCAAACAAAACTGTCTACCTCTTGCCGGTTGAACAACCGGACGAAAAATATGTCGGGCATTTCATGATTTTAACACTAGTAACTAGATTTTTGTCTCTAGATTAATGTCGGGGCACTCAAATTTTGAAGTGACGGGTATGTGCCTATAATTTTTACTATTATGGGTAATAATAGTAAATAATTTTGACGTTTTAAGATTGTAAAAGGTAACGCAATTTGGCTATTTGCCACGATGTTATTTTGAAAAATATGAAATGAAATAATATGCCCCCTTTTGTGAAGCCGAATATATCCGATAACCCATTAGATTCGGCTACCCAATGACCCCCATTTTTGTCTAGAATTTTATTATCAACATAGTAACGCCTCTCTTTATTTCATCAAATTTGAAGTGTACATTTTGGCAAATTTGGAAAACAAAAATAAAATTTTTTCGTGTATTAATGTTTACATTATTATTGGTAATCGTATCATGAGTATAATGAATAAGTGATATTGTATAGTAATGCACGATAAAATCGAGGGTTGGGAACCGAAAAGCCGTAACTCACAAAGGATTGTGAGTTACGGCTTTCTAGCTCTCAACTCTCGATATAGGCCCTATATATATGGTCGAATCCAACCAAAAGTGTCCACGGGCCAAAAATAAAAGTCCGAAATAAAAATGTCTCCACAATGTTTTCCTTTTGCCCATTGATTGATGACATATTGGCCTTATCGGAACCAAAAGTGCCTTTACTAATCTTGAAAAATAAATCCAGGACGTGTGATAGTAAATGTGATATCAAAACCCAATGTTACCTACGAATACCACTAGGATGCTTTCACTATCGCAATACTAATCAACCTAAAACAAATGGAATATTCCCATTAACGCTTTTTTCGTGTAATGTAGACCACAGGGTGTCAGGAAAATGCTAGCTCAACCAGCAAATATTTGTTTTTATTTTTATAACGCGATCAATATGATCTTAGTCAATTTATGCTAGTTTATTTTTGAAAATGAAGTTTAGGACAGTTTCTGTATTTTATTTATCAAATGAGTATGAATCAATTTACACATTGTATAAGAACGAGTAGGATATATGTTTTCAAGAATATTAGGAATTATAAGCATACACCTAACGCTTTATACAATGAAAAGGTGAACAAACCCGGGTATTCGTAGGTAACATGAGCGATTTAACAATATCTATATTGAGTTTAGAGGTTTAAAGTTTGCTATTATGGTAATGAATTAATAAAATGGTAGTTTTAGATCTCTTTCAGATGGTACGTCCAAATGAATAAATGCTATTACCTTAGATCAACATTTTCTTGATGCTTTTAGCAAGATTTTGACCACTTCATTTTGATATACAAGTAGTTAATCAGCAATTTTACATAATAAATAATTGTTGAATGAATCCGTATATGGGTAACAATAATGTCCTGGGGTACCGCTTAAAGTTTTTGACAATTAATTTCCATTGGTAGCGACACTTCATTACACATGTCATGTATTATGCTGTATTCGTAAGTAACATTTCAGTATTTGTAGGTAAGAATTAGACTTTTGGTGGATATCCCAATCAAAACTTCATTTTATAAAGCACTTTGAATGTATCATTTTCTTTATGTGCGTTTATTGATACTTTAGACCCTATCATGTATTAATAATGTCGGTTCACAGCGGTTGAAAGAGTATTGAAGTAAGAAACAAAGGCACTAAAGTGACTTTAATTTGCTTAATTGCACACAACTCGCTTAAAACCGTTATTGCAGACTTGTGAAATCCATCTTGGAGTCAGTTACGTCTTGTGGCCTTTCGTTTGAGGGCAACTACAATTAGCTTTATACCAGGGTCCATCATTATGTTGTCTAGATCATGAGACAATGAGAACAGTCGTTTTTTCCATGGTATTCGTAGGTAACCTTAGCGAAAACGTCAAAAGTTACCTTCGAATAAATCAATTTGGACACAAATTACTCAGACACCAGAAGGTCGGTAAACATTTAAAATGAAGCACACATGACAGTTGACAAATCTAAGTACTCATCCCCTTCTAATCTTCTTTGATATCTGGTGTGTCTTGTAGGGGAAGAGTGTGTCGTCTGGTGGAGTACGTATTTTTAAACAATTAAGCCGTATTCAGTTTTGCATGGTGGGCATGTATGTGAATTCGCAACTTTCATTGACATATGATTTGATAGCAAACATACAGGCCTTCGTTATGTACCAATATGGGCATTGGCATGAATGGCGGTGTTTCACAATACTGTCATGATGTCAAATTGTATTCGTAGGTAACATTTGGTTACCGAAATTTACCTACGAATACTTGCTTTTATTGTTGACATCTCAAAATATTTAAACGCAGGCTATTGAAACTTGGTAGAAATAAAGAGTGTATTACCCTGCACCTATTGCTTAACTATTGTTTACTATTCTCTCACTTTGTGGAAATGACACAGCTTTTAACATGTATTCGGAGGTAATGCATATTTTTTACCAAACCTACCTTTGTGCCATTTAGAATTTCTGGCAGCTGAACACAATAATAAAGATGCCTGAATGCAATGCATTTCAGTATTGGACATATCAAAGCTTGTATCAATGGCGCATTTATTAGTGATTTCCATTTTTTAAAGATATATTTAGTGCTATGAAAAATTGTATTCGTAGGTAATGTAAAAAAATACCACTCAAAAAATGATCACAAAAAATTCATAATTATGTACAAATATGTGAAAAATTGAACAGGCAATCTTTGAATACACGCCTTTCAGGAAATCAATTTAGATTCAATCCAATGACTTCTTTTCATAACTGATTTAGACGTTTTTAAAAATACTTTAAGAAATATTTTGAAAAAATTGGTAAAAATAGCATGTTTTGGGGTCTCTGTGTCTAAGTTTTTCACAGAAGGGGTCTTATTATATATGGCGCGAAGCGTATGATCAAGGCGAATAAACACAATACAAAAATGAATGCCAATTGATTAATACTTTTAAGTTATGGCCCTGAACATGCCGTGTACACTTTTCGTTGGATTCGACCATATACTGGTTATCGTATCATGAGTATAATGAATAAGTAATATTTTATAGTAAACATTTAACAAATAATTAGGGATGAATTCAAAACTCGACAGGCGGTTTCGTCCGGTTCCGTCCGGTCATTGTTTAGAACAATAGCAACCACTGGTCGAGTTTTGATTTCGTCCCTTAGCAATAATAGTGGACATAAAAAAAGCACAAATATTATGGTAAGTATAATAATTAATATTCAAAAAGCTAAAAAAAGATTTTAGAATTGCTTAACATGCTTAACAAGCTACTTCAGTGCGATCAAAATCAACATGGTCAAAGTGCTTTATGCAGACAACAACAACTGCAACAAACAAACAAACAAACCACCCAGAAACAAACGAAAACTGCGACAAAATTAGCTTAGTCATTCTGACGCCTTTATTATTTTTTTATAGTGACACTTAAATGTATATACTTTACTTTTATGCATAAGAACAATTTCTAAAAGTTTAAACTGACTTTCAGCACAAAAATTCACTAACCTTAAATTTTCGATGTGTGACACACATCTTCATCAGAAGAAGTCCCAAGATGTTGTGACCAAAAGTTGCCAATGATCAACAAAAGGGCAAGTCCATCACAACATCTTAGGACTTCTTCTGATGAAGATGTGTGTCACACATCGAAAATTCAAGGTTAGTGAATTTTTGTGCTGAAAGTCAGTTTAAACTTTTGGAAATTGTTTATTACCAGCACGTATGAACAATAATTTGCTTTAATGATTTGAAAATGTTTTTTCTCCTCCTCCTCACCCCTCTCCCCCCCCTCTCTCTCTGCCGTCCCTCTCTCTAGCTATAAAAAAAAATTACATGCATGTACATTGTGTTACTTTTGTAAATGGTATGATATACAAATAAAACAATTTGCTAGAACTAATACAAAAATCACTGAATTGTGTACTTTTCTCTGATATTTTATTGTGGAAACCATTCCCAATTTGATTTACTTTTACATGAAGAACAATTAAGAAAATTTACGTTAAAATCAGAGTAATTCTTGTGAAATAAAATAATATTCTCACCGATTACAACATATTTTTCTCTCGTTCTCTTTTAAGGTCTTTTAAGATTAAGAAATGGGGGACAAAATCTGACTTCCAAATTGAAACATTCAATCTAATATCCTTTCGAAGATCCGCAAATAAGTTCATCAGGATTGTCAATGAAATAATTCTAATCTATTAGATTGAATAATTATAGCAAATTTCTTCTTAGCAAATCCAGAATTAGATGTTACATACCTCGATCAATTTGAGAAAGTGCTAGCACGAAACTGTCATTGATCGAGGTATGTAACATCTAATTCTGGATTTGCTAAGAAGAAATTTGCTCTAATAGATTAGAATTCAATCTAATTCGATTTTTAAATCGAATTAGATTGAATTCTAATCTATTAGATTGAATTGCAGATGTTGTTGAATCTATTAGATTAAAACTGTTTTAATCCTATTAAGTTTGATCTCACTTGGCATGAGATTGTCTTTGGAGAAAACAACGTGACTGTAAATTTGATGCACTTTTAGGAAATCAGTGACATAATAATGGGCTATTCCATTTTATCCACACTATACCACTGTGGAAGATTTGGGAAATATTTTCAACAAGGGGAGTATGAATTTCAAATGGAATGAGCACATTAGGCAGCTCCATATGAATTTCATACATCCTCTGAGAAAGAGCTAGGATGTGTTTCAAATGGAGCTGCCTAAACTAAAGTGTTCATTCCATCTGAAATTCATACTCCCCCTGTGGAAGATATTCCCAAAATCTTCTACAGTGGGAGTGTGGATTTTAAATGGCATAACCCAATTTCTTACAACGACTTTGTTTTTGCAGAGAATCGATTCCAATTAAATTCTTACACTTATTAAACTTTGAGAATATCATAATTGGTAATTAGACCCAGTACGTGTCCTGGTTATGGTTATACTATACGTACGCTCGTATGTCCATAAAATGCACTCTCTATGAATCGAAGGGCGTAACAAACAATTGCCCGCTAATCGTTCCGGTTCACTGACTTCTTTTCGTCAAGTTCAATTCTAATTATTTGAGAATAATATTGTCAGGCCAATTCTGCAGGTTCAATGATTTTGCCTATTGAATGAACGTGAACCTTTGATTAGCAAATAATATAATGAATTAATTTTTCACAAATTATTAAATTAATCGATATATAAATATGTTACAATTAAAATACTTTGTAATATATTAATGTTTTACTGTTTAATTAATTAGTTATCAATTATAGAATTTAAATTTATTAAGAAGCACTACAAAAGTAGAATGCAAGTTGCAAAGATTAATACGTTATCAAAGTTTCCAACAGGTCGAATTATTGTGACAATAGGGCGTCAATTTCTTGTTCATGACATCGAAGTTTTGACGCAATTTTATTGCGTTTTTGGTTACTAAAACGCAAAGTTTGATCGAAATGAAAATGTTAACTTAAAGTACACCATTTATTTGGTGTTTCATGGTGATTCCATTAATTACCGTGAATTGTAAGAACAATAGAAAGCCATGGAAAGGATTTGGTTTATTGTCGTAATTTTCAGCTTCTTATTTGAGACGGGTGAAACCTTTCCGAATTCGGCACCTACTGCTGCATGTAGTGATTTAATTCCAGGACATACCCCAACTAATTTAGCAGTTGTTAACCCATATAGGATAGATGTAAGATTGCAGACTTATCAATTCAATAGTGTCACCCAGGGTAAGTGAAAGTTGCTTATATATTTTAGTATAAACTTAAGTGCGAGTGACTATTACACAAAAGTTTACTATAACAACATTGACTTTTGACAGGCTTATAAGTTAATATAGATATAGGGGCCCACGAGCTTACTCAGAGGACCTACTCTCTAAATGTAAAAGAGTGAAAAACTCACTCCCCAAAAGAGTGATTCACTTATAAGTCTACTCAAAAAAAGAGAGCAAAATGTGTTTTTAACTTTAAAAAAGTTGTCCTTCATTTAAGGGCTGGGGTATGAACGTTTGGACAGTATTTATTTTGGGAGCACATCAGACATATCGAATTGCATTCTGAATACGAAGAATGTCATTCTGATATCAAATAATTTTGATTTTTTGAAATTCGCAATTTAATACACATTTTATGGCAAATCATTAAAATTGATATTTTTGATAGGCCTATTTAACAGTAGTAAACTTTATAAATCTGATGATTTATACTTAAAGTGTATGTAGGTGGGATGAAAAGCCGACGATCAATTGAAAATTTTGACCTTTCGTATTGAAGATATGGATTTTTTTCCCCAAAACACCAAAACAAATTAGGTCTTTTTGGGAAAAAAATCCATATCTTCAATATGAAAGGTCAAAATTTTCAATTGACCGTCGGCTTTTCCTCCCTGCTACATACACTTTAAAAATATATCATTAGATTTACATAATTTACTTCGAGGACTGTTATATATCAAAAATTTGAAAAATATCAAACTTTTATAATTTGTCATAAAATTTGTATTATATTGTGATTTTCGAAAAATGAAAAATATTTGATATCAGAAAGACATGCTTCGTATTCAGAATGCAATTCGATAGGTCCGAGGTGCTCTCATGTCCCACAAAAAATACTGTCGAAACGCAATAAACGCTCATTTTAGATCCCTTAACTCCTTGAACGAGTTGAAATTCACTCTTTTAGGGTGGTTTTCACTCTTTTGAGAGTGGTTTTAAAGTATAAAAAACACATTTCACTCTTTTTGAGTGGTTTTATAAGTGAATCACTCTTTTGGAGAGTGAGTTTTTCACTCTTTTACATTTAGATAGTACAGTTAACCAATTTCAAACATTTGGAGGTCTCCTGTATTTTTTTTTGTATTCATGCTTACGATGCGGATTATCTTTGTCCATGTTGTCTTTACATGTATAGATGTATTATATATATATACTATACATGAAGACCTATGTTATGTCAAACCATAATTAGGTCTATATAGTTAATAATTAGGCCTAAATAGTTATACCCTATCCTTGAGTCTGGGCCCGGTCTCGGCGGCCCGACTTCTACTACAAGCATATCTTTCTTTCACACCACATAAATGAATGTTACGCTTATAATACTTTGCGCGGTCGTTATACAAACATGCATTCGATGAAAGTAAAGTTATCTTTCCACACTATGGATCAATACACAAAACTAATCTTAATTTCGCGCTTTTTGCTTGTTATAGGCCTACTGACATCTGCAAATAGAAAAGTTTGGTTATATACGTCCAATGTTTCTTCGTTGAACAAGTGTCTGTGTGCTTTAATTTCTCTTTTAATCCTTAATGTTAGCAACTATTTTAAACTGTTTGCGATTTGGTAGTTCACAGCATCTTGCGAATGGCAGTAAGCTTTGGCAAAAATTGCATTGATCATTTCATTACGAGTGTAGAAGAATTCAAATATCACATATTTTTGTAGGTCCTGTGGTTCTTGAGTTATGTTGCAAAGAGGGCTGAAACAATAAATCAAGCAAGTTTTCAAAGTATATAATTTGTAATTTTGCAAAACATCAAAGTGTTATTTTTCAATAATAATATTGATTTAAATAATGAAAATCGAGTTTTTTTGGCCAACAATACCTAGTCTATGTCATAAACCAATTTGTTCAATATTCACTTTAAATGTTATTGGCCTACTTATTACTTTCAATTGTTACTAAGTTAAAAAATAAAAAAAATAAAAACAGGTTTTCAAATAAAAAGGAAGAGGAGGGTTTTTTTATTAAAGAAAAAAAAAATTACCCATATTTGAACCCTGTATAGCGCAGAGAATAATAGTTATTGTTTATATGTAAGCCTCCTCTAATGATCACAGAACCGTTCGAGAAGTGTTTCTTGTATATATAAATTTATATAACAAATAAGGTTATATGGAAACGCCTCAACTTTCTTCAAAAGTTATAACTGAATTAAAAAAAATTGAAGTGCGGGAGAGGACGAGGAACATGTTTTATTTTTTATTCGGCCTTACCCAGCAAACACAAAACGTTTTCGACATCATTCGCAAAAGGTTATAAAAGGTTGCCAGAAAACGTTTAAATGTCGGGTTATATAAAGGGTACATTAATGGTATAAAACGTTTTCATAAACATTAAAAAACATTTTTTGGTAATTTACTGCACAGCAAACACAAATGTTTACAGAAAACATTTAAATGTTGGGTTATATAAAGGGTATAAAAACGTTTTAATAACATTCCAAAAACGTTTTTGAAAACTTGGTAAAAATCATTCTAAACAGAATGTTATTTTGGGGTAAAAAAAATATTTTGCAAAAAATGTTTTCCCAAAATATTTACAATAACGTTTTTAAAATGTTTTCACGACCTTTATATAACCCGACATTTAAATGTTATTAAAACGTTTTGAAAAAAACATTTTAAGAACATTTCTGTTTTTGCTGGGTGCAAATATTTTAACATAATGTTATTTAAGTGTTGACAAAATAGTTGGCCAAAAATGTTTGCAAAAATAGTTTACAATGACATTTCGAAAACATTTTAAAAATATTGTTGTAGTGTGTTTTTATACAAAACGTTTTAAAACGATTTCATGACCTTTATATAACCCGAAATTTTTATGTTATTAAAACGTTTTTACCTAAACCAAAACCCAAAATATAACTTATTTATTTAAAACGTTTTTGTGTTTGCTGGGTAGTTGGCATTCAGTCATACCAAATTGCAATCTGAATACGAGGAATGTCCTTCTAATCAAATGATTTAGATTGTTTGAAATAATGGCGAATTATTAAAAATTAATATTTTTGACATTTAACATTTCTCGAAGTAAATTAGCTGTGAGGAAAAGCCGACCTTCATTTGAAAATGTTGTTGTTTCGTATTGAAGATATATACATTTCCCCAAAGACCTGTCTTAAAGTAACTAACTTGCTTACTTTAAGCGTCTTATAAACTAACTTGGTAACTTTAAGGGTCGACCTGTTATAATACAAATAATTATTGTCACCTTATGGCGTTTGTAACCTCTTTGCTATTATCCGACAGGCTGTTTCATAATGATTGTTACACTATATTTTTGATGGATTGCAAAGTCTCTTACATCATTTTGTAATGTAACATTCGATCGTTTAGAAATGGTCAGAGTTCAAAGTTAATTACATTTTGATATGATAGCCTTGTTATTCGGTATGGACTGGAGTAATTGGGTGGCAGCATCTGTGACAGTGAAAAAATGATTTACAAATTAGTTTGTCAGTCTGCTAAGGGGTTGTGCAATAATTATGAGAACGGGGGGTAAAATTTCCAACAGCGTGCCAAAAAATTCTCCCCCCTCCCGGCCTGTCAAAATACTTGACCCCCCCCTTGGCCTGCCAAAACATCTCTTCCCCCTTCCCTTTGCACATGCCAATTTTTTGAGATCCCAATTTGCAACCCTTAAGGGATCTAGAATGAGCGTTTATGACATTTCGACAGTATTTTTTGTGGGACTTGAGAGCACCTCAGACGTATCTAATTGCATTCTGAATACGAAGCATGTCTTTCTGATATCAAATAATTTTCATTTTTTGAAATTCACGATATAATACAAATTTTAAGACAAATTATTAAAATTTGATATTTTTCAAATTTTTGATATATAACAGTCCTCGAAATAAATTTTTTATATATAATGATATATTCTTAAAGTGTATGTAGCTGGGAGGAAAAGCCGACGATCAATTGAAAATTTTGACCTTTCATATTGAAGATATGGATTTTTTTCCCAAAAATACCTATTTTTTTTAGTGTTTTGGGAAAAAAATCCATATCTTCAATACGAAAGGTCAAAATTTTCAATTGATCGTCGGCTTTTCATCCCACCTACATACACTTTAAGTATAAATCATCAGATTTATAAAGTTTACTTCAAGTACTGTTAAATATCAAAAATATCAATTTTAATGATTTGCCATAAAATGTGTATTACATTGCGAATTTCAAAAAATCAAAATTATTTGATATCAGAAGGACATTCTTCGTATTCAGAATGCAATTCGATATGTCTGATGTGCTCTAATGTCCCACAATAAATACTGTCCAAACGTTCATACCACTTCCCTTAAATGGTCTGGATATATTGCGATCGCAGCGAGCAGGAAAATTTGCGTATTAAAGCATTTCCGTTCTGTTTTCCTAAGCCTTTTAGAGCGTTATATTTAAAAGGCACCCCATTAATGTGTGCCAAAAACGCCTGCCCCCCCATCTCGGCTTGCCAACAATTGCTTGCCCCCTCTTCCTTTCGGCTAGCCAAAAAATCTTGTCCCCCAATTTTACGGGCAATTTTACCCTCTCCCAGGCTCATAATTATTGCACAGCCCTAAGGCCACCCAATGCAAGCTAAACAGAACAAAAACCCCCTTTAAAACGGAATGGTGGACTATACAAGGTGATTCCTGAGTTTGGCTTATGCTGAAATAATAATTTTCCAGTCATATTGTAAAATATAAGGGGGTCATTGGATGTACCTTCCATGTAGAATTGGCATTTTGTATAACCCTTTGAAAAAAAGGGTTGAGATTTGCAATAGACCTTCAAAAGGGGTTCAATTGACAGGCACAAGACTTGTGTCAATAGCTGTCAATATAGGCTTACCCCTATATAGCAATCATTTTGATACAACCTACAGTATGTTACTACAATCATATTCTAATAATTTGTTATTGTTATCATTTATACCAACAGTTACAATTTCAAGTATAAATGGCGACACCGAAAGTTTTAAAGGAATTTTATTACAAGCGAGATCAGTAAACACCGGGAATGTCGTAGGAACATGGGAATTGCCGACAATACCAGGAATAACTAGCACCTCTTGTTCCACTGCAAATGATGCCATAACACATGCAGATAGAACAATAAAATCAACACCTGCTACATTTAATTGGATTCCACCTGCTAATGATGTGGGACCTGTAATATTCAGGTTAGTAGCTATACTAGCCAGGGGGAGGACTTCTCCCTGTGACACACAGTGTCATCACCCCGATATCTTCATGGCAGAAATCGCCATGGTAGGTTGAATCCACCGCCACGCATGGCCATTTTGTATCGACCTGTTTAATAGTTTTGAGTCGCATAATGGGCCGAAGGACATCTGACTAAGGCTACTGACAATAGCCCCGATTAGCTCGGTGACTGACCTCGCTGTGTGTCAGTCGAGCGTGGTACGCCATATGCTTTTAGATTACCTCCACGATTGGCCTATACACTGCGCTATATAATTCGGCACATAATAAATCAGAATTATTGTCAGTTTTTGACTCAAGACGCAAGCTACTCTCTCAAGACGCAAGCTAACGACTATCATATCTGTTCAAAATATATCTTCAAGTGCAAAGAACCATATCTGGTTTTTTTTATACGAAATCATTTACGGGAGATATTCATCATTTTCTACCCCGGTATCCAAAGATTTTCTTCTCATATCAAACTCGTGCATAGCAAATTCACGTGTATCGATCCCGGGTATTTATTTTAATATCTCTGCTGACAAAGTAATTATTAGCCAGGCGATGTCGGTGTGTGACATATGGAAAGGTTTCTATACAAAAACGATTATCTTATAAACTATCATGCGCACAGTTTCCACCTCGATACACCTGAGCACAAATTTTCGTCCCAAGAGCTTCCAAGCAGAGAACAACAAGCAGCACCTACCACAGTAGGTTGAGTGCATAGCAATGTAGGAGCTGTGAAGCTTCTAGCTAAAAAATGGGCCTCATTGATTGGTGTTTGTCGAAACCTCAAGTGTTCCCTTCATCCAATCAGATTTTTTTAAAATATCAAACGAAAGCTAACACTTCCCCCTAAAAACACTTTTAGTCACTGTAGGTCAACAGATAACACAATTCAATGTTATAGCAAGGCGAATGTGGAAAATTTGTTGAAAACTACCTATCCAAGCACATTTTTTGACCAAAATGTAGGTTTTAAAAGTCAAAACCTCAAGTGTTCCTTACAATATTTTTCAATTTTTATGTCATTAAATGAAAAAGCACACTTATATTGTCCATATACTAGAGTCACTAGAATGAGCAATGGTCAATTCTCTTTAAATTGCAAATCTTGTGCAAAAAGTTACTATTTTCGCCTGTTTTGTCATACGGTTGTAAATTCAATGAACTATGACTTTAAAAAAAGAGCGCTTACAAATTGATATGAAACTATTTTCCCGTCTTTTCTCTGTGGGATGCTGGCCTCCCTGATATTTATGACATTTAGTGATTTTTTTGTACTTATATATAGCCCATTTTTGACAATGAAAAATATTGCCCCTTGAATTTTTTTTTTCTTTGCCACTTTCCCCCTATGTCCCCACCCCTCTGAAAAAAGTCCTTACTACACTGATTCAGGTTTGTTGATACAAAAGATGGGGGACAGTGGCGGCGTCAAGGGGGGGAAATTCCCCCAAAAAAAAAAAAAACCCTTCAGCTTTGTCCCTACCCACAGAAAAGAACCAAAAAACATCGAAAATCCCATTTTCCCCACCAGATATCACTTCCCCTTCCCGGTGCCACCCGGTGTGGGACATTCAATGGGCCTTTTCAAGTTTTCAGTTTTGGGTTTTCTATCGGTTAGAAACTCAAAATCAAGAGAATAGGATTAGGCGGCAATTATGTTGAATAGGATTAGGTGGTAATATTGAGAATAATTGTATTGTGATTTTTATCTTATTGTTTCTATCCGCAGAGTCACCCTAGTAAAAGAATACAGCGTCTTCTGGGTTGCTCTATCATCAGATATTATTGTACCATTTGGTAAGTAGAAATTGAAACAAGAAATGTCTTTAAAAAGATATTGCATTCTGCAAAAAGTGTGTTTAGGAATTAAACACTTTTCTAAACACTATCTTGCACCATGTTTTTAAACATGTGTAGCATTTAAACATGTTTAAAAACATGGTGCAAGATAGTGTTTAGAAAAGTGTTTAATTCCTAAACACACTTTTTGCAGTTTTCTGTCTGCAAAACAAAATATGCATAACGTCAAGTGCCCCGAGATGGAGCGGTTGGTAGCTATATATCAGGGCTGGCTGCCACTATAGAGTTTAGGAATCAAGCATGTTTAGAATGTGGTGCAAGAAAAGTGTTTAATTCCTAAACACGCTTTTTGCAGTGTACAAACAAGCCTGGTATTGGTTGAGTAGTTCTTAAGATAGCTCTTGATATTTTGAGAAAAAATTTCAAAACTTTAACTTTTTCCGTTGAAGCGCATGGCTGACACGCAGAGCATTAAAGTCCACATCTACAAAGCACCCAATTGCCATGTATGGTGTGGAGCTAAATCATGAGGGCATCCCAGTAATCAGAAAAAACATGAAGCTTGAGGTATTTGAAATGAGATGTCACCGGTCAATCCTCGGGTAAACCCAATATAATGGACAAGATAAGAAATGAAGAGATAACAAAGACTCAAGATAACAAAGACCACCACCACTGAAGAAGTCTCTCAGCGGCGGTTGAAATGGTTTTGGCATATCATCAGAATAGCCTCCATAGTGACTCCCACTCCAAGCCTACCAGAATGACTTCAATGTCCAAGACAACCAGCACAACTATCAACAAGATAAAAAGACCAGATTCAGGAATGCCCATGCAGTAGGCCGAAAGTCTAGGAAGACAAGAATCTCTCGAAGGCGGGCGAGGGGACACCCTGTCCTGTATCCAGAACACACTACCTGATCTATTTTTTGGTGACGGTTTAGTCACAAAATGGAACAGAATGAAGATGATCAAATGAGTTAATCAGAAAACAATCATCACATGCAATTATTCTTTCTTTTTATATCAACTTTTAGGAACCTCATTGTGCCAGACAAGGCTTTGCCAAAACGGCGGTGGATGCCAGGACGTTCCAGGTGGTGGCATTCGTTGCACATGTCAGCCCGGCTATCAGGGGCAGTACTGTGAAGTCCCTCCAGGTAAAAATCAAATCTTTATGGTTTTGTTTTATTTTATTTATTTTTATATATTTATGAATAGTAGGACACTTTAAGGCACCGCAACTAATTTTGTTATTAATCGACGTACTTTTTGGTTAGTTTGAGAGTTATGGGAACAATTGAGCAGTAAGTTATTTGTTTGTTTGTTAAAAGGTTGATCGTTCCGTGCAGAGACACGCTTTGGGTCACACATAGTGTGACCTGGCTAAACAAAATGCTCAAGCCAGGCTAAATGAAAAGCTCATAACAATGCTGGCCTATTAGGCTAGGAAAGAAACCCAGAAAGAAAAGAGAGAAACTTACAGATTTGATGATAAAGATCATGGAAAAAAAGACCACTTCCAACAAATAAAGTTAATGATTTTACTGTCAAGCTGGAAAGCCCCTTTCAGACTGACAGTAAAAAGCCCCTTTCAGGCTGACAGTAAAAAGCCCCTTCAGGCTGACAGTTAAAATCCTCAAGCTGACAAGGGGCTGACCCCAGGGGGCTGACAGTAAAATTACTCACTTCATGCTTAAAAGTATGTTTAAAAGCATGTTCAAGTTTGCAATGCTTAGATCCATCGTTTTATTTGTTTGTATGTTTCCATCCAGGATCGATATCGGCCTGTGATCCCAATCCATGTCGGAACGAAGGTCAGTGCTTCGATAATGGCAAATGCGCATGCCTAGCAAAGTACTTCGGAGGTGTCTGTCGATTGAGTGCACCAAGAAAAGGTAAAATAACGACAATATAAATGGGGAGATGTAACGTAACTTTGGACATAAACTAAAAAATGAAAACAGAGCCACGTAGTCACTAAATAAAAAAAAAAAAAAAAAAAGTAGGTTATACCCAAAATGAGATGGTTTGCTGACTCAATCCAACACTTCAACCCCTAAACCCCTCCAAAAAAAAAAAAAAAAAAAAAATTCAACCACCCTTGTGTAAAATTGAAAGTTGGTTCGGTAAACACAAAATGTGAATAGTGAAAATTGGGAAGCAAATACAAAATTTCACCTTGTAAAATAATGTGCAATTGGAAAAACAAAACAAAAACGCATACATTTATCACAGTAATACAGGACCAAAATGTTGCTATACCGGAAGTTTTTTCTTTGCCCCCTCAGACAACTGATACGCCACTGAACATGTAAAATACTTGGACCCCCCCCCCCAAAAAAAAAAAAAAAAGACCAGACTGCTGGGCAGGAAACTCGCAAATGTGCATTTGCCAGTGGCGTAGCCAGTGGAGTGGGGGGGGGCAGGTTTTTTTTTCTGCTCTTCACTTTTTCAAACCATGCAAAAAAAAATGTGGGTCAACAAATCACAACTTCCGTCGGCAAAACATATTTCCGTCGGTACATTTACAAGTTGTGCCCCTCCGGTTCCAAAATTCTGGCTACGTCACTGGCATTTGCCATATATGAGTTTTGAGATCAAAACATATTAATGTCAAAGTTTGTCCTAGTTTACGAACCTATCTGTGCAAATTACTTCCCAGTTTAAGAACCTCATATCATTTGCCTTTGTGCTAATTACGGTCCAATAAAAAACGCGATGTTCGATCACATGTTCCCTCTAAACTCATATAGGCCTACTAAAGAGATTTTTGGTCAATGCATGAACATAACATATATACTGTCAATATCATATAATTCCAATAATCTTAACTCCTGCAGGGATTTGTTTTTGCTATCGGAAGGGAAAGAATAAACAAAATAGAAGATAAGATGAACAAAGAAGTCACTTGGTACCCCCAGGATTTGAACCTTGGACCCCTCGCGTCCCAACCACAGGATCACCGACCGGTCACCACAGGAGTTTCGGTGGCCCGGCCAGCGATTCCGTGCGTATATATGACTTAGGGTGATTGCGTCATGGCATCACGTTGGTTGGCATGCATGCGCAATGGTTTTCCTCTTTGCATTTTGTCGGATTTGCGCGTGTTAGAGATAATTATAATAGCTCCAACAGACTTGCTATTTTTACGAATTTTTTTGTTTATTTGCCAGAGTTTTGCTTTCTCAACACATGCCAAAATGGTGGTTTATGTGTAGTGGACCAGGCTCCGGGTAGCACAATAACTCGGGAAATTTGTGTCTGCCCCAATGGATATGACGGAAACTATTGTGAAATCAAAGGTGAGAACAATATCAACTTGATCAACAGCAACAACAGCAACATCAACAGCAACAACATCAACAGCAACAACAGCAACATTCAACATTAACAACAATGCAGGCTGATAAATGCAGTAATATTTTGGTGTTTTTCCTCTTTTTCTTAACTTTTCTGTCATCTTGTTGTTCTTTTCTATCGTCTATGTTTAAACGGCCGCTCCATGCCCGGGCTCCATGCTGAGACACACTTGGGTCCTGATGGGACCAGGACAGGCTTATTCAAAATACTCAAGCCATTGTAAAAAGCCTATATAACCATGCTGGCCTATATGGAAAGAATTAAAGAGAGAAAAAGATTTAAAGATAAAGATCAAGAAAAAGAAGGCCACTCCCAACAATCAAGTAAACAATTTTACTGTCAGCCTCTAGGTTAAGAGAAAGGAAACTTTTAATCCAATTTCAACTGCCACTTATCCAGCCAACAACGTTGTTACAACGTCGTATAAAAGTAATCTACGTTGTACTTAGTTTGTCATCTACGTTGTAAAACTCGTATTCGTGTTGTTACAACGTTATTTTCGACGTTGATTCTCGGACATTGATATAACGTCATTATGACGTTGTTTCGACGTCAAGTTGTTAAAGCCATATTATAACATTTGCTGAGGAGAACGCCCTCAAAACATTTTAAATTCTGATTTTTACACGATTGTAATGTACTTTAGTCAATAAAGATATTGTACAAAAATCAAGACTTTACGTGCTGTGGTTTTGTCAAAATCCGAGATTTTGAATAAAACGATGGAACCGGCGTTTTATTATTACGATGGAAATATTAGTCGAACACGTATATGCACAGTACGTACATTAAAACGTCATAATGACGTTATATCAACGTCCGAAAATCAACGTCGAAAATAGTGTTGTCACAACGAGTTCACAAATTTACGTATTTACAACGTTGTAGGCCTACATTATAAAATATCATCTAAAAATCAGAATTTGAGAAAACTTCTTTTTAAATATATTAACGAATTTTGTTTTTCGCTCAATGCATCACTAGCTGGCCCCGGTCTATGTGACGGTGTAGATTGTGGGGATGGTGAATGTTTAGAAGAGCCAACCACACAGACAGGGTATTACTGCAAATGTCCCAGGACACACACGGGGGCAAGATGCCAAAATTCAGGTAAAATAGGTTAAAAAGTTATTATTTCAGTTTTTGTTGTTACTTTTTAAGTGTTGATAATTTTGAAAAGATTCTGCAATCATGATCAACAAAACACCGCACCAATTTAATGTAATCCATAATTTCATGGGGGGGGGGGGGGGCAGGGATTGAAATTGTCAATTATGACTGGTCAAATATACATGAGACAAAACCAACAGAATTAAGGGCAAATTTGGCGGGGTTGGGTGGAACTTTATTTGAGGAGGTTGGAGGCTTACTTTTGGGTTGATCCCAATATTAGCGTTTACCCTATATTTTAAAAAGGAAGATGCACAGGATATTTATTGCTTTACTTTTAACAAAAGTGTCTGTGCTTTGACACCGTATTATTTCTATGTACTTGGTAGTCGCTTTATAAACACATCTGGGGCACATCTTTACAAAAATGGTCACGTATTGAAACGAAATAGAAAATAACAGTGCAGTTTTAGCACTTTTTACATGTATGAACGATTTGACTTTTCTATCTCATTTATAAGCCTACTTTAATAATGACCAGCTAATATCACTATGGACCACAATGGCCTCATCCCAACAGCATAGTTCAATAACCTAAATTAAACAAGCATAGTGCAAAATTTGACCTCAAGTTGAAGAGTATGAGTTTTTGTACCCAAATTTTCAAAGGTAATTCAATGAATGTACAAAAATGTATTGGGGTTAAAGAACTGTGCCTCTGGTAGATGAGCATGTTGTGGATCCTAGTGTATCTTATAATGATGATATACATTTTCAGAAAGGAAATGATACAAGGAATCCAACTAGCAAAGCAAATTTCTGGAAAAAAAAAGATCAGCTCCTAATATTATGATATGAAACTAACTATACGAACTAAGGGACTGATCGTTATTTACGGCAGGGGGGAATGGGTGTTTTGGCAAAAATATCGACAAAAAATTTCGCGTTCTCCTCGCGTCCGCTCAAAATTTTCGCGTTCCCCCTTGTTTTCCCAATTTTCTCCATTTAAAATTTAACAATCCCACCTCCTGGTTCAACTAAAAATTTCAGGTTCCCCCTCAAGACCAAAAAAAAATTTGTGTTCCCCCTAAATTTACCCCTTCCCCCCTGCCATAAATAACGATCGCTCCCCAACCTCGAAATATGCTCGAAACATGCGCGAAATATGCTCGAAATATGCTCGAAATAACCTCGAAATAGGCCCTATGCTACTTTAAGTATACTATAATTATGGTTCACCACATTTTTTAAACGTTTTCTTCAGTATGTAATTCCTATCCGTGCCGAAATGGCGGCACATGTTCTCTACTGGATACCGTAGCATCAGGGTTCGTATGCTTATGCACACAACATTTCACGGGACCTTCATGTCAAACCTTAGGTAAGACAATCTGAATAAAAAATAAATTAAAAACAGGGACAATCATGACGCAACATCTAATGACAAAATAACTTGAAAAAGAAAGGTTTTGTCTTTTCGAATTAACGTCGGGTTTTTAACTTTATTTATAGGCCTATGTTGTGTGAACTTATTCCCCCAATTTGACGTTGTATCATATTTTCCCTGTTTTTAATTTTATCCTTTGCTAGTGTGACACTGTTGTATCCTTTTGGATCCATCTTTTGGTTCCCTGTGGGCAGTTGGAACAGATTTTCCCTGTTTTTATAAAAAAATAAATAAATGAAATATAATAATAGTAAATACATGTATGAAATATGGGCCTAATCAGGGAGCTAACAGGACCACTGCCTTTGCATCCTTCAGGATCTAGTAACCCCGAACCAACTGTTTTAGGTTCCTCAGATGGTCCCAAACACTTTTATGATGTTCACAAAATTAAAAAGTGGTCCTAATCAAAGGTCAACACAGGGGTCAAATTTGCTCAAATTTGCTGATCAAAGTATTCCTTTCATTTCAAGGATTCAGAAAAAGTATAGTTTGACCTATCTGCACAGGGGGTCTTCGACCGTCTTCCACATGTCTTCTATAGGGGACGTATGGATTTCAAATGGAATAGCCTAATGTTTGAAGCGATTGCCGAATAGGGTGCAACTCTACTAGTCTTATTACAAGACTGCCCTATCCCAACCCTACCCTAAACTCTGTAAACGAGGACTGAACTCAAGTTGTACCCTATTCAGTAATTTGGGTGACGGGCCTCCATCAATGTAGAAAACATCTTGTACGAGTATAGACGAATTCAACGAGCCAAGTCATGGTCAGGATTTGGTCGGTCATTATTGGGTCCCCGCAGCACCAAACTGATGTTGTGACTGCCCAATTGGGTGGATTAAAGCCCCGGGATTAAAGCCGCTTAAAATTCGATGTTAGATTCTTTTGTGTTGTAAACTGTCATCATTCTTTTGTCTACGTGTGAAAATACCCTCCAAGGCCGCATCATTTCACATTTTAGGTGAGATGGAGCCGGCGGGGACCCAACTATGGCTGCCATTGAGGTGTAGGAATGAGTGAAATTAGATTCGTCGATACCAAGTAAGACAACATATCGGCCTACATCGCTTCAACTTTTGAACGCTCTATCTTAATCTTCGTTATTGTTTTGCTGTTTTGTATTTAGTTATGAATTTCCTTTTTTCTACATATTTTATTTACCTATCAGGTACATCCAGGGGTCCATGTGCTAGCAAACCATGTGGTAGTGGCACCTGTACAGCATCCTCTAATACCTACTCGTGTAGTTGTCCAAGTACGCATTCTGGAGCAAATTGCCAAATATCAGGTACGGTAAAATACTTACTATAGTTTGATTAGCTCGTAATCGGCGGGCCTTATAACAACGCGGATTAATATCGCGTATATTTGCAGCTAATATGGGGAGGGGGAGGGCGGGGTTTAACTCATAATATATATAAGTGACAGTGACAAAGTAACCAGCTGCAGCTAGCAATTGGGGACGGAAGGAATATCAACAGTACGGTAACACAACACAACTTTCAATCTTGTGAACTTGTGAACTTAGCCTAAGTCAAATTATTATTTTCGTTTCATTTTGCAGTTTGTAGCCCGTCACCATGTTTCAATAACGGAAAATGTGTTCTCGATGCGTCTAATATTGAACGAGGATATGTTTGTGATTGTCCCGTTACTCACACTGGGGACAGATGCGAAGAACAAGGTAAAATTCTTGGTTTTGAATTGTGTATACACGGTGTAGGTATGTACGGCTGGGATTCCGCAAACAAGCCCCCAAAATATTCCAAATTTCACGAAAAAGAGGCCCACAATTATACTTATTTTCAACTGTTTCTGTTCAAAATTACGAAAAATTTGCCCACTTCTGTACTTTTGAAAAAAAACCCCGTCATTTCTAATCTAAGCCTGTTTTTTGAACATTACGAGACAAAATTATAAAGCCTGAAAAGGCGGAATCTGCCGCACATCACCGTACCCTTACATTTCCACTCACTAAGAATTCCCACCCGAAGTGTAAAATATGTTTCCTGGCAGGATTTCCAGCATTACGTTGCACACACCTTAAAGTTTTAGTCAGTTGTTTTTGACAGTTTGAGATGCCAAAGGAATTCTCGCTATTATTCGCAATAAGGGCGCCGCCAGCGGTTTGCGATGTAATCGTGATGTATCATGGGAAAATCGTGATGTATCATGGGAAAAGGTCGACATCAAGTCCGCGCAATACGAATATTACCATGCTATTACATAGGAACACGTGACAATATTTTTAGTTTTTCAATATAACGGTATTACACGCAAATCGATAGAGAAAAAATTAATTGTGCACATTTCAAATCACATTATTAAGTATTATTGAGTATCGATTCGCGTGTAACACCTTTATTTTGACAAACTAAAAAATATTGTCACGTGTTCCTATGTAATAGCATGGTAATATTCGTATTGCGCGGACTTGATGTCGACCTTTTCCCATGCTACATCACGATTACATCGAAAACCGCTGGCGGCGCCCTTATTGCGAATAGCGAGAATTCTTGATCTGTCTCTCAAATAATTATGAATTATTCAGTTAAATCAGTTTGTTATATAGTTTAGGTCCTACAATAACCCAGATAGGTAATCAGTTACATCAGATGATCGTATTCAGTCCAGCTTTCAAGAAAGTGACCTTCACCTGATGCAATTGGTTGTCAAATGTTGACAGTTGGTAACAGGTGTCATGATAGGCAATCAGTTACATCAGATGATCGTGTTCAGTCCAGCTTTCCAGAAAGTGACCTTCACCTGATGCAATTGGTTGTCTAATGTTGACAGTTGGTAACAGGTGTCATGATAGGCAATCAGTTACATCAGATAATCGTGTTCAGTCCAGCTTTCCAGAAAGTGACCTTCATCTGATGCAATTGGTTGTCAAATGTTGACAGTTGGTAACAGGTGTCATGATAGGCAATCAGTTACATCAGATAATCGTGTTCAGTCCAGCTTTCCAGAAAGTGACCTTCACCTGATGCAATTGGTTGTCAAATGTTGACAGTTGGTAACAGGTGTCATGATAGGCAATCAGTTACATCAGATGATCGTATTCAGTCCAGCTTTCCAGGAAGTGACCTTCACCTGATGCAATTGGTTGTCATATGTTGACAGTTGGTAACAGGTGTCATGATAGGCAATCAGTTACATCAGATGATCGTGTTCAGTCCAGCTTTCCAGAAAGTGACCTTCACCTGATGCAATTGGTTGTCAAATGTTGACAGTTGGTAACAGGTGTCATGATAGGCAATCAGTTACATCAGATGATCGTATTCAGTCCAGCTTTCCAGGAAGTGACCTTCACCTGATGCAATTGGTTGTCTAATGTTGACAGTTGGTAACAGGTGTCATGATAGGCAATCAGTTACATCAGATGATCGTGTTCAGTCCAGCTTTCCAGGAAGTGACCTTCACCTGATGCAATTGGTTGTCAAATGTTGACAGTTGGTAACAGGTGTCATGATAGGTAATCAGTTACATCAGATGATCGTATTCAGTCCAGCTTTCAAGAAAGTGACCTTCACCTGATGCAATTGGTTGTCAAATGTTGACAGTTGGTAACAGGTGTCATGATAGGCAATCAGTTACATCAGATGATCGTGTTCAGTCCAGCTTTCCAGAAAGTGACCTTCACCTGATGCAATTGGTTGTCATATGTTGACAGTTGGTAACAGGTGTCATGATAGGCAATCAGTTACATCAGATGATCGTGTTCAGTCCAGCTTTCCAGGAAGTGACCTTCACCTGATGCAATTGGTTGTCATATGTTGACAGTTTGTAATAGGTGTCATGATAGGCAATCAGTTACATCAGATGATCGTGTTCAGTCCAGCTTTCCAGGAAGTGACCTTCACCTGATGCAATTGGTTGTCATATGTTGACAGTTGGTAACAGGTGTCATGATAGGCAATCAGTTACATCAGATGATCGTATTCAGTCCAGCTTTCCAGGAAGTGACATTCGTTTTGAGGCAAGTAGTTGTCAAATGTTGACAGGTGACAGGAGTCACACGCTGCATGGTAACATTTTTGTCCAGAGTAGGGTTAAATGAATATTATTAACGTCCAAAACGTTGGTAAAATATCCAACCTGTTTAAGGGCTGTAACGTAATGAGTATTTGGCATGTTTTGAGATATTTTCTCAAAATATCAAGAAACCACTGAACCAATATATAGCTTGTTTGTTTTCATTTTAATGCATTTTTCATGCTGATTCCAAATATGTTCATTCAAATGTACAGTTCTGAAATTTATGAAATTGTTTGAATTTTTATACTGTTAAATTATTGGTATAAACTATATAAAAGTATACGCATCTAGAATGGCAAAGACTTGATGAAATCATCTGTAAGGTCAAATTTGGGGCAAAAATGCTCATTTTTTGAAAACGGTTTTTTAGCCCCCGTTTTGTTCGGACCACGTAACAAAAAATTCTTGAGTCAATTTTTTAAAATTAATTTTTAAAAACTAGATAGGAATATCTAGGACCATTTAAAAAAACCATTTTGATCAACTTCACCAAAATTATTAAAAATTTGGGCAAAAATTAGGCCTTCATGAGGAGGAGGAGGAGGACGAGGATAATGGATAATGGATGATGATGATGATGATGATGATGATGATGATGATGATGATGATGATAATGATGGCATTTTCGGCCTTTTGGTATATCAATGACCCTTTTTTTTTTTTTTTTTTTGGTATATGATTGGGTTCAATTTTATCGGAAAATAGCCCAATTTTGCCTCAACCTAGCCAGAAGTTTTGAAATTTCGCCCATATTTAGGCTATATTTTAATTTTAAGATAATTATGTTGATTTGAATTTGATACAGTAATCTGTAATCCAGACCCATGTTACAACGGAGGTGTTTGCTTTAGTGATCCACTCTCTCAAATCGGTTATAGCTGTAATTGTCCACCAACCTTTACTGGAACACGTTGCCAAAACGGTAAGAAATATAGTAAATAAAATTTGTTTTAGAAAAACAAAACATTTGTAATGTAATGTAATGTAATGTAATGTAATGTAATGTAATGTAATGTAATGTAATGTAATGTAATGTAATGTAATGTAATGTAATGTAATGTAATGTAATGTAATGTAATGTAATGTAATGTAATGTTGTGTTTATGGTTATGGTTATGGTAATGTGATGTTGTGTTGTGTTGTGCTGTATTGTATTATGTTATGTTATGTTGTGTTGTGTTGTGCTGTGCTGTATTGTGTTATGTTATGTTATGTTATGTTGTGTTGTGTTGTTATGTTCTGTTGTGTGATGTTCTGCTGTGTTATGTTGTGTTGTGTTGTGTTATGTTATGTTATGTTATGTTATGTTATGTTATGTTGTGTTGTGTTGTTATGTTCTGTTGTGTCATGTTCTGCTGTGTTATGTTGTGTTGTGTTATGTTGTGTTGTGTTGTGCTGTATTGTGTTATGTTATGTTATGTTATGTTGTGTTGTGTTGTGTTATGTTGTGTTATGTTGTGTTATGTTGTGTTGTATATGTTGTGTTATGTTGTGTTCTGTTATGTTGTGTTGTGTTGCGTTATGTTATGTTATGTTATGTTATTTTATGTTGTGTTATGTTATGTTATGTTATGTTGTGTTGTGTTGTGTTGTTATGTTGTGTTATGTTCTGTTATGTTGTGTTGCGTTATGTTATGTTATGTTATGTTATGTTGTGTTATGTTGTATTGTGTTGTTATGCTGCATCTCTGAAATCAGAGAATGGATGACTGTGAATTAAAGCTTAATGATGCAAAAACTGAGTTTTTTGTTGCTGGATCTACCTACAACATGAGACATATTCAGCTTAATGACATTACACTTGAAATTGGTTCATCGAAGATCATGCCCTCCACGGTCATCAAAAATCTTGGCATCTACTTCGATAGTTTAATGTCACTCACCTCTCATATCGATAGTCTTCGTCGCTCGATCCTTTATCACATCAGGAACATCTGGAGAATCCGAAAATATATTGATTCTGACACATGCCATCATGTTGTCCGTGCGCTGGTCCTGTCACGTTTAGACTATTGCAATGCACTTTTCACTCACCTTTCATCTAAGAACATGATTCGCTTGCAACGCTTGCAGAATAGAGCCGCACGGGTCATATATGCCTTAGGTCGCTGGACTGAAGCTGCACACTACCCTTAATCACAAAACTGCACTGGCTTCCAATAGCACAAAGAGTAACTTTCAGGATCTTGCTCCTATATGTGTACAAGGCATTTAATGACCAATCACCAGCTTACATAACTCAATTGTTCTCCTATTATGTTCCCGGCCGCCCTCTCAGATCTTCAAATGACCCTTCACGTCTGGTAGTTCATAGATACAACTCTGTTGCTGGAGAACGCAGATTCACTGCTACTGCTGCCAAAGCCTGGAACAATCTGTCACTGCATCAGGGGTGCAACATCCACAAACACTTTCAAGAAACTGTTAAAAACTCATTTATACTGAACTTTTGTTTGTTATCTTGGTATATCGCTTTGTTGTTTTTGTAAACGCAATGTTGCCTTGCGGCGAATTGCGTCCTAAATATCTTTTATATGTATGTATATGTATGTATGTTCTGTTGTGTTATGTTCTGTTCTGTTATGTTTTGTTTTGTTGTGTTGTGTTATGTTATGTTGTGTTTTGTTGTGTTGTGTTATGATGTGTTATGTTATGTTGTGTTATGTTATGTTATGTGATGTTATGTTATGTTGTGTTTATGGTTACGGTAATGTGTTGTGTTTGTTGTGTTGTGTTGTGTTATGTTATGTTGTGTTGTGTTATGTTATGATGTGTTGTGGTGTGTTATGCTATATGTTATGTTATGTTGTATTGTTATGTTGTGTTATGTTGTGTTGTGTTGTACTTGTGTTGTGTTGTGTTGTGTTATGTTGTGTTGTGTTGTTATGTTCTGTTGTGTGATGTTCTGCTGTGTTATGTTGTGTTGTGTTATGTTGTGTTGTGTTGTGTTATGTTGTGTTGTGTTATGTTATGTTATGTTATGTTATGTTGTGTATGTTATGTGATATTATGTTATGTTATGTTGTCTTTATGGTGATGGTAATTGTGTTATGTTTTGTTGTGTTATGTTGTGTTATGTTATGCTATGATATGTTGTGTTGTGTTGTTTATGGTTATGTTAATGTGATGTGATGTTGTGTTGTGTTTGTTGTGTTGTGTTATGTTATATTGTGTTGTGCTGTGTTGTGTTGTGTTGCGTTATGTTATGTTGTGTTATGTTATGTTGTGTTATGTTATGTTGTGTTGTGTTTTGTTGCGTTATGTTATGTTCTGCTATGTTATGTTGTGTTGTGTTGTTCTGTTGTGTTGTGTTATGTTCTGTTGTGTTGTGTTATGTTGTGTTATGCTATGTTATGTTGTGTTGTGTTGTGTTATGTTATGATGTGTTGTATTGTTATGTTGTGTTATGTTGTGTTGTGTTATGTTGTGTTGTGTTATGTTGTGTTGTGTTATGTTATGTTATGTTATGTTGTTCTGTTGTGTGATGTTCTGCTGTGTTATGTTGTGTTGTGTTATGTTGTGTTGTATTGTGCTATGTTGTATTGTGTTGTGTTGTGTTATGCTATGTTGTGTTGTGTTGTGTTATGCTATATTATATTATGTTGTGTTGTGTTGTTATGTTGTGTTGTGTTTATGGTTATGTTAATGTGATTCTGCTGTGTTATGTTGTGTTGTGTTATGTTGTGTTGTGTTGTGTTGTGTTGTGTTGTGTTATGTTATATTGTGTTGTGCTGTGTTGTGTTGTGTTGCGTTATGTTATGTTGTGCTATGTTATGTTGTGTTATGTTATGTTATGTTGTGTTGTGTTTTGTTGCGTTATGTTATGTTGTGCTATGTTATGTTGTGTTGTGTTGTTCTGTTGTGTTGTGTTATGTTCTGTTGTGTTGTGTTATGTTGTGTTATGCTATGTTATGTTGTGTTGTATTGTGCTATGTTGTATTGTGTTGTGTTGTGTTATGCTATGTTGTGTTATGTTAATGTTATGTTACGTTACGTTACGTTACGTTATGTTGAGTTGTGTTGTGTTTATGGTTATGTTAATGTGATTCTGCTGTGTTATGTTGTGTTGTGTTATGTTGTGTTGTGTTGTGTTGTGTTGTGTTGTGTTGTGTTGTGTTGTGTTGTGTTGTGTTATGTTATGTTGTGTATGTTATGTGATATTATGTTATGTTATGTGTTTATGGTGATGGTAATTGTGTTATGTTCTGTTGTGTTCTGTTGTGTTATGTTATGTTATGATATGTTGTGTTGTTTATGGTTATGTTAATGTGATGTGATGTTGTGCTGTGTTTGTTGTGTTGTGTTATGTTATATTGTGTTGTGTTTGTTGTGTTGTGTTATGTTATATTGTGTTGTGCTGTGTTGTGTTTTGTTGCGTTATGTTATGTTGTGCTATGTTATGTTGTGTTATGTTATGTTGTGTTATGTTATGTTATGCTATGTTGTGTTATGTTGTGTTATGCTATGTTATGTTATGTTGTGTTGTGTTGTTATGTTGTGTTATGTTGTGTTATGTTGTGTTATGTTGTGTTGTGTTGTGTTGTGTTAGGTAATGATGTTATGTTGTGTTATGTTATGTTATTTTGTGTTGTGTTGTTATGTTGTGTTATGTTCTGTTGTGTTATGTTCTGTTGTGTTATGTTATGTTGTGTTATGTTATGTTATGTTATGTTATGTTGTATTGTGTTGTGTTGTGTTGTGTTATGCTATGTTATGTTATGTTGTGTTGTGTTGTTATGTTGTGTTATGTTGTGTTGTGTTATGTTGTGTTGTGTTGTGTTATGTTATGTTATGTTGTGCTATGTTATGTTGTGTTATGTTGTGTTGTGTTATGTTATGTTGTGTTGTGTTGTGTTGTGTTGTGTTGTGTTATGTTATGATGTGTTGTGTTATGTTATGTTATGTTGTGTAATGTTCTGTTTTGTTATGTTATGCTATGTTGTGTTGTGTTGTGTTATGCTATGTTGTGTTATGCTAATTGTGTTGTGCTGTGCTGTGTTGTGTTATGTTATGTTATGTTGTGTCATGTTATGTTGTGTTATGTTATGTTATGTTATGTTGTGTTGTGTTGTGTTGTGTTATGTTATGCTGTGTAATGTTCTGTTTCGTTATGTTATGTTGTGGTGTGTTATGCTATGTTGTGTTATGTTATGTTGTGTTATGCTAATTGTGTTGTGTTGTTATGTTATGTTACGTTACGTTACGTTACGTTATGTTTTGTTTTGTTTTGTTACAAATTGACGGTTGCAACGGGTTCGCTGTCGTACAAGTATATCAACTGTAAAGTAAGCCCCCAAATTTATTTTGGGGTTCGTGTAGATTACCCCTTGTCTGGAGAGTATCATTATAGGGTGGGCTGCCCTTTGACCAATGATATAGTAGATTGCCTCTTGAAGCTGAATTTATGCTCCATCGTGAGTGACGAGCGATTGGTATTTGACCAATGAAGTAGCATGCTTTGCCCAAACGCGTGCTACCTCATTGGCTAGAAACCAATTATTTGTCGCTCAGCAATGGAGTATAAATTCAGCTTTCAGACGGATGGCTCTGAAAAGAGTCGGTTATAGTAGTGAGGTACGTCTGTACCACTACGGATTAGGTGGTTCTGAAAAGAGCTTCAAGGGGACTACCACGTGTCCATCGAAAGGTTGGTGACTCTGAACGGGTTATTATAAATGATATATAAATGAGAATAAAACG